>NC_143478.1:48898482-50098482 GCF_027475165.1 Benincasa hispida | reverse complement strand
AATATAAATATGATATGGTAAGTTAGTTATCATATTTATTTTTATTATTTTATTATTTTGAATAATAAATTCCTATTTTCTCTCCAATCACCTTAGTGGGTGATTATTTGGTTTTGTGGCAAAAAGGAATAAAAGAAAAATTAGTTTTCTTTTATCTTCCAGACATCTACATGGCTAACACTACACGATTGAAGATTGTCTATACAATAGAGTTTTCACAGAATCGTTCTATGAGTGTTCTTCAATCTTCATCTTCCTCCAAACTCAAACAAACCCTCCAAACCAAAATAGTCAAAGTCGACCACTCCTGGGTTCTCACCTTGAGAATACCAAAGGTCACTGTGGTAGTGTCCTCTCAATTTAGTTCGTGAAGTTCTTGAAGAAGATCTTCAAGATTTTGCTGAGTTCGAGGTTCGTGACTGTTCAAGGGATTTACACGAAGAAAGGTACTTCAAAGGTGATATCTCTTGAATCCTTTTTTCCTTGTAAAAAACATGTTGTAATTTGTTTATGAATACATATCTTGTATGTTTATTGTAAATTTAGTTTTCAATAAAAATAGAATTTGGACGATCCACTTCTGCTCAAGGATCTCCTTGTAAAGCGAGTTCCTTCAATTGGTATCAGAGCCAGGTTATAGTTCTGATTCCAAATTCCATTTCTGTATTGAATTTGTTTACAGTAATGGTGGGTTTTAATTTTTGCATTGTGTTTATATGATAAATCTTTGTGGAGGTTGTTGATGGATGTTTCGAGATAGAAGTCTTTGTTTATGGCTTTCTGTTTAAATTTACAAAGTTAATTTGAAACAGTCCCTGCGTTTTTGGGCAATAAATTGCAATCAAGTCTATATTCATTTAGTTTTGAATCGCTCATGAGGCTTCAGAAGAATGGTTGCAGTGCGTTTCGATGGAGAAGATGAAACGGTGGTTGTCGCATCATGTAGTTGGAGCTAAACAATCGTTTAAATTTTTTTATGTGATCGTGAGAGTTTACTATACGATCGTATAGCATTTTCACGATCGCATAGCTAATACTACACGATCTTGCGTTGGCTGCATGATCGCATAGGCGCCCGATGGGTAGACGATCGTGCGGTATATGATACTCGACACAGGCTTGCGTGCTAAATGATCGTGTAGACTATCATGCTCATCGCATAGCCATTAGCTACACGATCGCATAGTATATGATACTCGATGCATGCTACACGATCGCGTAGACTTCATGCTCATTGGATAGTCAAAAGCTAGGAGTTTGCTACATGATCAACTACAAGGGTTCTTAGTGGAGCGGTTCGAGGCGAGCGGTTCAAGATCCGGTTTACTTGTTCTGAACCGGTGGACTCATTTTTGTAATAAGTTAGCTTTTAAATTTTGGTTTTTTGAGATTGTCTATCACGGTTCATCAACTTTTGTTAAATATACATGTGATGTATGTTTATTTTATATGTCATAATGTATGTCATATAGTTTTAAAATCCACCATAGGTTATGCATTTATTTTCATGCATCATTTTATATTATAAGTGTTATAATATATTAGTATGCATGATTTAAATTACATAAAACATGCTCATACATCATATAATATAAGAGTTATAATATATGTATGCATGCATTATAGCATATCCATGCATCATTTATATTATAAATGTTCTAATATAAGGTTGAATGTTTGTATGGAATGTATTTTATAGCATAGTTCATTACTTAGATATATAAAAGTTATATATTTGTAATGAATGAATATTGCATGAAGCATGACACTACCTTAGGTTAATTTATAAATGTTATAAATGACTTATGTATGTCTAGCTTGAAATGGGTTGGTTTTGATTGTATCATTTCTTATAAGTGTTGTAATAAATGAAATTAGAATTAAAATCAATAATAAAGAGTTGCATGAAAACCTTAGGCTTTAATCATTTTTTAAAAAATTTTTAAAATTTGATTGAGATAGATCTAAGATCACCTTTCTAATGAGATTAAAATTCTCAGTTTGATCTTTTAAATCAGTTTAATAGGATTAAATTGATTCCTAATAAAAGATTAAATATGTAACAAATATATCTATAAGGAACCTTTTGTCTAAGGTTGGTTTTGGCTAGGCTGGGGTACTTAAGTCGATGGCAACGTCGCACCCCTATCTGGGACCTACCTAGAAAGGTGAATTAGATAGATTTGTTACATGCATACAAGTTTGATGAAAGTTTGTAAAAGAGTTTAATGGGACTTGAATCAAAGTTGTTTAATCATCAAAAGCAAGAGTTGTTTTTGAGCAAATTAAACAAACATTAGATAAAATCAGTAGTAGGATTTTCTAAGTTAATGAACCCTAGGTAGAACACTCAGTGGGAGGAAAATGGGTATATGATATTTCACTTTAACCTCTGCATATTTCTCCCTAAAAGTTCACACCGTGAGATCTACTCTCGACCTCGAGGCACAATGGATGTCCCCCTATGGGTGGCGTTTGGGTAGGTCAATACCAAGGTGAATGGAGAGAGTGTTCATAGTAAGTGGGAGCAGGACGTGTGACAACATATCCCTCGGTCTCTCTCATTAGGTTGGATAAAGTTCCTGCATTTCCTCGAGGCATCGTGGGTGTCCCCCTAAAGGATGACAGTTTTACATGACGCTTTATTTGATCTCCATAAATGGATAGGTTTGCTTTAGTCTCTTGTTCTAATCGGCTTTTCTCTAAGGTTGGCTCATTAGAGTGGGACTCTAGAACCTAAAATGAGGGGTTACACTTATACAGAATTGGTAAGGATGTTAACAAATTCTGGACCGAACAATGATGACTATTAGTTATAGTTACAAGGAGTTATTTTTATCTAATGGTTGAGAATGTCTCATTTCAGTGAAGTGGCAGTTGATCACTCTACGGTGACTTTTGTCCTGCCTCACTGAAGCATCATTGCAAAATAGATATCACTTAGGGTACACTATACTATTTTGCTAAAACATGATTGGTTTTCTAAAAAAGGTTTATTTAATATGGCTACCGTTTCACTAAGTTTACCTGCTGCCGACAAATTAACTGGCGAAAACTACACTAGTTGGAAAAACACCATAAACACGAAAACTACGCTAATTGGACAAAACGTGTTCGAATTCGGTTTTTGGAGCAAAGCAGTAAATATATACGATATATTTAACCTAATGTTTAATTATGAATTAAACATAAAGAGAGAGAAAATATGAGATATTAAATCATATTTGAATATCAATATTATGAATAGGGATTCATATTCATTGGGATTATTATTGGATTTAATATTAAATTAAATTAATTAAATTGTTTAATTAATTTTTAACATTAATTTAATTTTAAAATTGATTATTAGAATTAATTTTGAAATTGAATGGAATTGGTCAAAATTGCATTAAAAGTCAAATTGTTGACTAGGTCAAAAATGCAATGAAAGTCAAATTGTTGATTTTTTATTTTTGACATTCAAAAAGTCAAATTTGTTGACTTTGGACTTTGAGAGTCAAACTTTGACCAAGTTAATGGAAAGATCCAATATTTGTGAGTGAAAAATGCCAACTTTTACATGGCTAAGTGTTGTCTTCATTTGAAGATACTTGTCCCACTAAATTCCACTTTGAATTAGTGGATTTTTTAGTGTCACATTCTCATCAAACTCAAAGTTGCATCTTTTTCATGTAATGGACTTTAAAAGGAAGAGTTTCTTGTTCGTTTAGAACTCTTGGACATTGTGGAATTGGATGAGATTATGTGATAATCTCATTGCAATTTTCTCTCAAAGTCTTAGCTTCTTTCTCTCCAAATTAGTTACTCACTGGATCCCACCATCCCGTTCTAAGGCTGGAGAATAGTCAGGAAGACTCTCTGGTGGTCTACGAACCGTTCGTGAGAAGATTGAAGCTAATTTGGAGAAGATTTAAAGTCTACAAAGGTTATATTCTTTTCCCCCTTTTATTTGATTTATTTGCATGCTTATCTTTATAATCAACCTAATTAGAGTACTTTAGATCCGTTTTTTCTTCTGTTGCGCATATGTTCGTTCCATCAACATGTACATGCATCATAATTAAATAAAAAGGTTATATTTTATGGATGCATGAGTAAATTAGTATGCTCATGCATCATGATATAAGTTTTATATTACAATGATGTATGATTACACTAAGCATGCCCATGCATCATGCTATTTTAAAATTGTTATAATACATAGTGGAATGATGTATGTGAATGCTTGATTTTCATGTATGATTTATATAAGTGTTATATTTTGTTGGGGTTGATGCCCTAAATCTCATAGGGTCCTGTAGTTTGTAAACACATGTATGAACAAACATTTGTGATGTAATAATATGAGATATTTTATTCACTATTGTCTATGAAATAAGAGATATTTTAATTGCATTAACTACAAACCAATAAACTAAGATCCTTGGTTATATTTGTAACTTAAGCATGTATGTGGAGACATACAAGTAGATCGTTCCTTAAGTGATAACCTAAATGGTATGTAGTATATGGATAAAGGAGAGAAACCTTATCCTGATGACACTACGAATACGGTCTGCTTTGTAGATGTTACAAGTGTTGTAAAATGCTACAAATGACCTGATCCTTGTCATTCATGTGGAGACATGCGAGCGGGGGTATCCTATACAAATAGTTTGTATAAGACCGGACCACGAAATATTTAGTCTCGTTATATAACGTCATTCATGAAAAAGACTTTCATTTCACTACGATGACCATATATAACATGACCTTAATCCTAAGTGAGTTGGGAACTTCTGCCTATGAGGGCGGTCCTTTGATTTGCATGGGTGTGAGTGGTCAGATCGCCGACTCAAACCTACCACTTTGGGGATTCGTCTGATTGGGGAGCTGGGAACTCAGCTACATAAGACAGAATTCACTTCTTCCCCGAAGCAGGGATAAATAGATAAATTGCTCCCTTAAGGGTTGATTCCAAGGCTTGAACAATGTGGTGCCACACCTTCTCATGGCCCGAGAAGTGTTTACTCATAGTAGGATTATGATGTATTGTTCATTAAAGGAATCAGTAGTACTTAAGGAGTTAGATGTAACTACAGGGGAGAAAAGGTAAAATGGCCCAGCTGTACGTATAAATGATTTGTGAAGAGTCATCGTACTGTTGATTGGTTATATCCAATGGACAGATATATTTGTAGTGCAAAGAGTGCAACTGTCGGTCTTTAATGGAGTGCCTGATAGTTAACGGATGGTGGATATCGTGATTAAAGAGTTTAGTCAGTTATTCACGACCGTTGGAGCTTCAAGCTATAGGTCCATAAGGTCCCCTTGGTAACTCAATGGATTCAAGTTGAGAATCAGTTTTTTGGGTAAGTTTAAAGTGTTCAAATTGACAAGAGAGAATTTGATTATATATGATATAATTAAATTGATTCAATTATATGTGATATAATTGATTTGATGTATTAGATACATTAATTGAAGGAACTAATATAAATATGATTTATATTAAATGCAATAAAGGAGAAAAAGAACTATGGTTTAAATATTACATATAATGTGATATTAAAACTATAGATTATAAATATAATATGATAAATTAGTTATTATATTTATTTATAATAAAGCAATTATGAGATAATTGTTTGGTAGTTAATTTTTCCTCCTTTAACTAATCAAGTGGGAAGTTATTATCAGTTTTAATAACTGAAGGATTAAAATGAAAATTGTTCTCATTTTTCATGGGTGCAACACATTCGATCGGGTAAAAAGAAAAGTTATACGATAGCCATTGAGTGAGTGAACAATCAAGAATCAAGCATCGAGTTTGCTAGACGATCGAGTACTTAGTCTATACAATAGACTTAGCCATTCTCCCACTTACTCGATCATTCAATTCCTCCTTCCCTCTACCAAATCCACACAAAGCCCACACCTCCTGGATTCTCACACCGAGAATACCAAGGTAGCCTCTTGGTTGTAAAACCCAAACCCTAATTACTTCAAGAAAGAGTAAGTAATGTGATGCTTCTAATGAGCCAAATGAAGCCATGCCATCTAATAAGGTGTAGTGCTGAAGTAATATTGTGAGTGAAGTTAGAAAAAGGAGTTTTACTAAATCCTAGCCTTCATCACCAATAGTGGGCCAGGTGGCACAAGGAGGGTTCATGCTGGATTTTGGGCGGTAATATAAGCAAGAAGGTCGAATTCATTGGGTCGGTTTGGACAAACTACTTAGGCTATTTGTGTAATTCTAGTGGCATTCAAAAGCTCTATGTGTCTATTTTCTGTGGTTGGGTTGCTGATAGGAAAACACATCGGAATAAGGCCGGAGGGGCAAAATAAAGATAAAGGGTTCGTTTTTCGGGTGAATCTAGGCCATCAGTGAAGAATTGAAGCTCCAGGACGAATTACGAAGCTTTTTAAGCTAAAAAATTGAGGTAATATTGTTAACTCAGTTATGAACAACTTTTAGAATGGAAATTTTTAAGATGAGGCCTGGAAATCGAGTTATATAATTTTGAAGTTTGAATTGGAAATTATTGAACAAGTAGGCAGCTGCTTGAATTGGGGCCAACGATGAATTTTTGAATCTCTAGATTAAATGACGATAAATTTTGAGCTTAAATTTTAAGTAATGTTGCTAACTCAATTCTAAACAAATTTGTAGAAGGAAGTTTCTTCAAAAGAGGACTGAATTTTGAGTTATGATTTTTTAAATTTGTAACAGAGAATCTGTGCATAAGCAGACAGCTGCTTGAGAAGAACAAGCAAACAGCTCACCGTGGAGATTATAGCAAGATTTTGTGATGAGGATCTCGCTAATAAAGGAAACCTCGCTAATTTTGTGATGAGGATCTCGCTCTAGAAGGGAATCTCGCTAGAAATTGGGCTGAATGTCGCTAGAAATTGGGTTAAGTATCGCTGGTAAGGTGAGTATCGCTGGTATCGCTAATCTTGCTCTAAAGGATCTCGCTGATCTTGCTCTAGAGGATCTCGCTGGTATCACTCTAGAGGATTTCGCTGGTATCGCTCTAGAAGATCTCGTTGACCTCGCTCATGGGGATCTCGCCAGTAAAGCTGTCTTTGTTGATGAAAGTTCCTTTAATAAAGGAATTAATTAAGGTATTTTACTAAGAATTCTAAGTAGTTTAACCGGGAATTATGACTTTTTAGGCCAAGAGGAGCTAGGAGAGGCGTATAATCCGTTAAGAGACCAACAAGCTGTGAGTGACTATATGATGACTTACTGTTTTAATGATTTAGAAACTATGATCTCTTTGAAGATATTTCTCATGCTAAGTGTTTAAATGATGTGCCAAGCAACATATTTGGGAAAT
This sequence comes from Benincasa hispida, assembly GCF_027475165.1. Lineage (NCBI taxonomy): Eukaryota > Viridiplantae > Streptophyta > Magnoliopsida > Cucurbitales > Cucurbitaceae > Benincasa > Benincasa hispida. The sequence goes on along the minus strand of NC_143478.1, from coordinate 50,091,157 downwards.
TGTTTCTCATGCTAAGTAAAGCATGTTTTCCATGAAATTGACATGATTTAGATATGTTATCTTGTCTAAATACTATCAATATGTTTAAGTAACTCCATTTTTTATGATGAACCAGTATGGTGGATGAACTAGTATGATGATTTGAGCACTAAGCCTTAGTGTTCAACTAAAGATTTATGACTAGTTATATGACGGATACTAAAGGAAAATGAGAAGGTATCCTTTCAACTAAATGTTTATGACTAGTTATATGATGGATACTGAAGGACAATGAGAAGGTATCCTAAGGATACTGAAGGACAATGAGAAGGTATCCTAAGGATACTGAAGGACAATGAGAAGGTGTCCTAAGGGTACTGAAGGACAATGAGAAGGTATCCTAGTCAAGTACCTAAGGTATGACGGTACTCAGTTATAACCACATGCATGTAGGTAATACGATGTCGAGGGATTGAGCAAAAGGGTTCTCCCCGACTAAGGTTGGCATTGAGGGTTAGATCTAATAGTTCACTCTCAAGTAAGGATAAAGGTAGTCATATCTTCTTCTAGGCTAGAAGGATAATTTGGAAATGCTAATGCTTATGAATGTTTATCAACACATGATGTTACTAATGTAGGAGTTTTCCAAGTATGTTTTCCATATCTAACGCATGCTAATAGTTTTACAAGCTAGTTCAACATGATTTAAGCCAACTTATTTTGCAAAGTATGAAGCATACGTTAGGGTTAAAGCTAAGGTTGTATGAAGCTTGATGTACTATGCTTTAAATACCTAAGATTGTCAAAGTACATACGTTAGTATTTCTAAATATACTGAAAGGGATACTGAAGGTAGGGAAGGTATCCTAAGAGTTTTCTATGCTATATTTGAGAACTATTCTAGAACTTGATAGCTTGAGTGAGCCGGATACCAAAGGTAAGGAAGGAATCTAAATAAATTACCTAAGGTATTAACGGTACATAGAAAACTCCATGAGCACGTAGACAGGTCTGAATGAGAGGCCAAGGTATGAGTCTCTTAGCCGATAACAGACGTTGGGAGCTAGAGCGATGTATGCTCGTTCTCAACTGAGGAATAATGATGTTAATGGTGGTTTTAAAGGTTTTATGTACACGTTTGCTTGGTATACTCTAGTTTCAGTATTATGTTCTCAAGCTTTCGATTTTAAGCATGAGATTTATATTTTTATTAAGTCACTGGGCTCCTAGCTCACGTTTTTTAATGTTTTTCTTTTTCAGGTAGCGGTCAGTTCCCAAAGGACTATTCTACTGCTGCTCTGCCACTCAAAGAAATAGGTTGAAGGAAGCATAATTGAAGACCTATATTAGTTAGTACACATGTGTCTGTCTAGTGACTAGTACTCTTGATGGGGCTCACTAGGTTGTAATATTCATGTATAAACGATGCTGCGAAACCCTGTAATGTAAATGTGTTAAGTTCTAAGTTAATATGTATGTATTCAGGGTTTGAGTATTACTTGGCAGGTAAGATAGGCAGTAAGTGCCAGTAAAAGAGTTGGTAACTACTGCAGTCACCATTCCGTCCAGGTTAGGAGGGTAATCTGGTGCGAGGTATGACATTGGTAGTGTCGAGTTTGTTGTTCGAGGGTCGAGGATCTAGTCTTACTCAATTGTGTTCGAGGATCTGACAGCTCGTGACTTGCACTGGTTATTTGTTGCGTTCGTGCACTTGATCGAGTTTTCTTAGACACTGGACTAGTGTTGATCGAGGGAATACTCGAAGAAGAGTTCTTCAAAGGTATGTCACTCGATTCCCTTTGTATTTAACTTGAAAGCATGTTGTAATTTACTCGATGATGCATAACTATTGTTGATTGTTTGTAAATGCTTTGTTCTTTCACAATGGGTTTGGAACGATCTGCTTCCGCTCAATGGTTCTCTTGTTTAAATTTTCCTTCATATTTATCAAATGAAAATGGAATTCGCATTGAGCAAGACATTACTTAAATAAATATAATTGTTGTATTTAATCAATGTCATTAGATGCAAATTTATAGGTTTTAATAAAGCATTAAAATATAAGTGTTATAGTTTTAATAAGATAGTATAAAATCTATAATCAAGAGTTGCATGCAAACACAAGTCCAAATTAATTTTTAAATTCTTTAGAATTGATCAATCTAGACTTATTTTGGAGTTATTTCTAATGGGATTAGAAATAGGATAATCTTTTTAATTTGTTTTAATAGGATTAAAATGAATTTAATCAAAAGATTAAATTTATAAAATAATTACCTATAAGGGACCTTTGTTTAAGGAACGTTCTGTCTTAAGCGGGGGTATTTAAGCTGACAGAAATGGAACACCTCCACCTGGAAATCGACCTGGAAGGTGAATTGGGTAAAAATTCTATAAGCATGCAATAAATGATTGATTTTATTAAATAGTTTAATAAATAAAATCAAATATTGATAAATCATTCAATATAAATGTTATATTGGGCAAATTAAAATGACTTAGAAAAATTCATTAGTTGGTTTTTAAACTAAGTATAATAAAACCCTAAAAATATTAGAATACTTTAGTGGGAGAAAATTGGTATATATGATATATCAAACTTTAGCTCTCACGTCCTTAAGAGTTCACACTGTGAGATCCATGCTCGACTTCGTGTTGCCTTGGATGCAGCCTCTCTTCGAAAAGTGTTTGGATGGGTTAATAACAAGGTGAATATGGAAAATGTTCATAGTAAGTGGGAGAGAGATGCGTGTCAACGTATCCTACGATCTCCTCCATTAGGTACTGTGAGATTCTTATGGTTCACCTGTGTGTCGTCCTAGAACGACATCCCTTCGGAAGGCCTGATCATAAAAGTCGAAACAATGCAAACTCTAGCGATGAATAGGGTTTCTTAAGTTAATCTTCAACAATTGTCTTTCCTTTTGGTAGCCTGTTGAAGCATGCCTCTGGGATCCGAAAATGAGAGAGTCATACTTGCGGGATGAATTAAGCTAGTTAATGAATCCTTGACTGAAACAATGATAGCTAAAAAACCATAGGAATAAGAGTTATCTGGTATTAGTGGTTGGTTGAGATTGTCTCAATTCAGAGGAGGAGTAGCTGATTACCCTTCGATGGTTGTTTTTCTAAACCTCTGAAGTATCATTGCAAAAAATAAAATAAATAGTTTAATTAGGGTTCTATGGTTACGTGTGTTTTCCCTAAATTGATTGGATAATTATGTAATGGGTTAAGACAAATATAACTAATACGGTCAATTGATTGTTATTTGTTTCAGCATGTCTTCCACAATCATTTCCTTACTTAAAAATGAAAAATTAACTGGTGAAAACTATGCGATGTGGAAATCTAACCTGAATATGATTCTGGTTATTGATGATCTGCGGTTCGTCTTGACGGAGGAATGTCCTCCAATCCCTGCTCGCAATTCATCCCAAGCGTTGAAGGATGCATATAACCGTTGAACGAAGACCAATGACAAGGCCTAAGTCTACATCTTGGCAAGTCTGTCTAACGTTCTTACCAAGAAGCATGAGGCCATGATGTCTGCATGTTAGATCATAGAGTCCCTCTAAGAGATGTTTGGATAACCATTCATTCAGATCTGACATGAGGCCCTTAAGTACATTTACAATGCGCGCATGAAGGAAGGCTAGTCAATAAGAGAACATGTTCTCAACTTGATGGTCCAGTTCAATGTTGTCGAAATGAATGGAGTGATCATCGATGAGCAGAGTCAGGTGTCCTTTATTTTCGAATCTCTTCCAAAGAGTTTTCTTCAATTTCATAGTAATGCGGTTATGAACAAAATACTATACACTCTGACTACCATTCTTAATGAGTTACAGACTTATGAGTCCCTTATGAAAGGTAAGGGGTCAGTGGAAGGAAAGGCAAATGTTACCCATTTCAGAAAGTTCCACAAGGGTTCATCCTTAGGAACTAAGTCTGTTCCTTCATCCTCTGGTTCTAAGAAGATCTAGAAAAAGAAATGAGGGAAGGGGAAGGCTCCCGTTGTTGGGAAGGACAAGGACAAGGCTAAGGTTGACAAGGGAAAATGTTTCCACTTCAATGTGGATGGTCATTTGGAACACAATTGCCTCAAATACCTTGTTGAGAAGAAAAAGGAGAATAAAGGTAAATATGATTTATTAGTTCTGGAAACTTATTTAGTGAAAAATGACCATGATGCTTGGATACTTGATTCAGGAGCCACTAATCAGGTTTGTTCTTCTATACAGGGAATTAGTTGCTTCCAGTAACTTGAGGAGGGTGAAATGACGTTCAAGGTTGGAACGAGAGACACCATTGCAACTCGTGCAGTGGAAGCTGCTAAGTTGTTTTTTGGAAGTAGATTTATGTTTTTAGAGAACTTATACATTGTTCCCAAAAGGAGGAGGAACCTTGTTTTTATTTCCTGTTTAATTGAACAATCATACTCTATTTCTTTTTCTTCCAATGAAGCATTCATTATGAAAAATGGTGTGACTATCTGTTTAGCTAAACTAGAAGACAACTTATATGTGTTAAGATCAACTGAATCAAAAGCACTTTTAAATCATGAGGTGTTTAAAACTGCGCATACTAAAAAAAGGCAAAGAATTTCTTCAAGTAACAATGATACGTATCTTTGGCATTTGAGATTAGGTCACATAAATCTCGATAGGATTGAGAGATTGGTAAAAAATGGACTTCTAAGCAAGTTAAAAGATGATTCATTACCTCCATTGAATTCTGTCTTGAATGAAAAATGACTAAAATACCTTTTAGTGGAAAAGGTTATAGAGCCAAAGAGCCCTTGGAGCTCATATATTTGGATCTTTGTGGTCCAATGAATGTAAAGGCTAAAGAAGGGTACGAATACTTCATTTTTTTCATAAATGATTATTCAAGGCAGGGTTACTTATACCTAATGGAACATAAGTCTAAAGCTTTCGAAAAGTTCAAAGAGTATAAGGTTGAAGTTGAAAACCTATTAGGTAAAACAATTAAAACACTTCAATCTGATTGAGGTGGAGAGTACATGGATTTAGAATTCTAGGACTATATGATAAAACATGGAATTTAATCCCAACAAGGTGCACCTCAGCAGAATGATGTATTAGAGAGGAGAAATAGAATATTGTTAGATATGGTTCTTTCTATGATGAGCTATGCTCAATTGCCTAACTCGTTTTGATGGTATGCCGTAGAGACTACAATTCACATTTTGAGCAATGTTCCCTCAGAAAGTGTTTCTGAAACACATTTTGAGTTATGGAGGGACATAAACCGAGTTTACGTTACTTCAAAATCTGGGGTTGTCCTATACATGTGTTAGTGTGAAATCTTAAGAAGTTGGAACCTTGTCCAAGATTATGCCAATTTGTTGGTTACCCTAAGGAAACAAGAGGTGGTTTGTTCTATGACCCTCAAGAAAATAATGTTTTTGTATCAACAAACGCTACATTTCTAGAGGAACACCACATGAGAGGTCATAAACCACGTAGTAAAATAGTATTAAGTGAAGCTATTGAAGCATCAACAAGAGTTATTGATGCAGCTGGTCCTTCATCAAGAATTAATGATGAAGCCAACACTTCAGGTCAATCTTGTCCTTCTCAATCGTTGAAAGTGCCTCGACGCAGTGGGAGGGTTGTGATACATTCTGACCGTTACTTGAGTTTAACTAAAACTCAGGTTGTCATACCAGATGATAGTGTTGATGATCCATTGACCTATAAGCAGGCAATGAATGACGTAGACAAGGACCAATGGGTCAAAGCCATGGACCTGGAAATAGAGTCTATGTACTCCAATTCAGTATGGGAGCTTGTAGATCCACCTAAAGAGGTCAAACCCATAGGTTGTAAATGGATTTATAAAAGAAAGAGAGATGTAGCTGGAAAGGTACAAACCTTCAAAGCTAGACTTGTAGCAAAGAATTATACCCAGAGGGAAGGGATTGACTATGAAGAAACTTTTTCCCCTGGTGCTATGCTTAAATTATAAGAATTCTCTTGTCCATAGCCACGTATTATGACTATGAGTTATGGCAAATGGATGTCAAGACTGCTTTTCTGAATGAAGATCTTGAAGAGAATACTTTATATTTTAGCTCGAGGGGTTCATAGCCCAAGGTTAGAAGTAAAATGTTTGCAAGTTGAATCGATCCATTTATAGGTTGAAACATGCATCCAGATCTTGGAACATTAGATTTGATGCAGTGATCAAATCTTTTGGTTTTGATCAAAACATGGATGAACATTGAATCTACAAGAAAATCATCAATGATAAAGTAGCTTTCTTAGTACTTTATATGGACGGTATCCTACTCATTGAGTATGATGTAGAGTACCTTACTAACATTAAGAAATGGCTGGCAGCCCAATTCCAAATGAAAGATTTGAGAGAGGCGCAGTGTGCGCTTAGGATGAAAATCATTAAGGATCGTAAGAACAAAATGTTGTGTCTGTCTAAGCAACTTATATCGAAAAAAAAAATTTTGACTCGATATTCGATGCAGAACTCTAAAAAGGATTTATTACCTTTTAGGCATGAAGTTCACTTGTCTAAGGAACAATGTCCTAAGACACCTCAAAAAGTTGAGGATATGAGACGCATTCCCTATGTCTCAGCTGTGGGCAGCTTAATGTATGTTATGCTCTGCACATTTGTTGTGCAGTGGGAATAGTCAGTAGGTACCAGTCAAATCCAGGATTAGACTATTGGACTACAGTTAAGAACATCTTCAAGTATCTTAATAGAACGAGGGACTACAAGCTAGTGTATAGAGCTAAGGATTTGATCCTGACAGGATACACTGACTCTGATTTCCAAACTAACAAGGATTCTAGGAAATCCACGTCAGTATCAATGTTTACTCCGAACGTGGGAGTTTTAGTATTTCATAGCATCAAGTAAGGATGCATTGCACATTCCACTTTGGAAGCTGAGTATGTAGCTACTTGTGAAGCAACAAAGAAATTAGTTTAGCTCAAAAAGTTCCTAAGCGATTTGGTAGTGGTTCTAAATATAGACTTACCCATCACCTTATACTGTGACAACAGTGGGGTAGTAGCCAACTCTAAAGAACCTCGTAGTCACAAATGAGGAAAATATATTGAGAGGAAGTATCACTTCATACGGGAGATTGTGCAACGAGGAGATGTGATTGTCACAAAGATCGCATCGGAGCACAACATTGTCAATCCATTTACGAAGACTCTCTCGGCTAAAGTGTTTGAGGGTCATCTAGAGAATGTAGGTCTACGAGACATGTACATTATATAATCTAGGGCAAGTGGGAGATGTGTAATGGGTACATGGATGCCCTAGTTTATTGTATTTATTTAACATTATCCCACCTTTTGGATTCTGATATCATGTACAACCCACTGACTTGAAGTTTAGTTCAAATGGGAGTTTGTTGGGATTTATACCCTAAAACTCGTAAATAGTAAGTGTTATTAATTGACCGTCATCAATAAAGAGTTATTGTGTTATTGTGTTTTTTGTCTTAATAACCCTAAATCTAATAAACTAACATCCAAGGCAGCCTTATGAGTTTTGATATGTATGTGGAGACATACAGGGATCAATGTTAATTCAATAAATGTTATTGTGTTTTTTTCTATTTTGTCTTAATAACCCTAAATCTAATAAACTAACATCCAAGGTTGCCTTATGAGTTTTGATATGTATGTGGAGACATACAGGGATCAATGTTCAAGATACAACCTAAAGGGTCTATAGTATAAGGATAAGGCTAAATGCTTTATCCTGGTAAACTATGGATACAAATCACTTTGTATTTGATACAAACACAAAGATCCAACGCGTTCATGTAGGTGATTTGCAAGTGTGGGTATCCTATGCAATGAGTTTGCATAAGACTGGACCGCGAAATAGTAACCACTAGATGTAATACCATTGACTAGTTAGATTTCTATTTCACTAGGATGATCAAGGCAACTTAGCCTTAATCCTAAGTATATAATTAACTCATGTTTACGAGGGATTATCTTTTGATTTGTATGGGTAAGAGTGGTCAATTCACTGACTCAATAAACCTACCATCAAGACCGAGTGGGGAGTTGAGAACATAATAATACAAGATGGAATTCACACCTTCCTGTCTTCAAGGTAAGTAGATAAGTATTCCCTTAAGTGGTGTCTTTAGAACTTGAACAAAGAGCCCTACCCTCTCATTGGCCAGAGAGGGGTTTCTATTTCTTGATTGGACCATAAACAAGTTGTTCATTAGAGGAGCACTAGTACTTAAGAAGTCAAAGGTAACGAGGATAAAATGGTAACTTGACCCAGTTGGATTTACAAACACTCATGAAGGACTAAGCTGCTGTTATTGGTATCTATCCGTGGATACAAAAATATATTTATAGTAATAAAAGTGCAGTTGTGGGTCTTTAGTAAAGTATACCCACAGTTAAAGAATATTGATTAACTTGGTTGATGAGTTTAGCCAATTAATCTCATATCGTTGGAGCTTCTGATCTACAGGTCTACCAGGTCCCCTTGTTGGCTCACTAAAGGATATTAAAGAGGAATGAATGACTTGAATTGTTCAAATAAATTTGAGGAAATTATATATTAATATGATTAATATGTAATTGATTATGGATGTGATCTATAATTCAAATTAAGTTGGAAAGAAACACTTGAATGAGATTCAAATAATTAATTCAAGTGAATTATATTTACCAATAATCAATTAATAAATAGAAAGGTGTTGCACATAGACATACGATGTTTATTATAATTAAATATATAACTTCAACTTCTCAAGACTCTAGGACAAAATTAAGCACCAAACCCTAGCCAGCACTGCACCAGGTTTTCCTCTTTTGGGTTCTGTAGGCCAACAAGTAGCCTTGTTGTCTGATCAGGTTCAACGGTTTGGTTGTGCGTCATGGTCTATCAGCAACGTCAGATCAGAGTTGTCAAAGAGTTTGGCCGTGTGTTTTCAGTTGTTCCTCCTCATGACCAGTTCATGTAAATGTCATCACTGTCTTGTGTATGAAGCCATGCTATACTTTTTCTCTTAGTTCCAGTGTACCAAGGCTGTTTTTTAGCTGAAGGATGTTCTGGCTTGGGTAGGTCTGCGATCTGCGATTAGATCTGAGGTATGGGCATTGTTAGATTTGAGATATTATGGTGTGGTTTTAATCACGGTGAGTTTTAGAGACAATGGTGCGTAAGCGGTCGCCTTTAAGACTGAAGAAGAAGAATGGAGGTCGAGTTGCTCGAAAACTCTTTCGTTTGTTTAGACCAGAGATCGAATCGGGATTGGGTGCTCGTTCTTCGGAGGCGATGGACTTTGGGATGTCTAACGGCCGTTCTGAGGAGGGTGAAGGGTCTGGTATGAGGAGTGTTGCCGAAGTTGGGCTGGGGAGGTTGACGGTGGGTGATCCGGTGGCGCTTGAAAGGTTGAAGAAGCCTCTGTCGTATAACCTAGAATCAGAAGAAAATCGGTTGTAAGGGATGAACAGGGTGGGCTAGGTTTTGGGTTAGTTGATGGTCAGGGTAGTTTGGGCTCTAGTGGAGGTGGGGCCCAAGATATGAGGGGTGTGTCTGGGAGCCTTGAGGGTGTTAGGGGCCCGAAAGAAAACCAGGTTGTGAAGGGTGTTAGGTTGAGCCTTGAGGGAGTTAGGGTGAACAGGCCTGTTGGGAGTGGGCTGAGGCTGAGTGAAAGGAGTGAACTAGTGTAAACAGAGCTAGGGAAAGGGTCGAAAGGCGTAGGAGTTTTGGTGGGTGGGCCGCGTGGTGTTGGGCCGAAGTTGGGAGGCTTAGGGGGGCAAAAGTTAGGCCGTGAGGAGGTTTCACGGGCTGGTTTTGTTGGAAGCAAGGGTCGTTAGGTGGACGCGAGGGATTTTCGTGAGCGGGAAGAGCCAGTTCTCAAAATCGATTCAACCAGGCGGTTTGGTTCAAAGTTAGACCGATTGGAGGAGCGTTCTGGTTCTGTTGGTTCTGGTTCCGACATGAAAGGGGAAAATTCATGGGTGGCCCTTTTTGGATCTAATTTGAGGGGAAATTTAGAGTTTATTCCCCCATTGGTTGAAAGTGATAAAGTTATTGTTGAACCTTGTGAGGAGATTATTGATGCGGGTGTTTGTTTGTGGGAGAAATCTTTGGTCGGTCAGTTTATGGATGCTAAACTCCCGTATTCTGTTATTTGTCGCCTTATTCAGAGAATTTGGGGACGCGTAGAGATGCTAACTATTACCTTGTTGGAGAACGATTTGATTATCTTTAAATTTCAGAAGGTAGAGTCATGGGATATGGTGCTAGAGAATGGTCCGTGGCACTTGGGTGGCAAGTGCATCTTATTAGAAGTTTATTATTCCAGTAGTGTATGAGTGGAAACCTCGTAAGTGTACTTGTTGCTTTAGGCATACTGAGGCTGTGTGTGAGAAACAAGATGTTGGAAAGGGTCGGGAGATGAGTATTGTGGCAGTTAATGAGGGGCGTTTGGGGGAGAATGGGGGCCTTAAGAGTGTAAGGAAGGGGCAGGATTTGGGTATTGATGGGAGGGGAGTTAGCCTAGTGGTTGAGAATAGGGGTGCGAGGAGTGATGATGAGTTTACTATGGTTAGTCATCGTCGGCGTGATAGAGGAGGTGTAGGGCATAGGGGCGGCAGTGAGTCACCGGGTTCGGCGCCCTTAAGAAGTAGAATAGATTATGGTTCCTCTAAAATTACGGGGTTTGTAAAGCATGTTGTTGAACATAATCAGTTTGACGTTTTGTGTGATGAAAGGGGAGACTCGTTGACACTGGCATTAGTGCAAGCAAATCCTGATCCGTTGTCTGTTATGGATAGGATGTTCGGTAGTTTGAGCAAACGCCCAGTGGGAGGTGGTAGGTGTGATTTCTTACAAGGTTCGTGATTTAGTGTTCCTAGAATCTTAGAGGGTTGAATGACCTTGTCAAGTGTAGGGTGGTGGTAGAATTTCTGGCTTCCTCCTCTGTTACTTTCTGCTGTTTGCTTGAGACGAGGGTTCATCACGAGAACTTTGGTATGGTGGTGGGTAGGTTTGGTAATACTTGGAGTTGTGTGAGTAGCTATAGTGTGAAGGGAGTTAGGAGGATATGGGTGATGTGGCGGAAGAGTGTCTATGATTTTTTTATGGATGTTAGTGGGGATCAGTTCATTTCTGGAAGCTTGGTGGATATTGTATCTAGTGTTAGGGTACATATTGGTGTTGTGTATGCCTCTAGTCACGTGAGTGAATGGAGGCACTTATGGTCCTAGTTGATTGATGTATACGACTCGTAGCAGCTTCCTGGAGTTGTTTTGGTGGATTTTAATGCTATTCGTAGTAGTTCGGAGGATTTTGGTGGTTGCCCTAACTTCAGGAAGATGGAGGATTTTGATGGGGCGTTATTGGAGGTGGATCTGGTTAAGATGGGCGTGACAGGTAACTGGTTTACTTGGACTAGTAAACTTCAGGGGAAGGGTATCTTGTGCCGGTTGGATCGCTGCTTGTCTAATGAGACGTGGAAGGTAACTTTTCCGTATTCAGAGGTTAGGGTTGGTTAGTGGGGGATTTTTTATCATAACCCTCTTCTGGTTTCTATAGGGGAGACGAAGAGCAGGTCGCCTCCTATGTTTCGCTATTTTTTTCATTGAGCGAAGGCTGATGGTTTTATTGATAGTATCAGGTTAGTGTGGAGAAGGTCTGAGGATGTGTCTCCTATGGTTAGCTTTGTGCAAAATTTGAAGGTAGTGAAGCGGGTTTTACTTGCATCATTTGGTAGGCATATCTCTGTGTTATCTAATGAGGTGCGGGTGGCTAGGAAGATTATGGAGGTTGCTCAGTCTGAGGTGGAAAAGCATCCTTTCTCAGAGTCGGTGTGTGCGGAGGCGGCTCAGGCCACTGAGGTATTCTGGTTAGTGGTTAGATTGGAGGAGGCGTCGCTCCGATAGAAGGCCAAGGTGGGGTGGCTAGAGTAAGGTGATATGAACACGACATTTTTTCATCGTTGTGTTCACCCTCGACGTAGTTGCAGTGGTTTATTTACGGTTGTGGATGCTGGAGGAACTCGCCAGACGGTGTATGACAGGGTGGCAAGGGTGACGGTAGAGTTCTTTTAGGGAAGTTTGGGGTCTCAACTTGTGGGGTATAGGGATCTTACTACCCAGATTGGGGATATTGTGCAGTTCAACTGGTTCTAGAAGGGGGTGGAGGCACTTGGTCGCCCAGTGAGTCGGGATGAGATACAGAAGGCTTTATTCTCGATGAAGTCTGGGAAGGCTCCTGAGCCTAATGGGTTTTCGGTGGACTTTTACAGAGCTACTTAAAGTGTGGTTGGGGATGATTTCTGTGATGTTTTTCTTAATTTTTTTTAGTCATGTTATCTGCTTGGTGGAGTTAATTCTACTGCTATTACTCTTATCTCAAAAAGGCGGGGAGCGGAACGTATGAAGGAGTTTCGTCCTATTTCTTGTTGCAATGTTGTGTATAAGTGTATCTCGAGGGTCCTAGCTGAGAGATTGTGGTTTTGGTTGCCTTCTTTCATTAGTGCTAACCAGTCTACATTTGTTCCTGGTAGGTCGATTTTCGATAACATTTTATTGTGTCAGGAGCTTGTGGGTGGCTATAAGGAGGGAAGGGGGAAGTCGCATTGTGTGTTGAAGGCAGACATTCAGAAGGCATATGACTCGCTCAATTGGGATTTTCTGTTTGGTGTGTTGCTGGCTATAGGTATGTCCCTTCAATTTGTTAGTTAGGTGAGGGCTTGTGTTACTTTGCTTACGTTCTCTATGATGATTAATGGTTCCCTTGAGGGGTTTTTTTTCTGGTAGAAAGGGGTTGAGGCAAGGGGATCCGTTGTCTCTTTTTTTGTTTGTGATGGTGATGGAGGTATTGTCCAGGTTATTGAATAAAGCTCCTGTGTGGTTTAGTTTCCATGATGGATGTGAGCATGTGGGCCTGACTCATTTGGTTTTTGCAGACGATTTGATGATTTTCTGTGTAGCTGAGAGAGATTCTTTGGAGTTTATAAGGAAGGTTTTGGTGAAGTTTGCAGGGCTGTCTAGGTTAGTTGCGAATGTTGGGAAGAGTTCCATGTTTATTGCGGGTGTGAAGTCTGGTGAGGCGAAGGAGCTTGCTTTGTTTATGGGATTCTCTCTTGGTTTGTTGCCTGTTAGGTATCTAGGGTTACCTTTATTGGCTGGTCAGTTGAGGGTTGTGGATTGTGCGCCTTTGATATAGAGGATTACAGCTCGTATTAGAAGCTAGACGACGCAATCCCTCTCTTTTGCTAAGAGGTTACAGCCTGTTAGGTTTGTTTTATAGTCCTTTCAGGTGTTTTGGTGTAGCATATTCGTGTTGCCTGCGTGTGTAACTTACGAGGTTGATCGTCTATTATGTAGTTATTTATGGAAAGGCGGTGCGGTGAGTCGGGGTGGTGCGCAAGTGGCATGGAATGAGGTGTGCTTTCCATTGGGTGAAGGGAGGTTGGGTGTGAAACATATGGCTTCATGGAACCAGGCTGCTATTAAGAAGCTGCTCTGGCTTCTCTTAATTAAATCGAGATCATTATGGGTGAGTGGAGGCGTATGTTTTGCATGGGCAGTCTTTTGTGGGCTATTCAGAGTGAGGTTCGGAGGTCTTGGTGCTTGGGGGCTATCTTGCGTTGTAGAGATAGTTTCAAGCATTTGGTTCAATTGATGGTCGACAATGGACGGTCATGTTTTGTTTGGTGGGATCCTTGGCTGTCGGGGGGTGCGATTATGGATTCATATGGGTCTACGGTGGTTTATGATACGGGGAGTAGTTTGGAGGTTCGGTTGGCGGAGTTCATTGATGGTGAGGGAGGTTGGAGGTGACCTATAGTGTCTTGGGAGTTGCTTGAGATCTAAGGTCTTATTCAGGCATTGGGGCCTAGAGTGAGGGAGGAGGATAATTGGGTTTGGGTGCGGGGTGTTAGTGGTCGGTTTTCTATCGCTAGTGCATAGGAGAGTTTGTGTCCTCGTCGTCCTAGGGTGTCTTGGGCTGGTATTTTGTGAGCGGGGGTAGTATTTTGCATCCCTCCTTCTGTATGTGGTTAGTTGTGAGGGATAGGTTGGGTATGCGGGAATGGTTGAGGAGCTGGGGTGTGATGTCAGGGGGGGGTTTCTTTTGTGTGGGGGAGGTGTGGAGTCACAAAATCATCTATTTTTTTTAGTGTGGGTTTAGAAGAGAGGTGTGGTCTGGTGTGTTACATTAGTTGGGTTCGTCGCATCGAGTGGCGGGTTGGGATGTCAAGTTGAGTTAGTTATGTCGAGTGGGGTTCGGTAAGGGGGTGCGTAATAAGTTGTTTCGTGTCTTCTGGTGTGCTTCCATCTACTACATCTGGCAGGAGTGTAATCGATGGCTGCATGGAGGTCGATCGAGGACGGTGTCTACTCTGTTTCACCTTATGGTCTCTACGGTTCGTGCTCGAGCTGCTTCCTGATAGGTTGATCTTCTTGGTCTTATCTAGTGTGTTTACAAATGTTTTTCTTCTTTTTGAACTTGTCGTTGCTCTTTGTTTTGCTATTGACCCTAGTTATGGAGTTTTGGTTTCTTTTCACTGCTTTTTCTCTGGTGGTTTGGGGGTATTTGCTTTTATGTTTTGGTTATGTTCTAGTCTTATCTTGTTGGCTTTGTTTTGGTTATGTTGTCTTGTCTTTGCTTGTCCTTTGTTGCTTTGATGTCTTGATCCAGAGCTGTGGGATCCACCTTGTTGTTGTATAATATTATCACCTATTCTAAAAAAATATATATATGATTTAATGTATAAATAGTTATTTAACTAATTTTTTTATTAATTAAATAAGTGTTATTTAATTAATTATGCACAAGGAAATTTGGAAATGGATTTGGAGAAAGGGGTTGACCCTTCTCTATATATAAAGTCTTCCTTATGGCTCTTTTGGGGCAAGCATTCATTTGTGCAAATTTTCCTAAGCCATAAAAATAAATCCTTTCTACTCTTCCAAAAGTTTTTGCTCCTCACCCTCTTCCAATAATTGGATACCACCTATCTTTCTATTGGAATCCTTGAGAATAACAAGGTTATTCTCATTGTAATGTTCAAGATTGTTCGAGGAGACGTTCATGTTCAAGATCGAATGGAGGAGTCATTCGTTAGAATATCTAGAGGATCGTTCTAGGAGCTTGAGAATCTACAAAGGTGAGATTTCTTTCTTTTCTCTAAAGCATGTCATTTCACATGTTTATTCTACACATATTCTGTTTTAGTACACTTATTTTGTTTATGTAAAAATCGATTTACGAGATGCAAGGCGTTCACACGCTTCCACTCGAAATTCGAATCCCATCAATAGAGGGGTCGTAAAAGTAGTTAATGACATCTCAGGACTGAGGGTGTCCGACTCATGTGTTAGTGACTAACCCAAAGAAGTTGGAACCACGTTCAAAATTATGCGTCTTTGTAAGCTACTCAAAAGAAACGAGAGGTGATCTCTTTTATGATCCAAAAGAGAATAAAGTGTTTGTATCAACAAATGCTACTTTCGTGGAGGAAGAATACATTAGGGAGCATAAACTAAGAAGTAAAATTGTATTAAATGAGCTTTCCAATGAATCTACTGAATCTTCACCGAGGGTTGTTGAAGAATCAAGTACTTCAACGAGAGTTGTTGTTGTTGCTTCATCTAGTCACACACATCTTCCACAAGAGTTGAGGAGCCTTGATATAATGGAAGGGTGATAACCCAACTTACTCGATATTTGGGTTTAACGGAAACTCAAATCATCATACCAGATGATGATGTCGATGATCCATTGACCTACAAGTAGGCGTTGGTTGATATGGAGAAAGATGAATAGATTAAAGCCATGAATCAGAAAATGGAACCTATGTACTTCAATTCAGTCTGGTCACTTGTAGATCAACCTGAAGGAGTAAAACCCATAGGTTACAAATGGATCTACAAGAGAAAAAGAGGTGTAGATGGTAAGGTGCAGACCTTTAAGGCTGGATTAATGGCAAAGGATTATACCCAAGTTGAGAGGGTGGACTATGAAGAAACTTTTTCACCTATTACCATGCTTAAATATATCCAAATTCTCTTGTCCATTGCCACATATTATGACTATGAAATTTTGTTGGGTTGTATATCCTAAAATTCGTGGTTTGTAAATAATAAACGAATTCTATTTTTCAATAAAGTTGTTTTGAGGTTTATTCAGTAAAAATGCTATTAAATATGTGAATTGCATTTAAAAACCCTAAATTCAATGAACTAAGAACCCCTAGCTATAGCATGAATACTTGAACTATATGTGGAGATATAAAAATGGATCAAATACGAGTAAATAACCAAAACAGTCTATAATATAAGGATAAGACTGGATACCTTATCCTGGGGACATGATGGATGTGACCCACTTTGTATTTGATACAAACGATGTGATCCTGAATCGTTCATGTGAAGACATGTGAGTGGAGGCATCCTATGCAATGAGTTTGCATAAGACCGGACTAAGAAATAGTCACTTTTACTTTATAACGTTATTTACTATTAAGGCTGACTATTTCAATAAGATGACCTAGGTAACTCGATCTTAATCCTGAGCTAACTATGAACTCCTATTCATTTGGGATTATCCTTTAATCTGTATGGGGTGAGAGTGACTCGAGTTCGCCAACTCAATAAGCCTACCATTTTAGGGATAAGACCGGGTAGATAGCTAAGGACATAGTTTTGCAAGATGGAATTCTCTCCTAGTCGATTTTAGGGATAGTAGATAGGTTGTTCTCTTAAGTGCTGACTCCGATTCTTAAACAAGGGGCCCCATCCTCTCATTGGCCCTAGAGGGATTCGATTTGGTGGTTGGACAACAAACCAATTGTTTATTAAGAGGATCAATGGGACTTAAGGAACAAGATGTAATTACACGGGTAAAACAATAATTTTAACCTGACTATACATACGAACAACCTATAAAGGATTGACTTACTAATTATGGTTACATTAAGAGGGTTGGATGTTAAGCGACAACGAGAGATTTAACTAAACTATGGAGTTGTGCGATGGAGTGCAAGAGCTACATGATGGATTAGACGATGGGCCAAGTGTTTATGCGGTGCTGAGGACTGCGTTACGCAAGGCTGATGAATTCACCCGGATAAGTGGTCGAACCGAGAGGAGCTTGAGCTTGAGTTAGTAGGAGGTGAAAAAATAGAGTTTCATGCAATAAGAACTTATGCATGAGGTAGACAACTCAAACTTCATGCAAGCAGGTAAGTGGCATGGAAGTAGGTGAATGGCAAGGAAGAAGGTGGTGACAAAGCATGGTGTAAACACTCCAAAGTAGGAGGTGTCTTGCGTTGAAGGCTTTGTAAGATGAGAAGGATCAGTTCCTTTTGGCCTATAAACACCACCACAAAGTGACTCTTTAGTTCATAAACCGAAATCCTCTTGAAAAACATTAGGAAAAATGTTTGAGAGCAATTTCAGAGATAGCCATGCACTGATCAAAAAGTTCCAAGAGGAGGAGATGCTGTCGGACAGTGAGGTCTGGAAATAGCATCAAATTGGGACGAGAAGTTCTCCAAGAATACTCATGTGTTTTAAGTGATTCTAAAGCCACCTGAAAGCTCTGAGAGTCTAGTTTTCAAGCTAGGGCTAATAAAGAAGAAGCTTTAAGGAATCAGGCTGAAGAGTGAAGAAAAGACAGAAGGGTCGAGCTCTCGAGTAAGCTTGGGCCAGTCTTGATGATTTGAGGATTCCGGCAAAACCAAAAAGAATTCTGAGCTTAGATTTTAGGGTATGCTTTCTAAGACATTTTAGAACATGTTTTTAGAAGGACGTATCTCGAAATAAGTCTAAAACTATGAGTAATCTGAGCTTAAAGTTGAATCTTGAATTTAGGATTCAAAAGGGAGCCCGAGGAAACCAAGGAACTTCTAGAGAGAAAGGTTCCTACCTTGGTGAGTGGTAATTTCCTTTAAGTCTTAAGCATATATTTTAGAGTATATGTATATGCTTATGTTATGAATGAGTAATTAGCATGAAAATGAGAATGTGTAATCGGGATGGTCAGGGGGTCAATAAACCTAGTTCCTGAGCCCGAGAGCAGACCACGGGATGGTCTAAGGACCGAGAGGTCTAATTCCTGAGCCTGTGGGAGGAACCTCGTATGGGATGATCAGAGGGCTGGCAGGCCTAGCTTCTGAGCCCATAAGGAGGGATCTATATGCACATAGGAAACAAAGGGAACGCAAGAGAGTAAGCATTTATGACTAGTAATAGTTTAACTATCTATCGTGTGTGTAGGTGGAATTTAACAACTCATTATGAGTAGTATCAGTTTAACTATCTACCGTGCGTATAGATAGAGTTAAGAACAGACTCATTCGAGATTGAGGTTTGAGTATTAACCTCGTATTTATGATATGCTTGTATTATTATGAGTTGAAATAGACTCTAAAATTTGCTTACCACTTACTGAGCTTCTTGAAGCTCATTCTGTTCTTTCTTGTTTTTCTTCCCAGGTAGTGAAAGGTGAAGAGTTTCATGGTGCTGCTAAGGTCAAGGTCTACTACAGCCACAGTCACACTTTTGGGGTTTTAGAGTTAATGTAAACTTTGTAGTTAAACCTAAGAGTTGTATAAACATTGTACTGTTTGTAATAAAATGAGTTTAATCAAACAGTTGTTGTCTACATCTTTGGCTTAATGTTTCTGAGAGTATAAAGTTCAGTTGGGCAGTGTGAGTATCATAAAAGGGTGGTATCTATGGTCTTTCACGCCTCACCTCGAGCTCAAGAGGTGAGCTCGGGGCGGGGTGTGATAACTTGGTATTAGAGCAAAGGTTTACGTAAAACCTGGGGAAAGGTTGAGATTAAGTTGATACCAATTTGGTATCAAAGCATAAGTTCTTGGAAACCGGAAGGTTGAGTTTAGAAAAACCTGAGGTTTGAGTTCAGTAAAACCAGAGGGAAGTGTGGTAGAGGATAGGTTTAAAGAGAAACCTAAGAATTAGTCAAAGTGAGACTAAGAGGAATAGCAAAAGTGGCAGGACCTAGCAGACAACTAGAGCTGGAACTCACAATGCTACCTGAAGATCTGTCGAGGAAGGTAAAAATGAATTAAATTATTCTCATTTAGAGTTTGAGATAGAAAAGTTATTTGTAGATAGTTTGGTTCGATGACTAGCTTATGGCTAGGAGAAGTATTGTTGGACAAACTAAGGAAATTAATATCAGAGTAGCGCAGCGGAAGCGTAGTGATAGATAAAGTTGTAAGAGTTTACAACAGATCTTGTTGTGAAACCTTAAACTAGAGTAAGTCCGAGTAAATTTTGAGGACAAAATTTTCTTAAGAAGGAAGTAATTTTGAAACCCGAATTTCAATTTCCCTACTTAAGCAGGTAATTAAGGAAATTAACTAAGTATAAGTTAAAACCTATGTTGAAGAGAAGGAAAATTTTAAGTGTTGAATAGATTTTCCTTGAGTAGCTTTGAGTTGAGCCTTAACTAGTGAAATTTGGCTAAGTGTAAAGTCAAAAGAAACCATGCGTTTGGTGTTAGGAAACATTAACGCGTGAGATGAGGCTAAATTTATAGAGGTTGAAAGGAGTTAAGCATTGAAGCCAAGGACACCCATGCGTTGAGCTTGTGAGGTTTGGACGCATGTTGGGCGAAGTATTGACAAAGAGGCATTGCCCAAAGGTTGCTCATGCATTGAGGCTACGTGAGCGAGAGTGAGAGAGCTAGACAATGAGTGCAAGGCATTGGGTGGACGATCATCTAGCTATGTGCAGCGCTAAGCGATGTGCTAGACGATCGTGTAGCTACGAGCGACGCTAAACAATGTGAAGTGTTGTGCTCGACGATAGCACTACACAATAGGCGATAGCACTACACGATCAGCATAAGCGCTAGACGATAAGCGTAGACTAGACGATAAGTGTAGACGTTAGACGATGCATTAGGCATGGGTGCTGGGTGATAGATGCAAGCGCTACACGATGAGTGTGAGCACTACACGATAGGCAAAGCGCTAGACGATGGGCGTTGCAGACGTTATATGATGGCACTACATGATAAGCAGACGCGCTAGACAATGGGCATGATGCGAAAGACGTCAGCACTACACGATGAGCGGCAGCGAGAGCTACACAATAGGCGTGGGAGCTATGCGATAGGCTATGCGCTAGACGATGAACGTCAGCGAGATCGTTAACAGCGAGAGATATGCGATAGTGAGATCGTTGAGAGCGAGAGATCACTAAACGATTAAGCTATGCGATGGGGCGTAAGTGTTATGTGATGGACACAGGCACTAGACGATTAGCAACAACGAGAGGGCTGGATGATGAACGACAATGAGAGGGCTGGATGTTAAGCGATAGTGAGAGATTTAACTAAACGATGGAGCTGTGCGATGGAGTGCAAGAGCTACACGATGGACTAGACAATGGGCCAAGTGTTTATGCGGTTTTGAGGCTTGCGTTACGCAAGGCTAATGAATTCACCCGGATAAGTGGCTGAACCGAGAGGAGGTTGAGCTTGAGTTAGTAAGAGATGAAAAAATAGAGTTTCATGCAAAGGGGACTTATGCATGAGGAAGAAAACTCAAACTTCATGCAAGTAGGTGAGTGGCATGGAAGTAGGTGAATGGCAAGGAAGAAGATGGTGGCAAAGCATGGTGCAAACACTCCAAAGTAGGAGGTGTCTTGTGTTGAAGGCTTTGTAAGATGAGAAGGATCAATTCCTTTGGCCTATAAATACCACCACAAGGTGACTCTTTAGTTCATAAACCGAAATCCTCTTGAAAAACATTAGGAAAAATGTTTGAGAGCAGTTTCAGAAATAGCCATGCGTTGATTAAGAAGTTCCAAGAGGAGGAGATGTTATTGGATAATGAGGTCTGGAAGTAGCATCAACTTAAGAGGAGGATTCTCTAGTTTTCAAAGTAGGGCTTCTAGAGAAAAAGCTCCAAGGAATCAGGCTGGAGAGTGAAGAAAAGACAGAAGGGTCAAGCTCTTGGGTAAGCTTGGGCTAGTCTTGATGATTTGAGGATTCCGGCCAAACCACGATAAGTTCTTAGCTAAGTTTTTAAGCTTCCTGAGACATTTTAGAACATGTTTCTAAAAGGAAGTATCCCAAAATAAGGTCTGGAATTATGAGTAATCTGAGCTTAAATTTGAATCTGAAATTTAGGGTTCAAAAGGGAGCCCGAAGAAACCAAGGAACTTCTAGAGAGAGGTTCCTACCTTACCAAGGTGAGTGGTAATTTCCTTTAAGTCTTAAGCATATCTTTTAGAGTATATGTATATGCTTATGTTATGAATGAGTAATTAACATGAAAATGAGAATGTGTAATCGGGATGGTCAGGGGGTCAATAGACCTAATTCCTGAGCCCGGGAGCAGACCACGGGACTGTTAGGGGACCGAGAGGTCTAGTTCCTAAGCATGTGGGAGGAACCTCATGTGGGATGGTCAGAGGCCGGCAGGCCTAGCTTTTGAGCCTATAAGCGGGGATCTATGTGCACATAGAAAACAAAGGGAACGCAAGAGAGTAAGCATTTATGACTAGTAACAGTTTAACTATCTACCGTGTGTGTAGGTGAAATTTGAACAACTCATTATGAGTAGTGTCAGTTTAACTATCTATCGTGTGTGTAGATAGAGTTAAGAACAGACTCATTCGAGACTGAGGTTTGAGTATTAACCTCGTATTTGTGATATGCTTATATTATTATGAGTTGAAATAGACTCTAAAAGTTGCTTACCACTCACTGATCTTCTTGAAGCTCATTCTGTTATTTCATGTTTTTCTTCCCAGATAGAGAAAGGTGAAAAGTTCCAGGGTGCTGCTAAGGTCAAGGTCTGTCATAGCCACAATCACACTTCCGGAGTTTTAGAGTTGTTGATGTAAACTTTGTAGTTAAGGCTAAGAGTTGTATAAACATTGTATTGTTTGTAATAAAATGAACTTAATCAAACAGTTGTTGTTTACATCTTTGGCTTAAAGTTTCTGAGAGTATAGAGATTCTGTTGGGCAGTAGGTATCACAAAAAGGTGGTATCTGCAGTCTTTCATGCCTTGTCTCGAGCTAGGAGGCGGGCTCAGGGTGGGGTGTGACATTTACACTACATCTTTAAAAGTTAGCAAATTCACAAGAAGCGACAAATAATTTAGAGCCCAAATTTTTATATAATGTTAGTTCAATGAGTCAAAAATAGAATGACAGGAAGATGGCATAAAGGTCAAAAAAAGTGTGCAAATTTTGTGAAGAAGGAATGACGTCAAATATGCACTGCATGGGAAAGCGTGATGTCAAACCTTAACAAACGTGAGATTCTTGCCACCTTCTAGAGAAGATATTTAAGACAATTTGGTGATTTTCTACATTTTTAGTTTTGCATTTTGACTTATTAATTAGTATGCAATTAAGTTTTAACTTCCTAGGTCTTATTTTCTGCAATTTGCAATTGATTGCGTTTGAATGACTTTTGAGTTCTTGGTCATATCTACAACCATTTGGCTTTTAAAATGACTTGTAATGCTCTTGAAAATTCAAACTATTAATATTAAAAAGTTTATACTTATTCAACCCCTTTGGTGTTTCTTTTCTTTCAAATGTTGCTTTAGATTTGATGTTTAAATCCATTCATTGGATTAGTCTTGATCAAGTTAATTCTGGAGTGGTTTATCTTAGAATCTAAGAGTGACCATCATAGATTCTAAGTTTGATCTAAATTAGCTTTCTTTGTGAGTTTTTGCAAAGATCCTAGAAGGACCTCTAGCTTTGCATCCAACGAACATTGCGAGTGCTTATCATATTATATGATCTAGAAACTTTATAATCACTACAATCATATGTTATACATATTTCATATGAAAAATAGTCATGTTTTATAATAACATCGTTTTCACATATTGTTTAATCTCACATAATCATAGAATAGGAACCTAGCAAAGTTAGAAGTGACATTGAGGTTTTTGTACAGATGATCCATTTTTTGAGACATTAATAAGAAATGACCTAATCTTAAAAAATCAATAAAAACTAATCTTTAGTTGATGTCATCACTACTATGTTAAGGATGTCACTTTCATTGCGAAATAGTTATCATATTATGATTAAAAATGAAAATCGCGTCAGTATTTCGTGATGGATGAGACATCTCTAATACAATTATGCATTTCAAACAGTGGTGGAGTGCTCTATGATACAAACATAATGGTAATTTTAATTATTTTTTCGAATTGAGTCATTCCATGTTAACATCACTCGTACTTTATTGGACAGCCTACAAAATCTCCATGACATTGATTAGGAATTACTAATTAGAATGGGAATAGAAAAGGTAAATCAATAAGAATTAAATAAAAGAAAGGTACACACTATATTGGGGATTGAGCGGCCAAAGAAAACGGAGGCGTAAGCAACAGTGACGCTAGAGGAAGAGAAGGAGTGCATATTCAGAGAAACCATGTTAGCTTTGCAAAGAGTTTTCCGGACGATCCATACCACCATCGATGCTCCTCAAATTACCACTTTCGCTCTTCGCGCCCCCAAATATGTAAGCCTTCTCCCCACTAATCTTCCTTCAATTTTCCAACTCATTTCAATTCTGCACACCTTCTTGCCTTTTTGTTTCTGGGTTTTCGTTTGTGATTTGGATTACAACTACCCATTTTATTTCGTCTTTCTGCAATCCTCCATCGCAATTTTGGGTGCTAATATCAATTCCTCCTGCTTACTTTTCTGGAAACTGGAAAGCTCCATCATGTTAAGGAAATGGAATTGATAACTGGCCTTCTTTTTGGCAGATCATTATTCTAATAAGTTTATGTACTAGAGAATTGATTTCCCGATTTGTTCCTTTTGCAAATGGGTTTTGAATTTAGGATATCCCCATTTCATGAAGAAATCAGAGCCACGAATTGGGTGGCCCCAATGTTACAAGTTCTGTTGGTGTGCAATTTTTCTTCATTATAATTACTTGTAGACTTCTTCTTCTTATTATAATTTTTTTAATTAGGAAACAGCATCACTTCATTGATAAATTGAAATTGCAAAATGATGAAATCCAATCCACTGGATTACAGGAAAATTATTCTGATGGGCAATAAGGGTTGATAAGTTATAATTACAAAAGGGGCCTACACAATTTACACAAGTTAATGATACATAAGTAATTGACGAGAGGAGATTGAGGTTCTTGTTCTTTGGCAGTGACGATGCAAGAGTTTCTTTCCAGCCATATAGACCACAAGTCTGAATAAAGCTAAGACAAAAGATCGTGTTTTCTTTCTTGAATGGATGCCCAACGAACATGACAGAGAAGATCCCAATTTTCATTAAGGAAGAAGGCCGTCTGCCAACCAAAAGCCCCTAGGATGTGTTCCCAAAAAAATCTAGCCTGTTTACACCATATGAAAAGGTCACTGTATTTCCTCATCGTTTTTGCAAAGAATGTAGCAACTACGAGAGATATTAATCCATGGAGACCTTCATTCCAGCTTGTCATGAGTATTAAGGCATGAGTAGTTGAGTTCCCATAGGAAAAAATTCGCCTTTTTAAGAAACTTTCCTTTCCAAATGGAAAAATACAGGTCTTTTTTACCATGATCACCAGCTGAGGATAATAACTTGGAGAGGGATTTTGATGACAAAACCCCATCCTTTTGTAAATTTCAAGACCAAAAATTTCAAGAAGCTAATGGACTTTTTTTCTGAAACAATAGATTATTCCATAAATTAGCCAATAATGCTTCTTTCTTCTGTTTGATAGCAAATTAGAGGCAAAATTGTCTTTTAGGGCCCTATTTTCTAACCAAATATCAGACTAAATCCGGGTGCCATCTCCTTTCATCACCTTGCAGATGATGTGGTCGTAGACTGTTTCTTTGACCTTCTCAATGTATTTCCATGGTCCCTTTGAGGTGCTTAATGTGGTTGTTCCCCCACTGGTCAAAATGGCAGGTGCCATATTTCAAGGCAATCTACTTCCTCCAAAGGGCACATTTTTCCTTATGAAATCCACTTAGCCAACAAGGAAATATTTTTCTGTTCTAGATTTGTACTCCTCCTTCCTTTAGAGCTTGGTTTTTCCCATTCAAGATTGTGTATATCTCCCTTCTATTTATTTCCCTTCCACACAAGACATTTCGAAATATCCCCCCAATGGATGCCAAAATCTTTGTGGGTGTGGGAAGAAGAGATAAATAATAAATAGGTAGGTTGGCCAAAGTTGCTTGAATAAGGGCAATGTGACCCCCTTTAGAAATGTGTGAGTGTCCCAAGAATTAGATTGGGTTCATGGGGGCAAAGTGGGATTTGCAGAGCCTGTAGAGATGTGGAAACAGATTAATGCATGTGGCATAGAGGGGGATGTTTGCTAGGAATGGGGGGAAGGACACATAGCTCGGTAAGAGTGTTAGGTGGTGGTTCAATTGCCTTTCATGGTTGCATAGCTATATGGTGCAGTTTTGATGGAGCTGGTGTGTGTGGCTGCGTGGAGGAATAGCTATTTGGGTTTGGGCGAGTGGTAAAGGTAAGGCCACCCTTTTGGGCGTGCCCATGTGTTCAAACTCCGACAAGATTTGTGGTATTTTGCCATGGATTCCAACAATATAATCAATGAAAGGGTCTGCTTCAAAAAATGGGTTGATTTGTACTATCAAAGGGGGAAGTAGAAGACGATGGGAGGTGGAAACTTGCAAGGACGGAACCATATATGTTCTCTTGTATACTTTGGAATTTTGAAAAGATTGTCTCTCATAAAGTTTGTTGGAAATTAATATACATTATATTTTCATAGCTTTGGTACTTTTCACTTATTTAAACTTGGGTAGATAAGCTCTGCCACGTTCTTTCATCACAATTTGGTTAGAAGCATAACTTGAAGTTGATTTTGCTGAATGTTGTCATGTGCTATTAGTATTCAGTTTGTGAATATGGTTTTTTCTTTTTCACATACACTGTTTACTATGATGCAGTTCACTTGTTTCACTTTCAGGTAGAGGTTAAATTTGCAGATGGAAGTGTGTTCAACTTGTCAGCCGAATTCTTGAGAGTATATAGTCCAGCTGCTGATGCTAAAGTCCGGTCAATGGGGGGTGAAAAGGTACTATAGAAACAACATTTAGTTTCGGTTGAAAATGTTGTATTTGCCCTAAGGATGTTTTAGTCTTTTTATAATTCTCTATTGTATTATGGTTTGCCTTAGTCTATTTATATGTTGTATGTTCAGTGTGTGAAAAATAAGAAAATCTACTATCGTGGTTTTTTCTCCTTGATCTAGGATTTTCCATGTAAACTTGCCTTCTTTCTTCTACCCTTCTTTATTTCAATATGATATCAGAGCAGGGTGACGAAACCTTAGCCGTCATTGACGAAGGCACAGCCGACACCGTAGAC
This sequence comes from Benincasa hispida, assembly GCF_027475165.1. Classification (NCBI taxonomy): domain Eukaryota; kingdom Viridiplantae; phylum Streptophyta; class Magnoliopsida; order Cucurbitales; family Cucurbitaceae; genus Benincasa; species Benincasa hispida. The sequence goes on along the minus strand of NC_143478.1, from coordinate 50,064,803 downwards.
ACCGCCGTTTAAGCTACTGTCGACAGGTACCTTCAGTCGATATTCCAGCAGCCGTCGTAGGAAGATCCAAGCAGTAGTGTGTCATCTGATCAAATCGCATCGTATCCAAGCGTGTAGGTCGCATTGTATCCAAGCGTGCTGTCCCAGCCGATTGCGCCTACCCAGATCGCGCCAACGTCCCTTCAACCGACCCAGCCGCACCTCGCACCAGCCCAATCGGCGCCGCCTACCCAGATCGCGTCGGCGTTCCTCCAGCCGCAGCCTGCGCCAGCCCGATCATCGACCCAGCTTGCACTGGCGCTTCTTCCTTTTGCGGCATCTCAGTCGCATCAGTCCAGCCGAGGTACTTCTGCGCCAGCCTCTCCGTCCCAGCCTACGTCTTTTCACTCGAATCAGGAACCATCTGACACGTCGTATATGGGTGAATCCTCGTATTTTCCGGGTGGACAGCAACCGAATACAATAGCCACTCATCTTCCTCAATATGCACCGGCTAGTCAAGGGACTTTGGATTCGACTAGATTGTCTCCAATGGCGGTTCAACAATAGTTAATTAGTCTTCAACAACAGATTGCGACTCTTGGGGCAGCCCTTGGAACGACCGTACATCCTCAGTCCGACCCAGTAAATTCAGTTTTGTGTTCTGGCCTACTGATGTATTCAAAGAATCCGATAACTTCTTTCCCTGCTTTACCTACAACTAATATACTGTCTAGATCTATGGGAAATTCTACAGGTTTTATTATAGGGGAAAAGTTGAATGGCCAGAATTATTTCTCTTGATCTCAGTCTATGAAGATGGCTCTTGAAAGGCGTCACAAATTTGGATATATAATGGGTGAGATATCGAGACCTTGACCCGGCGATCCTCAAGAGTGTGTTTGGAAAGGAGAAGACTTCTTACTTCGCTTAGTGTTAATCCAGTATGGAACCAGAAATAGGTAAACCCCTACTATATGCAGCGACTGCTCGGGATATTTGGGATGTCATCCAGAAGTTGTACTCTAAATTGCAAAATGCGTCACGGTTATACACCTTGCGTAAACAGGTTCATAAGTGCAAGTAAGGGACTATGGATGTTACTTCATATTTCAACAAGTTGTCCCTAATATGGCAAGAGATGGACCTGTGTTGAGAGATCGTCTGGGACCGTCCATGTGGTGGGGTACAACATTCAAAACTTAAGGAGGTTGATCGTGTTTATGACTTTCTTGCCGGTCTGAACTCCAAGTTTGATATAGTTCGTAGTCGGATACTGGGACAGAGACCGATTCCTTCTCTTATGGAAGTGTGTTTGGAAGTCCGGTTGGAGGAAGATCGATCAAGCACCATGAACCCTAGTGCTAACTCTCTTGACTCTGCAGCTTTTGGTGCAAAATCGTCTGGGTCCGTTAGTAATACATAGAATGGCAGGTCTCCTCCAATATGTGAGCACTGCAAAAAACCGTGGCACATTAAGGATCAATGCTGGAAGCTACATGGTCGACCCCTAAATGGCAGACGATGCCCTCCGAACGATAAGTTAAAATCTGGCCGAGCACTTGTGAGAAAATCTACTGTTGGAGCATCACAGCCTCAAGTGCCTCACCAGAATGACCAAGTATTGTTGGGGTCGGGTATGATTGTCCAGTCAAGTACACCTCAATCCTTTAGTCTTCTTATTGAAGGAAAAGACCCGTTGGATATTGGATTCAAGAGCAGCAGATCATTTGACTGGCTCATCTAATCGATTCCTCTCATATTTTCCAAGTGCTGGTAATGAGAGGATTCAGATTGCAGATGGATCCTTTGCTCCTGTTGCAGGAAAGGTCATTTCTCTCCTTTCCAGGGTTTGATCTTACGGAATGTGTTACATGTTTCAAAAATATCCTATAACTTGCTATCTATCAATAAAATTACCAGGGATTTAAACTGTCAGGTTGTTTTCTCACCAAATGCTACTTTGTTTTAGGACTTGAGCTCGGAGACGACGATTGGCACTGTCCGACATAACAGGGGCCTCTATTTCCTTTCTGATGATGTTGCCTCTAGGAGTTTTTCTATGACTAGTTCGTTGTCCTCTTTTTCAACTTCTGAAAATGATTATTTGTTATGACATTTCTATTTAGATCATCCAAACTTTCAATATATGAAACATTTATTTCCCTATTTATTTCATAGTGTGGATGTTTCCTCTTTAACTTGTGATGTGTATACGTGCAAAACAGCCCCGGGTTTCCTTCCCTTCTCAGCCCTACAAACCTTCCCACTTATTTCATCTGGTTCATAGTGATGACTGGGGTCCTTCCAACATCACTACCTTGTCCGAAAAGCGGTGGTTTTGTAACTTTCATTGATGATCACACATGTCTTACATGAGTGTTCCTTATCACTAATAAGTCTAAAATGTAGTATGTTTTTCAACAATTTTATGCTACTGTAGAAACGCAGTTTAATACCAAGATTGCTATTCTTCGGAGTGACAATGACCATGAATTTATTAATAATACCATATGCGAGTTCCTGACTTCGAAAGGTATTGTCCATCAAATCTCGTGTGCGTATACTCCTTTACAGAATGGGGTGGCTAAACGGAAAAATCATCACCTCATTGAAGTTGCCCGGTCCCTCGTGCTCCCTGCATCTCTCCCCTCGTATTTATGGGGAGATGTTGTTCTAACTGCAACCCCACCTCATTAATCGAACGCCCTCCCGAGTTCTCAAATTTCAGACACCTTTTGAATGTTTCAAGAAGTCTTACCTATCCACACATCTCATTTCTGAAGTCCCTCTATAGGTGTTTGGTTGTACCACTTTTGTCCACAGTCACGGCCCTCACCAAACTAAGTTTGCTCCTCGAGCTCAAAAATGTGTCTTTGTCGGGTATCCTCTTCACCAGCGGGGCTATAAATATTTACACCCAGCCTCAAGGAAGTATTTTGTCTCTATGGATGTAACGTTCCTTGAGGATAAGCCCTTCTTTCCCGTTAGTCTTCTTCAGGGGAAGAGTATTAGTGAAGAGACTAACTTGTCCACATATTCTCTTCGTATGAGTTTTCTTCCTGAACCTATCCTCGATACAAATAATACTGTTTTTCCTACTAAAGAAGTGCCCTAGATAATATACTACAGGAAGAATCTTAGAAAGGAAATAACGCCTCCTGTTGCTTCGCCAGATACTATCCATGAATCAGAACCAGCACCGACTCAAGTTCAAGATACCTCTGTTCTTGATAATACTGGTAAGTGTGTTGAGGGTGATGTAATTGAAAGCGGTGAAACTATTGAGGTTGTTCCAGGTAATGCCACGACTACTGATAGTAATGGGTCATCGGGAGAGATTCAGGAGGATGAGGACTTGCTACGTATAAACGGGTGTGACCACTGGCCTAATATTAATGAGTTAGGTAAAGCAAGAGAGTATGATGTCACTCTTGATATGCCCATTGCGTTGCAGAAAGGGACCAAGTCATGTACCAAGTATTCCATGCATAGTTTCTTGTCTTACAGTAACTTGTCTTCTGGGTTTAGAGCCTTCATTACTAACCTGGATACTGTAACAATACCAACTAATGTGCATATGGCCATGGAAATTTCGGAATGGAAGGCAGCAGTTATGGATGAGATGAAAGCTCTTGAGACGAATAAGATGTGGGATCTTGTGGCTCTCCCTAAAGGACATAAAATTGTTGGGTGCAAATGGGTATTCATTGTTAAGTATAAGTCTGATGGAACACTTGATATATACAAAGCGAGATTGGTTGCTAAAGGATTTACTCAGATGTATGGGATTGATTACTCAGAAACTCTCTCTAGTGGCAAAACTGAACACGATCGGGTTCTTCTCTCGTGGTTGTTAACAAAAATTGGCCTCTCCACCAACTTGATGTGAAGAATGCATTCTTGAATGGTGAATCAGAGGAAGAGGTTTGAATCCTTCTCCTGGGTTTGAAGCTCAATTTGGTTCTCAACTTTGCAAACTTAGGAAATCCCTATATGGTTTGAAACAGTCTCCGCGAGCTTGGTTTGACAAATTCACCACCTTTGTTAAGTCCCAAAGTTTCATTCAAGGACACTCAGATCATACCCTATTCACAAAGAAGTCTACATCAGGGAAGGTGGCAAACTAAAACAGAGAATGGCAAGTGAATTTGAGATTAAAGATCTCAGGAGTTTAAGATATTTTCTTGGAATGGAGGTGACAAGATCGAGAGAAGGAATATCTGTGGCTCAACAGAAGTATACCCTTGATTTGTTGAGAGAAACAGATATGATTGGTTACCTACCGATACCCCTGTTGAAGTCAACGCTAAGCTAGGAGACTCAGCCGATGGAATTCCTGTCAATAAAGAAAGGTATCAACGTTTGCTAGGAAAGTTGATTTATTTGTCTCATACTGGACTGGATATATCCTATGTTGTTAGTATGGTTAGTCAGTTTATGCAGGCACCTTACGAAAAACATATGGAAGTTGTTGCTCGAATCCTAAGGTATTTGAAATCTACTCCAGGAAAGGGTCTAATGTTCAGGAAACATGACAGGAGATGCATTGAAGCTTACACTAATTCTGATTGGGCAGGGTCTGTTACTGACAGAAAATCAACTTCAGGATATTGTACTTTTGTGTGGGGTAATCTCGTGACTTGGCAGAGTAAGAAACAGGGAGTGGTTGCTAGAAGCAGTGTTGAAGCAGAATACAAGGCTATGAGTCTGGAAATATGTGAAGAAATGTGGTTGAAGGTCTTGTCTGATCTTCAGCAAGACAGTGACGCACCGATGAAACTCTATTGTGATAACAAGGCAACTATAAGTATAACCAACAACCCTGTGCAACATGATAGAACTAAATATGTGGAGATCAATAGACACTTCATTAAAGAAAGGTTGGATAGCAGCAATATTTGCATTCCCTACATTCCTTTTAGTCAACAAGTTGTTGATATTCTCACTAAAGGGTTACTAAGGCAAAACTTCAATACGTGTGTTAGCAAGTTGGGTCTTATTGACATATACGCCCCAACTTGAGGGGGAGTGTTGAAAATGTTGTATTTGTCCTAAGGGCGTTTTAGTCTTTTTATATCTCTCTACTGTATTAGGGTTTGCCTTAAGTCTATTTATATATTGTATCTGTGGTAAGTCAATGTGTAAAAAATAAGAAAATCTTCTATCGTGGTTTTTTCTCCCTTATCTAGGATTTTTCACGTAAACTTGTCTTCTTTTTTCTACCCTTTATTTCAATAGTTTCATTTATCTCTCTATCTAAAAATTTGACCAATTCCTCATTGGCTGATCAAATGATCAAATAAGCCAAATTGGGTAGTGGGATGATTTATAAGAGCAGGGCTTTTAAAATGAAACACTCCCTTTTAATATTTGTGGCTTGCACTTTGACTAAATTTATTGGACAATGGTCTAATTCTACTATATTTAGTTTCTAAGAAAACTAGATACATGGCTACTGTACTATGTTTTCGACTAATTCTCTTTGAGCCCTTTACATTTTCCATTGGTCACGAATACTAAGCCAACCCATGAGACATCAACTTTTCACCATTCTAAAGTCATACCATATTACGACCAATATGTCATACAACTTTTATAGCATTAAATATTGTAATGTCAAACTAATCTCATAAAGTTGATTTATATGTAAATTGGTTCAAACACTCATACTTTACATCAGTTTAGGACTAACTGTAAACAATTTCACTGTGTAAGATATTCAGACTCAATTGGTTTATAGAGATATCATCTGTACGATTCAATGTTTAGCCACATTCTCACAACCCAATGTTTCTACTGATTTATCAATATCATCTAGAGTTTTGACTGCTTTTCTTTTATCAGATTCAACTACTAAATGCATGTTTCAAACCAGGTAATTTCTGGACGACGTCATGTCTGTATCATGTCTGCCGAACCAGTTGGGAACTATGGGGTAAGGTACTTTGAAATCACTCTAACATATTTGTTTCTGAATTCTACCAATCTTTTGGTATTGACTTGTGGAAGAATTGAAATCTTAGATCAAACACAAAGTATAAGTATGGATAGTATGCCTTTTCAAGAATCTAAACATATTTGCTGCAATTTGCTAGGATCCTTTTTGATGATTTGCATAGAACTGGGATTTATTCGTGGGATTATTTCTATCACCTCGGGAGCAACAAATTTACACTCTTGAGAAATTATGTTAAAACACTAAAGAAGCATGGGCTGAGCCGAGATCCACCAAAGAGAAAATGATGAAGAAATCAACTGTCTCCGGCCATGAGCATCGTATATTAGATAATCATGAGTGTTTGAGTCAACCGACAAGCTCCTTAGCGAATCTTGTAATGATTAGATGGGATTTGTTGCTATTTAGCAGGGACCTGGAAGATAAAAGAAGACCAAGTCGTCTCATCAGCACTGGCTGATGAAAAAGATTCAATTGTTGTACTAGGCAACAGAAAGAATTTTCCAAGTCTTCTGCTTCAAATCTTACCTATAAGCTATATGCATCAAATGACCTCTTAGGCTGAACCTGAGCGTGGAAATAGACATGTTGCTGTAACTCCTCGCAAGATTATCTTATGAATCAAGTTAAACTACAAATTAGGACTTATATTTAGATGGTTTAATTATGCCCATGAGATATCTTCTTGTCTCTATCACTAGCATTTTTCATTACTGATGATGTTACATGATTATTTATTAGTCGAAGGCTAATTACTTTGTTACGCTGAGGTGGATTAAGTGGTATGTACACACGATATTAAGTTAAAGCAACGATCAATTATAAGATCATTGTATCAGTTTTGGTTATTTTAAATCACTAAAATATCTTGCTTGTCAATATTATTTATTTAGAGACGAAATAATGATGATATGCAAAATAATGGATGGACCATCAGTAACAAGTTAACCTTCATGAAATGGTTATATTTCTCGAACAAATGTTATGATACAAAAAATCTCATTCCTCTCTAGGAGTTGAATCTGTATTAAGACTTCTATAGGTACAGATGAAGGAAAACTGATTAAAAGAACAAGATTTGCCCTTTCACTCCCTCTAAAAAATGAGTTGAAAATAAATCAACATATTGTTATTACTGAAAGGGCAAAAGGTTCTATCTATGAAGGTTTTTTCTTTCTTCCACTTTGCGAGAGACGCTTCAGCACCTGTGGTCGAGTTCTCATTCCCCTGGGAGATGATTGCGACCGTCAAATCGAAGTTGAAGATTTTATGATCATACGAATGAAGGTAGTTGAAGGAAAGATACCTCTTATACAAGTAAATGAAGACATAGAAAAACAGCACAAAAAGGACAGTCAAAACCGAAATAACAATGTAGAACACATTCTTCCTAACCTGCAACCACAGTGAAGAATGCATTTGACAAAATGAAATTTCATCAGAGGTTTATAGTAGTACACGAGGGAAAAAAGGAAATACAAATATGCATTACACGTTCATCCAGAACGTGCATTATGGTTTGAACTGTTTTCCTGCTGACTGTTAGAATACAAAACGACTAGATGAACTTAAAATGCATTACAGTTACTATACGTTCTATGTGATATCGTTCATTGCCAACATAAAGGCATGATGATATTATGATATAAATGTATCAATGGTCAGTCAAAATCAGAGTTAACAACCCCATATTTTGAATATTGCTCAACATACTTGCATCATGTACCATAAGAAACAGATCAAAAGGAGCTTTACATGTGTATGCAAATTTACAATGAAACGACTTACCTGTCGACCTCTGGAGAATGGTTTTGGCTTTCCGCTACATGTGTGTGCATCACAGAATTGGCGCAAGAAGAATTCTACCATTTGAATAACACCATAAGTGTTTCATTAGATAAATGATAAAAGTAGTGAAAGTTGTCAAATGGGGGGAGTGAAAATTCCTGAAGCTACCGTGAAGATGGCTAGCCGAAGCTCCCTCATCGACAGGAAAACAGCTGTCAGCAAGGCCCTGCAATGAATTAACAATCATGTGGTGAATTATGAGGAAATAAAGAAGAAATCTGCAGGAAATCTTCTGATGTCACCTCACACATATGTTTATTTCTTGCAGCAGCAGCAGGATTGCATTTACTTTTCTGGGATACTGTATCTATCACATGGTCACAGTGCAATGCACCACAAAGATCTGCCAAGCACCTGCTTCGACTCTGGATTAAACATGACCGAGATAATCAAAGTGCTATATCAGCTAAAACTGAGGCAAACAATGCTTTTTCCAGTGTCTAAGAGAGATGCTCCTGAAGTACAAGGAAGAAAGGATCATGCAAGCCATCTGATATCTAAAAAGAAGCCTAAACTAATGTGGAGGTGGGGATTTAAACCTTCCTCAGGGGAAGGAGCAAATGACTTAACCACTAAGATATGTTTATGTTCGCAAGAAGCCTAATCATATTGTAGCTTGAGTCTCGTGTTATATCCACTTCTCCAAGATAATTGACTAGATAACTGAACTAATGGAAGCCCACAATTTAATAGGAACGTTCTATAATGATCTTATATAACAAACTAACTATTGTCACTACTGTTGGAAATTGAATCATGAACGGCAACTTACCACATTTAGCAAATTATAGTGTCTATTGTCAAAGTGCTGGTCGAGATACTTTTCTTCGTAGAATCTTTTTCTACAATATCCACACTTCCAGTCATTAAAATCTAGATGACTCTTGTGCTGTTCTTGATCTCTGAACATGTCATTATCAGGGTGAAGCCTACACTTAGAAGAAATCTTGTATTTCTTTTTTTCCACAAAGGGCATTAGATACTGCATCGAGATAGAAACATTCCAATTTAGTTCAATAAAGTATCACATCATACATACCAAGCATGTCAAGCATGTCAAGCATGTCAAGCAATCAACAATTAATTAATTATAAAGAAACTCCATCAGAGTGTTGAATGGATACCTCCTCAATTATTTTCCACGCCGCCCTACTCCTTTCTCTCGAGCAATGAACCTCATGAGCATTGTTCCAATCCTGCTTCGGAGTACTGAACATCAACTCCAAAGCCCAAAAATTTAAATTTATTATCATCATAACAGAAAGGAAAATACACAAGAGATAGCATCTACTTGGAATAAGCTATTGTGTTGACTGTAAGGTTCTGAACTTTAGGTCTGTCTAAACACATTAAGACCAGTACTAAAAACTAGAAAGAGGGAGGGGGTGGAGATAATCAGTTGCTGCCTATGTAAAGAAACAAAAAAATTACCTTTCACTGGCAGAATCTTTGAAACCCTAGGGAAAATGACAACAAAGAAGAAGGTCATGCATAGAATGATGCTCCTCCAGTAATAAATTGCAATCAACCATAAAAAGTAAGAAAATGAAACAAACATGAACTCAGAACTATGCAGAGAAGTGATTAGTTGATTTCGCCTCACTTTTTTTTTAGTTTTAACAGACAATTCCAGTGGAACAGAACATAAAAAGAGATCGAAAATATAACGATTGGTTAAGAAAACTTCAAATAGTTCGATTCCCAGATGAATTTACAGAACCCCATCAACAAATTTTCATGAGACCTCATGAAAAAACATTGGGAACACTCTACAATAAATTATCTAGTTAAATAGACAAAGTGGTGAGGAAGCCAAATCAAACTCTAGAGTATTTAAAGAATAATCGATCGCTCTTTTACGAAATCAAACAATGAAAATACGCTTCTTGAAGATGGATTAATGGAGACCCATCTCGCAAAATTTGAATCTAACAGAGGGAGTTGAATTCATAAGCGAAAAATAAGCACCTGATTCAATGCTTGAAGAGGAAGAACGGAAGAAACTGTGTGGGGTCGCAAAGAAAGAAGAAGATAAAAGACGAGAAGTGCAACCCATACGGATCGCCTTCCCATCATCGATGAAATGGAACCTCCACGAGCGTCGAGCGGAATTGAACGCAACCGATTTGAAGTGGAAACTTGAAAAACTCCGAAGACAGTGAGGGCCACTTCTTAATTCTGGAAATATCAGGGGAAGAATTGTAATTTCTTTTAATTATGTGAGGGGTATGGTGTTTTTTGCGAAGGACATGCTCCAAGAGAAATAAGAAAAATTACAAAATTTTCCATGATCGTTCCAATATTGACTCAGGGTTGGTAAAATTTCCCAGGGTTGGGTCCCGGAGCCCCACCCCAATCAGGGTGGAGAATCTTTTGTTTGATTGGAGATGGGTCAAAGTGAAATTTTTTTTCAGGGTCCCGTCCAGGGCGTCCCCGCCCCAACCCCGATTAATGTTGACCTTGATTTTATATATTTATATTTTTAATATTTTATAAATATATATTTATAATATATAAAATAAATCTATACTATAGACTTATAATTTTGTGAGCCAAATATTGAATATATAAATTCTAAATTTAAGCCCAAAAGTCAAGTACAAATTTAAAAAATTAAAAGAAAAAAATGGAAAATCCCCGTAGTGATCTAATAAAGGATTCCCGCAGAGAATTAGCAGGGGATTCCCCATGGGGAATGGAGCCCGTGGGGACCTCGTTTCTCCGACGGGAATCTCTGCCGAAGGCAGGGATGGGGGAGGGGGAATTTCCCCCAGGGGTCGGGAACGGGGGACCCTCCCCACCTCAGTCCCGTTGCCAACCCAACCCTGAGGTGTATAACATTAGAAGTGTAAAAATAAAGCTATATATTTTACATATATATTTAAAATTAGCTAAATTTATATTTTTTGGTATCTTATTCTGATAACACCATGCACGTGGCTCACTTTGTAAGTACTACAAATGTTGTAAACGTTACAAACGATTTGATTCAAGTCGTTTATGTGTAGACATGTGAGTGATATATCCTATACAAATAGTTTATATAAAATCTGACTGCAAAATAGTTAATCTTTCTTTGTAACACTATTAACTGAAAAGAGATCAATGTTGATATTATATTTGATCCGAGTCAATTTTAAAGCTTTTTTTTTCTTCATCTTTTTAATGAAATTAAAAAAAATAAAAACAAAATAGAAAAAATATCTTTTCTTTCGATTGCCCTTTAAAAATAAAGTTAAAAACTAAAAATATTTTTTAAAAGGTAGTTTAAGGAAAAAAAAAAAAATAGGGTGAGTTGGGGTGAGTTGGTGAAATAATCAACTCAACCCCATCAATATTTAAAGTTGTTGTCAAACATTGAGTTGGTAAAAAAAATACTAACTTAACCCAACTCTCTTTGGGCTGTCAAACACCCTCTTAGTTCTAATATAAGTTTTTCAAATTTCATTTCAATTTCCAATTTGGAACTCTAAAAAAGAATTCTAATATCAATATGGTGTCAAACTCTTATTTTGTTTTCGAATTTGTTCAACTTGAAATTTCTTTAAAAAAAAAAACATTTTCATTTAAATTTCGTTCGCAGTCTTCATAAACGAATTTTAAATCTATTGTAATTCAAGTTTGTTAATCGAATTTTAATTTTATTCTAGTTTAATTTCTAAAATATTTCAAATTTGTCTTAATTTGAATTCTCTAAATAACATTTAACTGTATTTAAATGAATTTTCAATCATTTCGATTCAAAATTTCTAAAAACAAGTTTATTCTCAATTTGAATTTTTCGTAAATGATTTTAACTTGGTTTTAATTCAAAATTTTCAAATGAATTTTAATTACATTGAAGTTTGAATTTTCTAAATACAAATTTCAATTTAGTTTTTATCTTGATTTACAAAATGAGTTTCAATCTTTCTTTGAAGGGCTCCCACTTATAAGGATTTATTCATATTTTATTTCTAAACGTGACTTGATCCACATGTGAGACATTTTCTTTTTATATTTATCGTGTTAACCCCATGACCAAGTTGAGATTGTCAAATGTCTCAAATTCTTAAGGTATATGATAATAAATTAATAGACATTTGTCTACTCACAAAGTGTTAACTCGACTCTATTCTTAAAGTTAGAGTGTGATTTAGTGAGACATTGTCTAAATTTATTTTGATATTTAGATGTTAGTTAAATGTTCATCTTGTAAATTGTATTATAAAATAATACAAAGTTTGTCAATAAATTTTTATATAAAATTATCTAGGCTAAGCTACTTAAGTTGACCGTAAAGGAACATCTACCTAGGAAGTATTTATTAATTGTTTTTATTTAACTTCATTAACATTTTTTCGAATAAACATTTTTAATAAAATAAAAATTTAATAAGGATCGTTTTTTTTATAAATTGGATAACAAAAATAAGATGTTTTTAAACGGGTGTTGTAGGGTGATAATACCTTCCCTACGCTCAACAACTTCTAAACCTAACTTTGGTTAAGTAGACCACATTTTTCTATTTTAAAATAGGTGATCAATCACACTCATAATGATTGGTGGCGTCTCCAAACCTTACACCTCGAAAGAGACCCAAATGTCAACCGCGTCGCGTCACGATGACATTGTGACAACTTAACGACTCCACTGGGGATTATAGAGGGTCAAAGCTGTTATGTTTTATTTTTATTATCCATACATTTTTGTTGATCTATTTTGTTTGTCATTTAATTATTTATATTTTTTAATTATAAATAATTTTGTGAATATTTTATTTATTGTTTTCATTCTATGTATTTTCATGCATCATCCACACTTTCACGAGCCTCCTACCCGAGCTATACTATTTAGGATTAGATTCAGAGGCTGAGTAGTGTATCTTTATGGAACTTGGTTCCCGTGCAGACGCATGATAATCTCCACCCAAGTCAACTTGCTTGAAAGTAGTTGGAAGGCTTAAGGGACTATATTTCCTTTAGGATATATTAGAATTTAAACCTCACAGTCATGCATGCATGGATTTATTTTTTGATCTTGTTTTGTTGGTAAAATTTTTCATGATGTTATCTTAGTTATCGTTCCATGTTTATACTTTGTCTTTATAATTATCTAAGTAGTGAAAATACATTTAATTTTACTCTAGCATTGTTATGCATTCCACACACATTCACGAGTCTCTTACCTGGACTATACCATTTAGGATTAGATTCAGGGGCTGAGTAGTGTGAACTTCATGGAACCTGATTTCCATGCAGGCATATGAAAATCTCCACCCAGGTCAACAATACTGTGAAAGCAGTTGCAAGGCTTGGGGACCGTTTTCCACTAGGAATGTTAGAAACTTAAACTTATATTGTCATGCATCTTGGAGCAAACCAGCGCTTATCAAAAGTTACATTTTAAAAATGTGGTGTGTTTATACCAATGATTAAAGAGGATAGAAGTCACTCAGAAAGTTTTTTTTTTAAAAAAAAATAGCAAAATTTATGAGGTTATTAATTGCATTTTTTTTCTTCAAGATCTTTTAGGAAAAAAAAATATTTTTCAATTGTCTTTTTAAGAAAAATAATTTTAAAAAATAAAAAATGAAAATTTTCATAAAAAATTTTCAATTTGGATTTTCTTTACGTCTTTAAGAAATTAGAAAACTTTCATGGTTTTCAAAAAGGAAAATAGTTTTCTTAAGAAACAATGGGGAGATCTTTTGGGAGAATTTTTTTTAAGAAAAAAAAAAAAACCATTAAAGGTTTTAAAACTAGCTTTTTGTCCCCGATAAGCGCCTCTACGAAAAGAATTTTCTATTCTTAAAAGTTTTTCTCTGAAAAATGAGGTCTCTTTGGAATAAAAAAAAAAAAAAACTTTTGAAAGACCAATAAAATTCAAAAAAGTTTTCAATAGTTTCCAAAAAATAAAACAAGACAAAAACTAAAACTAAAACTAAAAGGATTTTTGTTTTGAAAAAAAAGGTTTTTCCCTCAGAAAAAGTCTAAAAAAATCTTTAAAAAAAAAAAACTAAAGTTTTCACAAGGATTTTGAATTTTAACTTTTTTAGAAAAAGAAAATTCAATGACCTTTTTAAAATAAAAAACAAAAATATTTTCTCAAAAAAAGCATTGCAAAAACAATAAAAACAAGTTATCACGTAAATTTTTTTTATTAAAAAATAAAGTCTATAGAAAAGAATGATTTTTGTTTTAGGTTTTTGGAAAAAAATAGAAAAAAAATCAGAGGAGGTCTTAATTATATTTTTCTTAAAAGAGGATCTTTAGAAAAGAATTTTTTTTACGGTAAAAAAAAAAAAAAAAAAAACTTCTTTCCCTTAAAAAAATTTTTTTTTTTTTTTAAAAAAGGAGAATCTTAAAAAAATCCAAAATTCTTCTTTGAACGTTTTAAAAATATTTCAAAATTAATTTCTTTTTTCCAAAAGAGTATCTTTTCTAATCTTAAAACATGTCTAAAAAAGCCAAAAATCTGAAGAAAAATATTTTGTTTATCAAGGTTTTTAAAATCGATTTTTTTTTTTTTTTTTCTCAAGATAGAAATCTTTAGAAAAAAAAACATTTTCTATCGCTAAGAAAAAAACAAAAGAAAAAAAAATCATTCTAAAGAAGGATTTTGTATGATTTAAAAAAAATAAAAAGAAATTTGGAGGATATTTAGAAAAAGAAATTCAATAATCAATTAAAAAGAAAGAAAACAAAACAAACAAAAAAAAGAGTTTTTTTTTAATGAGTCTTGTAAAATGTTTCTTAAAAAGAAAAAGTCTAAAAATGCTAAAAAAAAAAAAAAAAAAAAGAAAATTCAAAATTTATTTCCATAAAGAGTTTTGAATTTGGACCTTTTTTTTCCTCGAGCAAAGAATCTTTAGAAAAAGAAGAATTTCCTATATATTTAAAAAAAGATCTCTTATTGTGTTTGCATTTTGATTGCTTCCTTTCATTTTAATATTGGGCTTCTAATTTAGATTAGAACACACGTAACAATTTGACGGTATTGTAGTGTCAACCTTTAAGGGGCAGTATTGTGCATGTATAAACATATGAAGTATCTTCACTCAAATTAATTCTTTTGTTTTTTAACTAATTTGAGAACATTGGTCTTTCTAACTAAGATTGAGATTTATCTTCATATTAATTTTTAATTTATAAAAATTTCTCAAATTGTTCGCAGCATTTTCCCTATCATGCACATTTAATGTTAAGAATACTTTAAGATAAGATGTTGCCATTAGTATCCTCATGTAGGCATCAAATTTTCTCGTTCATTCATTATGGGAGTTTTTTTTTTTTTTTTTTTTTTTTTTAAGATCATGCATTTAGATCCATGTTCATTTCATATAGAGTTATAAATCCACAAACAAAATCTCTCAGTCATGAATTACATCTACATGTCTATCCACGATTGATTTAAGACAAAATTTGAGAAGATCAATTTCTTATATATAACATCTCATTTTGCATAACAAAAAATATTAATCATACCATCATACATGCACTAGGAAAATTCAAGATTATTGCATTCATCATTTTACATCACTGACATGTTTCCATTTGTCAAAAAAAAAAAAAAAAAACATATACGTTTCCCTTGCCTTTTCTTTTTAAAGAAAATAGTTCAATAACCACATGTCCCTATTCTTATTAGGTAAAAGGTGAAATCGTGGAAATATATATATATATATTTGACATATCATTGATTAGATTCCGGAGAAAATTATGAAGATTCAAAATTATGGAGCTAGAAAAGATTAGTCAAATACAAGAGCAAATCTTGAGAATTCAAAATTTGGAGATAATAAGGAGGCGAGCCATGTAGATTTCTTGTTCTTTTTGTTATTAATAGAGTTGATTTCTTTGAATTGAGCAGACAATAAGTGACGTCAAACCATGTGTTTGACTTCTTGTGTTTCTAAAAGAGTTTTCCTCTTTTAGATGTTGATTCAATAAAGAGTTACAGATGTTAATTCAATAAATGTTATTGTTTGTGTTATTTGTCTATTTTTGTCTTAATAACCTTAAATCCAATAAACTAACATCAAAGGCTGCCTTATGAATCTTGAACTGTATGCAGAGACATACAGGGATCAATGTTCAAGATACAACCAGAAAGGTCTATAGTATAGGGATAAGGCTGGGTACCTTTATTGGGTTTGATGCCTTAAATCTCGTATGGTCATATAGTTTGTAATTGTATTGTACAAACGTTTTATTTATTTAATAAAATATGAGATGTTTTATTTGACATTTAGTAGCATTAAAACCACAAATCAATAAACTAACATCCAAGGTTATCTTCTGTAGCTTAAACATGTATGTAGAGACATACAAGTGGATCATGTTTAAGTGATAATCTAAAAGGTCTGTAGTAGATGAATAAGGCTGGATACCTTATCATGGCGACACTACGAGTATGGCCCACTTTGTAGATATTACAATTGTTGTAAAGTACTACAAATAATCTAATCTTGATGATTCATGTGGAGACATGTGAGCGGGGGTATTCTATACAAAGGAGTTTGTATAAGACAGGACCATTGACTACTCTCATTATATAACACCGTTCGTAATAGAGACTTAGATTTCACCAGGATGACTATAGGTGACATGACCTGAATCCTGAGTGAGTTGTGAACTCATGCCTATAAAGGTGGTTCTTTGATTTGTATGTGTGAGAGTGGCAGATCGCCAACTCAACAAGCCTACCATTTTGAGGATTCGTCTTATTAAAGAGTTGGGAACACAGCTACACAAGACAAAATCCACTCATTTCCCAACGTCAGGAAAAGTAGATAAATTGCTTCCTTAAGAACTGATTTCGGGGCTTGAACAATGTGGCGCCACATCCTCTCAGTGCCCAAGAGGGGTTTAGTCATAGTTAGTCTATGACTTATTATTCATTAGAGGGATTAGTGGTACTTAAGAAGTTAGATGTAACTACAGAGGCAAAACGGTAATTTGGCCTAGTTGTACTTACAAGCAATTTGTGAAGGGTCATTGCACTATTGACTAGTTATATCCAATGGACACAGAAATATATTTGTAGTGCGAAGAGTGCAGCTGTCAGTCTTTAGTGGAGTGTCTGACAGTTGATGGATGTTGAATAATATAATTAAAAGAGTTTAATTAATTACTCAAGTAACATTGGAGCTTCAAATTACAGATCCATGAGGTCCCCTCTGTAGCTCAACAGGGATTAAATAAGAATCAATTTTAGATTAATTTGAATTGTTCAAATTAATTGAGGAAATTAATTATATTGATATAATTAATTTAATTTAATTATATATGATATAACTACTATAATGTATATGATACATTATAATATAAAGTTTATTTTAGAAAAAAAATAAATATTTGAATATAATCCAAATATTAATTATATGAATTGGTTTCACATAACTAAATCTAGTATAAATGAGATTTATATTAAATACCGTGCATTAATGAGAGAATAAAAACTATAAGTTATATTGTATTTGATACAATATTAAACTATAGGTTATATGTTATATTTGATATAACATATAATTTAATATATATTATATGATAAAATAATTATTTTATATATATATGTATTATTTTATTAAAATAAATTTTATTTTATTTTTGAAAATTACATGTTTTTGCAACTCCCTCCCCTTTTTCGCTTAGTTATATGTTTTTGTGGGAAGTGGTGCAGATAGGTTATTACCATCATTTTCTTCCCATTTGAATTTTACAGAGAACAATCTCTACAAAAAAAAAAAAAAAAAAGAGAAAAATTCTCAAGTTTTTCTCTCCTTCTCTTCCTCTTAATTTTCTCTCACTTCCAAAATACCAAAAACTCACAACTTCTTGGATTCTCATCCTAGAGAATACAGGGGAAGCCTTCGTGGTGGTGACCAATTAGAGTTTTGAGTTCGTTGCAATTTTGGAGGAGGAATATATACGTGAAGATCAAATCTTCAAAGGTTAGTAATTCTTCTCCCATCTTTTTTCTCTTTTTCATAAATAGCATGCTGTAAAATTTTAATTTAAATGCATAATGTTTTTATATGATTCTGTAAAAATTAGGATTTGAGATCGACCCCACTTTCGCACCGAACTGTAAACGATTCCTTCAATTATTACCAGAATGGGGTTTTTTGCCCTTTTTTTTTTCAAATTTTCAAAAAGTTTTTTTACAGTTTCTTGGTGGGATTTGATCATTCTATTTGTTTATGAATGTATGGATTGATTGTTTACATTATTGGATAATATCTCTTGTCTTTACAGCCTCTTATTTTGCAAATTTGATTTGTAAGGACCCGTGTTTTGGGCATAATTTTTGTTGTAAGAGTCTATATTTGGTCTATTTTGTATCGTTCATGGCTGTTATGATCAAAATCTGGAGACAAGGCCAAAATCAAAGAAGTTTTGAAGAAGATCGCAACTGTACAGTGCATTATGTACAGTAACGTTGTAACGTTGTGCCCTAGCATTGCAATGCTACGATTAGGCAAACGGAGCATTCTATCTGTAGCGTTGCAACGCTAGGTCACAGTGTTGCAACACTACAAATGTAAAGAAAAATTCGGTTTGCACCTGGTTTGGTTCGTGGCTCGACTGGTTCCTGTCCGGTTCGGGCGCTGGGTGGTTCGGTTCGTGCAGTTCAAGGCCTCGTTCGCTTGTTTTGAACCGATCGATCAATATTTATGTAATATATAGTTATTTTTTTATTAATAAAATTACTATAAGTGTTATATTAATTTAATTAATTGTTTAGAAGTCCAATCCCGATCCAATAATTGTTTTACATTATGCATTTGATGTATGATTTTTTTTTTAATTTTATATATGTCATAATATATGTCATATAGTGAAAATCCCACCATAGATTATACATTATTCATGTATCATTATTTATAGTATAAATGTTATAATATATATAGTTGCATGATTTATTTTTTATAGCATGCTCATGCATCATAAAATATAAGTATTATAGTATATGTTTGCATGCATTAATAACATAGTCATGCATCATTTACATTATAAGTGTTACAATATATAGTTGAATGTATGTATGGATGGATGTTATTAATTATTTCATTACCTTGTTATATAAGTGTTATATATGGTTAATAATGAAATTAAAATTGCATAAAGCATGACACTACTTTAGGTAATTTATAATTGTTATAGTTTCCTAAGTATGTCAATGAATGCAATTGTATGATTTTAATTTATTTCATTTATTTTATAAAAGTTATAATTAAATGAAATTAGAAATTAAAATCAATAATTCAGAATTGCATGTAAACCTTAGGTTAAAATCTTTTTTTAAAATAGTTTTAAAATATGATTCACATAGACCTAAGATTACTTTTCTAATAAGATTAGAAATTAAGTTTAATCTTTTAATCAGTTTAATAGGATTAAATTGATTCTTAATTAAAAGATTAAATTTGTAACAAATGTATCTATAAGGGACATTTTGTTTAAGGTTAGTTCTGTCTAGGTTGGGGTATTTAAGTTGACGAAAATGTAACACCCCTACCTAGGAACATACCTGAAAAGGTGAGTTAGATAAATTTGTTACAAGTATGCAATAGATAATTGAAGTTTATTAAAGTGTTTAATAAACATTAATCAAAGTTGTTTAACCAACCAAAGTAAGTGTTACTTTTGGGCAAATTAAACAAAACATGTAGTTCATTTTACTTGCTCCCGAACCGATCCACCTCGGCAAGTGTCGGTGAAGAACGTAAGCAAAGCTGGAGCTTGGGAGAGCCCTGACCAGTCTTGGCTGAAAAACTTTTAGACCCGGGGAGGGAAGTGGGACAAATTGCTGCACTTAGTTAAAAATCAGTAGTCAGATTTCCTAAGTTAAATAACCCTAGGTATAACACTCAGTGGGAGGAAAATGGGATATATGATACTTCATTTTACCTTTTCATGTTTCTCCCTAAAAGTTCACACCATGAGATCTGTACTCGGCCTCGAGACACCTTTGCTTGTGTCCCCCTACGGATGGTGTTTGTATAGGTCAATAGAAAGGTGAGTGGAGATAATGTTTATAGTGAGTGGGAGCGGGGCATGTGTCAACATATCCCACGGCTTCTCTCATTAGTTTGTAGTAAAGTTTCATGCTTGACCTTGAGGCATCTTTGCTTGTACCCTCCTACGGATGGCATTTGCATGATTCTTTACCCCAAACTCCAGAAATGGATAAGATTACTTTAGTTTTTTCCCTAATCAATTTTTTCCTATGGTTGACTCATTGGGTCAGAACTCTATAATCTAAAATAAGGGTTTACACTTACAAGAAATGTTAAGCGATTTTAACAATTTCTAGACCAAACAATGGCGACTCATAGTTACAGTAACAAGGAGTTGTTCTGTCTATTGGTTGAGATAGTCTCATTTCAGTGAAGGGTACTTGATCACCCTATGGTGGCTTTTGTCCTGACTCACCGATGAAGGAACTCTTATACAAGAGTAGTATGAGTGGAAGCGGATCGTTCCAAACTTATTCTGACAGAATTACCACATTTACAATCTAACACAACATATATGCATTATACTACAAATTACCGGCATGCTTTGAACAATGAACAATAAGAGAACAAGAAATACGTACCAGTTGAAGAACTCCTCTTCAGCAAAAACTCGTTCTCTCCAAGGAACTGCTCCTCTCGCTCTTATTGGAATTTCCAAGCAATCGTTCACTAAATCACCGGTCGTCTACCCACAACGACCTCCACACGAACATAGCAACAATGAGGATGACACTACCACTTAGAACCCTCGGTATTCTCAGTGTGAGAATCTAAGAGGTGTGGGCTCTGTTGGATCTGGTAGAGGGAAGGAGGAAACAAAGATCGTATATGACGACCAAGCAAGTGGGAGAAGGCAAGGTTTATCATATAGACAATACTTAATCGTTTAGAAGAAGGTACACAATCGTTTAGGAAATAGGTTGCGATCGTATAGATGGTCGTTTAGTAAATGCTCGGGCACTAGACGATCATTTAGAAAATCATATACAATCATTTAGAAAGAGCTACGCGTGTATACGATCGTGTAGCAATGTTGAGCTATCATGTAGTCTCTCGATTTGCTATGAAATAGGCTGTATATAACTCGTGAGCGAATTATGTGATCTCTTTGCAAAATGAAAATGATTTTCATTTTATTCTTTTTTTACGAAAACTTAATCTAACCTCCCATTATCACACGGTTATGGAGAAAACACCGGCATAATTATCCCATAATTGTCTAATTAAAAAAATATATAATCAAATTATATTCATTAACCTATAGTTTAATATCACATATAAACCATAGTGTTTTCTCCTCCACTAGATATAAATCTTATTTATATCCATTTTCCTCCAATTAATGTATCTCATAAATAAAGTCAATCATATCAAATATAACTAACCAGTTCAATCATATCATATATAATCGAACTCTCTCTTATCAATTTGAACATTTCAAACTGACCCAAAAACTTATTCTTAACTTGACCTATGGCTCGAAGCTCCAACAATATGCGAATAGCTGTCTAAACTCTTTAGCCACGAGATCCACCATCCGTTAACTGTCAAGCATTCCACTAAAGACCGAAAACTGAACTCTTCTTACCACAAATATATTTTTGTGTCTATTGAATATAACCAATCAACAGTATGATAACACTTCACAGATGCTCGTAAGTACAATTGGGCCAATTTACCGTTTTGCCTCTGTAGTTACATTTAACTCCTTAAGTACCACTGATCCCTCTAATGAACAATACAACATAGTTCTACTATGTGTGGACACCTCTTGAACCATAAGAAGGTATGTGGCGCCACATTGTTCAAGCCCTGGGATCAGCCTTTAAGGGACAATTTATCTACTTACCCCAGCTTCGGGGAAGGAATGAATTCCATCTTGTGTAGCTGAGTTACCAACTCCCAAATCAGATGAATCCCCAAAGGCATGAATTCCCAACTCACTGAGGATTGAGGTCATGTTACCTATGGTCATCCTAGTGAAGTGAAGTCTCTGACATGAACAACGTTATATAATGAGACGTTAACACTTGGTGGTCCGGTCTTATACAAACTCTTTGTATAGGATGCCCTTGCTCGCATGTCCCCACATGAATGATCAGGATTAGACGTTAACACTTGGTGGTCAGTCAAAACACTTATATCTATTCTACAAAGTGGGCCGCATCCATAGCGTTACTAGGATAAGGTTTCCCTCCTATATCCATATACTACAGACCATGTTGGTTATCACTTAAGACATGATCCACTTGTAGTTCTCCACATATATGCTTAAGTTACAAACGACAATTAGGGATTTTAGTTTATTGGTTTTTGGTAAAGCAAATAAAACATCTAATGTTCATAGACAATAAGTGAAGAAAATACCATATAGTATACATCACAAGCATTTGTTTAAAAACTGTGTTCACAAACTACAGGATACGAGAGTTTAGGGCATCATTCCCAACAATCTCCCACTTGTTCTAAAGCGAGTGAGGTGTACATACAACTAGTATAAAACAATAAACTAAAACATTAAGGCCCAATATAAAAATATCTCCTACTTGCCTAGTCCAGCCACGGGCGGTCCCGTAGACCCATACTCTGAAGGTGACCCTCAAACACTGTAGCAGTGAGAACCTTCGTAAACGGGTCAGCAATGTTGTGCTCTGAAGTGATCTTTGTGATGATCATATCCCCTTGATGCACTATTTCGCGGATCAGATGATACTTTCGCTTTATGTGTTTGCCACGCCTGTGACTCCTAGGCTCCTTGGAGTTTGCCAAGCACCACTATTGTCACAATAGAGGGTGATGGGCCTAGACATGTCTGGAACAACTTCCAGCTTTATCAGGAACTTCCGAAGCCAAACGACCTCCTTAGCAGCTTTACAAGCCACTACGTTCTCAGCCTCCATCGTAGAGTTGGCGATGCACCCTTACTTAGTGCTTCGCCACACTACAGCTCTTCTGTTAAGAATAAACACTGACCCTAGGGTGGACTTTCGAGAATCCTTATCAGTCTGAAAGTTAGAATACATGTATCCAGTAAGGATCAAATCCCTAGTTCCATACATGAGCATGTAGTCCCTCGTTCTCCGAATATACTTGCGGATGTTCTTAACTGCGGTCCAGTGACCCTGGCCTAGGTTAGGTTGATACCTACTGACTATTCCCACAGCGTAGTAGATGTCTGACCTAGTACAGAGCATCGCATACATCAAACTGCCAACAAAAGATGCATATGGTTTTGGGATTGATGCCTTAAAGTCTCATGTCCTGTAGTTTGTAAATAGTTTGTACGAACGCTTGTGTTGTATAATATATGATATTTTACTTCACATCTTGTTTTTGCTCAGTTGTTTGTTTTACTTGCTTTACCACAAACCAATAAACATAAATCCCTGGTTATCAGTATGTAACTTAAGCATGTATGTGGTGACATACAAGTGGATCATGTCTTAAGTGATAACCAAAATGGTCTGTAGTATATGGATATAGGAGGGAAACCTTATTCTGGTAATGCTATGGATGCGGCCCACTTTGTGGAATGGTCACAAGTGTTATGATTTGTCACAGATGGTTTGATCCTGATCATTTGTGTAGGGGACATGCGAGCGGGGGCGTCCTATATAAAGAGTTTGTATAAGACCTAACCACAAAGTGTTTATGTCTCAATATATAACACTATTCATGATAGAGACTTCACTTCACAAAGATGACCATAGGTAACATGACCTAAATCCTGAGTGAGTTGGGAACTCCTGCCATTGAGGGTGGTCCTTTGATTTGTATGGGTGCGAGTGGCCAGGTCGCCGACTCAAACCTACCATTTTGGGGATTCGTTTGATGGGAGCTGGGAACTCAGCTACACAAGATGAAATTCACTCCTTCCCCGAAGTAGGGGCAAGTAAATAGATGGCTCCCTTAAGGGCTGATTCCAGGGCTTGAACGATGTGGCGCCACACACCTTCTCTTGACCCGAGAGGTGCTCACACATAGTTGGACTATGTTGTATTATTCATTAGATGAATCAGTGGTACTTAAAGAGTGAGATGTAACTACAGGGGCAAAATGGTAAATTGGCCCAACTGTACTTACGAACATTTGTGAAGGGTCATCGTACTGATGATTGGTTATATCCGATGGACACAAAAATATATCTGGGGTAAGAAGAGTTCAGCTGTTGGTCTTTAGTGGAATGCCTGGCAGTTAACGGATGATGGATCTCGTGGCTAAAGAGTTTAGTCAACTATTCACGTACCATTAGAGCTTCGAACCACAGGTTCATAAGGTCCCCTAGGTAGCTTAGATAAAGTGGAGAATCAGTTTTTGGGTCAGTTTGAAATGTTTAAAGTGACAAGAGGGAGTTCAATTATATATGATATAATTGGGCTGGTTAATTATATATGATATAATTGACTAAATGTATGAGATACATTATTTTGGAGGAAATTAGATATAAATATGATTTATATCAAGTGGAGGAGAAATTATTATAGTAGATATATGATATCAAACTATAGGGTAAGAATATAATATGATTATATTTATTTATTAATTAATTAGTTAATTATGTGATAATTGGCCGAAAACTTTTCCTCAATCGTGCGTTAGTGGGAAAATTTTATTCAGTTATTGTAACTGAAGAATAAAATGAAAATTGGCTTTCATTTTGCAAAGGGTTCGAAAAAATTGCAAAAGGTGTGAAAACGTATCGATCGCTTAGCTGAGAGTCTATACGATAGTGCCTTATCGCCTAAATGATCACACACCCCACGTCTAAACAATCGCTCAGCGTGCCGAGTCTTCTAAACGATCGCTTACTAAATACGAGACGATCGCTTAGTAAAACCTACACGATCGTGTAGCTTTCTCTAAATGATAACCATCTGCTATATGATAGCCTTCTCCCACTTGCTTATCGTTCTACACGATCAGCCCTTTCCTCTTTCCTCTACCAAATTCAATAAAGACCACTCTTTGGATTCTCACTCCGAGAATACCAAGGGCTCTAAGTGGTGGTGTCGTCCCCGCTCGTGCTTGTTCGTTTGCTGCCGTTCATGTAGACGATCGTGCTACTGGTAGCCGATTGATTGCTGGGCAAGAAAGAACGTAGAGGTTTGCTTCCGCTGGGTTAAGTCCGAAGTGAAGAGAGTCTTCAACTTGTGCGTATACTCAATCTCTTGTATTTTATTTATCAAAGCATGCCATTAATTAGTGTTAAATTGCATACCTGTTAGATCTGAAAGCGCTCATAGATACTCTTGTTCAAAAGTTCCTTCATATGGGACCCGTCTCGTCTCCTCAACCTCTTGAGGCGTCTTAGGACACATTTCCTTAGACAGTATAACCTCAGGCTTGAACGGCAATAGGCCCCTTTTGGAGTCCTACATCGAGTACTTGAGCAACATCTTGTCATTGTACGATGTATGAGACAACACTAGCACTTTGTTCTTATGATCCCAAAAGATCTGTATACCCAAAACAAACTGAGCCTCTCCGAAATCTTTCATTTGGAATTGGGTCGCTAGCCAGTTCTTAACTGCAATCAGTAGACCTACATCATTCCCAATGAGTAGGATATGATCTACATACAACACTAAGAAAACTACTGAACTGTTGACGATTTTCTTGTAGATACAAGGCTCATCAACGTTTTGATCAAAGTCGTACAACTTGATCGCAGTATCAAACCGAATATTCCAAGATCGAGACACATGTTTCAGCCCATAAATGGACCGATTCAGTTTTCAAACTTTTTGCTCTTGACCTTGGGTAATGAATCCCTTGGGCTGCACCATATAAATGGTCTCCTCAAGATTATCATTCAAAAAGGCCATCTTGATGTCCATTTTCCAAATTGCATAATCATAATAAGCGGCAATGGATAAGAGGATGCAGATCAGCTTCAACATGGCAATAGGTGAGAAAGTCTCCTCATAGTCGACTCCCTCCACCTGGGTATAACCCTTTGTCACAAGTCGAGCCTTGAAGGTTTGCACCTTCCCATTGACACCCTATTTCCTCTTGTAGATCCATTTGCAACCTATAGGTTTGATCCCATCAGGATGATCTACAAGATCCCATACTGAGTTGAAGTACATCGACTCCATCTCGAGATCCATGGCTTTGACCCATTCATCCCGATCAACATCCTCCATTGCCTTCTAATAAGACAATGGATCCTTAACGTCGCCATCAGCTACCAAAGTTAGGATTTCGTGAAACCCAGATAGCGAATAGGTGGGTTCGCAACCTTCTTACTGCGTTGAGATTCTCTCAACTCTTGAGGTGAAACCGACCTACCAGATGAACTATCTCTTACTGATGAAGCAGGCCCTTTAACAACTCTTGTTGAAGTTTCAGTAGTTTCGTTGGAAAGCTCACGTAACACGACCTTACTACATGGACTGTGCTCCCGAATATGATCCTCCTCAAGGAAAGTAACGTTCGTGGAAACAAACACTCTATTTTTTGATGGATCATAAAAGTAACCCCCTCGTGTACCTTTGGGGTAGCCTACAAAGAGGCACAACCTTGATTGTGGTTCCAATTTCTTTGGATTAGCCTTAAGCATATGTGTTGGGCAACCCTATATGTGGAAGTGACGTAAACTAGCTTTATGCCTGTTCAACAACTCTAAAGGTGTTCTCGTAACACTCTTAGAAGGAACATAGTTGAGTTTATATACTGCAGTCTCCACTGCAAATCCCCAAAACGAGTCTGGTAAGGAAGTGTAACTCATCATCGAACGAACCATATCCAACAAGGTTCTGTTTCTCCTCTCCACTGCACCATTCTACTGAGGTGTTCCCTGCGTTGAGAGTTGGGAAACGATTCCATGTTCTATCAAATAGTTCTGGAACCCCAAATCTAAAAACTCTCCACCTCAATTTGATCGAAGTGTCTTAATCTGTCTATCTAATGCATTTTCAACTTCAGCCTTGAACTCTCTAAGCTTTTCAAAGGATTCATACTTCCGTTGCATCAGATAAACATACCTGTACCTAGAGTAATCATCAGTAAAACTAAGAAAATATTCATAGCCTCCCCTGGCTCCACATTCATAGGACCACAGAAGTCAGAATGTACTAACTCTAAAGGCTCTTTGGCTCGATAACCTTTTCCAGTAAAAGGTTTTTTTAGTCATCTTACCCTCAAGGCAAGATTCGCACATCGGTAAAGATTTTTCTTCTAACTCGCTTAGAAGGCCATTCTTCACCAACCTCTCAATTCTATTGAGATTGATGTGTCCTAATCGAAGGTGCCAAAGTTAGGCATTTTCTTTTGGAGAAACACGTTGACATTTATTTTGAGTTACAACAGTTTTAAACATCTCTATGTTATGGAGGGAACTTAATGCTAACGGTCTTAGCACATACAAGTTATTTTCCAATTTTATTGTATAAATTTCTACTCCATCTTTATGAATAAACACTTTATTCACATTATACTGAAGAGTATATTTACATTGCAACAAGCACTTTACAGAAATTAAGTTCCCTTTCAACTCAGGAACTACAAATACATCTTTTAAAATAAGAAATTTGTTCTGTAAAGTCAACTGAATCCCTCCCACTGCCACAGCTGAGACGACGTGCCCGGTGCCTACTCACATCGTCATCTCACTAGCCTCTAGCTGCCGACAAGATCTAATCTCCTAAAAAGAAGAACAAACATGATTAGTGGCACCCGAATCAATAATCCAAGCAGAATCATCATTCTCTACTAAACAAGTTTCTAACACTAGTAAATCATATTTACCTTTGTTCTCCTTGCCTTAGCCTTGGCCGCCTTCTTTTCCTTCAGCCAGCGAGGAAAATTCCTCTTCGAGTGTCCGTCCTGGTTGCAATGGAAACACTTTCCTTTGTCAACCGGCGCCAGACGCCTATTCCACTGGGCGATAGGTGATGGGTTAGTAGGCACCTTCCCCTTCCCCTTACCACCCTTCTTCTTCTTCTTCTTTCTAGTGTTAGAAGTAGAAGGTGCAGACTTAGTCCCAGAGGTCGAACCTCGATAGAACGTCTTTGAAGACGAGGCAACATTTACCTCAACTCCCTTCCTCTCTTTACTTTTCAGTGAAGATTGGTATGTCAGCAACTCGTTGAGGAGAGTTGTAAGGGTATATTCCACTTTGTTAAGAATCGCATTGCTAACAAAGTGGAGGAAGCTTTCCGGCAACGAATGTAGGATTATGCTAACCTGACTGCCTTCATTGATCCTAGACCCATTCATCTCCGCCATATTGAAGTAGACCATCATGTTAAGACATGTTCACGAACAGAGGTGCCTTCCTCCATTTTGGAGTTGAAGATGTATTTCAGAGCCTCGTGCTTGAGCTGTCCAGATGGTTGTCCGAACATCCCCCACAGGGACACCATGATCTCACGTGCTGAGACCATGGGCTCATGCTTCTTGGCCAACATGTCAATAAGACTGGCCAAGATATAGGCTCGGGCCTTCTCGTTCGCCCGTGTCCAAACATTTCGAGCAGCGTTTAGAGCTAGAATAGGAGGATGCTCCTCTGTAAGGGTGAACATAACATCCTCGATGATTAGTATAGTCGTGATCATATGTTTCCAACTAGCATAATTGTCGACAGTTAACTTATCGACGCTTAGCAAAGCAACTAGCCCTAATACGCCCACCGTAGGGAAAAAGTAGATTAGGACAAGAGACTAAGTAACCTTATCCTATACAGGAGATCAAATAAAGAAACATACAAAACTGCCATCCTATTGGGGGACACTCCTAGCGTGCCTTGAGGTGACGCATAGAAACTTTATTCAACCTAACGAGAAAGACCGTGGGATATGCTGTCGCACGTTCTGCTCCCACTTACTATGAACATTCTCTCCATCCATCTTGATATTGACCTACCCAAACACTATCCTTTAGTGGGACACTCCCCGGGTTCCACGAGGCTGAGAATAGTTCTCACGATGTGGACAATAAAGGGAGAAATGCGAGAGGTTTAAATAAAGCATCAGATGCTTCAAGTACCTCCCACTGAATGTTCTACCAAGGGGTTCATTAACCTAGACAATCCGGCTGCTGATTTTAGTCTAAGTCATTTTAATCCGCTGAAAAACAACTTTTGTCTTTGAAATGAAATAAGTTCAAGTAGTCACATTAAACTTTTTAATGGATTGTCCTTAATCTTGCATGCATACATCAAATCTATCTAATTCACCTTTCCCAGTAGGATCCCAGGTAAGGGTGTTCCGTTTCCGTCACCTTAAATATCCCAGCCTAGACAGAACTCACCTTAGACAAAAGGTCCCTTATAGATAGATTTGCTACACTTTAACCATTTATTAGTCAATTTAATCCTATTAAACTGATTAAAAGATTAAAGGCTAAGGTTGCTAATTATATTAGAACCGTGATCTTAGATCTATCTCCACCAAGTTTTAAAACATTTTTAAAACCATGATTTAAACCTAAGTTGGCATGCACATATTTCTTATAGATTTTAGTTCTAATTTCCTTATAACCTTTATAAAAGAAACAACTAAAACCACAATGCCACACAACTAGGTATTTATAACACTTATAAATTTAACCTATGTGTCATGCTTCATGAAATGTTCGTTCATTACTATACATAACTTTTATATACAAGTAACGAACCAAGCAAACATGCTCCATACACCCTTATACTATAACACTTATATAAAGACGATGCATGTCAATGCTTTATGCATGCATAAGTATAACTCTTATAATGCATGAGCATGCTCTTACGTAATTTAAATCATGCTTCTCTACATCATAACACTTATAATAAAGAGATGATGTATGACCAATGCATAACCTAAGGTGGGATTTCATCTATATGGCATGCCATATGACATATAAATAAAGCATACTTCCTATGTATATTCACAAAGATTAATGGATCGGGATGAACCACCTCAAAATTGAAAAGAAAAACTCTATTTATTACATTTTCCATCGAGCAAACCGGTTCACAGGCGAACCGGGTCTTGAACCGTAGGGCAAAGCTCCCATCACTTAGTAAATGCGGCCAGGTATACAATCGTTTAGCGCAAAAGACAAAACACACGGGTGCTAAATGATCGTTTAGACGACAACGTAGCTGCGAAGTCCAGTCGTCTAGACGATCACTTAACAAGCGCTAAAGTAAACTATTTTACTATGCGATTGTGTAGTCAGTAACTAAGTAATGAAGCTTGCTGAGCTACACGATCGTCTACTGCGCGCGCGTAAACCAGCTCCTGAGTATCCGATACTCAACAATCGTCTACCCTATCATTTACACGACCCAACCAACGCTTGTCGTCTTCATCCTCGAAGAACAGTACCTTTGCTACGAAGCTTCTTCACGAATGACTCACAGACTCAAACTCTTTGAAATTACAAACTCGATAGTAGTTAAAATGCCCAAAAATGTAGGGGCCCTTACAATTAACTTCAAATGTAAAAGAATTTAAACAATCTAGAGGCTTCATCCCAAAAACTCCATTAATCCCACATCCACAAACTATTTAACGCTTAAATAGAGAGTAGACATGTTTTACCCACCGAGAAAGTAAATAAATTCTTTGCATCAATAAATTTGGAATCTCAGAACCTGGCTCTGATACCAATTAAAGGAACTCTTATACAAGAGTACCTTTGAGCGGAAGCGGATCGTTCCAAACTCATTGTGACAGCATCACCACATTTACAATCTAACAGAAAAAATATGCATTATACTACAAATTACCGGCATGCTTTGAATAATAAACAATAAGAGAACAAGAAATATGTACCAATTGAAGAACTCTTCTTAAGCAAAAACTCGTTCTTTCCAAGGAACTACTTCTCTCACTCTCACTGGAACGTCCAAGCAATCGTTCACCAAATCATCGGTCGTCTACCCACGAACGGCCTCTACACGAACACAACAACAATAGGGATGACACCACCACTTACCTCGATATTCTCGATGTGAGAATCCAGGAGGTGTGGGCTCTGTTGGATTTGGAAGAGGGAAGGAGGAAACGAAGATCATATACGATGACCAAACAAGTGGGAGAAGGCCGTCTATCGTATAGACAATGCTTGATCATTTAGAAGAAGGTACATAATCGTTTAGGAAATAGGCTATGATCGTATAGACGATCGTTTAATAAATGCTCGGGCATTAGGCGATTGTTTCGAAAATCCTATGCAATCATTTAGAAAGAGGTGCACGTGTATACGATCGTGTAGCAACGTTGAACTATCGTGTAGTCTCTCGGTTTGCTATGCGATAGGCTGTATACAACTCGTGAGCGAATTATGTGATCTCTTTGCAAAATGAAAATGATTTTCATTTTATTCTTTGGTTACAAAAACTGAATCTAACCTCCCATTATCACACGGTTACGGAGAAAACGTCGGCACATTTATCCCATAATTGTCCAATTAAAAAAATAAATATAATCATATTATATTCATTAACCTATAGTTTAATATCACATTTAAACCATAATGTTTTCTCCTCCACGAGATATAAATCATATTTATATCAATTTTCCTCCAATTAATGTATCTCATACATAAAGTCAATCATATCAAATATAATTAACCAGTTCAATCATATCATATATAATCAAACTCCCTCTTGTCAATTTGAACATTTCAAACTGACCCAAAAACTAATTCTTAACTTGAATCCATTGAGTTACCAAGGGGACCATATGGACCTATGGCTCGAAGCTCCAACTGTACATGAATAGTTAAATAAACTCTTTAGCCATGAGATCTACCATCACTGCCAGACATTCCATTAAAGTTCGACAGTTGAACTCTTCTTACTACAGATATATTTTTGTGTCCATCGGATATAACCAATCAATAGTATGATAACCCTTCACAGACGCTCGTAAGTATAGTTTGGCCAATTTACCATTTTGCCCCTATAGTTACATCTAACTCCTTAAGTACCACTGATCCCTCTAATGAACTATACAACATAGTTCTACTATGTGTGGACACCTCTCCGGCTATGGGAAGGTGTATGACGCCACATCGTTCAAGCCCCAAGATCAGCCCTTAAGGGAGCAATCTATCTACTTACATCTGCTTCGGGGAAGGAGTGAATTCCATCTTGTGTAGCTGAGTTTCTAGCTCCCAAATTAGACGAATCCCTAAAGTGGTAGGTTTAAGTCTGTAGTCAGGCCACTCGCACCCATGCAAATCAAAGGAACGCCCTCAAAGGTAGGAGTTCCCAACTCACTTAGGATTGAGGTCATGTTACCTATGGTCATCCTAGTGAAGTGAAGTCTCTGTCATTAACGACATTATATAATGAGACGTTAACACTTCGTGGTCAGGTCTTATACAAACTCTTTGTATAGGACGCCTCGCTTGCATGTCCCCACATGAATGATCAGGATTAGACCATCTGTAGCAAGTTAAAACACTTGTATCTATTCTACAAAGCGGACTGCATCCGTAGCGTTACCAGGATAAGGTTTCCCTCCTATATTCATATACTACAGATCATGTTAGTTATCACTTAAGACATCATCCACTTATATGTCACCACATACATGCTTAAGTTAGAAACGAAAACCAGGGATTTTAGTTTATTGGTTTGTGGTAAAGCAAATAAAACATCTAATGTTCATAGATAATAAGCGAAGAAAATATCATATATTATACATCACAAATGTTTGTTTAAAAACTGTGTTTACAAACTACAGGACACGAGAGTTTAGGGAATCATCCCCAACAACTGAAACATCATTAAAAAATAAATGTCACTTAGGGTGCATTGGATTATTTTGCTAAATTTGATTGGTTTTTGCAAATGGGTTAATGCATAGATTACTAATATAAATAAATTGTATGGTTTCAGCAGATTAAAATCATGACTTCCACGACACTTAACTTACTCGCTGCCGACAAACTTACTGACCAGCATTTTGTCCTTATGAAGGATTGTCCTCCTATTTCTGCTCAAAATGCCACTCAAAATGTTTGAGAGGCATATGAGCGTTGGATAAGGAAAAATGAAAAGGCCCGAGTGTATATCTTGGCTAGCCTTTCTAAAGTTCTGGCCAAGAAACATGAGCCCATGATCACTGCCTATGAGATTATGGAGTCCTTACGAGGGATGTTCGGACAACCGTTTGCACAACTCAGGCACGACACTCTAAAACACTTCTTAAATGCCCATATGCAAGAAGAAGCATTTGTTAGAAAACATGTTCTCAACATGATGGTTTATTTCAATGTAGTGGAGATGAATGGGTCTGTCATTGATGAAGCCAATCAGGTTAGCTTCATTTTAGAATCTTTACCTGAAAGTTTCCTACAGTTCGTAGCAATGCTGTTATGAACGAGATTGACTACAACCTAATCACCTTGCTCAATGAGCTTCAGACTTTTCAGTCCTTATTGAAAAGCAAGGAACAAAAGGGAGAGGCAAATGTTGCCTCATTCTCCAAGAAGTTCTATAGAGGTTCGACCTCTGGAACTAAGTTTGTGCCTTCTTCTTCTGGCACTAAAAAGTGGAAGAAAAAGAAAGGTGGAAAGGGGAAAGCTAACTAATCACTTGCTGCCCAGAAGGGTAAACAGACCAAGATTGCAAAGGGAACCTGTTTCCATTGCAACCACGAGGAACATTGAAAGAGGAACTATCCCAAATACTTGGCAGAAAAGAAGAAGGCTAAACAAAGTAAATCTGATTTACTTGTATTGGAGACTTGTTTAGTGGAGGATGATAATTCAGCCTGGATATAATTCATTCAGGTGCCATTAACCATATTTATTCTTCATTTCAAGGAATTAGTTCCTAGCGGCAACTGGAAGCTAGGGGGATGATGATGCGTGTTGGAACTGGGCATGTCGTCTCAATTATGGCAGTGGGAAGGCTTAGACTCTGTTTACAAAAATCTTATATTTTATTAGATAATGTATATGTAGTTCCAGGCTTGAAAAGGAATCTGATTTCTGTAAAATGTCTTCTTGAACAATATCACTTTCTTAATTTTCAAGTAAATAAAGTGTTTGTTTACAAGAATGGAGTATTAATTTGTTGTGTTGATCTTAAAGATAAATTTGTATGTGTTAAGACCGTTAGCAACTAAAGCCCTCCTTAACACTGAAATGTTTAAAATTGTGGTAACTCAAAATAAAAGACTTAAAATTTCTCCTAAAGAAAATATCCGTCTTTGGCACTGAAGATTAGGACACATCAATCTCAATAGGATTGAGAGATTGGTTAAGAATGGACTTCTAAGCGAGTTAGAAGAAAATTCTTTACCTGTGTGTGAGTCATCCTTAAAGGAAAAATGACTAAAAACTCTTTTATTGGAAAAGGTCATAGGGCCAAAAAAACCCTTAGAGCTTGTACACTTAGACCTCTGTGGTCCGATGAATGTTAAAGCAAAAGGAGAGTTTGAATATTTCATCAAATTTACTGATGATTATTCAAGATATGGGTATGTTTATTAATGCAACAGAAGTCTGAAGCTTTTGAAAAGTTCAGAGTTTAAGGCTGAAGTTGAAAATGCATTAAATAAAATGATTAAAACATTTCGATCAAATCAAAGTGGAGAGTTTTTGGATCTTACATTCTAGAACTATTTGATAGAACATGGAATTGTATCTCAGCTCTCAGCATCTGGTACACCTCAGCAGAATGATGTATCATAAAGGAGAAATCGAACCCTGTTGCACATGGTTCGGTCTATGATGAGTTATGCATCCCTAATGGACTCATTTTGGGGTTATGCAGTACACACTGCAACTTATATTTTGAATTGAGTTCCATCCAAGAGTGTTACAAGAACACCTTTGAAACTATGTGTGAAACTCGGATTTCCATTTTTCCTACTTAAAGCAGGTGATTAACGGATTAACTAGGAGAAAGTAAATCCTATGTTGAAGAAAAAGGAAATTTCTAAGTGTTGAATAGATTTTTCTTGAGTAGCTTTGAGTTAAGCTTAAATCCCTAAAAATTGACTAAGTGTTGGACTAGGCATTGCTATGTGAGTAGCTTTAAGTCCCTGAAAATTGACTAAGTGTTGGATTAGGCATTACTATGCATTGGCCACAAGATCTTGGAAAGAGTACTTGGGAAAAGGGGAAATTTGGAAATTTAGCTAAGTATAGAAAGTTGTGTTGATGCATTGGAAGGGACCAATGCGTTGGAAGAAGTTGTGTTGATGCGTTGGAAGAGACCAATGCGTTGGAAGAAGTTGTGTTGATGCATTGGAAGGGTTGTTGGTGATGACGTGTGGTTGAAGGAAGGAAAATGGAAGTGATGCATTGAACATCCAAGAGTTTGTGGACGCATATGAAGGATGAACTCATGGAGGATGTCATCCGGACACGTGGCTTGTTAGGAAGAATTCTTAAGCCTTAAGTAAAAGAGGTGGCAACATAAGAAGACATACAAAGTTAAGGGCCATGCATTGGTGAAAGGAGAAGAAGACACATTGGGTTGTGCTGATGCAAGATTGCGTTGATGGTGTAAGGAAGAGACACTTGGTCATGCGGCCAAGTAGAAGGTGTCGGCCATGGAGCAATCTTGGACGCCTATAAATAGAACCAAAGACTTCATTCTTCAAATCACAACTCAAAATACATTTAAGAAGAGTGGGAAAGTTGAGGAAACCTTGTGTTAGAGCAAAATCCATGTGTTGGACATAGAAGTTCAAAGAGGACGCATTGAACAGTGAAGTTTGGAAATCAGCATCAAATTGGAACGAGGAGTTCTCCCAGAATACTCGTGAGTTTGATGTGATTCATAAGCCATCTGAAATCTAAAGGAGTCTAGTTTTCATGGTGGGTCTTCCGGAGAAGAAGCTCCAAGGAATCGGGCTGGAGAATGAGGAAAAAACAGAAGGGTCGAGCTGTCGGGTAAGCTGGGTCAGTCTTAATGATTTGATGATTCCGGCCAAACCACGAGAATTTCTGAG
Source organism: Benincasa hispida (assembly GCF_027475165.1). NCBI lineage: Eukaryota > Viridiplantae > Streptophyta > Magnoliopsida > Cucurbitales > Cucurbitaceae > Benincasa > Benincasa hispida. The sequence goes on along the minus strand of NC_143478.1, from coordinate 50,029,105 downwards.
CTAAGATTTTAGGGTAAGATTCTCGAGACATTTTAGAGCATATTTGTAGAAGGAAGTATCTCTAGATAAAGCATATAACTATGATTAATCTGAGCTTTAAATTGAATTTGGATTTTAGGGTTCAAAAGGGAGCCCGAGGTGACAAAGGAACTTCTAGAGAGGAAGGTTCCTAAACGATCAAGGTGAGTGACTAAAATGTTTTCAATGTTTTAAGAAACCACGTGCTAAAGAAAGATCTTTCAGATAAAGACATGTTTTCTAAGTTTTATTAAAGAAAGTTATTTTATGACTAGTTTTAATTGAAACTCAATACCAAAGGACATTTGAGAAGGTATTCGAGTAGCTCAATACTGAAGGACACAGTTAAGAAGGTATATGAGCAAAAGTACCCAAGTATGGGGTAGTTCTTCTAATAAAAATAAGTTTTCTGGTCACTCACTGGGCTTTATAGCTCATGCTTTCTAAATGTTTTTCCTTTTCCCAGGTAGCGAAAGGTGAAGAGTTCCAGGGTGCTACTATGGTCAAGGTCTGCCATATGCCATAGTTACACTCTGAGAGGGTTTTACGGTTGTTGTTGTAAACTTGTAATTAAGTTTTGGAGTTGTATAAACGTTACATTGTTGTAATGAAAGGGGCCTACTTAAATCGCTGTAGTTTGCCTCCTTAACTTAATCGGTCCGCTGTATATGAATTTGTATATTGGTATCAGGGTTATTTTCGCAAAAGTTATTAGTCAGTAAGTGTCGACCAAAGGGTTGATAACTGTTATCAATCACACCCTTTCTCAGGCTCGAAGGGTGGTCTGAGGCGGGGTGTGACATTATGGAATAGTCGTTGATGCGTGAACGCAAGTGTACGTATCGAAGTAATAAATCCCAAAATAGGGTATCGTCCTCAGGGACTGGCGTAAGCAATTATTCCTAAGCTTAGCTATCACAGTTCTTCGTCAGTTTTATCCAAGCAACCAAAAGATGATTTTTATTGATGATTAAAAAGAACAAAAATTCACACACACGATTACAATTCAAAGCGAACTTATCCAGGGTGTTGTTTCAATTAGGGGGTACAATGAGTAATGACAGGAAATTGATTGAAATCGATTGACTGAGGCTAAAGTTCTAAAATCAGGAAATCCTCTCTCGAGCTCAAACCTTCCTAATAACTAACCATCGACCCAAATCTCTTCTATCGCTTGAGTAGTTACAACATTAAGACCCTTCAATCGCACCCCTTATTATTCTAAATTCATTCTCATAAAATTTTGAATAACAATATAAATTCTTGAGTCTAGCAAATTAAATTCTCTCTCAAGACATCTAATTAACTTATGTTCATTCAATTAATGGCTAGTTAATCAAAAGCATTAAGCACAAACAATTTAGAAATCTATGCAAAATCAAGCAATTGTAAATTCAAATACTCAAAGTAACATCCCTAAAATCCACAAACGCCCTAGAAACAGAGTTTAGCCATGCATGATTCTAATCAATAATCAACAAATAAGCAGTCACCATAGGAAAACAATTAATATAAACGTTAAAGAACAATCTCCCCTCAATAGGATAAAATCCCAATCACAATCTCCTTGACTCTTGCCATGAATTCTGGATTGCTCTTCAACAAAATACACGTTCTCGATCAATTCTTCCCATCACAATCAGACTAAAATCACTCTCGGATCAACCCTCAATCAAAATCTTGAGTCTTAAGCCGAAACGGATCGAAATTGCTCTAATTTACCTCTATATAGACTTGAGTTTTTGTGTATAACTCTAAAAAATTTCTTCCCTTCAGATCTAGCGGCGCAACACAAAATTTATAATGCCCTTGTAGTTTTGCAACGCTGAACGCTGGTGTCATGCCAACCGCGCGTAGAACTCGTAGCATTACAGCGCTACGAGTAGCATTGCGACGCTGCCCTGTTTTAGATTGCTCTCGGGTTTGTAGCGTCAGGGAGCAATGTTACAATGCTCGTCCAACGCTGGCTCCCCTAAATTGTCTTCCAAAATTGCCTCTTTTCTTACCCCTTGATCCTTGGTTTCTTCCTAATTCCATAACCAACTCGTAATTGCTCAAATTGGGAGTTTTGCCCCGAGTTTTTTTATCATTTTCGCACAAATTGCTCCTGATGCTTAGTTTCCCGAAATTATTCAATAAACCACATAAACTAAACAAAGCTAGCAATATTAGTTCTAAATTTGAAGGTAATAAAAGCAGTTTTTAGATGCTTTTCACCACCCCAAACTTAAAACTTTGCTAGTCCCGAACAAAGAAAAGAAAGAAACATAAAGTAGGAGAAGTAATGATTACTGAAATGAAAAGGTTCCAAACTTGCTTTCTCTTATTCCATTTTCATCATCTTTTCAACATATACAACACTCTTCCATAGAAAAATCCATACACATCCTAAACATTGAGAGTTTCTGAAGCCAAAAATTTTTATCCCCTGTGTGTGTGTCTCCCCTCCATTAATTTAGAACTCAACAACTGACTTAAGATTTAATTAAGCTTCATCAATTTCCCCCCTAATCTAGCTCAAGCACCAATCATTAAGCATCACCACACTCAAGGAAGTAATATGTCCACTAAGGTGCCTTATATATGTTTTTATTTCAAACGACAAAATAGTCCTAAACTTGCATAATTTTACCTATGGGCACTAGCTTTCACACATCCACTACAGGGAACCATACATAGTCAATTCCCAGGTGTCCTAATTGATCACAACAAAGGTAGCTCTTTTTACCCCCATCCATGTATACACATTACAAGTTTAAAATAATAAAAAGATATTTCTTTTAAGCAAATGAGTGCACACTCTATTTTTTTTCAAAGGCAATGATAATATTCTTTTCTTTCCTCTTAGTCTAACATTACAAACCATCATGCAAGATACTCTTTAACCAGTGGGGCCTTTCGAGTTGACAACCAAATTGACTTAAATTAATGCTTTGTTCAGTTAGAGGTTCTAAATTAAAGTGGTTCGTGCTCAAGATAACAAAAGATACAAAGATGGATTCAGAATAAAGAACACTCAAGACAGAACTATGTTATCCAATTTCTACTTCAAGCATGACATACATCATGATTGACTCATCAACCATCTTTATAAGAGAAAACAACCAAAGAATACAAATAAAGCAGTCTCAGCATTCTTCCTAACCAAATTTGAACCAAATTTTCAAAATTTTTCAATTTTCCTCAAAATCAACAATAACATGCATATATCAATCAACTCAAAAACATTATGCATAATAACTCAATTCTCAAGCCCAAAGTACGCCCCCCACCACAAACTTAAAAAGATGCATTGTCTCCAATGCATAACATCTAAAACAATCATATAACAGATGAGTGATACAAGCCTGGGTATGAGCAGGGATCCACAAATCTGGATGGCGATCTAGTGCTTGAAAATACTTGAGAAACATCTCCAACCTGGGGATCAAAAGAAAGGGGAAAAAAATCATGAGGTAGCTTTCTATCCTAAAAAAAATCAAATAACAATTGAAATAAAACTGAAACACTTGAGTTGCCTCCCAAGAAGTGCTTAATTTAACATCCTTAGCTAGACCAGGTCTCCAATTTAGTCAAACTTTCAAGGTGGCTTCATCATTTCATGCACTGAAGCGCATGAGATGAACAATTTTCTTCCATACTGGCATTCACATAGAAGACTTGTCGAACAACAATCATCAGAAAATGCATAATCCACCATCCCTTTGTCCATGAGTTCTATATCTCCCTTTCAAATATAATCTAGAAAATTTACATTACCTTCCTTGGAAGGTTGTTCAGGATTACTTACCTTTTCCTTGCCCTTTCCTTTACCAAAAGTTTGTCCAGAATTTTCACAAACAACTTCATTGATCTCTTGGCATGAACTTACAGGTTCCTCGGGTTTAAAAGAATGAAAAATGTTGAACTTCATCTTCTCATCATTCACCCGAAGTGTAAGCTTTCCATCATATACATCAATCAACGCTCTGCCTGTGGCTAGGAATGGCCTTCCAAGGATGATGGGAATTTTAGACTCTTTCCATATCTAGGACTACAAAATCTGCTGGGAAGATGAAGTCACCGACTTTAACTAGAATATCCTCTACTACACCACGAGGGTAAGTGAGGGAACGATTTGCTAACTGCAATGATATCGTCGTCGGCTGTACCTCTCATATGTCCAGTTTCCTGTACAAAGATAAAGGCATCAGATTAATTGAGGCTTCTAAATCACATAAAGCTTTATTTACCGTCAGATTCCCTATAGTGCAGGGGATCGTAAAACCCCCAGGATCCTTCAATTTTTATGGTAACTTCTTCAGCAATATAGTATTGCATTCCTCATTTAAGCTAACCGTCTCATACTCTACAAACTTCTTCTTTAAAGACAACATTTCCTTCATGAACTTTACATAATTTGGCATTTGTTCCAGAGCATCTGCAAAAGGAATATTTATGTGAAGCTTCTTAAAAATATCTAAAAATTCAACAAACGGATCATTCAATTTCTTTTTCTGAAAGCGCTGGAGATAGAGGATTTTATTTAACACAGCAGGTGAAGGTTCAGAACTACTCCCTGATTTGGATGATATAGGAACATCACCCTTTTTCCCTTGATTCACAATACCAGTTGTAGGACTCAATACCACCTGTTCCTCTATCTAGTCTGTCACAGGATGCACAATATTTTTTCCACTTCTCAAGGTTATTGCTTCGCACTCTTCCCTTGGGTTTTTCTCCATACAGCTAGGAAAAGCTCATTTGTTCATAGTATTTAATTTAGCAGCGATCTAGCTAACTTGAACCTCAAGGTTCTGGATAGCTTTCCTATGACTCGTTACAGTGCTTTCCAAGAAATTGGTTATGCTCCTTGACTCCTTTACGAAATCCCCAAGCAAAGCCTCCACGGATGGTTTCTTTTCAGAAAAACCTAGAGGTGCTTACAAAACATTCTTATTGTAAGCATAGAAAAATTCTCATGATTGCGCAAACCTAGGTGATAATGAGTGGGTTGGTTCATCTGATATGAATTTTGATGGATTTCTTGAAATTGGGTCGCTTGGCGCACATAATTTGCCTACTCAGGGTTAAGTACTTCCCATGATGTAAGTGCATTACAAGTCGCCATCGATGCAATCTATGGTTGAGTACCTGTGGACAAAAGATTAATTGGTGTTAGTCAAAGTAGCCATATACACCTGTAAAGCATTTACCTCATTGAGTTCATAAATCCCAACCACTCTAGATGGAGATCATTCTGAGGGCCAATTATAGCTCGTGGCAGCCATGTCCTTCAATAATGCCAGAGCAGCATCAGTAGTTTTTGCAAAAATTGAGTCACCAGCAGCAACATCCAAGATGGATTTCGTTGTACTGGTCAACCCATTGTAGAATAACTGGATTTGTAACCAGTCAGGATATCCGTGCTGGGGGCATTTCGACAACAACTCCTTATAGCGCTCCCATGCCTCGAATAACTGCTCGTTCTTTCTCTGTCAGAATGTGTCAATTTCTATTCTCAGTTTGCTTGTTTTCATAAGAGGGAAGAATTTGTTCATAAAGGCTTAGGCCAACTCATCCCATGTGGTTATGCTTCCTATTGCAAGTGACTCCAGCCAATCTTTTGACTTGTCTTGCACAGAAAAAGGAAACAATCTCAATCGAATAGCATCAGAAGAAACTCTGTTCATTTTTATTATCCCACTAATTTCCAGGAAAGAGCAGATGTGCTTATACAGATCTTCATGTGAAGTTCCCCTAAATGTGAGGTCCCATGCCATCTGAATTAAACCAAGTTTTAGCTCAAAATTAATGGCATTAATTGGGGCCTCAGCAATGCCTGTCTGGGTTGTAGGGATAGTTGGTTGGAAATAATCTCTGATAGTTCTAACAGCTCCCCCTTGGTTTCTCATGGCGTTGAACTCAACTCTCTTGTTTCTTTTTACTCTTCTCAAAGTCCGTTCAAGTTCTGGATCACAATGAATAATTTCATATGAAACCCGAATTTCTATTTTCCCTACTTAAGCAGGAAATAAAAGGGATTAACTAAGTGAAAGTTGAATTCTATGTTGAAGTGAAAGAAATTTCTAAGTGTTTAAATAGATTGTTGAGTAGCTTTGAGATAAGCCATAACTAGTGAAAATTTGGTTAAGTATAACCATGCGTTGGAAGCCAAGAAAAAATGGCTAAGTATTTGACAATGTGTTGGTGTGGTGCCATGCGTTAGCCATGAAGTTTTTAGAGGTTATTTGGGCGTTGAAAGAGGTTGAAGTATGGCCGAGAGGAAAGGCTATACGGGGACAAGCATGTGGCAGCCTATGTTTGAGAGGTTAGTAGAGCATATGGTAGCCTCAAGTTGTCGAACATAGGCGCAAGGTGCTAGAGGTGTGCATGCATTGATCGAGTATGCGACGATGCTATGTGATGGCATGCGGCGATGCTCCGTGATGGATTTGCGATGGATGCGACGATGCTACGCATGCGGTCGATGGTATGTGGCAACACTATGCGTTGGTGTCATACGGCGATACTATGTGTTGGTGTTATGTAGCGATACTATGCATTAGTGTTATGCGTTGGAGATGTGCTATATACGTTGGACATCTGAGGCATGTGGACGCATAGGACAAGGCTTGAGCAAATAGTATGCGGTGGAAGAATATTGGTCATAATCCTAGTTGAGCGCATAGGGCAAGGATAAGCCATGCAGTAGAGGGCATACGACCAAGGAAGAGCCTTGCGAGCATCTAGTATATGTGACCTTACATTAATTGGATGCATAAGGTAAGGTTGCATTAATTGGAAATGGCATAATCGAGGTTAGTGAGTCGCATATAGGGAAAGGTGCTAGGCAGCAATGGCTTGAAGGGTGACACTGCAAGGGCGCAAACATGGGATGGACGCATGCGCCAATGGGTGATGTCCGGACATAGGAATGTTGTGGCATTTGGATGGACACATTTGTGGTTAGATGAACACATATAAAGGATGGACACATTCAAAGTCGTCATCCAGACATGTGGCTTGATAGGAAGAAATCTTAAGCCTTAAGTAAATGAGGTGGATGCATAAGAAGACATACAAATATGAGGGCTATGTGTTGGCTAAAGGAAGAGAAGGACACCTTGGGTTGCAATGACGCAAGGTTGCGTTAATAGTGTAAGGAAAGGACACTTGGACATGCGGCCAAGTAGGAGGTGTCGACCTTAGAGAAATCTTGGACGTCTATAAATAGGGCCAAGGACTTCAGACCATAATTGAAATTATCTTTAAAAGACATAAAGAAGAGTGCATGAAGGCTAATTGGGAGGGGACTATGCATTGATGAAGGAACACATGCGTTGATAGCAGCAAGACCATGCGTCAGTCATGAAGTTCCAATAGAGGAAGATGCTATCGAACAGAAAGTACAGGAAGTAGCATCAACTTGGGATGAGGAGTTCTCCTAAAATACTCGTATGTTTGGAGTGATTCCAAAGCCACTTGAAAGCTAAGAGAGTCTAGTTTTCAAGGTAGGGCTGACGGAGAAGAAGCTCTAAGGAATCAGGCTGAAGAATGAGGAAAAGGCAGAAGGGTCGAGCTGTCAGGTAAGCTTGAGCCAGTCTTGATATTTTGAAGATTCTGGCCAAACCACAAGGAGTTATAATCTAGGATGTTGAGGTAAGCTTCCTGAAACATTTTAGAGCATATTTGTAGAAGGAAGTAGCTCTAGATAAAGCTTAGAACTTTGAGTAATCTGAGCTTTAAGTTGAATCTGGAATTTAGGGTTCAAAAGGGAGCCCGAGGTGATCAAGGAACTTCTAGAAAGGAATATTCCTACCTTAACAAGGTGAATGGTACTTTCCTTTAAGTCTTAAAGCATATATTTTAGAATAAATTGTATATGCTTATGTTATGAATGAGTACCTATCATACGAATGAGATTATGTAATCTGGAATATCAGGGGGTTAATAGACCTAGTTCCTGAGCCAGAAAGTAAAACCTCACGGGATGGTTAGGGGACCGAAAGGTCTAGTTCCTGAGCCTATTGGAGCTAAAGTTTTGCAAAGTAGATTCTTTTGACCTTCATTATTTAAGGATGTTGCTGACTATGTAATGAAATGTGATCGGTGTCAATGCACTGGCAACATTTCATGGAAGAACACAATGCCAATGAACACTATCTTGGAGCTGGAATTATTTGACGTATGGGGGATTGATTTCATGGAACCATTCCCTCCTTCGCATGGAAAGCATTATATCTTATTGGCCGTCGATTACATTTCTAAGTGGGTAGAGGCAATTTCATGCGCCGCAAGTGATACGGCAGTAGTCTTCCAGTTCCTCAAGAAAAATATTTTCACTCGTTTTGGCACTTCCCGTGCCATCATAAGTGATGAAGGATCACACTTTTTCAATCACAATATAAAGGAGCTACTACGCAAATACAATATCCTCCAAAAAGGTGACCACCGCATACCACTCGCAAACGAATGGTCAGGCTGAAGTGTCCAATAGAGAAATTAAGTTGATACTTGAGAAGGTGGTAAAACCTTCGCGGAAAGATTGGGCGATGAAGCTTGATGATGCATTGTGGGCATACCGGACCGCATTTAAAACACCTACAGGTATGTCCCCCTATGCATTGGTATTTGGCAAGGCATGTCATTTGCCTTTGGAGCTGGAGTATAAAGCATTGTGGGCGATCAAGAAATTGAATTTTGATTTGAAGAAAGCAGAGGAAGCGCAAAAACTGCAGCTAGTCGAGCTAGAAGAATGGAGGGTCAACGCATATGAGAATGCGAAGATTTATAAAGAGCGCACCAAGCACTGGCATGATGAACGCATATGGGCTAGGAACCTTCAAGTCAGGCAAAAGGTTTTACTCTTCAATTTAAGATTGCGGCTCTTCTTAGGAAAATTAAAATCGCGCTAGTTCGGTCCCTTCATCATCAAAGCAATATTTCCACATGGTGCGGTGGAACTGATCACCAAGGATGGCAGTTGAACATTTAAAGTTAATGGACAATGGATAAAGGCATATTGCGAAGGAGATTTCCAGCCAGAAACAATCTCCGCAAAGTTGAAAATCCCGGACTATCCCTTACTCAACTCTTAAACATTTAACTCTTCGTCACTTTATTATTATCTATATTTCACTTATTTTTCCTAAGAAAAGAAAAAACTTATTGTTTTGTTTTAAAATCATTTGACCATCTCTTTTTCTGTTTACAAGGATTAAGGCACAAGATTGTGAAGAATCAAATGATCTCATTCCATCACCGCAATCCAAAGAAGCAAAGATCGCCGCAAGGATGGATGCATCAATACACAATGCTGACAATAGCGTAAAATTTGGGGGTGTACTCTTCCTTATCTTTATTTCAAATTTTGCACTATCACATTGCATTTTAAATTTTATCACCGCATCCTCCTTAATTACCGCAATCATTTGACAAGTAGATAAATTTAGTAGTTCACTGCGTGTTGTTTCTTTGCCAAGTATGACTTGAATGATGAAAAATATGCTTCTATGTCTTTCGTATATATCAGAGTCAACTTAATCTTAAGATAGTCACCATATGAAATATTTCTAGAAGTTAGGGGTTATGCTTGAGGACAAGTATTGTTTAAATTTGGGGGTGTGATAACGGGTAGAAATGCACATTATCATAGTACTAAGTTCTTAAACAATGTTGGATTGCGTTGATGAAATATGTTAAATTGCGTCCATTAAGCATAAATTCTATAATATTACGGTCGCATGCGTCCAACGCATTAGAGCAGTTGATCTTTACATTTTTGTGCAGAATATACGTTAACACAATACAGAGATTGCGATCATAGGAATACATTGGTCGAGCGTAACTTCACCGCAAGACTTTGCGTTGATTGTGCTCGCAAACATTCACCCAAGAAGAATCTCCGCAACTTGGTCAGCGCAACATGGTGGACACATCCGGGTGAAAGGATAATTAAGAGCGATGGGACAGAAAGCTGACGGCAGTCAGATCCAAATTAAGTTGACAGCCGATAACGGTCACGAAGTACACTCAGCTTTATCGGTTACAATTATCCGGCGCATCAGTCAGGAATTAAAGTTGTCCCATCTGTACAATCGGGAGAGAGAAACCGCCTTTCACCATGGAAACTCTATAAATACCAAGTGCATTCTTCAGAGAAGGGGTAAAGCAGTCGATTACTTCATCACCTTACAAGTTCACGCCTCTGTCCATAGTTTTCTTTCATTTTAAGGTGGGCGCGAGGAAAAAGTGTGTCGGTAGATCGTTCTGGTAAGCTTGGGAAAGCACCGGAAGCTCCAAGTCAGAGAGAGAGCCGATGCCTATAGAAGTGGGAACATTTGTAGATCAGAATAGAGATTCAGTGTAAAAAGCCTCGATCAACAAGGAATTGCTACCAGGCTCTCTACCTTTGCTCTTCATTGTCATTTTGTACTAAATTCATTTATAAGAATGGAATTTATTTCTCTATATCTGTTCACTTTCTGTCATTTATGCATGAGTAGCTAAATTAGTTGAATGGGTTGAGAAGTAATTAGCTAACATAATGAGGGTATCTTCATTCTTTGCAAGTATCTTGTTTATGTATGCTTCATTCGTCTATTAGAGATACTCGGAAGGGTAGTCTAAAGACAGAATCTAGACTTGGGAAGGTCAGGTCAGAAACTAGGTTTGGAAGAACCAGATTAGAATGCATAAACGGGAAATAGGCACTTAGGAACGAGCACTATTTGTTATTAACGCATCGCATGCATATTAGCAATAAGATATGATTGTATGCGGTCACCTTGCTTTCATGCATTTTGCATCAATGTATAGGACAAGAGTAGAGACTTAGGGATAAACTCTATGGACATTTTGCATTCAAATCATGCGTCCTAGACTTAGGAGCATCGCATTTACATTAAGAAATGACTTGTTATGCATGGTTGTAACATGATTGTAAAGTTTGACGCATTCCCGAGTAACACTAGCTAAAGATCTTCTCAACCCGTTCATCGCATACTCACTGCATCTATCAACGTAACTAACTTTCTCAAATCCACCGCCTTTATTTACCTCTTTTTCATTAATGCAACAACACACTCACACTTATTTATTTACTTGGTTACCACAAAGTTTTCATAAACATTACCAACGCAACTATTTTCACAAGTCCTTGTGTTCGATCCTGGACTTACTAGGAAACTCAGAGGAATTACACTTGAATTCCGCTGGGGAAACTTGAGTGCACAACGCAATCCATCAACACATATCATCTATATTTCCATTCATAAAATAACGCATCAAATGATCATAATATAATGAACGCAATTCTCCAAGACCGTTGCCACCCCCAAACTTAGAGGCTGGCAGCATTCTCAATGCAAAGCTAAAGACAAAATAACAAGAATATGTTAATAAATGTTTGAACAAAAGTTTGCACAAGATAAAACTCAAGAATTCAAAAATTTGAAGAAGCTAATAAAAGTGAAAAATGCCTTGCATTAATTAGTTAGAAAATGTGGTGAACTATACGTACCATCATAGAAACATCGCAAAACAACGCAATCGGGAAAAAGAGAATTTCAAAAGGATAAGGCATACAAGATAACAAGAAAAGACCTTAGACGAAACAACGCATGCGCTCATGCGTTGGAATCCACGCGATTGAAGCCATGCGTTGAAGAGTGAAAGGAATTCTTTCGTTGAACTACGAATCGAGGAAACTTATTGTTGCACCTGCAAGAGCAAACGTACCACAACCAAGGAAGTAGCCATATATCCAAAATAACAATGAAAATAAAATAAAAATAACCTATACTAAGAAAGCAAAGTAAAGATAGAGCAGAAGACGTCCCTGGAAAAATAGAAGTGTTGTCACCGCAAGGAGTCTTCCATGCCAGAGATGGCTCTCAACTGTTTGAGTCAAGTTGCCTTGACCATTGGAACTTCCGGCAATTGTTGGGCGCATGTTGGCCACCGTGAGCTTAGAACTGCCTTCAGTTCTTTTGCGACTGATTGCCCTTCTACCTTGGGGTCAACATTGGCTTTCAGCGCATCGTCTACACTTCAATATTGTTTGCAACCTAGTCACACAAGCTGCAATACATCCAAGATAAAAAGTTGCTTGCAGAGACACAAAACTTAACAAACATTTAGCTGCCTACCCGGAAATGATGCCAAAAACCTGATGACGGGAAATTGGAAGTCAATTTTACTCGACAACCAACTTCCCTTGGACGCATTATGCGATGCATGTTCCTAAGATATGCATTGATAGTCATGCGTCGATGATCGTGCATTGGAATGAATATGCATTAATAAATGTATGCGATGACCATGCATCCTGCCACAAGTTTTCTTGCATTCACGCCAAGTATAACATGGATGCAAGTTTCTCGAGTAATCCGAGGTCGAACACAGGGACTTGTAGCTATATGTGTTGCGGTGATGTGCATGCGGCGATATAAATAAAAGAATGGAGGAGATGTTACTACTTTAATCCTACTCCTACTCCTATCTAACAGACAATGCAATGAGAATATGCATGAAGGGTAGAGATACGACAAACCTTGACATGAAATAAATGTGTGAGAAAATAGATAAAATGCGGAGATGTTTTCATTGCAAACCTTAAGAGTGACTGCGAGGGCAACCCTAGTCAACGTAAGCCAATGCGCTCATGCTACACTTATGCTACACTCATGCACGATAAGTCATTTTCCAATGGAAATGCGGTGCTCCTAAGTCTAGGACACATGTGTTGAATGCAAAAGTATCCATAGAGCTTATTCCTAAGTCTCTACTCTTTTCCTATGTGATGATGCAAATGCACACAACGCTACGATGATCGCACTCAATCGTATCCTATCTCTAGGATGCATGCAATGTGTTAATAATAAATAGTGCTCATTCCTAAGCGCCTATCTCTTGTATTATCTGTTCTAATCTGACTCTTCTAAGCATAGATTCTGACCCGACCTTCCCAAGCCTAGATCCTGTCCTTAGACTACCCTCCCAAGTATCCCTAATGGACGAATGAAGCATACATACTACAAGACAATCACATGAACTTGGTTGACGCAAGGTTGCTACTATCCCTAGTGAACAACGCAAACCTTGCTTAATGCATCCAACCACTTACCTTCTTGGGCAGTTGATTGTTGCTGACTTTACTCATAGACAAGCAATGCGTTAGCCTATAGACAGACGTTGCAGCAGCTTCACACTAAGCAAATAAGGTTTTCTCACACACTCACGCAACGCACATCTCTCGGTGGATTGCTACATGCTTCATATCCCTAATCCACATGACTAAGTATGCAATACCCAAGCAATCCCACTAAGTGTTGCAATGAAAGTAAAGATGTTAAGCAAGAAGATGGACATGGAGTTTAAGGAAGCAAAGAAGTGCATTGAAAACAGATTGTATTAATTTCTTAATTCAAAATGTCATACAATACAATATAGGAAAAGAAAGAAAAGGAAATGACTGGCTGGAAGCAAAGATTTGCTCCCAGCGGATGTGCGTCAAGGCTACCGGTGGTGCGATGGATGGGCGTAGAAGCAGACTCTCTCGAGATCTAGCTCCGATCGAAGGCTCTGGTCGTCACTCGGAATGGATGAAGGAGGTGAAGAACTCTCAGCCATCTTCTCACGCGTTTTGTCTAAATCGCGGGAAAAATCCCCGGTTGAGGAATAATCTCCGAATGATCGAATTTCAGCTCTTCGGCCTCTATTTATAGAGCTTGGGTTGCCGACAGCATTAATTGGACTGCTCTGAGTCTGACATACGGCGCGTTCGTCCTTTTTGAACCTCTGCCACTAACGGCGTGGTAGGTGAAATGTCAACATCAGCTTTGGATTTTCTCGAGGTAGATGCGTTAATGCGTTCATTTCACCTACCTTATGTTGATCCATTAGTTTGCATTGTCACGTAGCCGTAATCATTCAATGGTTGCATTCGCTTAATACCGCAACTCTACACGATGACCGTAATCGCCTGACGAGCATAATCCTCATGCGATGGATGCATGTGGTTGATCACTGCAACACCCATGCGTTGATCGATGCATTTGCCTTGCGATGGAGAGCTTCTCCACATGCGGTCGTCTATGCGGTGGTCCGGTTTCCGCGTTTGTGTTAATTTCCTGCATTAGCTATAAAGATAGAACATTGAACGCATAATTAATGCAAAGTAATGGGTTAGCTGAGTTTTAACATGCTGATCGATGCAAGCTCATATTCTTGTGAATTCTTATCATGATCGACGCATATTCTGCCTAACAACCTTCATAATTCTAAGTAAAAGGCCTAAGATTACATGCATTTCTACATGTCATCACATGGTCAGAGAGCCAATGGGCATAGCTTCTGAGCCTATGCGTGGGGAGCTATGTGCACATAAGAGACATTGGGAACAAAAGGGAACTCAGCAGAGTAAGCGTTCATGATTAGTATTACTTAACTAACTACCGTGTGTGTAGGTAGAGAATAGACTCATTCTAAGAAGTCATCAGTTTAGCTATCTACCGTGCGTGTAGATAGAGTTGAGAACAGACTCATTCAAGGCTGAGGTTTGAATGTAATCTCGTATTTATGATATGCTTGTTATTTATGAGTTGAAATAGACTCTAGAAGTTTCTTACCACTCACTGAGCTTTGTGAAGCTCATTTTGTTATTTCATGTTTTTCTTCCCAAGTAGCGAAAGGTGAAGAGTTCCAGGGTGCTACTAAGGTCAAGGTCTACCACAAGCAACAGTTACACTTCCAAAGGGTTTTAAAGAGTTATTGTTGTAAACTTTGTTGTTAAATCTTGGAGTTGTATAAACATTACATTGTTGTAATAAAATGGGCCTACTTAATCAGTTGTTGTTATCTCCTTGACTTAAAGTTTAATGAGTGTAGTAAAGAGGTTCAGTTAGATAGTAGGTATCACAAAAGGATGGTATCTGCGGTCCCTCACTCCTCTCCTCGGATTCAGGAGTGCGGGCTCGGGGCGGGGTGTGACATTTCAGCCTGTTGACTTCTTCGCATGCACAGGATTATGCAACAACTACAAAAAAAAGGCCCAAATTAACAATAACCAACAAATAAGCAGTCATCATAGCAAAACAATATTATAAACATAGAAGAACAATCTCCTCTCAATAGGATAGAATCCTAATCATGATCTCCTTGACTCTCGCCACGATTCCTAATTGGTCTTCAATAAAATGCATGTTCTCGATCAATTCTTCCCATCACAATCAGCCCAGAATGCTCTCGGATCAACCTTCAATCAAAATCTTGAGTCTTCAGCCAAAATGATTTGAAATCACTCTTATTTACCTCTATACGGACTTGAATTTTTGTGTAAAACTCTCTAAAATTTCTTCCCTTCAGATTTGGCGGTGCAACATAGAATTTATAATGCACTCGCAGCGTTGCAACGCTGCAAATCAGTATTGTAACACTGGCGTCATGCCAGTCGCACGTAGAAGTCGTAGCATTGCGATGCTATCCTGTTTCAGATTGCTCTCGAGTCTGCAGTGTTGCAACGCTCGTCCAACTCTGGCTCCCCCAAATTGTCTTCCAAAATTGCTTCTTTTCTTGCCCCTTGATCCTTGGTTTCTTCCTAATTCCATAGCCAACCCGTAATTGCTCAAATTAGGAGTTTTGCCCTGGGTTTTTGATCATTTTCACACAATGAGAGAATAAAACCTATAAGCTATATTGTATTTGATACAATATTAAACTATAGGTTATATGCTATATTTGATATAACATATAGTTTAATATATATTATATGATAAAATGATTATATATATATATATATATATTATTGCTTTATTAAAATAAATTTTATTTTATTTATTTTATTTTTAAAAATTATTTTGGGAGAGAATTGTAATTCCTTTCCCCTTTTTCCTTTTAGTTATGTGTTTTTGTGAGAAGTGGTGCAGAGGGGTTGTTACCATCATCTTCTTCCCATTTGAATTTTACAGAGAACAATATCATATAAAAAAAAAAAAAAGAGAAAAGTTCTAAAGTTTTTCGCTCAATCTCTTTCTCTTAATTTTCCCTCACTTCCAAAATACCAAGAGCCCACAATTCCTTGGATTCTCATCTTAGAGAATACAGGGGAAACCTTTGTGGTGGTGACCAATTAGGGTTTTGAGTTCATTGCAATTTTGGAGGAGAAATTATACGTGAAGATCGGATCTTCAAGGGTTAGTAATTCTTCTCCCATCTCTTTTCTCTTTTTCATAAATAGCACGCGGTAAAATTTTAATTTAAATGCATAATATTTTTGTATGATTCAAACCGGTTCCTTCAACCTTCTCTTGATAACATTAAGGATATGACCCACTTTGTATTTGATACAAACACATTGATCCAACATGTTCGTGTAGTTGATTTGCCAGTGGGGGTATCCTATGCAATGAGTTTGCATAAGATCAGACCGAGAAATAGTAACCACTATATGTAACACCGTTAAGTAGCTAGGTTCCTATTTCAATAGGATGACCTAGGCAACTTTTCTTAATCCTGAGAATATTATGAATTGTTCACGAGGGATTGTCCTTTGATTTGTATGGGTGAGGGTGGACTATTCGTCGGCCTAATATACCTACCATTTTGGGAACGAGACCGAGTGGGGAGCTAGGAATATAATAATACAAGATGGAACTATCTCCTTCTCGTCTTAAGGGTAAGTAAATGAGGGTTCCCTTAAGTGGTGTCTTCGAGACTTGAACAAAGAGTCCTACCCTCTCATTGGCCCAAGAG
Organism: Benincasa hispida; assembly: GCF_027475165.1. Taxonomy (NCBI): domain Eukaryota; kingdom Viridiplantae; phylum Streptophyta; class Magnoliopsida; order Cucurbitales; family Cucurbitaceae; genus Benincasa; species Benincasa hispida. Next base: position 50,012,353 of record NC_143478.1, on the reverse strand, counting down.
GGTTTCTGTTTATTGGTTGGACTATAAACAGGTTGTTCATTAGAGGAGCACTGGTACTTAAGGAATCAGAGGTAACTCAAGGGTAAAACGATAATTTGACCCAGTTGGAGTTACGAACACTCGTGAAAGACTAACTTGTTGTTATTGATCTATATCCATGAATACCAAAATATATTCATAGTGAGAAGAGTGCAGTTGTGGATTTTTAGTGGAGTGTATCCACAATTAACGAATATTGATTAACTTGGTTAATGAGTTTAACCAATTAATCTCATATCATTGGAGCTTCTGATCTACAGGTCCACCAAGTCCCCTTGTTAACTCACAGAGGATGTTTAAGAGGGATGATTTGAATTATTCAAATTAATTTGAGGAAACCATATATTAATGTGATTAATATTGATTATAGATATGATCTATAATTTAAATTAAATTGGAAAGTAATATTAAATAAGATTCAATAAATTAGATTCACAAAGAATTAATTAATAGAGAGATATTACACATATACATATGATGTTTATGATAATTAAATATATATACATTAAATTAAATAATGTATAAATAGTTATTTAATGTGCGAATTAAATTAAATAAGTGTTATCTACTTGAGTTAATTAATTAAATAAGTGCTATTTAATTAATAAATTGTGGAAAAGGGAAATAGGAAAAGTATTAGGAAAAAAAGTTTGACCATTCTCTATATAAAGATATCTCTATGGCCCCTTTGACTGACACAGACACTGATAAAACACAACACACAAGTTATTGTGCAAAATTTTCCCTAAGCTACAAAGAGAATCCTTTCTACTCTCCAAAACCCTTTTCTCCCCTCCATCTCCCAATAGTTGGATACCACCTATCTCTCTATTAGAATCCTAGAGAGTAACGAGATCGTTACTCTCGTGGTAGTTGATGACAGGCAGAAATGCATGTCATCTTAGCCTTTTACTTAGAATTATGAGGGCTGTTAAGCAGAATATGCGGCAATTATGTTCGGAATTCATAAGAAATTGAGCTTGTGGCATCCAGCATTAATAATCTCAGCTGACCCATTATTATGTGTTATTATATGTTCAATTGTATAATTTTGTAGCTAACGCAGGAAGTGGATGCAAATGTGGAATCTGGACTACTGCATAGACGACCGCATGTGGAGAAAGTCTCCATCGCAAAGGCAAACGCATTCGATCAATGCATGGATGTTGCGATAATCAACCGTATGCATCCATCGCATGGGAGTTGCGCGTGTTAAGCGATTGCAATCATCGTGTAGAGTTGCAGTGTTAAGCGAATGCGGTCACTGCATGATTGTGGCTACATGATAACACATACTAATGGGATCAATGCAAGGTTGATGGAATGAACGCATCAATGCATCTACCTTGGGATCAAAAGTTGATGTTGACATTTCACCCACCACGCCGTTAGCAGCAGAGATTCCAAAAGGACTAAACGCACCGTGAATGTCAGATCAGAGAAGTCCATTAATGCTATCGGCAATCCAAGCTCTATATAAAGAAGTCGATGAGCAGAAATTCAATCATCCAAGGTTTTCGCCTGAGGTTCGCCTAGGGCAGATCCTTGTGATCTAGACTATTGCGTGAGAAGACGCTTGAGAGTTCTTCACCTCCTTCATCCATTCTGAGTGACGACCGGAGCTAGATCTCGAGAGAGTCAGCTCCACCGCCCATCCATGGCACTACCGGCAGCCTTGACGCATATCCGCTGGAAGCAAGTCTTTGTTTCCAACCGGTCATTTCATTTTCCTTTCTTTTATTATATTGTATTGTATGACATTTTGTGAATAAAGAATTAATACATTTTGTTTTCAATGCATTTTTATATTTCCTTCGACTCCATCTCCATCTTCTTTACTTAACTTCTTTACCTTCATTGCATCACTTAGTGAGATTGCTTGAGTATTGCATACTTAGTTATGTGGATTAAGGATATGAAGCATGTAGCAAACCACCAAGAGGTGTGTGTTGTGCGAGTATGTGAGAAAATCTTATTTGCTTAGTGTGAAGCTGTAGCAATGCCTGTCTATAGGCCAACGCAATGCTTGTCTATGAGTAAAGTCAGCAACAACTATCTGCTCGAGAGGGTAAGTGGTTGGTCGCATTAAGAAATGTATGTATTGTTCACTAGAGATAGGAATAATCTTATGTCAGCAAAGTTCATGCAGTTACCTTGTCTTATGAGCACATCATTCATCATTTAGGCATACTTGAGAGAGTAGTCTAAAACCCAAATCTAAGACTCGAGAGAGCGGATTGGAACACATAGGCTCTAGGGAACTTAGAGATAAGCTCCATTTGTTTTCACACAGCGTATGCACTCTACAGATAGGATATTGCATGAGTCCAGGAAGTAGGATATGGTGGTTGTATGCGGTCATCTTGACACTTATGCATACCCACCGCATACGTCCTAGAGTTAGACTTAAGTGTGTGTAGCATGATTGCATGGCTTGCGTTGACTAGGGTTGCCCTTGCAGTCACTCTTAAGGGTTGCAATGAAGACATCTCCACATTTTATCTATTTTCCCATTCATTTGTTTCATGTCAAGAGTTATCGTGTCTCTACCTCTCATGCATATTCTCATTGTGTTGTCTGTTACTTAGGAGTGGGAGTAGGCTTAGCTTAGAAACCTCCCCATCCATTCTTTTATTCAACTGCTGTATGCACATTACCTCATTCACCCAACTACAAGTCCCTGTGTTCGACCTCGAATCACCTAAGAAACTTGCGTTCGCGTTATACTTGGCGTGAGCGCAAGAAAACTTGTGACAGGACGCATAGTCATCGCATACATTTGTTAACGCATATTCATTCCAACGCATAACCATTGACGCATGACAATCAACGCATACCTTAAGAACATGCATCGCATATTGCGTCCACGAAATTTTAGTTGTTGAGTAATTTGATAGCTAATTTCCCACCATCAAGTTTTTGGCGCCGTAGCTGGGACTTGGCAGCTAATTGTTTGTTGAGTTTTGTGTCTCTGCAGGCAAACTTTTTATCTTGGGAGTATTGTAGCTTGTGCGACCAGGCTGTAAACAATATTGAAGTGTAGGCGATACGCCGAAAGCCAGTATTGATTCCAAGGTAGAAAGGCAATCAGTCGCATGAGCTGAAGATAATTCTAAGCACATGGTGGCCAACATGCGCCTAACAATTGCCGGAAGTTCCAATGGTCAGAGCATGCTCCTTGACCCAAGCAGTCGAGAGTAATCTCCTGCATGGAAGACTCCTTGCGGTGACAAGGCTCTTATTTTTCCAGGGATGTCTTCTACTCTATCTTTACTTTACTTTCTTAGTTTAGGTTATTTTTATTTTTATTGTTATTTTGGATATATGGCTGCTTCCTTGGTTGTGGTGTGTTTGCTCTTGTAGGTGCAACAATAAGTCTCCTCGGTGCGTAATTCAACGGAAGAATTCCTTTCATCCCTCAACGCAAGGCTTCGATCATGTGGATTCCAACGCATGATCGCATGAGTTATTCCGCCTAAGGTTCTTTCCTTGTTATCTTGTATACCTTATCCTTTTGAAATTCTTTCTTTCCCAATTGCGTGCTTTGCGGTGTTTCTATGATGACACGTATAATTCACCGCATCTTCTAATTAATCATCGCAAGGCGTTCCTTACTTTTAATAGCTTCTTCAAATTTTGAAAGTCTTAAGTTTTATTTTGTGCAAACCTTTATTCAAACATTTATTACCACATTCCTATGAGTTTATTTTTAGCTTTGCGGTGAGAACACTACCAACCTTTAAATTTGGAGATGGCAGCGGTCTTGGAGAATTGCATTCATTGCATTGCGATTATTTGAAAAAAAAAGTGAAGAGAGTTTTTGAGAATAATAACTCCATTGTCAATGCAATGGGGAAACCCATGTTGATAAGATTTCAGTTATGAAAGGCACTTACCCATAGTTGGATATCCGCATGACACACGTGGGGGCAAGCCAAAACGAAGTTAAGTCGACAGGATCAACGCATAAGCGTAACTCCTCTGTCCGGCACAAGCCAAATCAAACGAGACAAGAATTGAGTTGAATATGGAACGCAACCGAAGTTGGATGCCCGCATGATACACGTGGGGGTAAGCCAAAATGAAGGGCGTAACCAGGTTCAACGCCGCATTAGAATAAGTAATCGCAAAATTTTTGAAATGTTTTGAACGAACGCATTCTCAAAAGCTAAACATAAAGTTGCGGTGAATGAATAAAAAGTTTTTTAGCAAAGGCTTGTCGGATCTAAACTTAGAAAAGATCTTTTTGAAGAAGCAGCCAAAGTGGAGGAGAGCATTACGGCGATGGTTGGAGGTATGAGTAAATTATATTCTGAGAAGCTGGTCATCGCAAAGGAAAGCAAGAAGGTGAGTTGGAATTTCTTGAGTATAACGCATGCTTGAGGACAAGCATGATTTTAAGTTTGGGAGTGTGATGACAGACAGAAATACATGTTATCTTAGGCCTTTTACTTAGAATTATGAGGGTTGTTAAGTAGAATATGCGAAAATTATGTTCGAAATTCATAAGAAATTGAGCTTGCGGCATTCAACATTAAGAATCTCAACTGACCCATTATTATGCATTATTATGCATTCAATTGTATATTTTTATAGCTAACTCAGGAAGTGGACGCAAACACAGAATCCGGACTACCGCATAGACGACTGCATGCGGAGAAAGTCTCCATCGCAAAGGCGAATGCATTTGATCAATGCATGGATGTTGCGATAATCAGCCATATACATCAATCGCATGGGAGTTGCGCGCGTCAAGCGATTGCGGTCATCGTGTAGAGTTGCGGTATTAAGCAATGCGGGACTGCATGATTGTGGCTACACGATAACGTATACTAATGGGATCAATGCAAGGTTGATGGAATGAACGCATGAACACATCTACCTTGGGAAAATCAAAAGATGATGTTGACATTTCACCCACCACGCCGTTAGCAGCAGAGATTCAGAAAGGACTAAACGCGCCGCGAATGTCAGATCAGAGCAGTCCATTAATGCTGTCAGCAATCTAAGCTCTATAGCCGATGAGCAGAAATTCAATCATCCAAGGTTTTTGCCTGAGGTTCGCCTAGGGCGGATCCTTGTGATCCAGACTAATGCGTGAGAAGACGCTTGAGAGTTCTTCACCTCCTTCATCCATTCTGAGTGACAACCGGAGCTAGAACTCGAGAGAGTCAGCTCCATCGCCCATCCATGACACCACCGGCAGCCTTGACGCACATCCGCTGGAAGCAAGTCTTTGCTTCCACCCGATCATTTCATTTTCCTTTCTTTTATTATATTATATTGTATGACATTTTGTGATTAAGGAATTAATACATTTTGTTTTCAATGCATTTCTATATTTCCTTCGATTCCATCTCCATCTTATTTACTTAGCTTCTTTACCTTCATTGCATCACTTAGTGAGATTGCTTGAGTATTGCATACTTAGTCATGTGGATTAAGGATATGAAGCAATGTAGCAAACCACCGAGAGGTGTGCGTTGTGCGAGTATGTGAGAAAATCTTATTTGCTTAGTGTGAAGCTATAGAAACACCTGTCTATAGGCCAACTCAATGCTTGTCTATGAGTAAAGTCAGCAACAACTAACTGCCCGAGAGGGTAAGTGGTTGGTCGCATCAAGCAATGTATGCATTGTTCACTAGAGATAGGAATAATCTTGCGTCAGCAAAGTTCATGCAATTACCTTGTCATATGAGCACATCATTCATCGTTTAGGCATACTTGAGAGAGTAGTCTAAAACACAAATCTAAGACTCGAGAGAGCGGATTGGAATGCATAGGCAAGAATGGGGAACTTAGAGATAAGCTCCATTTACTTTCACACAGCGTATGCACCATACGGATAGGATATTGCATGTGTCCAGGAAGTAGGATATGGTGGCTGTATGCGGTCATCTCGATAGTTATGCATACCCACCACATACGTCCTAGAGTTAGGCTCAAGTGTTATAGCATGATTGCATGGCTTGCGTTGACTAGGGTTGCCCTTGCGGTCACTCTTAAGGGTTGCAATGAAGAAATCTCCACATTTTATCTATTTTCCTATTCATTTGTTTCATGTCAAGAGTTGTCGTGTCTCTACCTCTCATGCATATTCTCATTGCATTGTTTGTTACTTAGGAGTAAGAGTAGGGTTAGCTTAGAAACCTCCCCATCCATTCTTTTATTCAATCGCCACATGCACATTATCGCATTCACCCAGCTACACGTCTCTGTGTTCGACCTCGGATCACCTAAGAAACTTGCGTTCGCATTATACTTGGCGTGAGCACAAGAAAACTTGTGATAGGACGCATGGTCATCGCATACATTTGTTAACGCATAGTCATTCCAACGCATGACCATCAATGCATGACAATCAACGCATACCTTAAGAACATGCATCGCATATTGCGTCCACGGAATTTTAGTTGTTGAGTAATTTGACAGCTAATTTCCCGCCATTAGTAGTGTTCGAGATTGTTCAAGAAATTGTTCGTGATCAATCGTTGGAGAAGCAGTTCGTTAGAACTTAAAGAGGATTGTTCGTGAAACTTGGGAATAATTTATAAATCATTTAAAAGAAAATTATAGTAAATATATTGATAAAATCAATCTTAAAATCGTATGATTTGGTTAGCATTAATAGAGAAGAGATGTATGAAAAGTAATATAATATGAGATTTCAACATTCAAATCAAAATTTAAAGATAGAAGATTTTTTATATATGAATTTGGAGGATTTTCAAACTAAAAACAAAAAATAATGCCAAAATATCTACATGAAAAGAGAAATCTATTTATGCTGAATTTCTGAAAGCAAAACGAAATAGCTAGAATTGTGTATTTGATGAACGAAGTTATTAGATTAATTACAATATAATTAAAAGAGCTGTTAAGAGTATTTTCGGATAAGCAAATATGGATAGGGTTGGCAAAATTTCCCACGAGGACCCGCCCCGATCGGGGTGGGGAGTCCTCGGTTTGACCGGGGATGGGAGTCAAATCGGGAAAAATTTTCGGGGCCCTGTCCAATGGTATCCTTGCCTCATCCCCTACCCTGACCTCGACCCCAATTAATCTCCGACCTTGATTTGATTTATTTATATTTTTATAAATATCTATTTATTAATATAAAATAATTTATTTATATATATGTTTATAATGTATAATGTTGGATTAGAGCCCAATATTAAATATCAAATTTCTAACTCCAAGCCCAAACTTAAAAAACTAAAAAAAGGCCCTAAATTGAATATGGTAGGGATTCCTCGCGGGGAACTGTTAGGGGAATCTCTGTGGGGAAAACGACCGGGGCGGGGATGGGGTGAATTTCCCCCACGGGGTCGGGGACGGAGGACGCAGCCTGCCCCGCCCTGCCCTGACCCCGTTGCCAACCCTAAATATGGATACATGTGTCTCCTATGCATTTTGTTATAATTCAAAATAATTTCACATTTTGCTATTTTTTCAAATGAAAGTGTAACTAGTGCTATAGAACTAAATTTCCTTTTTTTTTTTTTTAATAATGAAAATAATGGATCTCACACACTTTTTGAGCCAAACAAGAAATGGAGTTTATAAGAATTACTTAGCCTAAATTTCCCTAACAAATTGTATTCAAAACTAACGTAAAATTATTTTAAAACCCTTCTTAAAAAATATTTTTGAACTTTTATAAGTTTGGTTTTTTTTTTTCCTCCAAAAAGTACAAAAACATTTTTTATAACAGCGATATTTTAATGGAACATAAAACTTGAAACCTCCCCTTTCGATCCCACATAACATTAAACCTTAATTTTAAAGTCATAATCTATTTTCTCCCAAAGAAAAAGGAAAAGAAAAGAAAAGAAAAAAAAAAAAAAAACCAATTTCGCCCTACTCCGTAGTCCGTTCTGATTTGCTTAGGGTTTTGTGGCGCTGTTTGTTCTCCGCTTTTCTGCTGAGTTCGCATCTCTTTTTCATCTCCAAAGCATTCTAAGAGATACAGCTTCATCCAGTTTCTGAAGCTTCCCTCTGATTCGATGGCGTCGATGCTTCAAAAGCTCATCAGAAAATCCCCACCCACTAGATTAATTGCTGCTCTGGGTACCCAGACTTCTCAAAATCTCTCAACACCCTACATTCTTCACCAGCCGCATGATTTTTATAAGAAACCAGACGGGCATTGCGATTCTAATTTAATCTCTGTTTCTTCTTCGAATCCGTCTCACTTTTCCCAGTTTTACCCTAGTTTTCCATTTGGGCTTTGCTTGCCGCAAATTTCCTCAACTGGGTTGCTTCCTTTCGAGCCCGATGTCGAGCAGGACGATTCTCGGAGGTTGTGGGCTGATAGCGTGAAGAAGAAGAGGAAACGGAAGATGAACAAGCATAAGTACAAGAAGCTAAGGAAGCGGCTCCGAAGACAGACATAGTTACTTTGTTTGGTAAGACTAGTCTTTTTTTATAGTCTTGTATAATGGGCTAAATGCATTTCCTTCGTTATTGTTCTCTAGAGGAAAATTCTTAGATATAATCGTTTCAAGCTCAAGGCAAGCTTTTCACAGAACAGATTCGCTTTTCATTTTCCGAAATAAGTTTGGAAGTGTTCTGTTAACTTGAAGTAAAAATGATTCATATTAGTAAAATATCGATGCATTCATTCTGAGTAGGGTTTCTTGCAGATTTTGTTTTTATTTTGCTTTTGTTTTAAGATTGATACTAATGTAAGATGAAGGGTTGTTATCCAGTTTATTCCCACTGGATCTCTGTAATGCCTAAATTTTCTGGTAATACGATTAGACCTTATGGTTATGAATAATCAAGTTGCATTTGTGCTGGCAATCAAATGGTGGTACTGGCGATATATTTGTTTCTGTACTTTATTTTATCATCCATTAATCTATGAGCCTCCAAATGGCTTCTTCTTGTGTATGTTAATAAGTATGCTCTCAGAAAATTCAAAGAAACTGAGTTCTTTTGAAGTGGTTTTATGCTGTTTGATTGGCGGTATGGAGAGGGGTGATGGAATATTGATGTCCTTGAGAATTTTTCTTATGACAAGGACAACGCTGCTGAAACTTTAGACCATATAAAATTTTCACTAGAACTGATATATCTTCTGTTGTTGGACTTCTCCTTTGTGAACAGTTATCTTTTGTCTCTCGTCCTACTTCTACTTCAGCGCCAACCCCCCCATTCCTTCAAAAGAAAAAAAGAGAAAAAAAAAATTGCATTTGGACTTTCTTATTTTAACTGTAGTTCCTTTTTCTATGGATCTTGAAATTGATCACATGGGCATCAGAATGCAAAGAATTCAGGCCAATATTCCAATTAGTTTGCTCTATGATGAGTTAGTCTTTATGCAAGTTGTAACAGTTTGTTCTATTTGTTCTTCGATTGGTAAAGATGACTTTGGTTTATTCCTCTAGCAACCTTCTGTTTCTTGCACTCTGATTCGCATTCATATCGAAGCGAGTTATCGTAAATGTAACTTGTATAGAATCATGTTCCTCATAATTAACGGTCTATAATCTAGATATTGAAATTTTGCAGTGGTTGAAATCCTACTGGTTGGATAAATATCACTAAGACTCTAAAAGTTGATAGATAAGCACAATAGATGAGCTTGTAGAACAAACATTGATTCATAGGCTGGAAAAGGGATGTGTTAATGTAGGAAGATGCACTTCCATGTTGGCTAAGACTTGTTAGTTGAGGTAGCAGACACATACCTCAATGATCTGATATGAACTTTGAAATTGAGGTAGTAGCTTAAAAAGTCGTCATCATTCCTTCATAGGTGTGCTAAGGCCATAGTAATATAGGAAGATGCACTTCCCTTGTACTTGTAAACTAATATAGGAAGATGTTCGTTAATTTTGAAATTGAGGGAGAAGCTCGAGAATGCTCTAGGATTCGCTATTTCCAATATTTGGAACCAATTAATTGCTGTTGGGAGTGTATTGATGTAATGATTGAGAGGAGATGACAACGACCTGATATGCTTTGTTTTTCCATCTCCTGCTGTGACATATGAAAGATTTCTTTTCCAGAATGTATTGTCATTCTTGTTTGATGTAATTGAAGAGAGCTTGTTCCAATCACTAAGGTATGAAGTAGACCATATAAGCAGCCTCCATATTTTCGTACTTTACCACTTGGCGACTTTGTTTTCTTCTCGGTTCAATTTGAGTATGGTAGAAATATTAATTTACCTTCTGAATGGCCCCCATAAATTCGAAAAATTTGCTCATTCTTTTGATAAGAAAGACTCTTATACATGTTATTAGGCTAAAAATGGTTTGATTGGAACTAAACTGGTATAGCTGCTAAACCTGTTCATCGATGTGCTTGATGTATTTTGTGAACCCTGAACCTTTAGAACTAAGCAAAGAAATCTGTGAAGCAAATCCAGATTCTCTGCCACAGATGGGGGACATGATTCATCATCCCATCACTACAAAAAAAAAAAAAAAAAAAAGAGGTAGGATCACAGAGACCCACAACTTTTTTCCTTCCATTCTTTACATAAAACATGGGACCCCCACTCCCTTTATTCTGCCCATAGCTTCATTTCTACTTCCTAGTTATTTTTTCCTTTATATATAGTTGTTATTTAGTCAATTTCAAACATAAGAGGTTGACGTTTGCTTTATGATCTTGATTTGAAGCTTTTCTCCATAATTTTGGGCCCATGTATTGTGGCTGACATTATGACATGGATTAATCTTTTCTTTTTCATGAAAAAACTTTTTGTGGGGTCTAGAACAAAAATATTTTTAAATTTCAGGAAATCAATGTTTGTGATTAGTTTTGACTAAATTTTCATCTAGTACATGCATATCTCATATCAAGATCTCTCCTAAGCCTTTTTATTCTGTGAATTAAGTTTGATAAATTTAGCTGGTGAACTTTTTGATCTCTATGATTTCGATAGAGGAAATAATCATTCCCTTCCCATGTGCCTATTGTGAATTGTTTTCTTCACTGTAATTGAGAATGATTTTTACCATTGGCTGCAATTGGTCAGGTTGGAGCTGATGGGACTTGAGAGGTCAGGAAGAGGTTTCTTTCCTCCTTCACCGACGAATTGATTTGTTCGTTTATTTGCTTAGTTGAACAATTATTTACCGTTTGAATTTGCTATGAAAAAAACAATCAACCTGAGATATTAAGCTTGAAATGGAAAGACATGATACGAAATGTCGAAACGATTCGTCGTCGTCAAGAAAAGAGTAATTGTACCTAAATAAATTATAGGGAATACATCAAAAAAAAAAAAAAAAAAAAGGAGTGAAAAGAGAAAATATCACTTCATTCAACAGCATTGTATGGCCTCATGGTGTAGTAAAGTATAACATGTTCAGACAATTTTGCTCTTTAAGCACCAGCTAAATGTACAGGGAGACCGCTTGATGTTTGAAAGCTTACAAGTTTTTATGAATTCTTTTCATTACTAAATAATTTTGATTCAGTTAAAACCATTGTAACATGATATGTTTTGAAGAGTTGGTTAAATTACTACTTGGAGCTTTTAATGTTTATGGCTTCATTTTAATTTGGCTTCTATACATTAATTCAAATATTTTAAAATATTTTTGTTGTTACTATTGTATATAGGATTTAACTAAACCATTATAGGAAACAATTGACGATTATAATCACTGAAATGGTAAATTGATCCTTTCATTTTTTGTTTGGAAGAATAAAAATAAAAGAGCAGACACATTTGAATTTGAATTGAAAAAAAAAAAAAGTTAAATTATATATAAAAAAATTCTTAAAATATGTTGTTGGTTTTGATTTTATCTCGAACATTTAAAAGTTTCGTTCTAAATCTTGAATTTTTTTAGAACGAAGGCTCATTAAATTCATGGATGTGTTCACTTATGTGTTATTTAAGCGAATATATCTAAATGCATACGAAAAAGTAGGTGAGAGTAGGGTTAGGGTTAATATCAAATTGATGTATGGTTCACAAATGTGTATTTAGATTTGTTCACATGAACATATAGAAATATTTTTGTCTATAATTTAAGTTTACAATGGTTGATTTGAAATAAACTCTAAACTTCATGGGTTAAAATTAAAACTTATAAAGTTAGGGTATAAAGGAAACTTATAATTAAACCTAAAAAATCAAGATTTAATAGGATTACTTTATTTATTGAGTCAACTTAAATTAAATTAAAAATTGTAGATTAAGTTATGACTTAGTTCAACAATTGCAGAAGGTAGAAGATTGAACCATCATCATTTAATAAGGTTTATCTATGGAGCTATGCTTGCATCAAATTATGATATTGGTTCTTATGATTTCATCAAACTTCATAAACTTTATTTATGGTTATGTTGACTATGTGACTTATTTTATTTATGTAGTTGACTGCCAATTTGAATATGCTAACATCCAACATGAATATAACTATTGGTAATTGGCTTGTACCCCTATCCTTAGGGTAGAAGTTCAAATTCATTTACTCCACCAAAAAATGTAACACTTTAATTAGTTGAACTCTGCCTTAACTGATCATGTTATTGTCTAAAAATTATTTCTGAGATCCAACACGTCCTAGAGACAAAATCAAATATAAAGGGACAAATTAACCTTTTCCCTTAAAGAAAGTCATATACCTTCACTCTTTCGAATCTCTACATTAGTGTAGTATATATATTCAAGTCGATAATTAAATTTATAATTCAAACCTTAATTTTATTACAATAATTATGAAGCGGACATCACAATTGATATGGTAATTAATAATATGATACTTAACTAACGAATATTTAAAATTAATTATAAGAGTATAGCTCAATTGATACAGTATTTATATTATCTGCCTCGAAGTAAAAGGTTGGATATATATATATATATATATGTGGATGGATGGATAGATAGAGTAGAATGATTGATTTGATTTTGTTGAGTAATGATCAGATGAAGAACATGAGAGGGCGTGATCAAGTTGAAGCCAAATGGCAATGGCCATTTCTTGACCAAACCAAGCATCAGCAGAGCTCTGCGTCCGCCATTAACTTTCACTCCAGTACTGAATTCTGAGCCTTCAAATAATTCAACCTCCACACCCTTCTCTGGACTCTGGTCCACCATTCTCCCTCTCTCTCCTCTCTCTCCTCTCTCTCCTCTCTCTCTCTCTCTTATACATGGGAGAGAAGCCTTGATCCTTTGAGGAATGTAGTCACTGGATGAACATCTTCTGTACCCTTTTTCCACTGTCCCTATAAAGAAACAATCTTCTGGAAAAAGAAAAACAAAGGGTTGTGATTGTGAACCAAAGGAATGTCGGTTTCAATTTGAATTTCAATCCCTCCCACTTAAGAATAGTGCTCCAAATTCGATTTAATCAGTCCTTTCTTCAGTGTAAAATCGGAATTTTTTTTTGGGTTCTGAGCCGGCGGCGATATGGGTGGCGTTACTTCTTCCATGGCGGCCAAGTTTGCCTTCTTCCCGCCGAACCCACCTTCGTATAAGCTCATCACCGATGATCTTACTGGCCTTTTGCTTCTCAGCCCTTTTCCTCATCGCGAAAATGTTGAGGTTCTGAAACTCGCCACTCGCCGGAGCACCGATATCGTTGCAATCTATGTCCGGCATCCTATGGCGACTTCGACTCTGCTGTATTCTCATGGCAACGCTGCCGATCTGGGTCAAATGTATGAGCTCTTCATCGAGCTTAGCATTCACCTGCGTGTTAATCTAATGGGGTACTTTTTTTTTTTTTGTTTCTCCTAATTTCTTAAGCATTTGATTGGGTACTTCTTTCTTTCTGTTCTCTCTGTTTTGATATCTGGTTCTCTCTGTTTAGGCCTTTTGATCTTCTCCATTGATTTTAGCATTCAATTTTTGAAGATGATGATTTTGATTGCTTGCATTTTGTTTAATTTAAGCAGACTTAGTTGGATTGGAGGGTGTACTTCTCATAGAATTTTGTTGTTGCTTGGTTTCCTTGTAGATTTTGCTTCACTTCTCTAGCATCAACATGGAGCTTAAGTTCTGTTTCAACTTTTTGTGAATTATATTTTTGGTAGATCTTCCAATTTTGTGGGCATCATTTTCCCTATGTTCGTATCAGCTTATCAACTTATCGTTCTTTTAATCAAAGTTCCAGAGCTATATTTTGGGCTAATTTAGAATTCTTGATACGATGATAAATAGTGAATCTTAATCAATAAAATCATAATCAGGACAGAGAAATGGTACCCTTTGTCTCAAGGAATTTGTTAATTTATAGGTTATTTCAAGCACCGTCTGCAGGTAGGAAGTGATGTGAATCCATGCCCCATCTCATGATTTTCTGAATTTTAAAGCTTGTGAAGCTCATTTTGTAAAGATGGAAATTTGATCTTCAAGTCTCTGGGACTGCGAATCTAAAATTATCCTGAAACAATAAGAAGCAACTGTTCCTAATACTGCTACCTCTTACTCCTTGCAGGTACGATTATTCAGGTTACGGTCAATCATCTGGAAAGGTGTGTTGAAATTTCCTTCTGATGACAGAAACAACACCGTAGTCTATATTTATACAATGATAGAATCTTTCAAGTCTCATCTGAGACCTAATATTGTGTTGCAGCCATCTGAGCAAAATACATATGCAGATATTGAGGCTGCATATAAGTATCTCGAAGAAAGCTATGGTACCAAGCAGGAGGATATCATCCTATATGGTCAATCTGTTGGGAGTGGCCCGACTTTGGATCTTGCAGCTCGACTTCCTCGGCTAAGAGCTGTTGTTTTACATAGTCCAATACTTTCTGGACTAAGAGTCATGTATCCTGTAAAACGCTCTTACTGGTTTGATATTTATAAGGTAAAATTATTTTTTGATTTATTGGTTTTCATATTCATGCCATGTGTAGTAAATGGACTTTGTTTTTCTTTGGCTATGTGCAGAACATCGATAAAATTTCTCAGGTCAATTGCCCTATTCTCATCATTCATGTAAGTATGGTCTTCAACCTACTTCCTCTTCATGGCTTTGTACATTGTTATTTAACGTATGGGTTATGGATATGATTATGTTGCATCAGTGGTTTAATATTTTAATATATTTTGGTTGTTTCTATCTTCCTTAGTGTCATTAGGAAATTGGTAATAGGAGGCACTTGCTCTTTTTGGCTGTTAATTTGTGTAATGTTATGAAAAGAAGATTAAATATTTCTGTCCTGTTGCTTTGAGTAGAAGAAGAGGAAGCATCATCTCTCGATTTAGTTGGTTCAGTTTTCAAAATCATATACCATGAAAACATCAACGAAATTAACTCGAGCAAGAGTAGAATAGGATCCAAAGTTCAAATAGAGACGAATGCAACAAACCAAGTCCATTGACGAGTCTTTTTCTGTTTATCCAGGCCACAAACAGTATTACCAAACCATTAATTTTTGCCTAATCTAGTTTGATACCTCTTATGTCGCCATGATCTGGGCATTGTCGAAGATGACGGATATTACCAGATTAGGAAAATGGTGATCCTTAGATTTGATTTTGAACATCGGAAAGGGTCCAGATTTCTCTTAAAATTTTGTGTAATACTAATGTTGGAAAACTAATCTACATTTATGTTTGCATACCTATTTTTTCCCAAGTTCTGTGCAAGTATCCTGGAACTATTCAAGATTAATAGATCTTTACATCATTTTGCAGGGAACCTCAGATGACGTTGTTGATTGCTCCCATGGCAAGCAACTTTGGGAACTCTGTAAAGAGAAATACGAACCACTGTGGCTAAAAGGTGGAAACCACTGTAATCTGGAGCTCTATCCTGAATATATCAGGCATCTAAAGAAGTTCGTAGCAGCAGTCGAGAAACCTCCTTCTCAAAGATACAGTGCCAGAAAGAGTACAGACCAATATGAGCAGCCACGGAAGAGCACAGATTTTTTTGAGATTCCAAGGAAGAGCACGGACTGGAGAGAAAAACCAAGGCGGAGCACTGATCAACCAGAGAAGCTGAAGAATCACTCAAGTGCTACTGATAAGTTAGAAAAGCTCAGACTCTCCTTTAACCATGGGGAAAGGTCTCGCAGAAGTGTTGATTGCCATGAAAAGTCACGGAAAAGCGTCGATCACCAGTTGGAAAGAGCAAGAAAAAGCGTTGATCGGCTTGATAGAATATGGACTGGGTAATTCTTCCTATAGATAGACTGCAAGATTCAAGGAATTGGGTGTGCATTTGCAAGGAAAAGGTTCATTTAGTTTTTCTTTCCCCTAATTTTATTCCCTGCTAGCCGCTGCTGTGTAGTTGGCTTATCACAGCC
The DNA here is from genome assembly GCF_027475165.1 of Benincasa hispida. Lineage (NCBI taxonomy): Eukaryota > Viridiplantae > Streptophyta > Magnoliopsida > Cucurbitales > Cucurbitaceae > Benincasa > Benincasa hispida. Next base: position 49,996,071 of record NC_143478.1, on the reverse strand, counting down.
TATAATATTTAAACTATCGTGATGAATGAGAAAAAGATTTGGTGTCATTAAAGAAAAACTGATTTCTTGACACAATGAGTAAATATTTTTCCCTTCTTCGGATTTTCAAGTCTTATGGAGAAGCCCACTTCTTTAGTTTCAGATTTATTTATCAGCTTTCCACAACTTTGTTTGAGCTTTGTTCCCAACAATATTTCACTTTCGTCCGAAATGAATCGTAATCTAAAGGAAGCCCTTTCATTTACCATTGCTATAGGCTAGGAAAACCCAACTGGCTCGAACAGTGTTTGAGTCCGAGGAAGCCTTAGATTCGGCCCTTAGCATAACATCTCCAGCATCTTCCCATTGCCTCCCTTGACTCGGAGTAAAAAGAGGTAATCCTAGGGATTGGTAACGAATGAAAGAGCTACTACTTCTCAAACTTAAAAAATATATCCAAATTCAATTAGTCCATACATCTTTGAACTTTTGCTCAAACAAATCATCTATTTGTTATTTTTAGAGCTTACTTTTTTACGATTTTCTGGGATGTGTACTATCTTATGGGTTTTGTGGGATGAGCGGAATAGCAAGGTGTTTAGGGAGGTGGAAAGGGACCCTAGTGAGATTTGGTCTCTTGTTCGCATATTTCTTTGTGGACTTTGATTTCATAGACCTTTTGTAACTATTCTATTAAACGTTATTTCACGTAGTTGGAGTCTTTTTGTAGGGGGAGCTCCCTTCTTTTGTGGGCTTTTTTTTTTTTTTGTATGTACTTGTATTCTTTTATTTTTCCTCGATGAAAGTTGTTTATATATATATATATCCACACAAACCAACATGAACATGATAGAGGTTATGTTCACACACGAGTCAAAGAAACAAAGTACAATGTATCATGTCAGTTCTTTCGAAATCGAATATAAGGATTCATCATCTTGTATTATTGTAGGTGACAAAGACAGCCTAGCTAGATGGTCTGAATTCAAAATGTAGAGATGATTATTACAGAGAAGCCATAGTCAAAGGTTGATGATGATGAAAGGTTGTTTATTTAATCCCAAAAAGTGTTGGACATTGAAGACATTTTGGCTTTTGGAACATGGGAAGAACAAGAAAAAAAGAAGCATGCGCTGATATGAAGAAGACTGCATTTGCAGGAAATAAGAGGTGAGGATTTGACTTTTTGTCTCAACTTCACTCTCTTTTTCAAAGCTTTCTTCTGCAGAATCTATGTGATGTCTGGTCTCCTAAAACAACATTATGGAATGCTTTCAAAGCATGTCCCTTTCTGGCTGTCGTTTGACCTTATAGTTCTTCCCACCCTTTGCTCAATGCTCTTGAAAGGATTAATGGTATCGGCTTCGAAATCGTTCTTCGGTTTTTTATGACATGAGTTTTGCATATGATCTTGTTTCAACTTATTGTAACTAATTTTTTCAACGTATCTCATATTTGCCAAGTTTGTTTTGAGTTGTTTTTGTTACCATACTTGTTAATAGTGATTGCAAGTGCGTAATGAGTTTAACATTTACCAAATCACCTGGATCATTGTGTTGCAATTGCATATATGTGAACTATTTCCCATCATCATGTCATTATTCTTAAAAAAATTGAAAAAAAAACGGGATTTTGAAGCAATGTTAGTTGATAGAAGGAGCTTATTTATATTATTGTTATATTCAGTTTTATTTATTTTTATCTTTTTTTTTTTTAATTTTTAATTTTCATGTATATTTTTATCACAATTTATCTCATACTATATTATTTTATTATTATATCATTTTTAACTATTTGAAATACATGGTTGGTTATCAATCTTTTTCAAAACACTTAATTGCAATATGAGTTAGACGATTTAAACTAATCTAATGTACATTGTTCGGGCAAAAAATGATGTCGTTTCAAGCTTAACCAAAACAAATAAAATTTGTAAAACACTTACAACTACTGATACTAACAAATGGTGGAAGGACAAGATCGATCCTCAGGGAACCTCTTTTAACTAGCAAACTTGATTCTTGAATTCCAAAATGGGGGGAGGTTGTTGGATTTTTAGAAACAAAGTAAAACTAAGATTTCAATGTAGAAGATATTGGGGAATTATGTTGGTTAGCCTAATTCAATCCTTGGCTTAATTGTATTTATGCAATTTAATCATTCCATAACTCACTAGAGATATGCCCTAATGTTCCAATTAGTTAATTAACCCTAAAATTGTCAATTAGTCAATTAGTTAATTAATCAATTTTGCATGAAACTTTAATCAAATTAAAAATCATCTATTTATAGATGAATTACATGCAAATGAATTTAATCATAAAATGACACCAAGCCACATTTGGTTAAGTGGGGATTGAAGTGGGCAAATTAGTGGGGAAAATCCAACTTTTTCCACTAATCCAATTTATTCCATTTAAAAATTGAAATTTCTCAAATTTTAAAAAAATGAAATTTAATATTTGAATTTTGAATTTCATAAATTCAAAATTTGATTTTTATTTAAAATTAATATGAACTTGCATGCTTATCATGTAAAATTAATGTAGCTAGAGTGCTTAAGATCCAAATTGCTTCAGCATATTAAATGTTAACACCATCAATGCTTTAATCGTCTGTAACACTAAATTATATGAAATAATTGAGCACTCAATTTATGTTAATTTTAGCTTGGTGGGTGTTTTTTCATGAGATGAATGTTGTGGCTGTTGGAATTTGTTGGGTTTTATGTCCTAAAACTCGTGGCTTGTAAACAATAAAATATTTTCTATATTCAATAAAGTTGTTATTGATTTACTAATTTGTAATCTTGAATCCAATAAACTTAGAACCTTTGGCTATATCATGAATACTTGGAATTTACGTAGAAATACAAATACGATCAAGTTCGAGTAAATAACCAAAAACGGTCTATAGTATAGGGATAAGGCTGGGTACCTTATCCTAAAAACACTATTGGATGACCCACTTTGTGTTTTGATACAAACGATGTGATATTGAATTGTTCATGTGGAGACATGTAAGTGAAGGTGTCCTACGTAATAAGTTTGCATAAGACCGGACCTCAAAATAGTCACGTTTATAACGCCTTTTACTGTCAAGACTGATTATTTCAATACGATGACCTAGGTAACTCGATTTGAATCCTGAGCCAACTATAAAATCATGTCTATTCGGGATTAGCCTTAGAACTACATGGGTGAGAGTAGCCCAAGTTCGGCGCTCAATAAGTCCTCAATTTTAGGGGTAAGATTAGGTAGATATTTGGGAACATAGGGTGCGAGATGGAATTTACTCCTACCTGCTTCTCGAGATAGTAGAAAGGTTGTTCCCTTAAGTGCTGACTCTAAGTCTTGAACAAGGGGCCCCACCCTCTCACTGGATTGAGAGGGGCTCAGTTTGGTAGTTAGATCCCAGACCAATTGTTCATTAGGGGATCAATGGAATTTAAGGAACAAAAAAATAATTACAGGAGTAAAACGATAATTTTGACCTAGCTATAATTACGAACGACTTGTGAAGGATCGACTTATTGATCAAGGTTATATTATGTGAGCAAAAATATATCTATAGTGAGGAGATTGCAGCTACTGGGCTTTAGTGGAGCGTCCAGGTAGTTAACGATTGTTGGTTAACTAGGTTAAAGAGTTTAACCGGTTAAACTTAGATCATTGGAGCACATGATCTATAGATCCATTAGGTCCCCCTGCTACCTCATATCGGGTTAATCTTTAGAGCAATGTGATGAGTGAATTTGAAATGTTCGAATTCGATTAAAGGAATAAGGGTTAGTTATATATGATGTACCAAAAGTCCTTTAATTATGAATTAAACAACAAGAAACATTGGAAATATTTAAATTCGGCTTATTGTTTTTGAGAGAAGTTGGGATTAAGTGGAAAAATATTAATTTAATATTTGATATTAAATTAATTTAAATTAATTGAAATGTTTAATTATTTATTATTTAGTTAAAATGTTTAATTAAATATTATTTAATTTAAAGGTTTAACTAAATATTTAAAATTATTTTATTTAGAATTAATTGTTTAAATTAATTTTAAATCCAAAGTGAGTTTTGGAAGTTCAAATTAAAAAATTGAATTTTAGAAATTTATTTTAAATGGTTAATGGATCTGGTTGGATTTTTGACTAACCTTCTTGCTTAAACACTCTCTAAACCTACATTTGCCACATAATTTTCACCAAACAAATTGGCAAATTTGTTGTCAATTTGTTGTTAATCCTAATATTCATAGTTTCTTCTATAAATAGAAGAAAAAAAAGGATAAGATTAAGAGAGGATTTTGATGGTGAATTAATGCTAAATTTCCCTCTCAAATTTCTTTCAACCAAGAACACCCAAATTCCAAATTTCCTCAAAATTCATCACAAATTTGGATCCTACAATTTGTTTTAAGGCTGGAGAATAGAAGGGAAGACTCTTACGGAGGTCCATGATGTGTTTGTGATCAAAATCTGTAAGGGATAGAATCCCGCAGCGGAAGCGTTTTGTTATAACGCATTGCATCCCAAATATCGATTTTACATTAAACAAAATCATTACAAAATAGAATATATAAACATGTAAATTAACATATATTAGGGAAAAGACTAGAACGATTCTTACCTTTGTAGATTCCCAAGTGCCACGAACAATCCTCTCCTAGTTTTAATGAACAGATCTCCAACGACCTTGATCACGAACAATTTCTTGAACAATCTTGAACACTACCACGAGCGTAATCTCGTTATTCTCTGGGATTCTAATAGAGGGATAAGTGGTATTCAACTATTGGGAGAGGGAGAGGAGAAAAGGGTTTTGGAGAGTAGAGAGAATTTTCTTTACGATTTAGAGAAAATTGTGCACAATAACACTATGGTATTGTGTATTGTGTTTGGTGTATTTCACTATATTCCTAAAGGGCCATAAGGAGGTCTTTATATAGAGAAGGATCAAACCCTTTTCCTAATATTTTCCTTTTCTATAATTAATTAAATAACATTTATTTAATTAATTAGCCGATTTAATTAAATAATATTTATTTAATTAATTATCCCAATTAAATAGCACTTATTTAATTTTAATTTGCACAACAATTAACTAACTATTTATACATTAAACCCAATTTAACATATATATATATATATATATTTAATTATCATGTACATCCTATATATATGTGCACAACTTCTCTATTAATTAATTCTTTGTGAATTTAATTCACTTGAATTAGTTAATTTGAATCTTATTCAAATATCACTTTCCAATTTAATTATAGATCATATTCATGATTATATATTAATCACATTATATAGTTTCCTCAAATTGATTTGAACAGTTCAAATTATCCCTCTTAAGTATCCTCTAGTGAGCTAACGAGGGGACTTCATGGACCTGTAGACCAGAAACTCCAACAATATGAGATTAATTGGCTAAACTCATTAACCAAATTAATCAATATTTGAAAACTGTGAGTACACTCTACTAATGACCCACAACTGCACTCTTCTCACTATAGATATATTTTTGCTTCTATGGATATAGACCAATATTAGCAAGTTAGTCTTTCACGAGTGTTCGTAACTCCAACTAGGTCAAATTATCATTTTACCCTTGAGTTACCTTTGACTCCTTAAGTACCAGTGTTCCCCTAATTAACAACTTGTTTATGGTCTAATCAATAAATAGAAACCCCTCTCAGGCAGGGTAGGACCTTTTATTCAAGTCCTGAAGATACCACTTAAGGGAACATTCATCACTTACCCTTAAGACGGGAAGGAGTGAATTTTATCTTATATTATTATGTTCCCAACTCCCCACTCAGTCTTGTCCTTAAAATGGTAAGCATATTGAGTCGACGAACTGGACACCCTCATCCATGAAAATCAAAGGAAAATTCTTCTTGAACAGGAGTTCATAATATACTCAGAATTAAGACTAAGTCGCCTAGGTCATCTTATTGAAATAGGAACCTAACTAGTCAACAGTGTTACATCTCCACTATTTCGTGGTCTAGTCTTATGTAAATGCATTGCATAGGATACCCAACTCACTTGTCACCTACACGAACGCGTTGAATCATTAAGTTTGTATCAAATACAAAGTGGGTCGTATCCATAGTGTTACCAGGATAAGGTACTCAACCTTATCCCTATACTATAGACCTTTTAAGCTGTATCTTGAACATTGATCCCTGTATGTCTCCACATACAGTTCAAGGCTCATAAGACAACCTTGGATGTTAGTTTATTGGATTTAGAGTTATTAAGACGAAATAGACAACAATACAAGCAATAACATTTATTGAATTAACGTCCATAACTCTTTATTGATGACGGTCAATTAATAATATTTACTATTTACAGGTTTTAGGGCATAAAATCCAAAAAAATTCCACTTGAACTAAAACTCTAGTCAGTAGGTTATACACAATCCAAAAGGTGCGATAATGCTAAATACAATAAACTACGATATTCATATTGTTGCCGTTGATGCCCTAAATCTCGTTGGGTCTAGTAGTTTGTAAATATGTATATGAACAAACATTATGTGATGTAATAATATGAGATATTTTTTTCATTACAATCTTTGATATATGAGATTTTTTGTTGCATTAACCACAAACCAATAAACTAAGATCCCTGGTTATCGTTGTAACTTAAGCATGTATGTGATGACATACAAGTGGATCGTGTTTTAAGTGATAACCTAAATGGTTTGTAGTAGATGGATAAAGGAGGGAAACCTTATCCTATTGACACTACGAGTGTGGCCCTCTTTATAGATATTACAAGTGTTGTAAAGTACTACAAATGGTCTGATCCTGACCATTCATGTATTAGACATGCGAGTGGGGATGCTCAATACAAAAGAGTTTGTCTTAGACCGGACCACGAAATGTTTAGTCTCGTTATATAACGTTGTTCATGATAGAGACTTTCATTTCACTAGGATGACCATGGGTAACATGACCTTAATCCTGAGTGAGTTGGGAACTCCTACCTATGAGAGCAGTCCTTTGATTTGTATGGGTGTGAGTGGCCAGATCGCCGACTTAAACCTACCACTATGGGATCCGTCTGATTGGGGAGCTGGGAACTTAGTTACACAAGACGAAATTCACTCCTTCCGATTTAGGGGTAAGTGGATAAATTGGTCCCTTAAGGGCTGATTCTAAGACTTGAACAATGTGGCGCCACACCTTTTCTTGGCCCTAGAAGGAATTCCTCATAGTAGGTGATAAAGAGTTGACCATCATGGGAGAACATGAAGTTTTACAAGAGAAAAATGAAGCTCAACAAGCTTAATCGAAGCTCATGCTGAAAATCCATGGGGAGTTTTCCAAGTCAATTTAATCATGATGCAATGATTATGTCCCAAAAACCAATGATGAGCTAGAGCTAAAAAATTTCTAGAAGGATTAAATGCTTGCTTTGAAGATAAATTTTCAGCCAAAGGTGAAGAGTTGCAACCATTGAAGCTCCAAGAGTCATTTATTTGGTCATCCAAAAGGCATCATGAATCAAAAATTCAGATTCATTTACATTATTAACATCCCATGTATTTAATTAATGTTATGAATTTACATTATTAGAGTAGTTGAAAGGGTGTTAGATGAATGTAGCCAATGTAGGTGGAAGGTTGCATCCTTTCATGATGTCTATTCAATTAATTTAAATAGGGTTGCAATCTCCACATTTAGAAGGACACTTTGAATTTGAATGAAATTTCATTAGAGTTTATTCTCTCAAGCTTTATGTTTTTTCTTTGTATTCTTGTGTTTAGAATGCATGTATTAGAACTTTCAATCTAGTTTGATCAATTAGATTGTGGAGAGTTCGAAATCTTGAAGTTAGGAACAAGTTCTCCTTTCTTCTTAATCATCGATCAATCTTTCAAGCAAATTTATTTAGCTTTCTTGGGGTTGTTATCATTTTGTTTATTGGAGGTTATTCTTATTATCGTTGTGGGGGTTCACCTAGAATAAAAAGGGGGAGAGGGGGGGGGGGGGGAGTTCTCATACGTGATTGAGGTAGTTCTCTTTATCATTTGGTATCAGTCTTCAATTAAGGTAGTTTTCATACCTATGATGTATTGTTCATTAGAGGAATCAGTGGTACTTAAGAAGTTAGATGTAATTACATGGGCAAAATGGTAAATTGGCCCGACCGTACTTACGAGCGATTTGTGAAGAGTCATTGTACTGTTGATTGGTTATATCCAATTGACACATAAATATATCTGTAGCGCGAATAGTGCAGCTGTCAGTCTTTAGTGGAATGCCTGACATTAACGGATATTAGTTAGTTATTCACGTATTGTTGGATCTTCAAGTTACAGATCCATAAGGTCCCCTTGGTAGCTCAATGGATTCAATTTGAGAATCAATTTTTAGGTTAGTTTGAAATGTTCAAATTAACAAGAGAAAATTTGATTATATATGATATAATTAAACTGTATCAATTATATAAGATATAATTGACTTATGTATTACATACATTGATTGGAGAAATTATTTTTTAATGCTATAAGGGAGAAAAAGAACTATGGTATATATATTGCATGAGATGTGATATTAAAACTATAGGTTATGAATATATTGATTATATTTATAATTAAATCAATTATAGGATAATTGATTACAGTTTTTCTCTCATAACCAACTTAGTGGGAAGTTGTGATCAGTTTGGTAACTGATGGTTAAAATGAAAATCGTTTTCATTTTTACACAATGAGATCATTTCGATATTATGAATCATGCGATCAAAAGATATAGCTACACGATAGCTTGAAAGCATATATGATTGTGTAAGAGTTTTCTATACGATAGTCACTTATCTACTAAATGATCGAGTATACTGTCTATATGATAGATTAAAACCATCTCCCACTTACTTGATCGTCTACACGATCTAAAAATTCTTCCTACCCTATACCAAATCCCATGGAGCACAACTCCTGGATTCTCACACCGAGAATACCAAGGTAGCCTCCTGTGGTGTCTTCTTATTGTTCAAGGGACGAGTGGAGATTTATTCTTGTTCGAGGAGATTGCTGAGGAGATTACTGTTTGACTGTAGATTCGTTTGTGTTGGTGAACGATCGTGCAGTAAGTTCGAGGGAGCGAGAAGAATAGTTCTTCAAGGGTAAGTTCACTTGAACCTTCGTATTTCCCTTTTGTGGCATGCTTAAAGTTTTGCATAACTATTATTGTTTGATTGTAAATGTGTATGTTCTGTCACAATGAGATTTGGAACGATCTTGCTTCCGCTCATGGGTCTCTTTGTTAAGAGTTCCTTCAATTGGTATCAGAGCTAGGTTGTTCTGATAGTCCAAATTCCATTGATGTATTAAATTACATTACAGTCTTGGTGGGTTTTACATAGTCTGCAATACGTTTAAATGTTAGATGTAGTTATGGATCTGAATCGATGGATGTTTCGAGATGGTTGCCTCTGTTCTTTAAAGCTTTCTTTACATTTCAAGTTCATTTGTAACGACCCCTGTGTTTTTGGGTATAATGTTCTGCTATTGGGTTTGTATTCAAAGTGTTTGAGTCTGTAAGAGTCATTCGTGAAGAAGCTTCAACGCATGAAGATTCCATTCTAATCGTGGAAGAAGACCAAGAGTTGGTCGTATCGTGTAGCCCGAGCTATACGATCGTTTAGATTTAGTTATGTGATCGTGTAGAAAGTTCTACCTAATCATGTAGTATTTGCTAAACGATCGCATGGCTGATGCTGAACGATCGGGTAAAGTGTTTACTCGGTCGTATTGCATTGGCTACTCGAACGTGTAGATGATGAGGTAAACGATCGTTGAGGTTTTAATTCTCATCGCATGGTAGGCACGCGCACTAAATGATTGAGTCAACCAACATGCTTCATCGCATAGTCCCTGGTTACTCGATCACTTGGTATACAATACTTGATGCATGCTCCGTGATCGTTTAGACGATCATGCTTCACAGCATAGTTTTCGTCTATACGATCGTTTAGGCGTGCATTACACGATGTGCGCTGCATGATCACGTGGCCTTCATGCTTCATCGTATAGTCATAGGCACGTGATCCATGCTATACGATCGTTTATTCTCGTTCAACGTCACTAGACGATCACACGGAGCTGCTATACGATCAAAGGAATGATGCTTCACTCGGGCAGTTCAAGACTCGGTTCGCCGGTTTGAATCGGTTGGCTCATTAAATTTGTAATAGATAGCTTTATCTTTTCTGTTTTTTGAGGTAATCATCTCAGTCCATTGATTCTTGATGAATGTAAATGTGATGTATGTTTATTTTTATATGTCATAAAGTATGCCATATAGTTTTAAATCCACCATAGGTTATGTATTTTTCATGCATCATCTATATAGTGTAAGAGTTATGATATAGTAGCTAGCATGACTAAATTACTTTAAAGCATGCTCATGCATCATATAATATAAGAGTTATATTTATGCATACATCAAGCATATCCATGCATCATCTTTATATTATAAGTGTTATAGTATAAGGGTGTATGAAAGCATGTATGCTTGGTTCATTACATGGTTATATAAGAGTTATATATAGTAATGAATGAACATTGCATGAGACATGACACATAGGTTAATTTATAATAGTTATAAATACCTAGTCTAGCTTAGCAATATGAATGATTTTGATTGTTTTTTTTTTTTTTTTTATAAGAGTTATATTAGAAATTAGAACTAAAATCAATGAGAGAGACATCCATGCAAACTTAGGTTTGATCAGGTTTTAAAAGAGTTTTAAAATTTTATGGAGATAGACCTAAGATCACGGTTCTAATGAGACTAGAAACGTAAGTTTAATCTTTTAATTGGTTTAATAGGATTAAATTGACTAATATAGTATTAAATATGTAGAAAATCTATCTATAAGGGACCTTTTGTCTAAGACAGGTTTTGTTTAGGCTGGGGTATTTAAGGTGATGAAAACGGAACATTCCTACCTAGGAACTTACCTGGAAAGGTGAATTAGATAGATTTGAAGCATGCATGCAAATTCGATGATAGTTTGTTAAAGTGTTTAATGGGGCTTGATTCGAACTTGTTTAATTATCAAAAGCAAGAGTTGTTTTTGAGCAAATTAAACTCAAACTTAGATAAAATCAGTAGCTAGATTGTCTAAGTTAATGAATCCCTAGGTAGAACATTTAGTGGGAGGTACTTGGGGTATATGATACTTCACTTAAACCTTTACACGTTTCTTCCTAAAGTTCACACCGTGAGATCTATCCTTGGCCTCGTGACACCCTGGGAGTGTCCCCCTAAAGGATGGTGTTTGGATAGGTCAATACCAAGGTGAACGGAGAGAATGTTCATAGTAAGTGGGAACGGGACGTGTGACAACATATCCCACGGTCTCTCTCATTAGGTTGGATAACGTTTTATGCATCGCCTTGAGGCACCTTGGGAGTGTCCCTCTAAAGGATGGTAGTTTTGCACGACTCTTTATCTGATATCCTGTATAGGATAAGGTCTCTTTAGTCTCTTGTCCTAATCTTCTTTTTCCCTACGATGGGCGCATTAGGGCAGGACTCTAGGGCCTAAAATGAGGGGTTACACTTACCGGAATTGTTAAAGGTTAACATATTCTAAACTGAAAAAATGGTGACTATTAGAGTAAGTTACAAGAGTTGTTTCTGTTTAATGGTTGAGAATGTCTCATCCCAGTGAAGGGACACTTGATCACCCCATCGATGACTTTTGTCCTGCCTTGCTAAGGCATCATTGCAAAATAGATATCTTTAACTTAGGGTACATTAGAACTATTTTTCTAAAACCTAAAATTGGTGTTAAAAGTGATAATGCATAGAATTATTAAGTTCATTCATGTTTGTTTTAGCAACTTTTAAGTATGGCAACTGCGACATTAGCATTATTAGCCGCCGAAAAATTAACTGGTGACAATTACGCTAGTTGGAAAAACTCAATACTTACCATTTTAATCATCGATGATCTTCGGTTCATCCTTATGGAGAAGTGTCCTCCTATTCCAGCTTCTAATGCTGCTTGAAACGTTCGAGATGCATATGAGCGATGAACATGGGCGAATGAGAAAGCCCGAGCTTACATCTTGGCCAGCATAAACGATATCTTGGCCAAGAAGCATGAGCCCATGGTCACTGCACATGAGATCATGGAGTCCCTAAAGGGAATGTCCGGACAACTGTTTGGGTAGCTCAAGCATGAAGCTCTCAAAAGCATCTTCATCTCCAAAATGAAGGATGGTACATCTATTTGAGAACATGTTCTGAACATGATGTTCCACTTTAATGCCGCGGAGATGAATGGGGCCCGCATCGATGAGGGCAGCTAGGTTAGCATTGATGGAACACGAGATATACGCAGCGAAAAAAGGACCTAATTACACTTTAATTGCTTTTAATTTAAAGGAAATAAGCATGCAAATGGAGGAAAAAACAGTAAATAAAAGTGGATAGGAAACAACCTTTGTAGCTCCCGAACAACGCTTTTCCTTGCTGAATCTCGATCCGAACTTTTCTGGACCACCACTAGAGTTGACTTACTATCCTCTAGACTCAGAACCGAATTGTGGGACTCGATGGATGAAGAAAACCGAGAGAGAGAAAGAGATGGAAAAATAAGAATGAATTTGGGTTTGGGTTTTTAAATTTTCAGTACAATTATGAAAACTAATTTTTGCAAAAATGGCAAAAGTCTTTAATCCAAATTCAAAAGCCCATTTTATAGAAAAAAACCATGCAATATTTGCATGAAACAAATCCATAAAAACCCAACACCTAGAATCCATTATCTAAGTGGGCTTAATGTCTCCACATAAGCCAACACCTAACCCACTATTTTGTTAGTGGAATTATCCAACAAAAGTTTGAATTTATCTAAGTTTGAATTTATCTAACCCACTATAGTCAAAGGGCAAAATAGTCATTTTGTCAAAGTCAAACTTTGACCAAAAAGTCAATATTTTGACTTTTTATGATTTTTCTCGTGTTGATTAATTTTGACCTCCCGAGCATGAATCCACATTCATTTTCTCAAAATTCAAATCACATTTGAATATAAGGTCGGTCAAAGTTTTACTTTCAAAGTTAAAAGTTAACTCTTTGACTTTTTACATCTTTGACCATTTCCATTATTTCCGAACTTCCGAATATGAACGTATTCATATTCTTGATATTTAAATCACATTTAAATATTAAAGCTGTATCTCTAAACTGAAGAACCGACCACTATATCACATATACTTGTTGGTTTCTTCCTCTTCACCTAATTCGAATTATTCTATCATACTGTTATAAGTTTATTCCATATGAGCTAGTAGGGGAACCTAATAGACCTATAGATCATGGGCTCCAACGATCCGAGATTAGCTGGCTAAACTCTTTAGATGGAGCTAATCAATATTCGTTAATAATGGGTCATTCTACTATAGTCCCGTAGTTGCACTCCCCTCACTATAGATATATTTATGTCCATTTGATATAACCATGATTAGTAAGCTAATCCTTCATAGGTTGTTCGTAATCTCGGCTGGGTCATAAAAACCGTTTTACCCCCGAGACTACATCTTATTCCTTAAGTTCCACTGATCCTCTAATGAACAATTGGTTTAAGGTCCAACCTATAAACCGAACCCCTCTCGGGCAAAGAAGAGGGTGGGGTCTCTTGTTCAAGACTTGGATTCAGTACTAAAGGGAACAACCTATCTACCATCCCTATAACGGGTAGGAGTGAATTCCATCTTGCACCCTATGTTCCCAGCTATCCACCTGATCTTACCCCTGAAATGGGAAGCTTATTGGGCTAGCGATGATGAGCTGCCCTCACCTATGCAGATCTAAGAATAATTCCGAGTGAACAAGAGTTTATAGTTAGCTCAGGATTAAGATTAAGTTATTTAGGTCATCAATTAACGAAATAGTCAGTTTTATACATAAAGCGACATTTAGAACGTAAAAAGTGACTATTTCATGGTTCAGTCTTATGCAAACTCATTGCATAGGATGCCCCCATTCACATATCTCTATATGAACGATTCAGGATCACATCGTTTGTACTAACTACAAAGTGAGACTCATCTATAGTGTCCCCAGAATAAGGCGCCCAACTTTATTCATATACTATAGACCATTTTGGCTATATATTTGAACTTGATCCACATTTATGTCACTACATAAAGTTCAAACTACATTAAATAGCCTCAGGACCTTAGTTTATTGGATTTAAGATTATAATTTCAATAACAACTTTATCGAAAAACAAAATAGAATATGTTTATTAATTTACAAACTACGAGTTTTAGGACATAAAATCCAACAAGCATTATTCTGCAAACGTTGCCAGAAATCTTCCTGCCCTTCCTAAGCAAGGTTGTTCTGAACAGAGTTGATTACACCCTTACAACTCTCCTCAACGAGTTGTAGACATTCCAATCCTTGTTGAGAAGCATGGAGAAGACAGTTGGTGAGGCAAATGTTGCTTCATCATCTAAAAAGTTTCACAAAGGTTTAACCTTAGGATCTAAGTCTGTACCTTCTTCTTCCAACACTAACAAGTGGAAGAAGAAGAAGGGTAGTAAGAGGAAGGGGAAGACACCAGCTAACCCACAACTTGCTGCACAGTGGGGTAGGCAACCAGTGCTGATTGAAAAAAAAATGTTTCCATTGCAACCAGGACGGGCACTGGAAGTGAAACTGCCCATGTTAGCTAAAGGAGAGGAAGAAGGCTAAGGCCAAGGGCAAGCAAGGTAAATGTGATTTACTAGTTTTGGAAACTTATTTAGTGGAGAATGATGATTATGCCTGGATTATAGACTTTGAGGCCACTAATCATGTTTGTTCTTCTTTTCAGGGGATTAGATCCTGGTGGCAGCTTGAGGCTGGAGAGATGATGATGTGAGTAGGCACCGGGCACTTCGTCTCCACTGTGGCAGTGGGAGGCATCCAGTTAACTTTATAGAATAGGTTTATCATTTTACATGATGTATATGTTGTTCCTGAACTAAAGAGGAACTTAATTTCTGTAAAGTGTCTGCTTGAATGTAAATATACTCTCAACTTTTCAATGAATAAAGTGTTTATTCTTAAAAATGGTGTTGAGATATGTTCAGCTTTACTGGAAAATAATTTGTATGTGCTAAGATCGTTAGCAACAAATTCATTCCATAACATAGAGATGTTTAAATCCGCCGTAGCTTAAAATAAACGATTTAAACTTTATCCTAAAGAAAATGCCCAACTTTGGCACCTTTAATTAGGGCGCATAAATCTCAATAGGATTGAGAGATTGGTGAAGAATGGATTTTTAAACATGTTTTAAGAAAATTATTTACCGGTGTGTGAGTCATGCCTTGAAGGTAAGATGACTAAAAGGCCTTTTATTGGAAAAGGTTATCGAGCCAAAGTGCCTCTAGAGTTAGTACATTCAGACCTTAGTGGTCCAATGAATGTGCGAGCTAAGGGAGGTTACGAGTATTTCATCACTTTTACTGATGATTACTCGAGGTATGGGTATGTTTATTTGATGCAACATAAGTTAGAATCCTTTGAAAAGTTCAAAGAGTTCAAGGCTGAGGTTGAAAACGTATTAGATAAACGGATTAAGACACTTCGATCAGATCGGGGTGGAAAGTTTTTGGATTCTGAGTTCTAGAACTATTTAATAGAACATGGAATCGTTTCTCAACTCTCAGCACCTAGTACACCTCAGCAAAATGGTGTATCAGAGAGGAGAAACAGAACCCTATTGGACATGGTTCGGTTGATGATGAGTTATGCTTCCTTATCGGACTTGTTTTGGGCCTTTGTAGTAGAGACTGCGACCTATATCCTCATCTATGTTCCTTCCAAGAGCGTTGCCAGAACACCTTTGGAGTTGTGGAATGGGCGTAAAGCTAGTTTATGTCACTTCTGCATCTGAGGTTGCCCAACCCATGTGCTAATCCTAAGAAATTGGAACCACGTTCAAGGCTATGCCTATTTGTAGGCTACCTCAAAGGGACACAAGGGGGTTACTTTTATGATCCTAAGGACAACAGGGTGTTTGTGTCAACAAACGCTACCTTCCTTGATGAGGATTATATAAAGGGAGCACAGTTCGAGAAGTAAACTAGTATTGAGAGAACTTTCCAAAGACACTATTAAAACTTCAACAAGAGTTGTTGAAGAGCCTGTTACATGAACAAAAGTTGTTTATGGTGTTGGGTTTTATGTCCTAAAACCCGTGGTTTGTAATCAATAGAACTAATTCTGAAAATTCAATAAGGTGTTATTGAATAGATGTATTGCTTATGAGAAATCCAATCAATCTGAAAGTCCCTTAACTATTAGATGAGTACTTGAACGTTATGTGGAGCCAAAAAGGTGGATCGGGTTCGATTAAGTAGTAAAAATGATCTATGGTATATAAATAAGTTTGGGTACCTTATTCTGATAACACTATTGGATGCGGCCTGCTCTATAGTTGTTACAAAGTGTTGTAAAGTGCTACAAACGAAGTGATCCTAATTCGTTCATGTTGGGACATGAGGAGTGAGGGTGTCCTTATGCAAAAGGGTTTGTATAAGATTGGACCACGAAATTAGTAATTCTTACTTTATAACGCTGTTTACTATTTAAGACTGGCTATTTCAAATCGATGACCTAGGTAACTTGACCTAATCCTGAGCTAACTATGAACTCCTATTTATTTGGAATTATCCCTAGATTTGCATAGGTGAGGGTTGGCTTAACAACGCCGGCTCAATAACCTCCCATTTCAGGGGTAAGACTGGATAGATAGCTGAGGACATAGGGTACAAGATGGAATTCACTTCTACCTGCTTTTAAGGATAGTAGAGAGGTTGTTCCCTTCAGTGCTAATTCTAGGTCTTGAATAAGGGGCCCCACCCTTTCATTGGCCCGAGAGGGACTCGGTTTTGTTGATTGGATCACAAAACAATCGTTTATTAGGGGATCAATGGGGACTTAAGGAACAAGAGATAATTTTGGGGGTAAAACAGAGACTCAACCGTTATTACGAACAACCTGTAAAGGGTTGACTTACTAATCATGGTTATATCGAGTGGACATAATATATATACAGTGAGGGGAGTTCAACTAAAGGGTTTACTGGAGTGACCCATTAGTTAACGAATGGGGGTTAGATCGATCTAATGAGTTTCGCCAATTAATCTCGGATCGTTGGAGCCCATGATCTGTAGGTCCACAAGATCCCCCTACTAGCTCGAAAATGAATTAGCCCTAGAGTAACGTGATAAGTTAATTTGAAACGTTGAAATTAGAATCAAACGAAATTGGAGAATTTATATTTAAATATGATTTAAATATATGAAGATGTATTTGTGTTAAATTAATTTAATATTGGATATTAAATTAATTAGAATTATTTAAATTGTTTAAGTAATTATTTATTATTTCTATTAGAAAATTAATTTATGAAGTTAATTTATAAAATTAATAAATTTTGATTTTTAAATCAAAAGTGATTTTAAAATCAAAATATGGTTTTTGGAAATAAAAAATTACACAAAATGGAAAAATGGAATTTTCCAACTCCATCTTCAAGTAGCTCACAAACAACCCACCATCTTCAAGCTTCAATAACTCCAAGCATGAGCTGCATCTCATGCCACCATTGTTATTGCATGATAGTCTACAATATATTGAAGAGGTTGGAGTGATTTTGAGGCAATGCAAGCAAGAGAATTTTAGCTGAAAATTCGGTTGAAGAAGGAGTTCTTCATTTGGGTTGCTGCTGTGAGCATTCTCCAAATTCCCTTTGATTTCAGCTTATTTTGAATCCCACAACTCAATCTAGAGCACCAAGAGAATAGTAGGGAAGATCTTGTGGTGGTCTGCACAAAGATTTGGAGGAATTAGTTGTTGGAAATCGAGATTTCAAAGGTTCTTCAAAGATATGTTTTGAAACCCATTTAATTTTGCTTGAGCATGCTTTCGTTTATGCCAAAATTAATCAATTAGAGTGCTTATCGATCCTCGTCGCTTTCACTAGGTGCTGGTACCTTCCAACAGATGAAAGTTCATCTAGTAGGTCAAATCCACCTCAAGAGTTGAGGGAACCTTGATGTAGTGGAAGGGTTGCGAACCCACTTGTTCACTATATGGGTTTAACTAAAATTCTGGCTATGGTAGCCGATGGCGAGGTTGAGGATCTGTTGTCTTATAAGAAGGCAATGAAGGATGTTGACAAAGATAAATGGGTCAAAGCCATAGATCTCGAGATGGAGTCTATGTACTTCAACTCAGTATGGGATCTTGTAGATCAATCTGATGGGGTTAAACCTATAGGTTGCAAATGGATCTACAAGAGGAAACAGGGTGCTGATGGGAAGGTGGAAACCTTTAAGGCTAGACTTGTGGGAAAGGGTTATACCCAGGTAGGGAAGTTGACTATGAGAAGACTTTCTCACCTGTTGCCATGCTTAAGTCTATCCGCATCCTCTTGTCCATTGCCTCATATTATGACAATGAGATATGGCAAATGAATGGCAAGACTACCTTTCTAAATGGTAATCTTGAGGAGACCATTTATATGGTGCAACCCGAGGGATTTATAGCCCAAGGTTAGGAGCAAAAGGTTTGCAAACTGAATCGGTCCATTTATGGAATGAAACAGGCATCTCGATCTTTGAACATAAGGTTTGATATTGCAATCAAATCTTATGGCTTTGACTAAAACATTGATGAGCCTTGTGTCTACAAGAAAATCATCAACAGTTCAGTAGTTTCCTAGTGTTATATGTAGATGATATCCTACTCACTGGGAATGATGTAGGTTTACTGACTTCAGTTAAGAACTGTCTAGCGAACCAATTCCAAATGAAAGATTTGGGTGAGGCTCAGTTTGTTATTGGGATTCAAATTTTTCGGGATCGAAAGAACAAAGTCCTAGCACCGTCTCAAGCATCGTACATTGACAAGATGTTAATTAAGTACTCGATGCAGAACTCCAAGAGGGGCCTTTTGCCTTTTCGTCATGGAGTTACATTGTCTAAGGAGCAATGTCCCAAGACACCTCAAGAGGTTGAAGAAATGAGACGGGTCCCCTATGCATTTACCGTTGGCAGTTTGATGTACGCGATATTATGTACGAGACCTAACATCTGCTAGCTGTGGGGATAGTTAGTAGATTTCATTCTAATCCAGGACATGGTTACTAGACTGCTGTCAAGAATATCCTCAAGTATCTTCGGTGAACGAGGGATTACATGCTTGTGTATGGATATAAGGATATTATCCTTACTAGATACATAAACTCCGATTTTCAGATTGATAAGGATTCTCGGAAATCCATGTTAGGATCAGTGTTCACTCTTAATGGAGGAGCTGTAGTATGGCGAAGCACTAAGCAAGGGTTCATTGTTGACTTCACTATGGAGGCTGAGTATGTAACGACTTGTGAATCTGCTAAGGAGGCTGTTTGGCTTAGAAAGTTCTTGACTGATCTGGAAGTTGTTCCAGACATGTCTTGATCCATCACTTTTTACTGTGATAATAGTGGTGCTGTGGCGAATTTAAGAGAGCCTAGGAGTCACAAGCGCGACAAACATATCGAGCGAAAATACCATCTTATTAGAGAGATTGTGCATCGAGGAGACATGATTGTCACGAAGATCGCTTCACATATACCTATTACACATCTCTCACTTGCCCTAGATTATACAATGTACATGTCTCGTAGATCTAGATTCTCTAGAAGACCCTCAAATACTTTAGCCGAGAGAGCCTTTGTAAATGGATCAACAATGTTGTGCTCTGAATCAATCATTGTGATGATCATATCTCCCCTTTGCACAATCTCCTGTATCGAGTCATACTTCCTCTCACTATGCTTTCCTTGTTTGTGACAGCAAGGTTCTTTAGAGTTGACTACTGCCTCACTGTTGTCACAGTATAAAGTGATGGGCAAGTCTATATTTGGATCCACTTTCAAATCACTTAGGAACTTCCTTAGCCAAACTGCTTCCTTTATTGCTTCAAAAGCAGCTACATACTCAGCTTCCATAGTGGAATATGCAATGAATCCTTCCTTGATACTATGCCATACTACAGCTCCCCTATTCAGGGTAAACACTGACCCTAACGTGGATTTTTTAGAATCCTTGTCAGTTTGGAAATCAGAGTCTATGTATCCTGTAAGGATAAAATCCTTAGCTCCATACACCAACTTGTAGTCCCTCATTCTCCTAAGATACTTGAGAATGTTCTTAACCGTTGTCCACTGGTCTAACCCTGGATTGGACTGGTAACTACTGACAATTCCCACTGTATAACAAATATCTGGCCTAGTGCAGAACATAGCATACATTAAGTTGCCCATAGCTGAGGCAAATGGAATATGTCTCATATCCTCAACTTCTTGAGGTGTCTTAGGACACTGTTCGTTGGACAAGTGAACCCTATGCCTGAAAAGTAACAAACCTTTCTTAGAGTTCTGCATCGAATATAAGTTGCTTGAGATAGAGCTAGTGTTATGTTCTTGCGATCCCTGATGATTTGAATTCTAAGTACATACTGCGCCTCTCCCAAATCTTTCATTTATAATTGGGCTGCCAACCATTCCTTAATGTCAGTAAGATACCCTACATCATTTCCAATGAGTAGGATATCGTCTACATAAAGTATTAGAAAATCTACTTTATCGTTGATGATTTTCTTGTAGATACAAAGTTCATCAACGTTTTGATCAAAACCAAAAGATTTGATCGCTGTATCTAATCTAATGTTCCAAGATCTGGATGCCTGTTTCAACCTATAAATGGATCGATTTAGCTTGCAGAATTTTTGCTCCTTACCTTGGGCTATGAACTCCTCAGATCGAGACGTAAAGATATTCTCCTCAAGATTGTCATTGACAGGCCCAAAACTTACGTCATTAATAAAATTCATCCTTGATCAAAATAAAATTTGTATATATCGAACTACTCTTATTACTACTAAAACGTAGAAATAGTGGTAAGTGTGGGGTTGAACCATAGAGAAGCATTGAATTAATTTCTTTTAAATTAAAATTGACCTTGGAAAAACCGTAAAAATGGGATTTTGGTTTTTAGTTGTAAATTGAATAAAATGCAAGAAAGATAAATTGCTAGGGATAAATGAAACAGTAATTGGTTTCATCTAGTTCTCAGATCAAGTAACAATCCAATATAATTTAAATCATTGTTTTCCACCAAAGGATCACGTTTTTGAATTATGCATGCATAACTACCCAATTGATGCGAATTAACTAATCTTTACAAAGGGCGATAATCAATTAATTCGAAAACAATCAAGCGTCATAATTCATAATTAAGGCTGGAAAGACAGTGCGCTAACTAACCTACATGCTTCTAGATACATTGGGTCCTTAGGAGCCATAAAGAACTAGAAACACATGCATTAAGATTTAGGATTCAACAATATTGATTAAGTGTCAGGAAAAGCCTTTTTCAAATAATCAATTTATTCTTTAAATCTAGATTAAACATGCGATGCAAAGGTTCAAGGTCAACCTATACATCTAAGCATGCTCATCTAATCGATGCTACAAGGCTAAACTTAAAGCATGAACAATTACAAGGATACGTGCGAGCTTGAATTTAACTAGCGGAGATATGCAATTATGATAGGGCATCAATCTAACAACAAAAGAAAAACGAAATCAAGCAAGTTTCAAAGAAAACACAATTCTAAATTAAAACACAAAGATGGACAGAAAACTCATTGAATTATAAAAATTGTTCGATCCAAGAACTAAATAAAGAATTACCTCATCGATTTATAGACAAACCAATGAGATATGTCCAAACACACGTTCATAATCCGAAATAAAATGAAAAACTATCCTAATGATATTGAAAGCATAAAGGAAAAGGAAGAAGTTTTGGCCTTTCCTGGGCCTCTATTGAGATTTAATACAATTTTCAGCATAAATTGATTAAAATCAAAGGAGATTATTTATAGAAAACGGGACAGCATTGCAACGCTAGAACGCTGAGGCAGCTTATCAAGAGCGTCAGGTGAAGAAGTCCAATGCTACCCTGACACTCACTTATGCGCGCGAAAGGCTCTCCGTCCGTCAAAGCTCGTAGCATTGCAAAGCTGATGGTTAGCATTGTCTTATAGAGTTAGATGAGCATCAAGCCAAGCCAACTCACGAGCATTGGACGCTAAAGTTAGACGAGCATCAAGCCAAGCCAACTCACGATCATTGGACGCTAAAGTTGGGGCATTTTGGTCTTTTTGATTCCTTTGAAGCTCAGATGCTCAAATCACCTCAAAATTGCTTCAAATTAATCCCGATCAGCTCTAAATTGCCAATTATACCTCTTAATTACTCAGTACCTACAAAATAGGAAAAGAAACACGTGAAATCCGATAACGAGCCCGAATTAAGCGAGGAATAATAACTCTTTTTGAGAGCTATCAATGTATTAGGTAAATATAGCCATATCTAGCATAATTATCAATAAAACTGATAAAATATTCACATCCTTCTCGTGCCTTGACATTGAATGGACCACAGAAGTTTGAATGCACGAGCTCTAAGGGTTCTTTGGCTTTAAGTCCTTTTCCTGTAAAAGATTTTTTAGTCATCTTACCCTCAAGACAAGACTCATATGGTGGTAGAGAGTTGTCTTCTAACTAGTTTAGGAGTCTACTCTTAATCAATCTCCTAATCCTATTGAGATTAATGTGACCAAGTTTTAGGTGCCAAAGATAGGTGTTAGGAGAAATTTCTCATCTCTTATTTTGAGTTTCAACTGTTTTAAACATCTCTATATTCAAAACAACTTTTGCCTTAGTTGATTTTAACATATACAAGTTATTTTCTAGTTTTGCAGAACATATTTTAATACTCTTTGAAATAATGAACACTTCATTAACTTCAAAAGAAACTTTATATTTTTGTTCTAGAAAACATGAGATCATATTAAATTCCTTCTCACAGCAAGAACATAATAGACATTTTCAAGTAAAATGAATCTATCTTCAATAAATAACTTCATATCTTCCATTGCTTTAGCTGAGACAACCTCTTTGATCCCTACCTTAAAGGTTGTTTTGCCTTTTATAAGTTGCCTCCAGGAACTAGTTTCCTGAGCGAAAGCACAAATATGGTTCGCGACACCCGAATCCAATATCCAGGTTTAATTTATCAATTTCCACTAAACATATTTCAACAAATAGTAAATCATATTTACTTTATTATGCTTTATTAGTTCCTTACATTCTTATTTATTACTTTCCACATATCTAAAACATGTTCACTAATAGAGGTTCCATCCTTTATGTCGTAGTCATAAACATTATCGAGAGTATCGTGCTTGACAGATTGTCCAAACAATGTCTGCAATGAATCTAAGATTTCTTTGGCGGAAACCATGCTCTCGTATTTCTTAGCTAGTATACGGATATCCTTGCTAATATATAGTTTCGAGCCTTATCATGTGCCCTAATCCACATGTCGTAAGTATCCCAAACATTTTGGTTTGCAAATGAGTTGGGAGTTAGAGGAAATTCCTCTGTTAAATCAAACTTTAAATCATTATTATGTTTATATTTGATTTCCATATTAAATATCTAAAGCCGTTAAACTTATTGGAAGCGAGTGTTTGTTTAGAAGGATTTGACGTGCTGAAAATACAAACAAATTCTATTTAGTAAATTGCTTTCTAAACCCAAACAAATTTTAGCAAAAGTAATAATGTACCCAAAATTCATTATTTATTTGCAACGATACTTTAGTTAAACAAAATAGATGCTACCGAGCGATAGTCAAATATTCCTTCACAGAAGCAAGACATTCTTGACTAAATGCTAACTTCAGAATAACTCTGTATTCCTATAGTCATTTAGTTACCATTTTGGATCAAGAACTTATTAACACTTAGTAACTCTTGTAAGTGTAACCCTCCATTTTCAGACCTCAGTGGTCGGCCCCAAAAATGCTACTGAATTGGAGAGTCAAAGTTAGGAATCGACCTAAGAGACCCTAGTCATTTTTGGAGTTTAAGTTGTTCTGAATCTAATGTTACAACACTCCGAGGGGATAGTTGTTGAAAAGATGACTAGCTAACATACCTAAAAATGAAAGCAGGCACAACATAGGAATCTCACGGTCCAACCTAATTGAGAAGATCATAGGATGTGTTGACACACCTTTTTCTCCCACTTACTATGAACAACTTCCTTTATTCAACTTGCTATTGACCCATGCAAACACTTTTCGAATGGATGTCATACCCAGGGTGACTCGAAGCTAAGCATGAATCTCACAATGTGAATTCTTAGGGACGTGAGAGCTAAAAACAATATATCGTATATATTATTAATCTCGCACTAAAGTGTTCTATTTGTTTTGGCTAAATATTTACTTAGGTATATTCTGGTTAATAAATACAGCATAAGTCTAGGTGTTTATCCAAGTATAACATTTATATTTGGATTTAACATACAATGTCTAAGTGATAAACCAATTTATTATCTCACATCACTCACGCATGCTCATAAAACAGGGTTAACAATGCTCAAGAACTAGCTAAAATCCCCAGGTAGCAGGCATTCTGTAAACCGTCAACTTAAGTACCTCCAGCCTTCAACAAAATTTAAGTCCAGGTGATAGCTCTTAAAAAGAGCTATATTTCCTAACTTAATTTGAGCTTGTTGTTGGATTTTATGTGTTTATTGTGTTATTTTGTAGGTACGAAGCAATCATCTTTTAGACATATTCCCCATCCTCTGACACCTGTCACATTGCACAACATGAGCATGGGCATCCTTAAATAGTGATGGCCAGAAGTAGCCGCACTGTAGAACCTTTGCTGCGATCCTTTGCCCCCCAAAATGTCCTCCATATGGGGACTCGTGACAGAGCTCTAAAATGTGCTTGGCTTCATGCTCAGGAACGCATTGACGTAATATATGATCAGGTCCTTGTCGATATAGGAATGGATCATCCCAAAAATAAAATTTAGCATCATGTCTTAGCTTATTCTTTCGCTGGTATGTATAGTCATCCGGTATTTGACCGCATACGATGAAATTTACTATGTCCGCATACCAGGGAACATTAATGTCTATTGCCATCAGTAACTCATCGGGGAATTTTTCCTAGAATTAATCATTTGGTGAAGAACAAAATTAATTTGAAGCAATTTGGAGTTGATTTAAGCATCTGGGCTTCAAAAGAGCAAAAACTATGAAAATGCCATTGTCACAGGGTTGCAATGCGAGCTTGATGCTCGCCTGACGCTATAAGGCAAAATGTGTAATGTTGCAACACTCCGAAGTTTGCACAACGCCAGCGTTGCAATGCTCTTCCCAGCGTTGCGACATTGCGATGATTTCTATAAATACCTCCCTTCGTCTTTAGGTCAAAATATGGTAACTTTTGGGGGCTGAACTGATGGAAGCCGAAGTTAAACTTTGATATTCTTCCTTTCCCTTCAGATTTTAGTATCTTTTGGTTAGTTTTTCTTTTTATTTTTGGGTTTTAATCGACAGATTGGATATGTATCTCGGATTTGTCTATGAATTAAGAGGTAACTTCTATCTAATTTCTTTGAGCAAGAGCCCTATATTTAATTTCTTGAAGGATTTCTAGTTAATTTAACTGAATTGTTGTGAACTCTTTGGGATGATTTAATTGAATCTTAATGGAATTTTTATATATTAATCTTACAAATTAGTTTATTGAAATTCTTGTTTGCAAAATCATCATAGCCTATGCATATATTGATTGATTTAGTTGCACATATTAGGATCGCATGTGTAAAATCTAGACTTTTTCTGATTAAATGCATGTATGCCCTAATATAATCTTTTCCAAATAAATCATGTCATAAGATATGACTTTTCCGGCTTGTAGTATGTCTCAACAATGGAACCCTTTCATAATGCAATTCAAGTTTAACTTGTATGTCGCTAAGAAGGAAGAGTTGTAAATTGAATTAGGGCTAATTTGGATCGAATTTGGCTAATTGGCCTATTACATTTTCTAATAGGTTGAGGGGTTGATAGATTCAGTGTAATTAATTGATGCCTAATGAAAGAAATTGCATAGGAAACTCTCTATTACTCTAGAAATTAGACAGACTCATATTCTAAATTACATTTACCCCTTTTATTTTAATTTCATGCATTTATCTTAAGCCCCTATTCATCACTTAGTTAGGAAATTAACTTAACGAAACACGAAGCTTGTGTCCCGGCGTACGCACGTACACACTGAACCCCGACATTAAGCCTCTATTCATCACTCTAGTTAGAAATTAGATTATACCTCTTCTCGTACACACTGAACCCTAGATTGAAAGACAAGTTCTTCAAGGTTACCACAATCCGCATCCCCGCAGGTGGTCAGACTTGCCTGCACAATTCCCTACTGACATCGTTCCTTCCCATGAGATCCGGGGGCTTCTGAATTATTGGGCAGCGTTCCCAGTGTTCTATTTTGAAGTTCAGCTGCCAGTTGCTGTCGACATTTATGAGAATCTTGTAGTATACTATGCGTTGTCACAAGTTTCCTTGCGTTGGAACCAAGTATAATTCCACCGCAAGTTTCTTGGTGTGATCCGAGGTCGAACACAGGGATTGTTTTAGGTTAATTGCGTTACAATTGTGATATATGCGATCAGGGGTTTTTCAATTTAATAAAAGTGTGGTTTGTACATGCGATAAAGTAAATTGTGCAGTAAAGTAAAGATAAGCGATAAAAATGCGATAATAAAGTAAATTGCGATAAAAGTAAAGTGCGATAAAATAAACCTAATCTATGATGATACAAGATACCGAGGTTGAGACTGACTGTGAAGATTATACAAAGGTCGTGTTATGCAGTGGCAAGGCTTATGTGCGAAGCAGAAAGAGAAAGGATAATTAATATAAACATCGCAAGTTCCTTAATTACGTTAAAGATATAAGTACGGTTCTGCTTTCCCTTGGCGTACACCTCTCAGTCATCGGCCACATTTCCCACATCTCTGTGGTGAAACAGGGACGAACGTTGTGAACGCAAGGTTGCTTCCATCTCTGGAAGTACTTTTTGCTTTAGTTAACGCATTCTTCTAAACCTTCTCTCGGCAGATTAGAATGGCATCTTCACTTCTGCTCTCACAGGTGAAGACGCTGTCTAGCATGCTTAGCTAAACATCTTTATTTCTTTAGCACAGATTAAGTTACTTGCTTAATTCATATTAATCACCAAGGTTTTAAGAAAACATCGTGGAGAAAGTGATTAATGGAGGAACGGAAATAGACAGAAATGTGGAAATAAAAATGATCATGACAATTAATTATAAAATCAAGCGTCTGATACATGGCTGTGGATGATTTAGACTAAAAAGATGAAATACAATTGATGAATAAGAGTTAGAAACAGATACAAAAGAGTGCCAATGTCTTGACACCGATCTGGATGGAGAGATTGCTTGTCAGCGTAGATGGAGTGAATGAAAGGATGAGCTTCCCTCTCAGGCTTGCTCAACCGGTAGAGTTGATCTAGGTACAGAGCTTCACGATGGGGATTTGGAATGATTCGCCCTGAGACTCACCTCTCGGCCTTGTCTCTTTTCTTCCCGGATCTTCTCCGATCAGCACTTAGATCAGCCTCTCTCTCAATAGCCTCGTATCAATTATCCGCCGTATCAAGTATATATTTCAGTGAATTCTTTGAGGGTATTTATAGATGAAAGCTTTGACTCTCTAACTTGTGGTCCCCACTTTATTGTTATGGAAATTCTGGAAATGGTGGAATAAATATTCCTTCGGTTATGCAATCAATCCGTCGAAAATGCACTACGGTTAGTTGTACACGTGTCAAAATCCTCCGCAATTGCGTTGCTCATTTGCATCTTTCGATCATGTGCTCGCATGCGGTGTTGTTATTATTACCACATGCGGTTGAAGTTCAAATCTGGATCGATTGTCGCATGCGCCGTCATTGCGTTGATTGTCTATTCATTCCTGAATGATGGGCGCAATGCGACGTAGATGCGTTAATCTTTTTCTCTTGAGCCATGAACGCATACGGTGACTTGATTTCCTGCAAAATAGACTTGAAATATTCTTTTCTACCATCGCAATGGTGTTAGTGGGTGTATTGACGACAATTTATAATTATTGTATTTCTTAGCCCATTTCCATACAATTGTTGCAACTTTCCTCTCTATTAACCGCAATATCTAAATAAAGCAGTATAAATAACTTATATCTCTACAAGTTATCAATTGCCCTACCTGAACCTCCAAATTCCTTATGAGGAAGATGCCTGCAATTGCAGAACCGCATCATTTTTCTTGATGTACTACTTCAGCAGAGTTTCCAAGGATGATGAATTTGTAGAGGTGTTTGATGTGGAAGGTTGGTGTTGCGATTGCCTTTAGTGTTGGTGACTCTGATTCAGACCTTGGTGAAAAGCTTTAGGGTTTTCTCGATTCCCTGAGTTGTTTTGTGAATTCCTTTGACCCCCCTTGTTGTTGTTACCTCCCCAACTGAAGTTGGGGTGATTCCGCTAACCTTGATTATATGTGTTGCTGTACGAGTTATTCTGAATGGAGTACACTACTTGCGGGTTCGATGGGCACATTTCTGCAGAATGACCCCCTCTGCATTATGCACAGCTGATTGCTGCCACTTGTGCTAGCGCATTGGTTTGCGCTGCACTCTGAGAGAGGGTTCCTTGATTTATTGCCATTGTCTGGAGGAGAGAGGTCACTGCGGCCATTTTTGCTGCCAATGTTGTCATTGTATTGCTGGTACAATGGCATTTTCTATTCTTCTTCTCTCTGGGCCTCTTCCTCTGTACCCGCCGTCTACCCAGTCATCTGTGTTTCGCGAAATGCGATCCAAGATGACCTTGGCTTTAGTGTAGGTTTTGTCCATAAATCCTTCTACTGCGGAGGCATCAACAATAGCTTGCGTTGATATGTCAGGCCGTTGTAAAAGGTTTCCATCAGAACGCAATCGGGAATCCTGATGAGTAGACAGTTCTTCAAAAATCTTTTGAATCGCACCCAGGCGGTGCTCAGAGTCTCGTTTTCCATCTGCTCAAAATTCAACACGTCCCTCTGCCTTCTTGCGTTGACGGCTGGCGGGAAGAATTTCTTCATGAATCGCTCTACCAACTGGTCCCATGAAGTAATTTCATTTGGCTCCAAAGAATGAGTCCACCTCTTCGCCTCATCCCTCAGTGTGTACGGGAAGAGGTATAATCTAATTCCTTCAGGAGTCACGCTGGGAATGGAAAAAGTGTTGCACATTTCCACAAAGCTGGTCAAATGTGTGTGTGTGGGTCTTCACCTTGCATACCTCCAAATTGTCCTGCATTTTAGATCATTTAAAGCATGACCGATTTTATTTCAAAACGTGCATTCTCCTCAACTGTGGGTCTTGAAATTCCGGGCGAGAAGTCATATAAGTTCGGTGCCGCATAGTTCCTCATCGGGATATTGCGGTCGACAGTAAGAAAAATTGGATCTTGCACTGGCTGATTAACCCCTTGATTCCCATCGGGCCCTCATTATTATTCGCCATGTTCCTTCTTTGCCTAATTCGGTTCTGGTGTGCTCGTGCGCGAAAAGTACGCTCGATCTCTGGGTCAGCTTCGAATTCTAGATTAGTCCCAGTACTCATAAACCATCAACTCGCTCTTTGCGATAAACAGACAGTATAGCAGAGATCTGTTATGCAAAATACCACAAAAGATATTCAACACTAAACATTACCAATTCCTGGCAATGACGCCAAAAACTTGTAATAATAAATTGTAATCTTTATCTATATTGTAATGTTATATCTTATCGCCAAATACTTGTTGAATATAAAAATTAATGAATGAATGTTGATGGCTTTATGCGCTCAAGTGCTTTGCGATAAAGATATTATTGCGCGATACTACATTTTAAATGTATGCATTGATGATGATATGCTTCGTAGTATGTGATGATGTAGTGCGTGTGATAAGTTTTCTTGCACTGGAACCAAGTATAATTCCAACACAAGTTTCTCAGATTGACCTGAGGTCGAACATGGGGATTGCTGTTGTTAATGCGATACTAATGTGGTAAATACGACCGGTTTATCATAAAGAATAAAGAATTTGTTTGACAGAAATGTAAATTGCGATGAAAAGTAAATTGTGTTGTAAATAAAATGCATTAAAGTAAATTGTGATGATAAAATAAATGTCTAAACTATTAATGATACAAGTTGAGGACTGGCTGTGAAGTTGTGCAAGATTATCTAGTGAATGCGGTGGCAAGTCTTGTGAATGAATCAGAAAGAGAATGGGTTGAACAAAAGGACATCACAAGTTTATCAATCTTGTTGAGGACGCAACTAAGGTTCCACATTCCCTTGGCTTACACCTTTCAGTGATCGGCCGCGTCTCATATGTCTATGGTGAAACAGGGATGAACGTGATGAACGCAAGGTTGTTTCCATCTCTGGAAATACTTCTCGCTTTAATTAACGCATTCTTCCAACCTTCTCTCGATAGGTGGAATAACATCTTCACTTCTGCTCTCACAGGTGAAGATGCCATTGAGCATGCTTTAGTTAAACTGAGCTGATTTCCTTAACAAGGGTTAAATCACTCGGTTAATTCTTCCCCTTTACCCAGGGGATTAGTGACACATGATGGAGAAAATGAATGATGAATGTATGGAAAAGAATAGAGAGATGGTAATGATTACGATATTGACATTTAATCTAAAAATAAGCGTTTAATACAGATCGTGAATGGAAAGAATTTCTTGCTCAGAGACTTACCTTTCAACCTTGTCTCGTTGTTCTCCCAGATTTTCTCTGTATTTTCTCTTCAGACCAGCCTCCTTTACATTGAATTCAAGGAAGCTATTTGTTGACCTTGGCTCTTGTATTGATGGTCCCACTTTGTAAATCTGGTAATTCCTACCATGGCGTAATGGAAATGTCCACTCTGCTCCATGATCAATTTTTTCAGAATCGTACCACAGAAACACTGTACACTTGTCAGAATCTCCTACAAATGCGTTGCTCTTCACATCTTCGATTGATCGCCGCATGCGGTGTAATTGTTTTGATCTCTTGTTGATTGCCGCATGCGATGGAAATGCGTTGATCGCTTGAATCCATGATCGATCATCGCATGTGCTGCAATTGCATTTATCTTTCTCGTTCTTGATTGATTGTCGCATGTTGTGTGGATGCATTGTTCATTTTTGTCCTTAAGCAATTATCGCATTCGATGACCTATTTCCTGCAAAACAAAGACTTGGACATTCCATTTCGCCATCGCAATGAGGTTAGTGGGTGTGTTCACGATACTTTACAATTTTCATATTTCTAAGCCAATTTCTATACTATCGACACAATTTTTTCTTCTTTTTGCCGCATAATCTAAATAAAACAGCATAAATAACTTGTATTTCTACAAGTTATCACACCCCCAAATTTTGATATATGCTTGTCCTCAAGCATATCTTCGACTAAGGCAATTTCGCTAAACTTCTATCCTAACTTTGTGTCGATCGGCTACTCCGAATGCTCCACCTCTACAAAATTATTCAACACCGCAGGTTCCTTCTATCCTTTAACAATTCTTCACATGCTCTACTTTATTCTTATCTACAACAAACCTCTGCCTAAAGTTCCCTTCTAATTTTGAGAAGAATTTTTTAACTCTTCTTGCGAAAACAACGAAGTGCATCTTTATGCGGTGGCCTAGTTTGCATCATCGTATAGAGAATATTGATCATGGTTCATTTTGGCTTGCTCCCATGGGTGTCATGCGAGCATCCAACTTCGGTTGTGTACCAATCTCAACTTCAACTCTTGATCCTCAGCCAAGTTTTACTTTTGCTGGTCAGAGGAGTTGTATCTTTTATTCTTATTTTTTCTCTCTCTCTTTTTTATATTGCGTGGATCCTGGAAACCTACCTTCGTTTTGACCTGTTCCCATGGGTGTCATGCGAACATCCAACTACGAGTAGGTTTCTTTCACGACTTAACTCTTATCAGGTTAGGATTTTTGGGATTTTCCCTTGCATTGACAGCGGAGTTTTATGATTTTTTTTTACGATGATGAACGCATTTGCCTGATATTACCACATCCGCTTGATCGCATCTGCTCAGACCTTCCCCACCTCCAAATTTAGAGATGCGCAAGGTCCTCATTGCGTTGTTTTGGACAGAAAAGACAAAACACTTAGTCAAAATTTTGAAAAGAAGGTTTGAGTAGAGTCTTGAAATAGAGAAGGTAAAGTAGAGCTATTGCAATGAATTGTCTAAGTGTTAGGCAGAAAATGTAATATATAAAGAAAGTTTGCTAAGGGTATTCAGACTACTCATCATGGCAGCGCAATTAACAATGCAAAATAAAAGACAAGAATTACTGCAATAATTGACAAAGGATGATAAAAGTAAAGAGGCTAATGCATATGGAAAGAATAATTACTCAGTTGTATAAAATTTGTCTAAGTATACAAAGAATTATAACTATCGCAACACAAAATTGTAGCATGTATAAAAGAATACAAGGTATAACTTCTATTTAAAAAAAGAATTGAATGAATGGCCGCAAAAAAAAATTGCAAAATTGAAGAGAAGGTGGCTGATGCATTATTTTATGAATGGAAATATGGATGATATACATTGATGGATTGCGTTGTGCACTCAAGTTTCCCCAGCAGAATTCAAGTGTAAATTCCTCTGAGTTTCCTGGTAAGTCCAGGTTCGAACATAGGGGTTGTGAAAACAGTTGCGTTGGTAACGTTTATAAAAACTTTGTGGTAACCGAGTAAATAAATAAAGTGTGGGTTTATTGTTGCATTGATGAAAAAGAAGTAAATAAAGGCGGTGGATTTGAGAAAGATAGTTGCGTTGATAGATGCAATGAGTATGCGATGAATGGGTTGAGAAGATCTTTAGCTAGCGTTACTCGGGAATGCGTCAAACCTTGCGAGCATGTTACAACCATGCACAGCGAGTCATTTCCCAATGTAAATGCGATGCTCCTAGGTCTAGGACGCATGTGTTGAATGCAAAATATCCATAGAGCTTATCCCTAAGTCTCTACTCTTGTCCTATGCGTTGATGCAAAATGCATGAAAGCAAGGTGACCGTATACAATCATATCTTATTGCTAAGATGCATGCGATGCGTTAATAACAAATAATGCTCATTTCTAAGTGCCTATCTCCCATTTATGCGTTCTAATCTTGTTCTTCCAAACCTAGATTCTGACCTGACCTTCCCAAGTCTAGATCCTATCTTTAGACTACCCTCTTATCAACATGGGTAAGTGCCTTTCACAACTTAACTCTTATCAACATGGGTTTCCCATTGCGTTAACAGTGGAGTTTTTATCCTCAAATATTTATATTTTTCATAATTTTTTTTCATAGCAAGGTAAAAAATAAATACCTCACCCCCATATTTAAACTACGACAATGTCCTCATTGCCAAAAGAAATTAAAATAAGTCATGCGATGGTCATAGAATGTGTTGTAAAGGAAGTTTGAAAGAAAGCTAGCAAACCCCTAACTTCTAGAATTATTTCATGAGGTGACTATTTTAAGATTTAAGTTGACTCTAGTATATACAAAAGAGATAGAAGCCTATTTTTCATCATTGAAAACATACTTGGAAAAGGACAACATGCGGTAAACTACTAAAGTTATCTACTTGTTAAATGATTGCGGTAATCAAGGAGGATGCGGTGATAAAACTTTAAAAAGTAAAATGCAATGTGATAGTGAAAAATTTGAAATAAAGATAAGGAAGAGTACACCCCCAAATTTAGCGATGCTGCCCGCATTGTGCATTGATGCATCCATCCTTGTGGCGGTCTTTGCTTCTTTGGATTGCGGTGATGGAATGAGATCATTTGCTTCTTCGCAATCCTATGCCCTAATCCTTGTAAACAGACAAAGAGAGGGTCAAATGATTTTAAAACAAAACAACAAGTTATTTATTTATTTATTTATTTATTTTTATTTTTTAGATAAATAAGTGAAATACTGATAATAGTAAAATGATGAAGAGTTAAATGTTCAAGAGTTGAGTAAGGGATAGTCCAGGTTTTTCAACTTTGCGGAGACTGTTTCTGGCTGGAAATCTCCTCCGCAATATGCCTTTATCCGTTTTCCATGAAATTTAAATGTTCAACTGCCATCCTTGGTGATCAATTCCATTGCACCATGTGGAAATATTGCTTTGATGATGAAAAGACTGGACCGGCACGATTTTAATTTTCCTGGGAAGAGCCGCAATCTCGAATTGAAGAGTAAGACCTTTTGCCCGACTTGGAGGTTTCTAGCGCATATGCATTTATCATGCCAGCGCTTAGTGCGCTCTTTGTAAATCTTCGCATTCTCATATGCGTTGACCCTTCATTCTTCTAGCTTGACCAATTGCAGTTTTCACGCTTCCCCTGCTTTCTTCAAATTAAAATTTAGTTTCTTGACTGCCCACAATGCTTTATACTCCAACTCCAAAGGCAAATGACACGCCTTGCCGAATACCAACGCATAGAGGGATATACCTATAGGTGTTTTAAATGCAGTCCGGTATGCCCACAACGCATCATCAAGCTTCATTGCCCAATCCTTCCGCGAAGGTTTTACTACCTTCTCAAGTATCAATTTAATTTCACGATTGCTCTCTTCAGCTTGGCCATTTGTTTGCGGATGGTATGCGGTGGCCACCTTGTGGAGGATATTGTACTTGGGCAACAACTTCTTTATATTGTGGTTGACAAAGTGTGATCCTTCATCACTTATGATTGCACGGGGAATGCCAAAACGAGTGAAAATATTTTTCTTGAGGAACTGGGAGATTACCGCCGCATCACTTGCGACGCATGCAATTGCCTCTACCCACTTGGAAACATAATCGACGACCAATAAGATATAATGCTTGCCATGCGAAGGAGGGAATGATCCCATGAAATCAATCTCCCATACGTCAAATAATTCCAACTCCAAGATAGTGTTCATTGTCACTGCGTTCTTCCATGAAATGTTACCGGTGCGTTGACACCGATCACATTTCATTGCGTAGTCAGCAGCATCCTTAAATAATGAAGGCCAAAATAATCTACTTTGCAAAACTTTGGCTACAGTACGTTGTCCTCCAAAGTGCCCTCCATATGGCGAATCGTGGCACTGTGACAATATGCGTTGTTGAGTAGCGCTTGGTACGCATAATCGAATGATTTGGTCTGCACCTCTTTTATACAGATTCGACTCATTCCAATAATAATGCTTGCATTCATGCTTGAGCTTCTTCTGTTGATAGTATGTGTAATCTTCAGGAAATTGTTCACAAACCAAATAATTAACGATGTCTGCATACCAGGGCAATTCTTTTATGTGGAATAGCTGCTCGTCCAGAAACACGACACTCACTTTAGATTCATTGCGGTCAACCTCGGGATTTTCCAGTCTGGACAAGTGATCCGTAACTTGATTCTCTATCCCCTTCCGATCAATTATCTCGATATTAAATTCTTGAAGGAGGAGAACCCATCTGATCAACCTCGACTTTGCATCCTTCTTCATCATCAAATATTTGATTGCCGAGTGATCAGTGTGAATGAGTACCTTGGTTCCCAATAGATATGCCCGAAATTTTTCCAACACAAAAATCACAGCCAGGAGTTCTTTTTCAGTGGTGGTATAATTGATTTGAGTAAGGTTCAGAGTTTTACTCGCATATGCGATGGAGTGCAAAATAGTTTTCTTCTTTTGCACTAATGTGGCTCCCATCGCATACCTGCTTGCGTCGCACATGATTTTGAACGGCTGTGTCCAATCAGGCGTAATCAAGACGGGCACTATAATCAGCGCATCTTTTAAAACTTGGAATGCATTGAGGCAATTGTTGTCAAATTCAAACTTTCTGTCTTCCTCTAACAATGCACTCAGTGGTTGTGCAATCTTAGAAAAGTCTTTAACAAATCGTCTATAGAATCCAGCATGCCCCTAGAAGCTTCACACAGTCTTCATGCTGGTTGGAGGTGGAAGTTTTTCAATTGCGTCGATCTTTGCTTTGTCCACCTTCAATCCTTTTCGGGAGACCTTGTGTCCCAATACTATACTCTCTTTCACCATGAAGTGACATTTTTCCCAGTTGAGCACCAAGTTCGTCTCTTCACATCTTTTCAGAATTTTCTTCAAATTGGACAGCAGACTTCATAAGTGTTCCCATAAATGGAGAAGTCATCAATAAATATTTCCACTTAGTCCTTGAGAAAATCTGAAAAGATCGCCATCATGCACCTCTAGAACGTGCTAGGCGCATTGTAGAGGCCAAACGGCATGCGGCGAAAAGCGAATGTCCTATATGGGCAGGTGAATTTGTCTTGTCTTGGTCTTCAGGAGCTATCATGATTTGATTGTACCCGACATATCCATCCAAGAAGCAGTAAAAATCATTCCCTGCTAGTCTGTCTAGCATTTGATCAATGAATGGCAGAAGGAAGTGATCTTTCTTTGTGGCCGCATTTAATTTGCAGTAGTTCATACATATGTGCCATCCAGTGATGGTTCTTTGCGATATTAATTCATTGTTCTCATTGGGGACTACCGTCATTCCGCCCTTCTTCGACACACATTGCACGGGGCTGACCCACGTGCTATCTGCAATGGGATAGATAATGCCTGCATCCAGCCACTTGATAATTTTCTTTTTTGACGACCTTCTTCATCGCAGGGTTGAGTCTGTGTTGATTTTCAATAGTTGCTTTGTGGTTGTCCTCAAGACGAATGTGGTGAATGCAGTATGCGGGGCTAATTCCTCTGATGTCA
The DNA here is from genome assembly GCF_027475165.1 of Benincasa hispida. Taxonomy (NCBI): domain Eukaryota; kingdom Viridiplantae; phylum Streptophyta; class Magnoliopsida; order Cucurbitales; family Cucurbitaceae; genus Benincasa; species Benincasa hispida. Next base: position 49,959,285 of record NC_143478.1, on the reverse strand, counting down.
GCGAGCGTCTAGCCAATTGCTTACTCATGTTTCTTGAGAATGCTCATCAACGCATTTTCTTGATCTGTGTTGAGCGCAGAGGCAATTATCACTGGCAGCTTCTCATTCTTCCCAAGAAATGCGTACTTTAAATGTATTGGTAGGGTCTTCAGTTCAAGTATTGGTGGTTCCACGAGGGAAGGTTGCGTTGTTTTTCTTTCTTCTTTTGGCTCTTCTTCTCGTGTTGCGATCATTTCTTCTTCTTTGTTTGCTTTTGCTATGATCACATTGCTGATGAATGCAGAAATGATGCGATGCTTAGATGATGTACTACAAGCTCATGTTGCCATAAACTTGTTGCCATGAATTGAGATATACAATACAAGCACAGTTCAAATCCAAAGATATACAATGATGACCTGATTTGATTCAATTTATGTGATACTACTCTAGATATGCGTTATTAATGGATGTTCTTGTAGTATGTTGTGCGTTGTCATAAGTTTCCTTGCGTTGGAACCAGGTGTAATTCCACCGCAAGTTTCTCGGTGTGATCCGAGGTCGAACATAGGGACTGTTTGAGGTTATTGCGTTATGTTTGTGATACATGCGACCAGGTTTTTCAATTTATAAAAGTGAGTTGTGTACAAATATTAAAATATGTGACAAAGTAAAGTAAAGGAATAAAATGCGATAACAGAATAAAGTGCAATAAACCTAAGCTAAGATGATACAAGGTACAGGTTTCATGATACAAGATACTGAGGTTGAGGCGAGTTGTAAAGATTATACAAAGATCGTGTAATGTGGTGGCAAGTCTTATGTGTGAAGCAGAAAAGAAAAGATAACTAATATAAACAGCGCAAGCTCCTTAATTGCGTTAATGATATAATTGCGGTTCCGCTTTTCCCTTAGCATACACCTCTTGGTGATCGGCCGCGTTCCCACATGTCTGTGGTGAAACAGAGACGAACGTAATAAACACAAGGTCGCTTCCATGTCTGGAAGTACTACTTGCTTTAGTTAACATATTCTTCTAACCTTCTCTCGATAGATCAGAATGGCATCTTCACTTCTGCTCTCACAGGTGAAGATGCCATCTAGCATGCCTTAACTAAACGCATTGATCTATTTAGCATATATTAAGTTACTCGTTTAATCCATATTAATTACCAAGGGATTAAGAAGACTTTATGAAGAAAATGATAAACGGAGGAACGAAAATAGACAGAAATGGGAATATGAAAGTGATCGAGATATTCAATATTTCTATTCAGCGTCTGATACATGAATTGTGAATGAAGAGATAAAGAAGATGAAATACAGTGATTTATATAGTTAGAAACAAATACAAATAAGCGCCAACGTCTTGGCGCCGATCTGGATGGAGATTTACTTGCCGTTGTGGATGGATCGTGCGGAAGGATGAGCTTTCTTCTTAGGCTTGCTCAACTGGTAGCAGGGATCTGAGTATAGAGCTTCGCGACGAGGATCTGGCAGCATAGCACTGAGACTCACCTCTCGGCCTTGTCTCTTTTCTTTCCGGATTTCTTCTGATCAGTACACAGCTCAACCTCTCTGTCCATGATCTAGCATTAATTAGCCCCGTATCAAGTATATTTTCTCTCTGAATTCTATGGGTGTATTTATAGATGAAAAGCTTTGACTCTTGGCTGGTGGACCCCACTTTTTGTTATGGAAATTCCGAAGATGGTGGGATAACTATTCCTTCTGCCATGCAATCAGACATCAAATCTGCACAACCATTGGTTGTACACATGTCACAATCCTCCACATTTACGTTGCTCAGCTGCATCTTTCTATCGGGTGCTCGCATGCGGTGTTGTTTTTATTACTGCATGCGGTTGAAATTCAACTCTGGATCGACTGTCACATTGCGCCGTCATTGCGTTGACCGTCTCTTCATTGTTGATTGATGGGCGTAATGTGATAGAGATGCGTTAGTCAGTTTGTCTTGAGCTTTGATCGCAAGCGGTGACTTGGTTTCCTGCAAAACAGAGTAGAAATCTCCTTTTCTTCCATCTTAATGGTGTTAGTGGGTGTAATTGCAATAATTCATAATTATTGTATTTCTAAGCTAATTTTCATACAATTGACACATATTTACTCACGTTTGGCCGCAATATCTAGATAAAGCAGCATAAATAACTTGTAATTCTACAAGTTATCACACCCCCAAATTTAGATATATGCTTGTCCTCAAGCATATCTTCTACTAAGGCAATAATGCTCCATTTCTATCCTATATTTCTGCGTCAATTGGTTGCTCCGAATGGTACATTTAGGCACATTACTTAACATCGCAATTTCTTCCTATCCTTGCTAATTCGTACAAGCTCTACTTTATTCTTCTATATAACAAAATTCTGTTCAAAGATGCTTTTCTAGTTTTCAAAATAGAATGTTTATCTCTTCTTGGCAAAACAATTTGATATATCTACATACAGTGGTCAAAACTTGTGCGTCATTTATTAGAGACTGTTAATCATGGTTACACCCTTCGTTTTGGTTTATTCCCACGGGTGTCATGCGAACATCCAACTACGGTTGTGTGCCAATCTAAACTTTAACTCATGATATTCAGAGGAGTTGTCTCTTGCATTCTTTTAATTTTTATTTATTTATTTTTCTTCTTTTTCATACTGCAACGATCTTGGACACCCATCTTCGTTTTGGCTTACTTCTACGGGTGTCATACGAACATCTAACTACGAGCAGGCTTCTTTCACAACTAAACTCTTATCAGGTTGGGAACATTTTTGAGGTTTTCCCTTGCGCTAACATTGGAGTTTTGTAAAAAAAAAAAAAAAAAATCACAAAAAATGAACGCATTTTCTTAAATACTGCATACTCTTGATCTTATCTGCTCAGACCTTCCCCACCCCCAAATTTAAAGATGAGCAAGGTCCTCATTGCGTTGTTTGGATAGACTACACAAACACTTAGAAGAAAAATTTCAAAAAGAAGGTTTGAGCTGAACTTTGAAAGATAAAAGGTAAAGTACTGCTAAACTAAGAATTAACTAACTGTTAGTCAGAATTTACAGAGTGTGGGAAATGTTTTTAAGTTCAAACATATAATACATCATAGCAACGCAATGAAGATTGCAAAAATAAAAGATTAAGAACATTACAAATATTGACAAAGGATGATAAAGAGAAAGGCACAGGCAAAAAGTGGAGTGAATATGTACTCATTTGTATTGAATATTAACAAAGTATAAATAATTACAAATTAATGCAATACAAAATTTTGTTGCCTATACAAGAATCAAAGAATTTTTTATTAACTTATAAAAGAATAAATGAATTGAAAAGAATACATAATGGCCGCATAAAATAAAATAAAGAAAAAGAAAGATCAATGTTGAGGGGTAGAAGGATCTAGAGGAGGATTTTGAGGTGGTGCAGGAGGAGCTTCTTCAAAATTTTAAGTGCTGCCGGAGATGTGGAGGCACCATCGGACGATGAAGATATGCGGTGAGAAAATTGAAATACTCTTGGTTACGCTCCGCAATCAGTCTCTGGTGCATATGGATTTTATAAATGCTGCGCTGCATGTTGATCAGTGCTTCCCTTGATGTGGCAGCACTGCGCTGAATATCATCAATCTGCTCCATTACCACTTCAAATCTTTGGTTGAAGAAGTGTTATTGTTGAGAGAAAAGTTGTTGTTGCTGAGAGAAGAGGGATCTCATTTCTGCTAACTTAGCAGCCATGGAGGTGAAAGAGGGTTGTGCCTGCGATGTCTCAAAAGCATCGTTTTGGGGTTGGGCAGAGGTGCCTTCACCCAAATCGTGTGAGTCATCAACTTGCTGCGGTGGGATGGAAGGTTGCGGTGATGATGTGTTGGTGAGTAGATTGATGGGAATGCGATGGGAGAGTTTAGAGTTAGGAGAAGGTTGCTGAAATGCACATGGAGTGGAGAAGAAGGTTGTGCGGGTGGGCTTGGAGGGCGAATGACTAAGGGAAGAGGATCCATAGGTTCTAGGTTTTGCGTTGGTGACTCTTGAACCTTTTCTTTTCCCTTGTCTTCTTTACGTTGTCTTTTGGGTCTGGGTTCTTGCGGTGCATTCAAATTGATTGCGGGCCTCTTTGCAGGTAACTCAGGATAGTGTGGGGAGTCCTTGAGGAGCAGCTTTAAGATCTTGATGTTGATGAGGCCGTGGACTTCAGGCATGGGCTCCTCATCAATGCCTACGCCCATGGACAGACACATACTTGAAATGATCCATGGGAAGAAGTACTGCCCTCGGATATGCCCCACCAGTGATCTGATCTGCCTTGCGATCACTGACATTCTCTTGGAACTTTGTGTTAATGCCACCGTGGCAAATTTTCCAGTGCCTTTTTTCTTAGTTACATGTCCTTCAGAAACTTGGCATAGGCAGACATTTCCTCAATCACTTCACTGAAAGGGATGTTAACATGTAATTGCTTTAACATAGATAAGAAGTGTTGGTACTGTACCTCTTCATTTTTCTTCTTTCTTAGCCTTTGAGGGAAAGGTGGTAACTGGACTTTCACGGTTCCCGTTTCATTTGACTTTGAGGTTGACGCAACCTCAGGTTCCACTACTTCGTTCTCTCTTTCTTCTTCTTGTATTACCGCAATCTCAGGCTTAGTTGCAATGGAAGTTGTTCTACTTTGATCCTTCTTTTCTCCCTCCACAGTCTTTCCACTGCACAATGTCACAACCTACATTGCTCCTTACCTGATCCCCCTGGGTTGCGTGGAAGCTCGGTAGAACTTGGCAACGCCCTTTGCGGTCGACTCTTCAGCTCATTCGCAATCTGGCCCATTTGCAATTCAAGGTTGCGGATGGACGTAGCCTGACTTTGAAGCACTGTCTCGTTTTTCTCTATATATTGCTTCAATAGGCTCTCTAGAGAAGAAGATTGCGTTGGTTGTTGTGAGCTACTTGCTTGGTTGCTCTGTTGACCGTTGTTGCGGTTGAAGAATCCTGGTGGCCCTTCTTTTTGCGCCACAGATTGAAAATTTTGTTGTTGATTCTTCCAAGCAAAATTGAGGTGGTTTTTCGACCTGGGGTTATAAGTGTTTGAAAAGGGATTATTCTTTACAAAATATACAGCCTGTGGATTTTGCGGACAATCTTCCATCGCATGCTCATCATCGCAAGTCTCACACCTTGCGGTGTTTTGACTTATTGCGTTAAGTTGCCCACCTTGCGGTGTTAGCTGCTGATCGCCATTCCTTGAATCAAATTCATCATTGCGGTCATTTGGTTTTGTAACGAAATAATGGCACCGTTATTTGCGTCGGAATCTTTGAGTTTCAATCTCTGGTCACTCTCCCTCTAGTCTTCATGGTTCTTGGAGATGCGGTCCAGAATATTCTTCGCCTCATTGTAAGTTTTTTCAAGTAGAGTACCAGTGACTGCCGCATTGGCAGCGGTCTACCAAGAAGGATTCAAACCGTGATAGAAAATTTCCATTTGAAGGCAGTCTGGTAGCCCGTTATGCAGACAATCTCGGACCAACCTTTTAAACCTCACCCAAGCATCACTGACTGATTCGTCCATATCTTGTTCAAAATTAGTAATAAGCTTTCTTCGTCTTGCATTCTCGGTAGGTGGAAAATACTTATTCATGAATTTCTCCACTACCTGCTCCCAAGAAATAATCTCTCCTGGTTCGAGCGAATAAGCCCATTTTCTAGCCTGATCACAGAGAAAATGGGAACAACGTTAGTCGAACTTCTTCATTAGAGATGTTCAGGAACACAAAAGTATAGTAGATTTCAATAAAACTTCAGAGGTGGGCTTGCGGGTCCTCGCCACGCCTTCCTCCGAATTGACCTATAGTTTGGATCATCTGGAGCATCACTGGTTTCATTTCAAATCTGCTTCCGTCGAGGGCATGCCTTATGATTCTTGGAGAGAAATCATAGAGGTTTGGCAATGCATAGTCCCTAATGGGCCTATTGCGATCGTTTGTCAACAGAATCAGATTTTCCATGACATTGTTGTTGTTTGGTGCTTCATTCCTAGGCTGCTCCACCATCTCTTCTTTATCGGATTGTGGTTGCTGTTGGCGGTCTCTTAGTCTCCTTCGAAATGTTCTCTCAATCTCTTGGTCATAGTTCGCCAGAGATTGAGAGTTCTACAAAGAAATCACAAAAATTACCGTTAACAACTATTTTGTCGAAGTCCCCGGCGATGATATGCATTGACGGATTGCGTTGTGCACTCAAGTTTCCCCAGCAGAATTCAAGTGTAAATTCCTCTAAGTTTCTTGGTAAGTCCAGGGTCGAACACAGGGACTTGTGAAAGCAGTTGCGTTGGTAATGTTTATGAAAACTTTGTGGTAACCGAGTAAATAAATAAAGTGTGGGTGTGTTGTTGCGTTGATGAAAAAGAAGTAAATAAAGGCGGCAGATTTGAGAAAGATAGTTGCGTTGATAGATGCAATGAGTATGCGATGAACGGGTTGAGAAGATCTTTAGCTAGCGTTACTCGGGAATGTGTCAAACCTTGCGATCATGTTACAACCATGCACAGCGAGTCATTTCCCAATGTAAATGCGATGCTCCTAGGTCTAGGACGCATGTGTTGAATGCAAAATGTCCATAGAGCTTATCCCTAAGTCTCTACTCTTGTCCTATGCGTTGATGCAAAATGCATGAAAGCAAGGTGATCGCATACAATCATATCTTATTGCTAAGATGCATGCGATGCATTAATAATAAATAGTGCTCATTCCTAAGCGCCTATCTCCCATTTATGCGTTCTAATCTGGTTCTTCCAAACCTAGATTTTGACCTGACCTTCCCAAGTCTAGATCCTGTCTTTAGACTACCCTCCCGAGTATCTCTAATAGACGAATGAAGCATACATAAACAAGATAACCGCAAAGATGAAGATTCCCTCGTTATGTTAGCTAACTAATTCTCAATCCATTCAACTAATTTAGCTACTCATGCATAAATAACAGAGAGCGAACAGATATAGAGAAAACCATTCCATTCTTATAACTGAGTTGAGTACAAAATGACAATGGAAAGTAAAGGTAGAGAGCCTGGTAGCAATTCCTTACTGACCGAGGCTTTTTACACTGAATCTCTATTATGATCTACAAATGTTCCTGCTTCCGTAGGTTTTGGCCCTCTCTCTGTCTTGGAGCTTCCGGTGCTTTCCCAAGCTTACCGGAATGATCTACCAGCACACCTTCTTCCTCGCGTCCGCCTTAAAATGAAAGAAAACTATGGATAGAGGCGTGAGCTTGTAAGTGATGAATTAATGGACTGCTTATCCCCTTCTCTGAAAGAACACACTTGTTATTTATAGAGCTTCCATGGTGAAAGGCGGATTTTCTCTCTGTCTTGTACAGATGGGACAACTTTAATTTCTGATTGACGCGTCGGATGATTGTTACTGATAAAGCTGAATGTACTTTGTGACCGTTATCGGCTGTGTAATTTAATTTGGATCCGACTGTTATCAGCTTTCTATCCCATCGCTCTTAATTATCCTTTCACCCGAATGCACCCACCATCTTACGCTGACCAAGTTGCGGTGATTCTTCTTGGGCGAATGTTTGCGAATACGATCAACGCAAAGTCTTGCAGTGAAGTTGCACTCGACCAATGTATTCCTATGATCGCAATCTCTACATTGCGTTAACGTTGCACAAAAATGTAAAGATCAACTGCTCTAATGTGTTGGACGCATGCGACCGCAATATTATAGAATTTATGCTTAATGGATGCAATTTAACATATTTCATTAACGCAATCCAACATTGTTTATGAACTTAGTACTATGATAACGTGCATTTTTTTCTGTTATCAGTGGCACACCCCCAAATTTAGAGTTGCGGCGGGGAATCTTGAGGAGGATGTTGCGAGGGAGCTCGTTGAGGCGCTTTTTGAAATTGTAGAGGTTGTTGTAGATGCGGAGGCACCATGGGCCATGTAAATAAGCTGTTAAGAAGTTGAAGTACTCATGGTTGCGCTCTGCCATCTGTCTTTGGTTCAGGCGGATGGTAAAGATATTGCGTTGAATATTAACCATCGCCTGCCGCACCATTGTATTGCTGCATTGCAACTCTACGTTGCTCTCCTGCAACTCCGTTATTGCTTAGTGGAAGAAGTTAAGTTGTTGAGAAAAGAGGGACCGCATTTCTGCTAAGTCAGCAGCAAGGGATGCGATGGTGGGTTGCGTCGTCGATGTCTCACCAACATCGATTTGAGGTTGAGCAGAGGGGCCTGCTCCCAAACCGTGTGGGTCATCAACATGCGGTGATGGAGGTGAAAAATGAGGTGGAGATGGATGGTTGGGGGATGTTGCTAGGGATGCAGTGTTAGAATCTGGAGCAAGGAGAAGGTTTGTGAAGTGGTCTGGAAGAGGGAAAGGGGGCTCTATTGAAGGGCCCGGTGGGCGAATGATTAATGGCAAAGGGTCCAAGGGTAGTTGGGTTTGCTTTTGCGGTGATCGTTCTTGGAATTTTTCCTTTCCTTTATCATTGCGGTGCTGCTTCTTTGGTTTGGGTTGTTGCGGCGCATTCAGATCTATGAGGGGCGTTTTGGTTGGAAGCTCGAGGCAATGTGGGGAATCCTTGAGAAGCATTCTTAGGATCTTCGTATGGATGATGCCGTGAACTTCAGGCATGGGATCTTCATCAATGCCTATGCCCACAGAGAGGCACAGGCTCGAAATTGTCCATGGAAAGAAGTATTGGCCTCTCACACGGCCAACAAAACCTCGAATTTGCTTCGCAATGAGCTGGCCTACATCGATCGGAATGCCGGGCGCGATATAGTATGCGGCCATCACTCGATCCCTTGAAATTGTTTTGTCATGCTTTATTGGGATGAGTCGCCATTTCACCAAATATAAACAAAGTCGTGCCTTTGAGAGCAGCTTGTTGGAGGCGAGGGTCCTAATGCCTGTTAATGATACCAACCACTGGGTGCCCGGTTGCGTTAATACCTTCAGCGCATCCTCCATATGTACTTCTTCATGATCATCAATTAACTTGTTAACCAGTGCTTCCGGGATGTTCTTCAGCTTATATAGTTCATTGATGTCCTTTGTGCTGAACGAAACTACCCTCCCTTCTATGATCACCGCATCTTTGGTGTCAAGGAGCTGGTTGTGATAAAAGCCCCTCACTACCGCAGGAATAACAATGGAGGGACATTGGCAGAAAGTTTCCCACCCATGTTCCAACACAACACTCATGATTAGATCCGGTAGTGGCGTCGACGTAGGGAAGAAACCCATTTCCATCATCATATCATCATTTTCTTTCTTTGTTGATGGACGCCTCCTGGTCAACGCAAGCTCGCTGCTCTCAACTTTAGCTTTTCCCTTGTCTTGAGCAGACGTAAGGCGGGATTTTTTTCTTTGTTTGCGTTCCCCCTGCGTTGCTCTTCTTTTTCCCTTTTCCATTCCTCCACTTCTTTTCTCTTGTTTTCTCTGACGCGCTGCACATTGGCCTTCCGGCGTCTTTCCTTCTCCTCTTTCTCCTTCTTTTCTTCTTCTTCTCTCATTTCTCTCTCAAACTACTCTGAGGCAAGCAAAATGCATTGCTTATCCTTGAGCCTTCTTCTTTCTTCTTCTGCCGCCCTTGCATTGTCACGACGAACCTCCTCATCATGGATTTTTCTGGCCAAATCACCTGATGCGATGATTTGGCGTACACGTAATATCTTTTCTTGCTTCTCCTCTACTTCTCTTTTTCTTCTCTCCATTTCTTCCGCCATGCGTTGAAAGAATAGTGGGTCACTTGTAGACCCTTGCGACGCATTCTCCTTGCGACGCTGCATAAGAGGGGTATTGTCAAGATCTTCTCTATCTTCAGACGCAACCATTCTGATATGTGGTGATGAAACTTGAGGTTGCGCTGATGCTTTGGCTTGCATTGACATCCCCTCTTCCACCCTTGCAGTGGTTGATTCTCCGCCAAAATCTTGGCTTTTTCCCCTCTTCCTCTTCTCCTTCTTCTTTAGGCGCCTCTCTTCTCGCCTGCATTGTTTCTTTTCACTCTCCTTCTTTTCTTTCTTTTCCTTCTTTGGCCAGGCAGCTTCATCTCCTTCCACTCGTTTTTCTTTACTTTTTCTCTTCTTCTTCCCTTCGGGCGTCCCCGACTGCTTCTTCGCTCCTACCACCTCCAAAACGGCCCCGATGGGTTCTTCATAGGAGTCTGTTGGAACAATCTCCTTAGGATCTGCAACAGCCCCGCCCTTCTCTGCGAAGCTTCTGTCATTTTCTCCTCCGAAGGTAGGGGCTGGTTTTCAACTCCAGCTTTTGGTAGCCCTCCCTCTCTTTCCATATTACTCAAAATACTGCCGAATACCTCTTTATCGTCCCTTCTCTTGAGTTCGCTTTTTGTCGAAGGTACTGGGAGTGCTACCTCAGGTCTAGTGGCAAGGGCACTCTCTGTGCTCGGCCCTCTCAAATGGTGAGTGGTTTGGCTACAGAGGTCTTTTGCCAAGGTTTCCCGGTGATTCTTGATGAAGGCTTGGGCTGGGCGGCGAGGCAGCGGCTAGCAACTAGAAATGCCGCCTCCTGTGCGATGACGGGGGCTTGGGAAGGGGATGATGGTAGGGAGAATGAGTGTGAGGATTTTTCGGCCATTTGCTTGGTTGAGTGAAAGAGTGAGGAAAATTTTGGTCTGAGGAAGGAAATCGGAAGGGTATGGTATGCAGAGAAAATTTTAGGGTTTCTTTCGCGAGAGATTCAAATAAGCTCCTCGGTTGAAGGAGATGAGATTTATAGGTTAGGCCTTGATGGGCCCAACGCAATCTCTATGTGGCAGGCTTCGATATTCTCACAAACCTGCCGTCGCGCTCCTCCCATTATGATTTATCAGGAAGGATATCCTTTCGTCTGCTAAGTCATAATTCCCTTGGAAGCTTAAACGATTCGACTACTCTCTCTGCGAAAATTTTATCATTTTATTTTATTTCTTTTTAATCAGACGGGCGCAATGTAAAGGATTAACGCAATGCATCTGTTATTCCAAATGCATATTTACGGAGGACGGGCACAACATATGCATTATCGCAACACACCCCTCATCGCAACGCATTTCTGGAGGACGGGCGCATGATATTTCTACCAGCGCAACACTACCTTGACATAGTGCATTTTTGCTGAGGACGAGCGCAGTGTACACACGCGTGCAACTCATCCGTCAACGCAATGCATTTGTGGAAGACGGGCGCAAAGTGTATCTATCAGCGCAAGATACACCCGTCATTGCAATGCATACCGGATGTTATTAAAGTTTTTATATATATATATATATATTGTTTCATCAACATTGCAACACTTATCCCCAAAACCAAGTTGATAAGACGTTGCGGTGTTCATTCTCTTTTTATTATTCATTCACAAAAATTTAGGAACAACGCAATGCTAAGATAGGAATGTAAATAAATTCAAATAGTATAAAGTTAACGCAACTTGAATTGAAGTAGAAGTAAATTCAGAAAGCAGTAAAGACTAATTTAAGAAAGCAGTAATAACGCAATAAGGAAAGCAGTAGAGAAAGTGATAAGGAAAGCGATAAAGAAAGCAGTAAAGATATATGTTAAGGATGCTGATTGAAAGACAAGTTCTTCAAGGTTACCGCAATCTGCATCCCCGTAGGCGGTCAGACTTGTCTGCACAATGTCCCTACTAACATTGTTCCTTCCCATGAGATCCGGGGGCTTCTGAATTACTGGGCAGCATTCCCGGTGTTCTATTTCGAAGTTCGGCTGCCAGTTGCCCTACCTGAACCTCCAAATTCCTTATGGAAAATGCCTGCGATTACATAACTGCATCATTTTTCTCGATGTACTGCTTCAGCAGAGCTTCCAAGGACGATGAATTTGTAGAGGTGTTTGATGTGGAAGGTTGGTGTTGCGATTGCCTTTGGTGTTGGTGACTCTGATTCAGACCTTGGTGAAAAGCTGGAGGATTTCCTTGATTCCCTGAGTTGTTCTGTGAATTCCTCTAGCCCCCCTAGTTGTTGTACCTCCCCAACTGAAGTTGGGGTGATTCTGCCAACCCGGATTATATGTGTTGCTATACGGGTTATTCTGAATGGAGTACACTGCTTGCAGGTTCGATGGGCACATTTTTGCAGAATGATCCCCTCCGCATTGTGCACAACTGATTGCTGCCACTTGTGCCAACGTATTGGTTTGCGCTGCACCCTGAGAGAGGGTTCCTTGATTTATTGCCATCGTCTGGAGAAGAGAGGTCACTACGGCCATGTGTGCGGCCAATGTTGTCATTGTATCTGTTGGTACAATGACATTTTCTGTTCTTCTTCTCTTTGGGCCTCTTCCCCCGTACCCGTTGTCTACCCAGTCATCTGTGTTTCACGAAATGCGATCCAAGATGACCTTGGCTTTAGTGTAGGTTTTGTCCATAAATCCTCCTGCTCTGGAGGCATCAACAATAGCTTACGTTGATCTATCAGGCTGTTGTAAAAGATTTCCATCAGAACGCAATCGGGAATCCCGATGAGCGGACAGTTCTTCACTAATCTTCTGAATCACACCCAATGCTCAGAGTCTCGTTTTCAATCTGCTCAAAATTCAACACACCCCTCCGTCTTCTTGCGTTGACAGCTGGCGGGAAGAATTTCTTCATGAATCGCTCTACCAACTTGTCCCATGAAGTAGTTTCATTTGGCTCCAAAGAATGAGCCCACCTCTTCGCCTCATCCCTCAGTGTGTACTGGAAGAGGTATAATCTAATTCCCTCAAGAGTCACGCCGGGAATGGAGAAAGTGTTGCACATTTCCACGAAGTTGGTCAAATGTGTGTGCGGGTCTTCACCTTGCATACCTCCAAATTGTCCCGCATTTTGAATCATTTGAAGCATGACCAGCTTTATTTCAAAACGTGCATTCTCTTCAACCGTGGGTCTTGAAATTCTGGGCGAGAAGTCATATAAGTTCGGCGCCGCATAGTTCCTCATCGAGATATTGCGGTCGGCAGTAAGAAAAATTGGATCTTGCGCTGGTTGATTAACCCCTTGATTCCCATCGGGCCTCTCATTATTATTCACCATGTTCCTTCTTCGCCTAATTCGGTTCTGGCGTGCTTGTGCATGAAAAGTACGCTCGATCTCTGGGTCGGCTTCGAATTCTGGATCAATCCCAGTACTCATAAACCGTCAGCCTGCTTTCCGCGATAAATAGACAGTATAGCAGAGATCTGTCATGCAAAATACCACAAAAGATATTCAAAACTAAACGTTACCAATCCCCGACAACGGCACCAAAAACTTGTAATAATAAATTGTAATCTTTATCTATATTGTAATGTTATATCTTATTGCCAAATACATGTTGAATATAAAAATGAATGAATGAATGTTGATGGCTCTATGCGCTCAAGTGCTTTACGATAAAGATATTATTACGCGATACTACGTTCTAAATATATGCGTTGATGATGATATGCTTCGTAGTATGCGATGATGTAGTGCGTGTCACAAGTTTTCTTACATTGGAATCAAGTATAATTCCAATGCAAGTTTCTCAGATTGACTTAAGGTCGAACACGGGGATTGTTGTTGTTAATGCGATACTAATGTGGTAAATGCGACCGGTTTATCATAAAGAATAAAGAATTTGTTAGACAGAAATGTAAATTGCGATGAAAAGTAAATTGCGTTGTAAATAAAATGCGTTAAAGTAAATTGCGATGATAAAATAAATGTCTAAATTATTAATGGTACAGGTTGAGGACTGGCTGTGAAGTTGTGCAAGATGATCTAGTGAATGTGGTGGCAAGTCCTGTGAATGAATCAGAAAGATAATGGGTTGAAGGAAAGGACATCGCAAGTTTATCAATCTTGTTGAGGATGCAACTAAGGTTCCACTTTCCTTGGCTTACACCTTTCAGTGATCGGCCGCATTTCATATGTCTATGGTGAAACAGGGATGAACATGATGAACGCAAGGTTATTTCCATCTCTGGAAATACTTCTCGCTTTAGTTAACACATTCTTCTAACCTTCTCTCGATAGGTGGAATAACATCTTCACTTCTGCTCTTATAGGTGAAGATTTCGTTGAGCATGCTTTGGCTAAACTCAGCTGATTTCCTTAACAAGGGTTAACTCACTCGGTTAATCCTTCCCCTTTACCCACGGGATTAGTGACACATGATGGAGAAAATGGATGATGAATGTATGGAAAAGAACAGAGAGATGATAATGATTATGATAATGACATTTAATCTAAAAATAAGCGTTTAATACAGATCGTGAAAAGATTAAAGAAAGATGAACACAGTAGATGAATGAAAGAATAGAAACAAATATGGAAAGAGTGTCAATGTCTTGACACAGATCCCGATCGGAGACGTTGTGCTTGCCGGCGTGTGGATGAGATGGAGTGGAAAGCTTCCTTCTCAGGCTTGCTTTCCCAGTAGAAGTGACCTCTTGCACAGAGCTTCTTCTTCGGGAATGGAAAGAATTTCTTGCTGGGAGACTTACTTTTCAGCCTTGTCTCGTCGTTCTCCCAGATTTTCTCTGTATTGTCTCTTCAGACTAGCTTCCTTTACATTAAATTCAAGGAAGCTATTTATATACCTTGGCTCTTGTATTGGTGGTCCCACTTTGTAAATCTGATAATTCCTGCCATGGCGTAATGCAAATGCCCGCTCTGCTGTACGATCAATTTGTGAGAATCGTACAATAGAAACGCTGTACACTTGTCAGAATCTCCTGCAAATGTGTTGCTCTTCACATATTCGATCAATCGCCGCATGCAGCATAGTTGTTTTGATCTCTTGTTGATTGCCGCATGCGGTGGAAATGCGTTGATTGCTTGAATCCATGATCGATCATTTCATGCGTTGCAATTGCGTTGATCTTTTCGTTCTTGATCGATTGCCGCATGCTGTGTGGATGCGTTGTTCATTTTGTCCTTAAGAAATTATTGCATTCGGTGACCTATTTCCTACAAAACAAAGATTGGACATTCCATTTTGCCATCGCAATGGGGTTAGTGGGTGTGTTCACGACACTTTATAATTTTTATATTTCTAAGCCAATTTCTATATTGTCGATGCAATTTTTCCTTCTTTTTGCTGCACAATCTAAATAAAACAGCATAAATAACTTGTATTTCTACAAGTTATCAACTATGGAAACCTAGGATGGGACTAGTTCCACTATGATTCACACCCTGTCACATCTGATGTGACGATGCATGCTCACACTACTGACTCAGGTATGTCATTAGAAGATGTGATTAGACAACTTGTTATTAACAATATTGTTTTTGAGTAGGAGATTCGCGACCTCAAGGAGAGCTTTAGTCTTCAGACTGAGGTTGGAACTGATCTTCAGAGTTTGAGAGACTCAGTCACTCAATCTTCTGATTCAGTTGAGAGAGGATGGAAACCCCTGTTACACACATCTTATGACATCTACGTCGACATTGAGGATGAGTTGGAGGATAGCATGCATGTTTAGAATCAGTTTGTGAGGACTATGTAGAATTTGAGCCTAAACCCATCGATTTCCAAGTGATAGTGTTAGAAGTTGAAAAACCTCGCCCTGTTCTACCATTTGGTATATCGTGTATTTTTTAGTTTTGTTCTTCTTGTTTTCAAGAGTTAGTTGAGTCAAAGTCTTTACTTTTAGTTGAGTCAGTCCTTGAGTTTTTTAATTCTTCTTTTTCTTTTTTTTTTTCCAAACAAAATTAAAAATCCAAAATTTGACCTATCTGGTTCTCTTTAAAAGATGAAGAGCCTTATAGCCTTACCGGGCTATGTTGACTCATCCAAGAAGAGATCGGAGAAATACAAGAATTTCTTTTTGCCTTGATAAGGGACAGGTCACGTCAAGCAATTGATGTTAAAAATTTACCCTTCCTAGAGGGAGACAGGTGATAAAAATTTACTGCTTTCTTTATTTGTTTTCTAGATTAGCCTTCTTTTTGTTTTTGTTTTGTAGGGATGACCTAGAGGAGAGAAGCATCTATTTGAGTGGCGAGCCTATTACCACCACCATCTCGTGCGTGACCATATTTTCAGGGGAGGTTTTTTGTTCCTTTGAACTTTTTCTTTTTTGAGCTTTACTTGAGATACATTGAGGACAATGTATCATTTTAAAGTTGAGGGTGGGGTACCCGTTGGTTTTATATATATATATATATATATATATATATATATATTAGCTTGGGGTCCTTGATCATTGAGCTCGGACAATGCTGTGTGCTTTAATTGCCTTGTTAGCATGTTTGCTCTGTTGTTATCTTGATAGTTTATGATGCACTCTTCTTGTAATAAAATTTGAATGAAAGAACCTTAGGAAAGCATGGTCATGATTTTAGCCCAGTTTAAGTTTTTTTTTCTTATCTCTCATGCATCTTTAAGTATTGCTTTGCGAAATTAAAGTCTTGCATGCTTAGAATTGGGTTATCTGGATTATACTTCTATTGTCACCCTGAATGGTCCACCTTTGACTTAGGAGTAATCACACTTGTTTTAGAGAAAAACTAGATAAAGTGAATAAAATAGGGCCTACTGTGAACTAAAAAAAAAAGAAAAAGAAAAAAAAAAAATTAATTGCAATTCTAAAAAAAAAGTGCATAAAAAAAAGGCATAAGCTGGTGCCTGAAAAAAAATAATGTATGTGTGCATGGATGAGGTGAAAAGAGTTACCTCCGCTGTGTCTAGTTAGGGCCTCACGAGAAAAGAGTGGATAGGTTTCTGGCGATTAGGTGTTAAAGTTAGCCTCTAGGTAAACTAAATGCCTTTTATGTTTTGTGTGTGTGTGTTTGGGCACCTTTTTCTTAGTGTTGCCTTTTTTTTTTTTTTTTTTTTTTGCAAGTGTGATATGTCCGAGGTTGATAACCAAATTTGCAAGTATGATATGTCCGAGGTTGATAACCGAATTAGAGTAGGGAGAAAATGGGATGAGGACCTTATACAACTTTTCTTGGCCGTGCAACTTAACTAGTAGGACTCTAGGCTTACTCATGCATGAATAGATTAAGAACCATTCTTAAAACTATGCTTCATTGATTGATCATAATTGAATTTTGTTCTTGATTACAAATTTCATTCAAATTGACTGTTGAGACTGGAGTAACAACTTTGCGAATTAAGCTAACATATCTTTAATTATTTTATATTCTATTTTATTGTGTGCTTCTACCTTGCTCGGGACGAGCAAGAGTTAAGCTGGGGGTGTTTTATAACTCTCAAAAAGAGTTATATTTCCTAACTTAATTTAAGCTCTTTGTTGGATTTTATGTATTTATTGTGTTATTTTGTAGGTATCAAGCAATCAAGAGGTAGAATTAATCATTTGGTGAAGAACGGGCTTAATTTGAAGCAATTTGGAGTTGATTTAAGCATATGGGCTTCAAAAGAGCAAAAACTATGAAATTGCCACTGTCACAGGCTTGTAACGCTAGCCTGATGCTCGCCTGACGCTATAAGACAGAATGTGCAGCATTGCAATGTTACTTACAACATTGTAACACTTCAAAGTTTGCACAACGCCAGCTTTGCAACACTTTTTCCAGCGTTGTGACGCTGCGATACTTTCTATAAATACCTCTCTTCGTCTTTAGGTCAAAATATGCTAACTTTTGTGGGTTGAATTGATGGAGGCCAAAGTTAAACTTCAATCTTCTTCCTTTCCCTTAAGATTTTAGTATCTTTAGGTTATTATTTTTTTTTTTTGGGTTGTAATCAATGGATTGGATGTGTATCTCAGATTTTTTTTATGAATTAAAAGGTAACTCCTATCTAATTTCTTTGAGCAAGAACCCTATGTTTAATTTCTTGAAGGATTTCTAGTTAATTTAACTGAATTTTTGTGAACTCTTTTGGATGATTTGATTGAATCTTAATGGAATTTTTGTAAATTGATCTGACAAATTAGTTTATTGAAATTCTTGTTTGCAAAATCGTCATAGCCTATGCATATATTGATTTATTTAGTTGTGCATATTAGGATCGCATGTGTAAAATCTAGACTTTTTCTGACTAAATGCATATATGCCCTAATATAATATTTATCAAATAAATCATGCTATAAGATATGGCCTTTCCGACTTATAGTATGTCTCAACAATTGAACCCTTTCGTAATGCAATTCAATTTTAACTTGTATGTCGCTAAGAAGGAAGAGTTGTAAATTGAATTAGGGCTAATTTTGTTTAATATCGAATTTGGCTGATTGGCCTATTAGATTTTCTAATAGGTTGAGGGGTTGACAAATTCAGTATAATTAATTGATGCCTAATGAAAGAAATTGTATAGAAAACTCCATATTGCTCTAAAATTAGATAGACTCCTATTCTAGATTATATTTACCTCTTTTATTTTCAATTTCACTTATTTATCTATTTCACACCAAAACCCCTATTCATCGCTCTAGTTAGGAAATTAACTTAACGAAACAAATCGCGCTTCCCTGTGGATCAACTCGGACTTACCACTTTTGCTATGTTTCAGTAGTAATAGGAGTAGTCTAGTATATACAAATTTTCTTTTGATCAAGTTTGAAGCTTATTAACGACATAAGTTTTGGGCTTGTCACTAGGTGAGTTTGTAACCATAGTTTTACAAGATAATGACCTATATTAACTAATTAAAACAACTTGTTATTTGTTAACCCTAAGTGAATATGCATTTTTGTTGCGTTGTATGTCCTAAAACTCAAAGTTTGTAAAGTTAAACATTTTCTATCATCAATAAAGATGTTATTCAACATTTATTCAATAAAGTTGTTATTGAATTTGTAAATTGCACTTATAAAGACTAAATCCAATAAACTAAGATCCATGGCTATTATATGAATACTTGAACTTTATGTGGAGACATAAAAATAGATCAAGTTCGAGTAAATAGCCAAAACGGTCTATAGTATACAAATAAGGTTGGATGACTTGTTCTCGTAACACTATCGAATGCAGCCCATTCTATAGTTGTTACAATTTGTTGTAAGCTACTACAAACGAAGTGATCCTGATTTGTTCATGTATTGACATGAGGAGTGGAGGGTCCTATGCAATGAGTTTGCATAAGATCAGACCAAAAAATAAGTCACTCTTACTTTATAACGCCGTTTACTATTTAAGACTGATTATTTCACTTAGATGACCTAGGTAACTCGATCTTAATCTTGAGCTAACTATGAACTCCTGTTTATTTGGGATTATCATTAGATTTACATAGGTGAGGGTTGGCTCAGTGTTGGCTCAATAAGCCTCACATTTCAGGGGTAAGACTGGGTAGATAGTTGGGAACATATGGTACAAGATGGAATTCACGCCTACCCGATATAGGGATAAGAGGAAGGTTGTTCTCTTAAATGCTGAATCCAGGTCTTGAACAAGGGGCCCCCACCCTCTCATTGGCTCGAGAGGGATCCAATTTAGTTATTGTATCACAAACTAATTATTCATTAGAGGATCAGTGGAACTTAAGGACCAAAATGTAATTTCGGGGTAAAACAACATTTGACCCAACCATTATTACGAACAACCTATGAAGGGTCGACTTACTGATTATGATTTGGACACAAATATATCTACAGTGAGGAGAGTGCAACTATCGAGCTATAGTAGTGTGACTCAGTAGTTAACGAATATTGATTAATTCGGTCTAAAGAGTTCTAGTTAATTAATCTTAAATCGTTGGAGCTCATGATCTGTAGGTCCATAAGGTCCCTTGACTAGCTCGTAAAACATGAACACCTAGAATTGGTAAATTGATTGAATTTGAAATGATCAACTTGAATTGTTCAAATTGAATTTAGAGTTTCAATTTGAAATGTTCTAATTGTAAATTAGGATTTAAATTTGAATTGTTCAGTTTCAAATTAGGGTTTGTATAATTATATTCGATACAATTAACATTTAATTTATCGAAATTAAATTAAACTGAAGAGTTTATAATATTTAAATATTGATTTAAATATTAATTACATGAATAGGATTCATGTCTAAAATTAGGTGTGTGTTTAATTTAATATTTGATATTAAATTATTATTTAATTAATTAAAATAAAATTAATTTTCATTTTTATTTCAATTTCAAAAATCGAAATTTTGATTTTAGTTAATTGTGAATTAATTAAAATTAAAGAAAAAAGGGCTAGTTGCATAAATAGAATTCAAGCTCAAAATAATAGAATATGTAGTACAAGGATAAAATAATTTCATATATAGATCAAAAAATGGTAAAAGACTAAAAAAACTATGCCTAGCCACCATTTTGTTCGCTTCTTTTCGATTTTCTCAAATTAAAAGCTATCACTGATAGCAGCTATCAGTGATAATCACTGATAGCTGCTATCGCTAATAGCTTCTATGAATTGCTATCGATGATAGTTGCTATCAGCGATAGCTTTCAATTTGAGAAAAATTAATACAATCTTGAAATATTAGCTTTTAATTTGCTATCAATTATTAGTAGCTATCATTGATTCACTTTCATCAATTGGAATCAACGTTGAAATATTACTACTTAAGGCTATCAGTGGCTATCAATGATAGATTTATAAATAGTGATCAACTTTGAAAGAAGATCAACAACTTTGATTACATAGTAGTTATCACTAATAATCTTTTATCATGGCTATCACTGATAGCAGCTATCGGTCATTATCACTGATAGACTTTCATCAATTAAAATCAACCTTAAAATATTAATACTTAAGGCTATCAATGATAGGCTTCTATAACTGGTTATCACCTTTGAAAAAAACTCGCTATATAGATATCACCTAAGTTTTATCATCAATATCACTAACATCACTCATATTGTGGTTATCAATGATAACTTCTTTCACTGATAACATCACTAATAAGATGCTATCAATGATCTCACTGATATCATGCTATCAGTGATCGTTCTCTATCACGAATAACGTGCTATTAGTGGTAGCTTCTATCACCGATGACGTGCTATCGGATAGCTTCTATCATCGATAACATGCTATTAGTATTAGCTTCTATCACTAGTAACATGCTATCAGTAGTAGCTTCTATCAATCATAGCCACTGAACACCTTTTTGCCCCTTTCTTGTCCTTTCCAAACATTTATAAGTCTCTTTTCTTTTCGATGATAGCTTCTATCACTGATAAACATGCTATTAGTGATAACTTCTAGGCATTTCACTTACATTTTAGTTCGAGATTCAACTTTATTAATTAAATTCACTAAGTTGGCTATCAATGATTGATTTCTATAAGTGGCTATTAACTACGAAAATATAATCAAAGATTAAGCTATCAATGATAGAAAATATTAGTGGCTATCACTGATATACTTTCATTTGCTATTTATATTTATTATTTTTTATAATAATCAAACTTGATGATTGGCTTGTTGGTATTAAGTCACTTATGAATTGAGTACTTTCAAGTCCTGCGTATCAAACTTGGCCTCATAATTCTTGTGAAAAAAAAGGGGAAGAAGAAAAAATTCAAATAAAGGAAAGAAATTTTTTATAAATGATAGAAAGAGAAGAGGCAAAAACTGAAAAAAGGAAAGAAAATTAAATAGAAAAAAATGAAGCAAAAACCGAAAAAATGAAAGAAAACTAAAAAAAGAAAAAGAAAGGGACGAAGCAAAAAATCGGAGAAAGAAAAGAAAAGAAAATAATAAAAAAAAGATAAGGGAAGAAGCAAAAATTGGAGTAAGGGAAGAAAATAAAAATAAGAAAAAGGAATAAGCAAGAGCTGAAGAAAGAAAAAAAAAAGGAATAAGCAAAAACTGAAGAAAGAAAAGAAAATTAAAAAATAAAAAAAGAAAGGAAAAAAGAAAGAAATGAAAGATAATAAAAAATAAAGCAAAGAAAAAGAAAGGGAGAAAGAAGAAAATGAAAGAAGATAAAAAAATAAAAGAAAGAAGCAAAAATTGGATAAAGGAAAGAATAAAATAAAATAAAAAGAGAAGAAGTAAAAACTGAGAAAAAAAATAAAATGAAAAAAGGGAGGGAAGAAGCAAAAATCGAAGAAGAGAGAAAACAAAAAGACTAAAAAAAAGTGTACAATAAAATAAGACAAGAGAGGGCGAAATTGGAAATTAAAAAAAAATTAAAGATTGACTAGTCAACTCACCCATATTTGCAAATATTTTAAAGATGTAATATATTTTTAGATTTGTTCTCTTATTCTACTATGTATTACAAATATCCAAGAAAAAATGGAAATTAACTTCATAGTGGAAAAATCCACAATCTCCTTGAGTATGAAGTGGAATGATTATAATAGTCCCACCTAGTAGGGTTGGCAACGGGGCTGGGGTGGGGCCGAGAGTCCCCATCCTCATCCTCACAGAGGGTATTTCCCCCATCCCCATTATATATATATATATATATATATTAAAAAAATAAAAAAAAAGTAATCGAGGATGGGGACGTGGCAGGGATACCCTCCCCATCCTCGACCCCCCAGTTAGAATCCCGAGTTTAACCCCCATCCTCGGTCAAATCAAGAATTCTCCACCCTGATCGGGGTAGGGACCTGCAGGTACCTTACCCCGTGGGGATTTTTTCCAACCTTACCACCTAGAACACTTCCTTCATCAATCTAATGTGGCATTGACTTAATTTCACTTAGGTTGCATGAAGGATTGTGATAACAACTCTTAGATTTCTCAAGTTTTAAAAAGATGATGGCTGCTGAAAAATAGTTTTCTACACTAGAGTTCTTCACCTGAAACCCACTCCATTCCCTTCACAAATTCACTTCAATTGTGAGTTCCACCACTCAATTTCAAGGTTGAGAAATTAGTTTATGTAGAAAGCTTTCTTCTCTCTAAAACTCAGTTGAATTCCCATCATAATTCACTTCAATCTTGAGTTCGACCACTCAAATTCAAGGCTGAGAATAGTAGAGAAGATCTCTTGGTTCACTGAAGATTTGAATTTGAGAATTTGTGAGGAGCAACTTGGAATTAGAGGAATTCAACAATGGAAAAGCTGATGCAATTACTGAATTGCTGAGTTTTTGAAGGTTGAAGAGAATAGTAGAGAAGACCTTATGGTGGTTCATAATTAAAGGAAAAGGAGATTGTAGCTGAAGATCAAAATTCAAGAGGTTCTTCAAAGGTATGTGTTAAAACCCTCTTAATTTTCTGTGAACATGTTTATTTTCATGTCAAAATTATTGAATTAGAATGCTTAATGATCATGGTTTCTTTCGCTGCATGTTTCTGTATTCCAACAATTGGTATCAGAGCATCATTTAAGCATTCAATTCGAGTTAATTTTGGCTTGGTGGGTATTTTTCATAAGTTGTATGAAAATGGTGAACTGATATGGTTTTTTTGAGTTTTGGCATTGAATTCTCTTCAATTAAGTTGTAATTCTTATAATTGGCTCTTGATTGATGGGCCTTAATGTGTGATTAAGTGTCTATAATTCAATTAGCGTCATTATAATTGCAATTAGGTTGTAATTGAAGAATGAAGTGAAGAAGGTCGAGCAGTAGAAACTGGATTTCCCAATACTCGATGCATGATGCCATACTCAATGGCATTACTTGATGGTATTTTGCTGCATACTCGATGCATGATGCCATACTCAATGTACGATGCCATACTTGATGGTACTCGATGGCATTTAATCGATGGTATTTTGGTACATACTCGATGCACGATGCCATACTCAATGGTACTCAATGGTATTTTGGTAAATACTCGATGCACGATGCCATACTCAATGCTCGATGGCATACTTGATGCTCATACTTGATGGCATACTCGATGCATGATGCCATACTCGATGCTCAATGGCATACTCGATGCTCGATGCCATACTCGATGCTCGATGGCATACTCGATGCTTGATGGTACTTTATGGGTTTTTGCCTGGTTAAGCCATTTTTTGAGCATTGGAAGTCCGGTTTGAGAGGTTTGGGTCTGGTTTAGGGCGGTCTAGAGGTGTTTTGGAGCTAGTTTTGGTTATTATTGCAATAGTCTAGGCAATTTTTTTTTGCTTGAGAATGCCAAAACTAAACCATATAAGTTTGTGTTTAATTATATATGCATGTGATGTTTGTTATAATTAAATAAATTTTGTATGTGCATATAGTATGCCATGTAGATTTAAAATACCACCATAGGAAGCATGTTACATGCAATGAAAGTATGTTATAAAGTGTCATAATATATAGTATGTATGTTTAGGGTTTCAGATATTTTAATATAAGGGTTATATTAAATCATATATCTAATGTATATTATGGATGTACACCATGTCTAAAGTTTTATAAGTTATAAAATTGGGTTAAAACATTTAAAATCCATAATAAAGATAAATTGCATACTCACGTAGGTTAACCACTTGTTTTAATAGTTAAAATAGGTTGTTATCTTATAAAACTTGGGTTACAACCAGTATATAATCCTGTCTAAGCCTGGAGGTATTTAAGTTGACGGTCCATGGAACACCTCCTACCTCGGGATTATGGCCAAATAATTGAGCATTGTTAACCAATTTTATGAGCAATATGTGAGTGGTGTGAGGTTTTAAAACTAGTTTATCACCTAGACATCATAGTTTAAATCCAAATATAATTGTTATACATGGATAAACACCTAGACTTCGGTTGTTTAATTAGTCGGAACATTCCTAAATAAAGATATACCGAAACAAATATTAGAACACTTTAGTGGGAGTTTAATAGCATATATGATATGTTATTAGAATGCTTCAGTGGTAATTTAATAATGCTTCAGTGGGAGATTAATAACATATATGATATGTTGTTTTTAGCTCTCACGTCCCTAAGAGTTCACAATCGAGATTCATGTTTCACTTCGTGTCACCCTAGGAGTGACTTCCATTCGGAAAGTGTTTACATAAATTGAGATTATGGTGAATAGGGGAAGTTGTTCACAGTAAAATCAAAAGTGATGTTTTTATTTTAAATCTCACGTCCTAAGATTTTCACACCATGAGATCCGTGTAACAATTCATGTCGATTATACCTCGACTGCCCCATTCGGAAAGTGTTTTCATGGGATCAAGATCAAGGTGAATGAAGGGAATTTGTTCAATGTAAAATTAAATATACGATATATTGATTTCAACTCTCACATCCCTAGAAAGTTCACACCGTGAGGTCTATACAATGCTTCGTGTCGATTATACCTCGACTACTCCATTCGGAAAGTGTTTATATGGGTTAAGATCAAGGTGAATGGGGGAAGCAGTTCATAGTAAGTGGGTAAAGGATATGTGTCAACATGTCCTGCGGTCTCTTTCGTTGGTTTGGACTGTGAGATTCCTATGTTGCGCATGAAGGTTAGCTTTAGGCGGCCCTTGCTAGTCATTTAACGACGGCTATACCCTTGGAGGGTTGTAACATAGGATTTGGAACAACTCAAACTTCAGAAATGGATAGGATTTCCTAGGTCGTTTTCCAACCTTGACTTTCCAATTCAGTAGCATCGTTGGGGTCGACCTCTAATGTCTGAAAATGGAGGGTTACACTTATGGAATTACTAAACTGTTAGTAAGTTCTGACAAAAAACGATAGCTAAATGACTATAGGAATAAGAGTTATTCTGGAGATAGTATTTAGTCAATAATGTCTTTCTTTAGTGAAAGAGTATTTGACTGCCCATCGGTAGCATTTATTTTGACTCACTATAGTATCGTTGCAAAAATAATGAATTTTGGGTACATTACTACTTTGCTAAAACATGATTGAGTTTAAAAGCAATTCACTAATAAAGAAATTTGTTTATATTTTCAAAATGATGAGTTCATTAGTACAATTATTGGCTTTGGATAAATTAACTGAGGACAATTATGCTACATGGAAATCAAATTTGAACACAATACTGGTGATAAGATGATTTAAGGTTCGTTTTGACAGAGGAGTGTCCTCCCATCCCTAGCTCAAATGCAAACCGAACTGTTTGGGAAGCATATGACAGATGGACAAAGGTGAATAAGAAAGCCCGTGTCTACATTCTTGTCAACATATCTGATGTCTTGGCTAAAAAACATGAAAGCATGAGTACTGCCAAGAGATTATGGAATCTTTGCGTGGGATGTTTGGACAACCGTTCTTCTCCCTAAGGCATGATGCTATCAAATATGTTTACAACTGCCGTATTGAAAGAAGAGGCCTCTGTTAGAGAACATGTCCTTTACATGATGGTCCATTTCAATGTAGCAGAGGTAAATGGAGCTGTCGTAGATGAGAAAAGTCAAGTCAGTTTTATTTTAGAGTCTCTTCTGAAGAGCTTCTTGCAATTTCGTACCAATGTGTTAATAAACAAGATAGAATACAACCTGACCGCACTTTTCAATGAGCTACAAGCTTTTCAATCCATTTTGAGAACAAAAGGACAAGAAGCAGAGGTAAACATTGTCGCTACTGAGAATAGAGGATCATCCTCAAAAAGGTCTGATGTTCCTTCTTCTTCAAAGAATAAGAGTATTCCCTTGAAAACGAACAAAGGGAAAGGGAAAAAGAAATCTTCTACTAGCCACAAAGACAAGGCCAAAGTTGCAGACAAAGGAAAATGTTTCTATTGTAGCAAGGATGGGTACTGGAGGAGAAACTGCCCACAATACCTTGCAGAGAAAAAAGTGGAGAAAGTAAAACAAGGAAACTAGTTCCTGAGGATTGCTTACAATGAGAAAATGCTCCAGGTTATGAACATGGGAGAATATCTCAGAAAGACCAGTGGGAGATTTTAGAGTTGCTGATAAAAGATGAATCCGGTTACTTTTATTAATGTAATAAAAGTTGTTTTATCTTTTGTAAAGGACATGTTGAATATAATCTGTTGTTATAAATGAAATGTTCATTAGCAAACGTTATATTTTATATTTTTTATACTATAAAGCAACTTTTGTTAAAACTAACCAAAGTTTAAGGCCATTTCAAATACTTAGATATTTAAAACGGTTGAAAAATAATAAGGTAAAAGATGTATTCTGGTACTTATCTTTGGTAATTAAGATTATTGTCACATCATGTCTTAATGAGATTAAGAAGGTTGAAAGTGGTCATCTAAATAAGTTAGAAGACAAATCTTTTAACTCTATGTGTATCTTGTCTTGAAGATAAGTTGATCAAAAGAACCAAAGAACCCTTAAAAGCTTATGTATTCAGATCTTTGTGGTCTGGTGAATGTTAAAACATAAGGAAGGGTATGAATATTTTATTAGTTATTCTAAAGTACCGTTGTATTTACCTAAGTTGTAAGTTTAAAACACTTGAAAAGTTCAAGGTGCATAAAACTTAATAAGCAAAATACTTCAATTAGATCGAAGTAAAGAGTACAGAGAATCAGGGAGTACAGAGAAGCAAAATACTTCATATATTAGTGTCGAAACCTTAAGTATTGGAATACTGTTCAAATAGCATGTCTATTTGTAGGCAACCCAAAAGTAGTGTACTTTTCATGTAAAAGAAAATCAAGTGTTTGTGTTGACAAATGCTAAACTTTTTCTAGAAAAGTATATGAGATCACCATGTATTATTTAGTTTCCATAAAAAGCAAAGTGTATATCAATAAAGAGTTATTGATTAAAGATGACACTGTAACAAAAGTTGTTTGGATAGCCAAGCCATTATTTGGGTTTAGTGGAAACTCAAAGATTTGAGGGTACCTCGATGTAGTGGGAGGAATGTATGATAGCCTAGCCATTATTTGGGTTTAGTGGAAACTCAAGTCATTAGGTCTTGGTGACAGTATCGAGAAATGAGAAGTTGTGGAAATAATATATTTTCCCTTTATTGTTTTGAATCGAGTCCACTATATACTAATATGTTTACAGAGATCCTCTCGGCTAAAGTGTTTGAGGATCACATATTGAAACTAGGACTACGGGTTGTATAACCTAGGGCAAGTGGGAGAAAAACCCATGGGAATGTGATACCTAAGGATGGGTATGTGATACCTAAAGGCAAATCATAGGTATGTGATGCCCTAGTTTATTGCATTTCTTTCTAAAACTCAAAACTCAATGTATTCATATGTATGTTACCACTGAAGTTTTAGTCCAAGTGGGAGTTTGTTGGGTTTTATGTCCTAAAACTCGTGGTTTGTAAACAATAAACTCATTATGTAAATTGATAAAGTTGTCATTGAATATATGAATTGCTTATTTCGTTTTAGAAATAAATCCAATAAACTAAAAGATCCATGACTATTACATGAGTACTTGAACTTTATGTGGAGACATAAAAGTGGATCAAGTCCGGGTAAATAGTCAAAATGATCTATAATATACGAATAAGGTTGGGTACCTTATTCTGGTAACACTATCGGATGTGGCCCACTCTGTAGTTGTTACAAGAAGTTGTAAAGTGCTACAAACAAAGTGATCCTAATTCCTTCATGTGGTGACATAAGCACTGGGGGCGTCCTATGCACTGAGAGTTCATAAAATTAGACAAAGAAATAAGTCACTCTTACTTTATAATGCTATTTACTGTTTAAGACTGACTATTTCATAGCGATAACCTAGGTAACTTAATCTTAATCCTAAGCTAACTATGGACTCCTATTTATTCGGGATTATCCTTAGAACTCAATAAGCCTCCCATTTCAGGGGTAAGATCGGGTAGATAGCTGAGAACATAGGGTGCAAGATGGAATTCACTCCTAACCTCTTTCAGCGATAGTAGAGAGGTTATTCCCTTAAGTGCTGACTCTGGGTCTTGAACAAGGGGCCCCACCCTCTCATTGGCCCCAGAGGGACTCGGTTTGATGATTGGATCTTAAACCAATTGTTCATTAGAGGACTATTGGGACTTAAGAAACAAGAGGTAATCTCGGGGCTAAAACAATCTTTTGACCCAGCTGTTATTACGCACAAACTATGAAGGGTTAATTACTAATTATGGTTATATCAGTAGACAAAATATATCTATAGTGAGGGGAGTGCAACTACTGGGTTTTAGTGGAGTGACTCGATAGTTAACGAATAAAGGTTAATTCGGTGTAAAGTCTTTAGCCAATTAAGCTCGGATCGTTGGAGCCCATGATCTGTAGATCCATTAGGTCCCTTTACTAGCTCACAAACGAAATTAGCCTTAGAATAACATAATAAGTTGATTTGAAACTTTCAAATTCGAATTAAGGGAATTGATAATTATATGTATAATTACATATTTAATTTTGGAATTAACGTAATTGGAGAATCAATTAATATTTAAATATGATTTAAATATTAATTTCATGAATGAGGATTCATGATGATGGGATTTAGTGACAAATTAATTTAATATTTGATATTGAATTAATAGAATTAATTAAACTATTTAATTAATTATTAATTATTAATTTTAATAGAATTAATTACATTATTTGATTGATTAGTGAATTAATTTTTGTAAAATTAATAAAATTTCAATTTTGGTTAAAGAATTAAAATTGGGAAAATTTTTGATTTTGAAAACCAAATTCAAAATGGGAAATGTGGGATTTTCCCACTTTCAAGAGCTGGAATCACTTGAAGTGATCAGTTTGTGTGAGAGTCATGTAATAAAACTACTCTTGATTGAGTAGAAAAGCTGATGCAATTGCTGAATTGCTGAGTTTTTGAAGGTTGAAGATGTTCTTCAACAAGTTGAAAAACCAGAAAACCTCTCCTCCAATTCCCTAAGTTCAAGCATGTTTTGAGTCCCACAACTCAATCTAAGGCTCAAAGAGAATAGTAGGAAAGATCTTGTGGTGGTTCACAACCAAAGAAAAAGGAGATTGCAGCTGAAGATCAAGATTCAAGAGGTTCTTCAAAGGTATGTATTGAAACCCTCTTAGTTCTCTGTGAACATGCTTATTTTCATGTCAAAATTAATGAATTATAATGCTTAATGATCATGTTTTCTTCCGCTGCATGTTTCTTTCTTCCAACAGCAACACCCTTGAGTCGGCCTCGAACATTTTAAACCAGCCTGAACCGGCCCAAAAACTCTAAAAACTAGGTTGAACTGGTCAAAACCGACTCAACTAACTCAACCGGACCTACAAAAACCAAGTAATTCGAAAATGGAGGGTATACAAGACTTACTAAGTGTTAGTAAAGATACGAGTTATTCTGGTATTAGTATTTAGTCAAGGATGTCTTGATTCAGTGAAGGAGTAATCAGCTGCCCTTCGGTGGGGGCTATTCTGACTCACTACAATATCGTAGTAAAAGAATAATGAGTATGGGTACATTATTATTTGCTTAATAAATTGGATTAAAAATTAGAGTTAATTAGTTCACAAATAATTTTTTTACTTTTCAGTAATGACAATATCAATTATAGAACTGCTAGCATTAGAAAAACATGCAGCGACAATTACAAAACTTAGAAGTCAAATATCAATACGATACTAGTAAGATGATCTCCAATTCGTTTTAACGAAGGAGTGACCTCCATCCCCTAATCCCAACGTAAACTGAACAGTTCGAGATGCGTATGACAGATGGGTCAAAGCTAATAAGAAGGCTCGGGTTTATATATATTTTAGCCAGCATACCTGATCCACTGTCTAAGAAACATGAGAGGTTAGCTACTGCAAGAGAGATCATGGACTCTTTGCAGGGCCTATTTGGACAACCGTCCACATCTGCCATGCATGACAAAATTAAATTTTGTTACAACTGCAGAATGAAGGAAGGAACATCCGTAAAGGAACATGTTTTGAACATGATGGTTCACTTCAATATTGCAGATGTGAATGTCATGAATGAGAAGAGTCAAGTTGGATTCATAAAAAAGAATGCTATGATGACTAAGATAGAGTACAACCTGGCGAATCATCTAAACGAACTTCAGATTTACGAATACTTTTTGAAAAATAAAGGATCAAAGGCAAAAGCAAATGTTGCCCTACCTCAAAGAGGAAACCCTAGAAAGATCGTCTTCTGGGAGTAAATCTGGCCTTTCTTTCTCTAAGAATAAAAGTATTCAAAATAAGAAGAAGGAAACTAGGAATGGGAAGGCTCTAACTACACAGAAAGGGAAGAAGGTAGTTGCTAAAGGAAAATTTTTCCATTGCAATGAAAATGGTCATTGGAAAAGAAATTGCCCTAAATATCTTGTAGAGAAGAAAGCTAAAAAAGAAAAATAAGGTAAATTAGATATACTAGTTATTGAGACATGTATAGTGGAGAATGAAGATTCTACCTGGATATTGGATTCAGGGTTCACTAATCATGTTTATTTTTCTTCTCAGGAAACTAGTTCCTGGAGGCAGCTTGAAGAAGATGAGATTACTCTCTGGGTTGAATCAGGGGAGAGTATCTCAGCAAAAATAGTGGGAGCGGTAAAGTTAAGTTTTGGGAATAGATATCTGTATTTAGAAAATATTCTTTATGTACTTTCTTGTAAAAAAAATTTGGTATCTATTTTCTGTTTGTTGGAACATTTGTACAATGTAAATTTTGGTCATAATGAAGCGTTCATTACAAAATGAGGTGTACAAATATGTTCCACAAACTTAGAAGGTAACTTATACAAGTTAAAGCCATCTAAAGTTGAAGCTGTATATAGCATAGAAATGTTTAAAACAGCTGAAACTCAAAGAAAAAGGCAACACATTTCGAAAAGTACCTATCTTCGACACTTGAGACTTGGTCACATTAATCTCAATAGGATTGAGATATTGGTTAAAAGTGGACTTTTAGAAGATAACTCTTTGACACCTTGTGAGTCATGTCTCGAAGGAAAAATGACAAAAAGATCTTTTTTCTGGAAAAGGTCTTCGAGACAAATAAACCTTACAGCTCGTGCATTCTGACCTTTGTGGACCAATAAGTGTTAAAGCACAGGGAAGTTATGAATATTTCATTAGCTTTATTGATGATTATTCAAGGTACGGTTACATTTACCTAATTCATTAAAAGTCTGAAGCTCTTGAAAAGTTCAAGGAATTTAAGACTGAGGTTGAGAACCAATTAGGTAAATCTATTAAGATAGTTCGATCAGATCGAAGTGGGGAGTATTTAGACTTAAAATTCCAGTACTATATGATAGAACATGGAATTCAGTCACAATTCTCTACACCGAGAACGCCTCAGCAGAATGGTGTATCTGAACGAAGAAACAGAACCTTGTTAGACATGGTTCAGTCCATGATGAGTTATGCTCGGTTGCCTAACTCGTTCTGGGGATATACAGTAGAGACTGCAACTTACATTGAATAACATTCCCTCTAAGAGTGTTTAAGAAACACCTTATGAGTTATGGACAGGGTGTAAAGTTAGTTTGCATCATTTCCGGATCTAGGGTTGCCCGACACATGTGTTGGTGTGAAATCCAAAGAAATTGGAACATCGTTCAAAATTATGCTTATTTGTTGGTTACCCTAAAGGAACAAGAGGTGGTCAATTTTATGATCCTCATGATGATAAGGTAATAGTATCGACAAATGCCACAATCCTAGAGGCAGACCACACATAAGATTATAAACCCCACAGTAAACTGGTATTGGAAGAGATTTCAAAAGATGCTACAAATGGATCAACAAAAATTGTTGATCAGGCTCGCTTATCAATAAGAGTCGTTGATAGATCAAGCACATATAGTCCATCACATCCTACTCAAGTGTGGAGAGAGCCTCGATGTAGTGGGAGGGTTGTGGGACAGCCTGACTGCTGATGATGTCTAACTAAAACCATACCTGAAACCGAAGTCACCATACCTGATGATGTCTTAGAGGATCCATTAACTTATAACAAGCAATAGATGATGTTGATCGAGATCAGTGGATCAAAACCATGGACCTTGAAATAGAGTCTATATACTTTATTCTAGTTTGGGAACTTGTAGATAAACCTGATGAGGTAAGACCTATTAGTTGTAAGTGGATCTACAAACGTAAAAGAGACCCTACGGGGAAGGTGTAGACCTATAGATATAGGAGCAATAGTGTGGAGAAGTATTAAGCAGAGCTGCATTGCAGACTCCACAATGGAAGTAGAATATGTTGTTGCATGTGAAGCAGCCAAGGAAGCAGTATGGCTTAGGAAGTTTCTAGCTGATCTGGATGTTGTTCCAGACATACATCTTCCAATCACTTTGTATTACGATAATAGTGGGACAGTAGCGAACTCCAAAAAGCCTAGAAGCCATAAGCGTGGGAAACATATTGAGTGCACATATCATCTCATTAGAGAGATCGTGCTGAGAGGAGACGTTATTATGAGATAAATAGTTCTGAGCACAATATTGTTGATTCATTTACAAAGGCCCCCTCGGCTAAGATTTTCGAGGGTCATCTGAAGAGTTTAGAACTACGTGTAGAATAAATAGGGCAAGTGGGATAAATTGTGGGTATGGGATACCCTAGTTTATTGTATTTAGATTTCTCTCACAGTACTCAACTTTATTATAACCCACTAGGAGTTTTAGTCCAAGTGGAAGTTTGTTGGGTTGTATGCCCTAAAACTTGTAGTTTGTAAACAGTAAACATATATGAAGTTTATTCAAATAAATGTTGTTGAATGAAAATGAAATGATAACTGTAAATCCAATAAATTATAAACCCTTGGCTATTGTAATGAATACTTGGACTTTATGTGGAGACATAAACTGGATCAAGTTTGAGTAAAATAGCCTAAATAGTCTATGGTACTTGGATTAGGTTGGTACCTATTTCTGAGGATACTATTGAATACGACCCGCTTTATGATTGTTACAAATATTGTAAAGTGCCATAAACAATGTGATCAGTTTATTCATGTAGAGACATGTGAGCGGTGGTATTCTACACGATGAGATTATGTAAGATTGACCACAAAATAATCACTGTTACCTATTAATATCGTTTCCTATTAACACTTATTAATTTCACTTCTTGATGACCTAAATAACATGATCTAAATCCTGAGCTGTCTATGAACACCTGTTTATTCGGGATTGTCCCTTGATCTGCATAGGTGAGGGTAAGCTCAAAAGCGCTGCTTAATATGCCTCCTATTTCAGGGATAAGACTAGGCAAGATGGAATTCACTCCTACCAATATTAAGGATAGTAGAAAGGTTGTTCCCTTAAGGGCTGATCCAGGGTCTTAAACAAGGGGCCCCATCCTCTCATGAAAGGGAATGGATTTAGTGATTAGGATCCTAAATCAATTATTCATTAGAGGGATAGTGGTACTTAAGAAGAAAAGATGTAACTGATGACATGTAGAAATGCATGTCATCTTAGGCCTTTTACTTAGAATTATGAAGGCTGTTAAGCAGAATATGCGGCAATTATGCTAGGAATTCATAAGAAAGAGAGCTTGTGTCGTTCAGCATGATGAATCTCGGCTAACCCATTATTATTCATTCAATGTTCTATTTTTGTAGCTAATGCAGGAAGTGGATGCAAACGCGAAAACCGGACCACCGCATAGACGATCGCATACGGAGAAACTCTCCATCGCAAAGGCGAACACATTCGATCAACGCATGGATGTTGCGATGATCAGCCGTATACGTCCATCGCATGGGAGTTGCGCGCGTCAAGCGATTAGGGTCATTGTGTAGAGTTGCGGTACTAAGCGAATGCGGTCACTGCATGATTGGGCTACACGATAAAGCCCACTAATGGGATCAACGCAAGGTTGGTGGGATGAATGCATCAACGTATCTACCTCGAGAAAATCAAAAGACGATGTTGACATTTCACCTACCACGCAATTAGCGGCAGAGATTCAGAAGGACTAAATGCGCCAAATGTCAGAATTAGAGCAGTCCATTAATGCTGTCAGCAATCCAGGCTCTATATAAAGAAGCCGATGAGTAGAAATTCAAGTATCCAAGGTTTTCGCCCGAGGTTCTCCTAAGGCAGATCCTTGTGATCCAGACAAATGCGTGAGAAGACACTTAAGAGTTCTCCACCTCCTTCATCCATTCTGAGTGACGATTGGAGCCTTCGACTGGAGCTAGATCTCGAGAGAGTCAGCTCCACCACCCATCCATGGCACCACTGACAGCCTTGACACACATCCGCTAGAAGCAAGTCTTTGCTTCTAGCCGGTCATTCCATTTTCCCTTCTTTTTCTTATATTGTATTATACTACATTTTGGAATTTTAATACATTTTATGTTCAATACATTTCTATATTTCCTTCGATTCCATCTCCATATTCTTTACTTAGCATCTTTACTTTCATTGCATCACTTAGTGAGATTGCTTGAGTATCGCATACTTAGTCATGTGGATTAAGGATATGAAGCATGTAGCAAACCACCGAAAGGTGTGCTTGCATGAGTGTGTGAGTAAACCTTATTTGCTTAGTGTGAAGCTGTAGCAACGCCTGTCTATAGGCTAACGCAACACTTGTCTATGAGTAAAGTCAGCAACAACTAACTGCCCGGGGAGGGTAAGTGGTTGGTCGCATTAAGCAATGTAAGTCATTGTTCACTAGGGATAGGAACAATCTTAGGTCAACAAAGTTCATGCGGTTACCTTGTTCTATGAGCGCTTCATTCATCACTTAGGCTTACTTGGGAAAGTAGTCTAAAACCCAAATCTAAGACTCGGAAGAGCGGATTGGAACACATAAGCAAGAATGGGGATCTTAGAGATAAGTTCTGTTTGCTTTCACATAGCGTATGCACCCTACGGATAGGATATTGCATGCGTCCAGGAAGTAGGATAAGGTGTGATATGCGGCCATCACGTTCATGTGACGAGAGCTCATGAGCGGGTTATAGGGGTTTAGGCAGGTATAGGCTTCTCGATAATATTGTATATATACCGTATACGTCCTAGAGTTAGGTTCAAGTGTGTGTAGAATGACAGCATGGCTTGCGTTGACTAAGATTACCCTTGCGGTCACTCTTAAGAGTTGCAATGAAGATATCTCCGCATTTTATCTATTTTCCCATTCATTTGTTTCATGTTAAGAGTTGTCGTGTCTCTACCTCTCATGCATATCCTCATTGCGTTGTCTGTTAGCTAAGAGTAGGAGTAGTGTTAGTGTAGAAACCCCTCCATCATTCTTTTATTTAAACTGCCTCATGCACATTACCGCATTCATTTTGCTACAAGTCCCTGTGTTCGACCTCGGATCACCCGAGAAACTTGCGTTTGCGTTATAGTTGGTGTGAGCGCAAGAAAACTTGTGACAGGATGCATGGTCATCGCATACATTCGTTAACGCATAGGCATTCCAACGCATGACCATCGACGCATGACAATCAACACATACCTTAAGAACATGCATTGCATATTGTGTCCAAGGGATTTTAGTTGTTGAGTAGTTTGACATCTAATTTCCCGTCATCAGTAACTCAGAAGTAAAACGATAAGTGACATAACTAAGGTTACTAACAACCTGTGAAGGATCAACTTATCGATGACGGTTATATCAAATGGACACATAATATATCTACAGTGAGAGGAGTGCAACTATAGGCTATAGTGGACAGTTCTTTTAGTTGACTTATATTGATTAACTAGGTCAAAGAGTTTGACCGGTTAGTCTCAGATTGTTGGAGCCCATGATCTGTAGGTCCATCGGGTCTCCTTGCTAGCTCACTACAGACAAAATTGAAGAACTAGGTGAAGTGAGAATTTGAAATGTTCAAATTCAGTCTTTAGGGAAAATTGTATTTTATATGAGATATAATTTACATTTATGTAATTAATTATTTTTGGAGATTATGTTTTAAATAAAATATTAGCATGAAAGTGTTTGAAAATTGATTAATGTGATTAATCAAAAGCTAGGTGTCAAAGAAAATTTAATATGTGATATTAAATTTTTTTATTCAATTAAAAATATTTTAATTAAATAACTTCTAAAATATGAAAATAGTATTTCATATTTTTGTCAAAAATTATTTTATTATAAAATTTATTTTAATAAAAAAATTAGTTAGTAAAAAAATCCAATTGTTGGATTTTCCCTCTAACTAAGTGGTTTTTTAAGTGCCTCTTCCAAAGTTTGATACCTAGAGATTTCATGCTAGTGGAGTTTGAGGTGGAAGATATGCAAGATGGGATTTTGCATGTATTTTGTCTTTAAATAGTTTTGTTTTTCAAATATGTAAGAACTAATGCTTCCTTGAATATTAAAATAACCTCTTCCAGAAAATCTCCTTTACTCTTCTTTTTACTAGAGTGAAATTCCCTAGCTTTCACCAACAAAACGGTCCCCACAATTGTGTTCTTCAACCGGAGAATAGCGAGGATTTTCTATTGGTGGTGTCGATCAAGCACGGAGAGGAAGATTACAGTGGATTCTACAAAGGTTTTATTTTCTAACCTTTTTTGAATGCTTATACTTAGTTTATTGTAATTAGAACGTTATCGATCTTTGCTTCCGCCGTGCATGCTATTTTTATATTCCAACAATTGGTATCAGAGCATGTTTATAATGTTCTATTGCATTTGGTGGGTGTTATTCATATGATGAATGTTTGGTTGACTAAAGTGGATACATTACAGTTTTGGCATTAGTTTTCTATTAATTTGTTATTGAAATTTGTAATTGCTCACATGTTTATGAGCATTATGTTGGGTTTAATGTCCTATAAACTCGTAGTTTGTAAATCATTAAACATATTCTATTTCCAATAAAGACGTTATTGAGGTTATTCAGTAAAAGATGTTATTGAATATGTAAGTTGCGAATATCTAACCTAAATTCAATAAACTAAGATCCTTGGCTATAACATGAATACTCCAACTATATGTAGAGAAATATCATAGGCTCAAGTCCAAGTATATAGCCAAAACTGTTTATAGTATAAGGATAGGGTTGGGTATCTTATCCTGGGGACACTATGAACGCAGCCCACTTTGTATTAAGTACAAACGATGAGATCCTAAATCGTTCATGTAGAGACATGTGAGTGGAGGCATCCTATGCAATGAGTTTGCATAAGACAGGATCGCAAAATTAGTCACTTTCTATTTATAACGCCGTTTACTGAAGAAACTGACTATTTCACAAGATAACCTAAGTAACTCGATCTTAATCCTGAGCTAACTATGAACTTCTGTTTATACGAGATTATCCTTTGACCTGCAAGAGTGAGAGTGGCCAGATATCGCCGACTCAACAAGCCTACCATTTTTGGGATAAGATTGGATAGATAGCTGGGGACATAGTCTCACAAGACGAAATTCACTCCTACCCATTTCAGGGATAGTAGAGAGGTTGTTCCCTTAAGTACTAACTCCAGGACTTGAACAAGGGGCTCCATCCTCTCCTTAGCTCGAGAGAGACTTAGGTTTGATGGTTGGACCACAAACCGATTGTTCATTAGAGGATTAGTGGAACTTAAGGAACAAGAAGTACTATAGGGGTAAAACGAATATTTGACCCGGCTATAGCTACGAACAACCTATGAAGGATCGACTTACTGAACATGGTTATATCAAGTGGACAAAAATATATCTACGGTGAGGGGAGTGCACCTACTGGGCTATAGTGGAGTGTCCCGGTAGTTAACGAATGTTGGTTAGCTTGGTTAATGAGATTAGTCGGTTAACGTCGAATCGTTGGAGCCCATGATCTGTAGGTCCATTAGGTCCCCCTACTAGCTCATATCGGAATAAAGCCTAGAACAATTAGATAGGAAACTTTGAATCGTTCAAAATCGGGAAAGGGTATTATCATCAATTGTGTTTGACACAATAATTTAATTATGAATTAAATTATTAAATGAGAGATAAAGTATTTAAAAGTGTTTTAAATACTATATACATGAATAAGGATTCATATATAATGGATTGCACAAGGTTAGAATGATTAATTGAATTAATCATATGAAATTAATTGGAAAAGTTTCAAATTAATTACCAAAAATTAATTTCAATTTAGAATTAAAATTAAAATTAAAATGCAAGCTAAAATCAGATTTTGGATCAAGGATAGTGGATTTTGTTGGAATCCCACTTATGCATGGTGATTCAAAGTGGAAAAATAACTTATCCATGCACTCTTGCATGTAATGTTACATGAACACCTAAAATCCACTATTGCTTGCATCTCCACCATGTGTCTTGCATCTTGAGGCTTCTTGATGCATGGATTCACTCTATAAGTAGAAGTAGAATCAGATTGAGAGCTGGAGACAACCATTTTCCATACTGTTATGCTGCTGGAATTTGGTCTCAAACTCACCTACCTTCATATATCTCTCTAGAGCTTGAACCTTCAAGTATTCCCTTCCCATTCCCTATCTCTATAGACTCCCACAAGTTGTTCTTGGCCCGGAGAATAGTAGGGAAGACATTAGAGGTGGTCCACACACCGTTCATGAGCAAAGGAATCAAAGGGAGTTGCTGAATCGGTCTCCAAAAAGGTTGGTACAAATTCTGCTCTCTGTTTACGGTATTTGGACAACATGCTTTCATTTTCTAAAATTGATGTAGTTAAGTGCCTCCGATCCTAAAATGGCTTCCACATGTGTTATATGAACACCTTCACATTAATGTGCTGCAAAAGGTCTGTAAATTTGCTAGAGTCATTAGAGTTGTTCTTAGGCTATAATTGCTCGGTTTTGGCAAAGTGGACAACTTCTTTTTGGTGAAGAAAAGCTCTAAGACCTAAATTATATCCCAGACCCGAGAACCCGATGACCCGACCCGGTTCGGTGGAGCTCACGCACGCTTTGCCTTCTTTGTGTCCGACCCGACCCGTCCGTGCGCCCAACCCATTCACTTGTTTATCGCCCGTGTGTCCATCTGGTTCCACCCATTGACTTCGCCTACTCGCATTGACCAGCCTATCCAAAAGTTATAGACCGGTTCGGTTGAATTAGTTGAGCCAATTTGACCGGTTCAACCTGGTTTTTGGAGTTTTTGGTCGGTTCGAATTGGTTCAAAGAGTTTGAAGTCGGTTCGAGGGAGCGGCTTGCTGTTTTATGTAATAATTTAGTTGTTTGTTTATTTTAATGCCAAAACTGATCCACTTTAGTGTTGTTAAGTATTATGCATGTGATGTATGATATTGTTTTTAATATGTGTGCATAAAGTATGTCATATAGTTTTTAAAAAAAATCCCACCAAAGGATAAACATGTGGCATACATTTGTTATATGTTATAAGTGTTATAATGTATACAATATGCATGCTTAGATTTTCATGTTTAATATAAATGTTATATTAAAGCTGATTTTCTTTAAGGAAGCATGTTATATATGAATGTTCTAGGGTTATAATTGTTATAATTGTTTTATAATTGTTATAAAATAACCTAGACTTTTAAAATCTATAACAAAGATAAATTGCATGCTCACCTAGGGTTAACCCGTGCAATTCAATCGATTTCTTTATAAGAGTTAAAATAGGTCGATTACTTATAAAACAAGAGTTGTTTACTTACTCGGGGAGATCTTGTCTAAGTTTGGGGCTACTTAAGTTGACAGTTTACGAAACACCTCCTACCTGGAGATCAAACTGGCGTCTAAGTCAATAACCCTAGTTTTATGAGCGTGCGTAAGTGGTGTAAGGTAATAAAATTGGGTTATCACCTAGCATGATAGATTAATTTTAGGTATAAGAGTTATACTAGGAAAAATTACCTAGACTTAGGTTGTACAAAATTAGTCAGTTAATAACCAAGTCAGTGCACATTTTTATACAATAGAACACTTCAGTGGGAGATTAATAATATATGAGATATATTATTTATGGCTCACATATCTCTATAATTTCACACCGTGAGATCCATGCTTGACTTCGAGTTACTATTTGTGGCAACCTTCCTTTGGAAAATGTTTGCATGGGTCAATAACAAGATAAATAGGGGAAGTTGTTCGTAGTAAGTGGGTGAAGGGTGTGTGTCAACACGCCCTGCGGTCTCTGCCATTAGGTCACATCGTGAGATTTCTATGTTGCGCCTGCTTTCATTTAGAGGCAACACTAGCTAGTCATTAGCCGCAGTGATCCCTTCGGAGGGTTGTAACATAGGATTCGGAACTCGTGAACTCTAGAAATGGATAGGGTTACTTAGGTCCATTTTCAAACAATTGTTTCTCCTTCG
The DNA here is from genome assembly GCF_027475165.1 of Benincasa hispida. Lineage (NCBI taxonomy): Eukaryota > Viridiplantae > Streptophyta > Magnoliopsida > Cucurbitales > Cucurbitaceae > Benincasa > Benincasa hispida. The sequence continues at coordinate 49,918,387 of NC_143478.1, read as the reverse complement.
AGGGCTTGTTTGATTTCGATCTCTGTAATTCGAAAATGACAGGTATACACTTACAAGACTCACTAAGTGTTAGTAAAGTTCTTGACCAAATAAACAGTAACTAGTTCATGACCAAATAAACAGTAACTAAGTACTATAAGGATAAGAGTTGTTTTGGTATTAGTATTCAGTCAAGAATGTCTTGATTCAGTGAAGGAGTAGTCGACTGCACTTCGGTGGGGGCTATGTTGACTCACAGAATTATCGTAGGAAAAGAATAATAAGTATAGGTACATTATTATTAGCTTAATAAATTGGATTAAAAATTAGAGTTAATCAATTCACTAATAATTTGTTTACTTTTCAGTAATGTCAACATTAATTATACAACTTCTAGCTTCAGAAAAACTTAATAGCGATAATTACGGAACTTGGAAGTCGAATATCAAAACGATACCAGTAATAGATGATCTTCGATTCATTTAACGGAGGAGTGTCCTCCATCCCCTAGTCCCAATGCAAATCGAATTGTTCGGGATGCGTATTATAGATGGGTCAGAACTAATGAGAAGGCTCGGGTTTATATTTTAGCCAGTATATCAGATGTACTATCTAAGAAACACGAGAGGTTAGCTACTGCAAGAGAGATCATGGACTCTTTATAGGGCCTGTTTGGACAACCGTCCACATCTGCCATGCATGACACAATTAAATTCGTTTACAACTGCAGAATGAAGAAAGGAACCTCCGTAAGGGAACATGTTTTGAACATGATGGTTCACTTCAATATTGTAGAAGTAAATGGAGCCATCATGAATGAGAAAAGTCAAGTTGGATTCATCATGCAGTCTCTTCGAAGAGCTTTTTTCAATTCAAAATGAATGCTATGATGAACAAGATAGAGTACAACTTGACGACACATCTCAATGAATTCTAGATTTACGAATCTTTATTGAAAAATATTGGTTCAGAGGCATAAGCAAATGTTGCTTCCACCTAAAAGAGGAAACCCCAGAAAGGATCGTCTTCTGGGAGTAAAGCTGACCTTTCTTTCTCCAGGTATAAAGGTATTCAAAAGAAGAAGAAGGAAATTGGGAAGGGGGAAGGCTCTAGCTGCATAGAAAGGGAAGAAGGTAGTTGCTAAAGGAAGATGTTTCCATTGCAATGAAAATGGTCATTGGAAAAGAAATTGCACTAAATATCTTGCCGAGAAGAAATTTGAAAAAGAAAAACGAGGTAAATTAGATTTACTTGTCATTGAGACATGTATAGTGGAGAATGAAAATTCTACCTGATATTTGATTTAGAAGCCACTGATCATGTTTGTTTTTCTTCTCAGGAAACTAGTTCCTGGAGGCATCTTGAAGAAGATGAGATTACTCTCTGAGTTAGATTGAAGGAGCATATCTAAGCAAAAGTAGTGGGAGTGGTTAAGTTAACTTTTGGGAATAGATATCTGTATTTAGAAAATGTTATTTATGTACTTTCTTGTAAAAGAAATTTGATACCTATTTCCTGTTTGTTAGAATGTTTTTACAATGTAAATTTTGGTCATAATGAAGCGTTCATTACAAAAAGAGGTGTACAAATATGTTCCGTAAACTTAGAAGGTAACTTATACAAGTTAAAACTATCTAAAGTTGAAGCTGTATATAACACAAAATTGTTTAAAATAGCTAAAACTCAAAGAAAAAGGCAACACATTTCTCAATCTACCTATCTTTGGCACTTGAGACTTAGTCACATTAATCTGAACAGGATTGAGAGATTGGTTAAAAGTGAACTTCTAAACATGTTAGAAGACAACTCTTTACCACCTTGTGAGTCATGTCTCGAAGGAAAAATGACAAAAAGATCTTTTTCTAGAAATGGTCTTCGAGTCAAAGAAACCTTAGAGCTCGTGCTCGGACCTCTGTGGACTGATAAATGTTAAAGCACATGGAGGTTATGAATATTTCATTAGCTTTATTGATGATTATTTAAGGTACGATTACATTTACATATTTCATTATAAGCTTGAAGCTCTTGAAAAGTTCAAGGAATTTAAGACCGAGGTTGAGAACCAATTAGGTAAATCTATTAAGATAGTTCGATCAGATTGTGGTGGGGAGTATTTATACTTTTCCAAGACTATATGATAGAACACAGATTCAGTCACAACTCTCTGCACCGAGAATGCCTCAGCAGAACGGTGTATCTGAATGGAGAAATAGAACCTTATTAGACATGGTTCGGTCCATGATGAATTATGCTCGGTTGCCTAACTCGTTCTGGGGGTATACAGTAGAGACTAAAACTTACATTTTGAATAACGTTCCCTCTAAGAGTGTTTTAGAATCACCTTATGAGTTATGGACAAAGTGTAAAGCTAGTTTATGTTATTTTCGGATCTGGGGTTGCCCGACACGTGTGTTGATGCAAAATCCTAAGAAATTGGAACATCGTTCAAAATTATGCCTATTTGTGGGTTACCTTAAAGGAACGAAAGGTGGTCAGTTTTATGATCCTCAGGATGATAAGGTAATTATATTTACCAACACCACAATCCTAGAGGAAGACCACACACGAGATTATAAACCCTGCAGTAAACTGGTATTGGAAGAGATTTCAAAAGATGCTATAAACGGATCAACAAAAGTTGTTGATCAGACTTGCTTATCAACAAGAGTTGTTGATAGATCAAGGACACCTAGTCCATCACATCCTACTCAATAGTTGAGAGAGTTATCTTCTTGACCACTATATGGGTTTAACTGAAACCGAAGTCACCATACCTGATGATGGCTTAGAGGATCCATTAACTTATAAACAAGCAATGGATGATGTTGATCGAGATCAGTGGATCAAAGCCATGGACCTTGAAATAGAGTTTATATACTTTAATTCATTCTGAGAACTTGTAGATAAACCTGATGAGGTAAGACCCATCAGTTGTAAGTGAATCTACAAGCGTAAAAGAGACCATACGAGGAAGGTATAGACCTACAAAGCCCGATTAGTAGTAAAAGGTTATGCCCAGGTTGGGGGGGGGATGGACTATGAAGAAACCTTCTCACTTGTTGCTATGATTAAATCAATAAAGATACTCTTGTCTATTGTGATAGATTAAATTAACATGCAGCAGAGAAAACCAGAATCAATAAGTACTCTAATTATGCTTAATTTGAGTTTAAAACATGCTTCAAAGTAACTATTAGAGGAGAGGGTTTGCTTAACACAATACCTTTGATGAAACCTCTTCAGAAACCAGCTGAGCTCCATGTAAAGATACTTCAATCTATAAGTAGACCACCACAATGATCTTCTCTACTATTCTCTTGCAAGGATTGTGTAGTGGAAACACTAAATTGAGCTGGTTTTGATGAAGACTAAAGAGGGTTTGGAAGAGTGTCTCGAATTTTTCAGAGTTCTTGAAGAAGCCTAATCATTCAGCCCAACACTTTGATTTATAAGCATCATGCAAATTCAAAGCTTCATGAAGGCCAACTCCTTCTTCATTGATTAAGTGGAATTGGATGAATAAGGTACTTGCACCATAGTGGAGATTTCCAACTTTTGGAAATTTCCACTTTGTATTGGTTTTTTCAAATTTTGTTTTAAAAAATGATTTCTAAAATCAAAATTACAAATAAACTAATTTATTTGTTTCATTAGTTTTACAAAAATTAATTCAATTAATTAATTTTAAATAAAACTAATTAATTAAATCTTTTAATTAATTTTGTTAATTTAATATCTAATATTAAATTAATAAAATACCAATTTCACTACAATGAATTTAGTTTCATATAATTAATATTTAAATCATAACTTAAACATTAATTGATTCTCCAATTTTGTTTAATTTCGATAAAATTAAACAATTCAATTGTATCGAATACAATTAAAAGAAACCCTAATCGAATTTGAATATTTCAAATTCTAAACCCTAAATTCAAATCTCATCAAGATTACTCAATTTACTAATTCAAATTACGAGCTAGTAGAGGGATCTTACGGACCTACAGATCATAAGCTCCAATGATTTGAAATTAATTGATTAAACTCTTTAAACCGAATAATCACTATTCATTAACTACCAAGACATTCCATTATAGCTTGATAGTTACACTCTCCTCACTATAGATATATGTCTGTCCATTTTAACCATAATTGGTAAGTCAATCCTTCACAGGTCGTTCGTATTTATAGCTGAGTCAAAGATTACTATTTTACCCCTGCAACTACATCTTGCTCCTTAAGCTCCCACTGCCTCCATTGAACAATTGATTTATAGTCCAACTTATAAATCATGACCCTCTCTTTCATGAGAGGGCGGGGCCCCGTTGTTCAAGATAAGACACCAACGCTTAAAGAACAACCTATTTGCTAACCCTAAATCGGGTAGGAGTGAATTCTAGATTGCAAAACTATGTCCCAACTGTCTATCCGGTCTTATCCCTAAAATGGGAGGCTTATTGATCAGTGTTGTTGGACTACTCTCACCTATGCAGATTAAAGGATAATTCTGAATAAACAGAAGTTCATAGTTAGCTCAGGATTACGATCGAGTTACCCTAGGTCATTGAGTTTGAGATAGTCAGTTTTAACAGTAATCAGTTGTTATAAAGAAAAGGGCCTATTTCGAGGTCCGGTCTTATTCAAACTCATTACACATAATGCCCCCACTCACATGTCTCTACATGAATGATTTTTGGATCACATCATTTGTATCGGTATACAAAATGGGCCGCATCTAATAGTGTCACTAGGATGAGGTACCCAATCTCATCCGTATACTTATAGACCATTTTGGCTACATACTAAAACTTGATCCTCTTTTATGTCACCACATAAAGTTAAAGTATTCATATTATAACCATGGATTTGTTTATTGGATTTTCATAAAAGAATGCAATATCAATAGTAATTTATTGAATAAAATACTCAACAACATTTTTATTGATAAATATAATATGTTAACAACATTTACGAACTGCGAGTTTAGGATATTCCCAACACATTGCCACTTTTTATATTGATGTATGCAATGCTATGTACTCATCCAGACATATGCTTTGTAGTAGGGATTGTTGGTAGGTATTAGTCAAATCCTGGTTATGCACATTGGACTGCCGTTAAGCATATCCTCAAGTATCTTAGGAGAACGAGGAACTATGTGCTCGTATATGGAAATAAGGATTTGATCCTAACAGAATATATTGACTCCAATTTTCAGACCGATATAGACTCTAGAAGATCTACTTCGGGATCGGTGTTCACTCTAAATGGAGGAGCAATAGTGTGAAGAAGTATTAAACAGAGTTGCATTGCAGACTCCACAATGGAAGCAGAATATGTTGTTGTATGTGAAGCAGCCAAGGAAGCAATATGGCTTAGAAAGTTTCTAGCTGATTTGGAAGTTGTTTTAGACATGCATCTGCCAATCACTTTGTATTGCGATAACAGTAAGGCAGTAGCGAACTCCAAAGAACCTAGAAGCCATAAGCACGGAAAACATATTGAGCTCAGCTATCATCTCATCAGAGTGATCGTGCTAAGACGAGACGTTATTGTGAGACAAATAGCGTATGAGCACAATATTGCTGATCCGTTTACAAAGGCCCTCCCGACTAAGATTTTCAAGGGTCACTTTAAGTGTTTAGGACTATGGGTAAAGTAAATAAGGAAACTGGGAGAAATTGTGGGTATGGGATGCCCTAGTTTATTGTATTTAGATTTCTCTCACAATACTCAACTTTGTTGTAATCCACTAGGAGTCTAGTCCAAGTGGGATTTTGTTGGGTTGTATGTCCTAAAACTCGTAGTTTGTAAACAGTAAACATATATGAAGTTTATTAAAAAAAAATATTGTTGAATGAAAATGAATTGATAACTCTAAATCTAATAAACTACGAACCCTTGGCTATTGTAATGAATACTTGGACTTTATGTGGAGACATAAACTGGATAGTGTTTGAGTAAAATAGCCTAAATAGTCTATGGTACTTGGATTAGGTTAGGTACCTATTTCTGAAGATACTATTGAATACGACCCGCTTTATGATTGTTACAAATGTTGTAAAATGTCATAAACGATGTGACCAGTTCGTTCATGTAGAGACATGTGAGTGAGGGTGTTCAACACGATGAGATTGAGTAAAACTGACCACGAAATAATCACTGTTACGTATTAACATCGTCTACTGTTAACACTAATTAATTTCACTTCTTGATGACCTAGATAACATGATCTAAATTCTGAGTTGTCTATGAACTCCTATTTATTTGAGATCGTCCCTTGATCTGCATAGGTGAGGATAAGCTCAACAGTGCTGCTCAATATGCCTCCCATTTCAGGGATAAGACTAGGTAGATAGCTGGGAATATAGAATTTGCAAGATGGAATTCACTCTTACCCATTTTAGGGATAGTAGAAAGGTTGTTCCCTTAAGGGCTGATCCACGCTCTTGAACAAGGGACCCCATCCTCTCATTGCCCTGAGAGGGAATGGATTTAGTGATTAAGATCCTAAATCAATTGTTCATTAGAGAAATAGTGGTACTTAAGGAGAAAAGATGTAACTTAGAGGTAAAACGGTAATTGACCTAGCTGAGGTTACAAACAACTTGTGAAAGATCAACACTTATTTATGACGGTTATATCAAATGGACACATAATATATCTACAATGAGGGGAGTGCAACTACAGGCTATAGTGGATAGTTTTGTTAGTTAACGAATATTGATTAACTAGGTTAAAGAGTTTGATCGGTTAATCTCGAATCGTTGGAGTCCATGATCTGTAGGTTCATCGGGTCTCCTTGCTTTCTCACTACGGATAAAATTGAAGAACTAGGTGAAGTGAGAATTTGAAATGTTCAAATTTGGTCTTTAGGGAAAATTGTATTTTATATGCGATATAATTTATATTTATATAATTAATTAATTTTTAAGAGTATGTTTTAAATAAAAAATTAACATGAAAGTGTTTGAAGATTGATTAATGTAATTAATCAAAAGCTAGGTGTCAAAGTCTATTTAATATGTGATGTTATATTTTATTATTTAATTAAAATTGTTTTAATTAAATAACTTCTAAAATATGAAAATAGTATTCATATTTTTATCAAAAATTGTTTTATTATAAAATTTATTGTAAGAAAAATTTTTGTCCCACTAACTAAGTGGTTTTTAAAGTGGCTCTTCCAAAGTTTGACACCTAGAGATTTCATGCTAGTGGAGTTTAAGGTGTAAGACATGCAATATGGGATTTTGCATGTATTTTATCTTTAAGTAATTTGCTTTTTCAAATGTGTAAAAACTAATGCTTCCTTCAATATTGAAATTACCTCTTCCACAAAATTTCCTTTATTCTCCTTTTTACTAGAGTGAAATTCTCTAGCTTTCACTAACAAAACAGTCTCACAACCGTGTTCTTTAACCGAAGAATAGCAAGGATTCTTCGTTGGTGGTGTCAATCCAACACTGAGAGGAAGATTACGATGGATTCTACAAAGGTTTTATTTTCTAACCTTTTTGGCATGTTTATACTTAGTTCTAATGTGTAATTAGAACGTTATCGATCTTTGCTTCCGTTGTGCATGCTATCTTTATATTCCAACAACTACGGTATCTAAGGTATATAGTTTTCTTTGATTAGCAAGCCTTTACAGGAGGTTTGTGGAAGGCTTTTCCAAGATAGCTCTCCCATTGACTAACCTGACAAGAAAGGAGGTGATGTTTGAATGGTCGCCTGAATGTGAATATTGTTTCCAAGGGTTAAAGCGAAGACTAGTGTAGGTACCAATACTTACTCATCCTACCCAAGGTAAAGAATTTGAGATTTATTGTGATGCATCCAGGCAGTAGAAAGATGTATAGAACATTGAAGAAGTTTTACTGGTGGCCTGGTGATGCATAGAATTATGATGCGATGGTGTAAATATGCGATGATGTGTGTTATGCAATGATCATTCAAGTTTTCCTAACAAAACCTAAGTATAAGCCTTCTTAGGTTTCCTGGTAAGTCTAGGCTTGAACATAGGGACTACTAAATAGATATGCGGTAGACTCTTTGATTCTATTGTGGTGGTGAAAAAGAAGTGGATAGTGTTTTGTTTTAGATTGTTCCCATGCGACAGAGTTGAACACGGAGTGATGAAAGCGTAGAGTTACAATAAGTATGAGATGAAGGGGTTGAGAAGGGGTTTAGCTAACATTTCCCAAGATTGTGCACAAGTTATGCGATCAAGCTGTACACAAATAACAGTACTACATTTCTCAATGTAGAATGCCATAATTCCTATTTCTAGGACACATGTGATGTATATGCAAAAATTGTCGATAGAACTCATGTCTAAGTTTTTATTCTTGCTTATGCGATCTAATCCGACTCTCTCAAGCCTATATTCTATCTTTAGACTACTCTCTTAAGTATGTCCAAATGATGAATGACGCACACATAAGACAAGGTGATTGCATACCATCATTCCTATTTCTAGGGCGCATGCGATGTGTAAATAGCAATAGAACTTATCTCTAAGTTTCTACTATTGCTTATGTGATTCTAATCCGACTCTCTCAAGCCTAGATTCTAATCTAACTCTCTCAAGCCTAGATTCCATCTTTAGACTACTCTCTCAAGTATGTCTAAAGGGTGAATGATGCATACATAAGATAAGATGACCGTCTAAAATGTAAATCCTAAGTCATGCTAGCTAAGTACTTCTCAACCCATTCAAAAATTTAGCTACTCATGCATGGTATGGAGAGATTGAACATAAATCAAAATGAAGTTTCCATTTCTTCAAATAAAGTGCTGAATAAAAAATAACAAATGGATTTTAGAGATAACAAGCCCGATAAGCAATGCTTTGCTTCCTGTGGCCTTTTACACTACTCTTTATCACTTCAACTCTGTTCTAGTTGTGAATTCTTGCTCTCATAAGGGTTGGCCCTCTCTCCTTTCTATTGCTTTCCGAAAGTCTCTCGATCTATCCGGGAGTGATTTCTCTCGGCTTCGCCTTGTTTCCTTGCTCTCTCCATCCTCTATCTATATGTATATGTATGTGCGTGGATCGATCGATCCTTTTCTCTTTGCTGGCATTCGGTATTTATAGATTTCAAGGTGAAGCAGCTTTTCTTACAAATGGTTGCAATGATGGGCGGCATTAATTTCCCTACTCTGTTGCGCCATTTAAAAGTCATTGAAAGTTCAATGTACTTGGTATAGTGTGGCTTTTAGGGGCTTGTCAACTGAATGTGGAATCGACCGTTATCAGCTTTACGTCCCATCATGATTTATTATGTTCCCACCTTGATGCGAGGTCTTTATGTGATCACCTTTTTAAGAAACTTCTCACGATTGCATGACTTGCGGTCGCAACTTTAAGCGCGCTATCGCATTGTACCTGCACAAAATAGGTAAATTAACTGCTTTTATGCGATGAGCACTCGCGGTCGTAATTCCTTTTAGTTTGGCACTTTCAGACATGATATTGCCTATTTTACCATCGCATTTTCTCATTGTTTTACTTATTTGAGCTGTAATAACTTGTATTTCTACCAGATATCACACCCCTAAATTTAAAACAATGTTTGTCCTCAAGCATAAACTAAAGATTTTTTTTAAAAAAAAAAAAAAAGAAATTCAACTGCCTTTACCTTACCTAGACTTCTCAAGGTGTCTTATTCAATTTCATGAACCAATGCCTTCTTAATTTCTATCATGTTCTCTTCTTAAAATATTTCTAATCTTTAGGGACCACAAGTTTAACCTTAAAAAAAACTTTACTCGTTTCCAGGACATCGTATGATTTATTTCAAACTTTCTCCAACTGGGGTGTTCAAGTGATTTTGACCCTTGCGCGATTCAGATATTCGTTTTGTGATCTTGCACTGATCCGAATGCCCAACCTTCGTTTTGGCTTGCCCTTACGGGTGTCATGCGAACATCCAACTACAAGCAAGGCACTCTTTCTTAGTCAAAACTCATGCCCATCTCTTTATTTGGCAGCGGAGTTGCGATCACTTGGTTTATGCATTGATCATGATTCCCACCTTCGTTTTGCCTTGCCCCCACGGATGTCGTGCGGACGTCCAACTATGAGCAAGATCCGATCTCAATGTTATATAATTTTTTTTAAAATGGAATTTCTAAAAGTAACAAGGTTGAAAATAACATTACTAGAACCCCCAAATTTAACACATAGCAATGTCCTCATTGCTAAGAGACAAAATGACTCATGCGATGGACTTAGGAAATTTCGTAAAAATAGTTTTGAAGGAAAGCTGGTAGACGCTAAATTTTAGAAATGTTTCATGAATTGACTGTCCTGAAATTAATCTGACTCTAGTACATGCGGTAAGAAACAAAGGCATGAATTTCATCATTGAAGTCATAATTGGCACAGGGTGAATGCGGCGACCAAATAAAGTAATAAAAAATTCAAGATTGAGTCAAACTAAAGAGGATGCGATAGTAGAATTTAGCAATATTAAATTGAAATGAAAAGTGCAAAATTGAAATAAGATGAGGCAAGGAAAGACACAACCCCCAAATTTGCTTTGTTGCCCGCATCATTTTTTATTGCATCTTTTCCTGTAGTGGGCTGACTCTTTGATTGCGATGGGCTGATCGAACCGGTCACATGTTTGTAGTTATCACATTTCTCCATCGCAATCATTTACTACGATCAGTGATAAATATCAAGAGGATAAAAAGTATGAAAGAAAGAGTTGGAAATTATAAAGAGTAGTAATCATGCAAAAATTAAGATAGATCCATGAAATAAAAATGAAAAAATGATACTAAAAAAAAAGGATATACTTCGTCCCTGATGAATGTATGTCGCTTATCAACACAGGGACTACATGTTTCTTCTTCATTATGGGTTCCTTAGGTCCACGGATGTTTTCTCTCCTTTTTTTGATCCTCTGGTGCGATCATAATCTGGTTATAGCTTCTGATTTCTGCGCGCGTCCCTCCGATTGCTCTAATACATTTCTTCAGAATACTGAGCAATGCAATTTATTTTTATTTCGGTAACGCAGAGGGTTTCTGTGTTTTTCTTTCTTCATTCGACTTCAATTTTTCTTCATTGTTCACTATCTCTATTATTGCATGGCAGGTTTCTAAGGATGTTGTCACATCCTCTGTTTCTTCATTTTCTTCCTTGGATTCCCCATCTTCAATGCAAGTGTGTTCATTGTCGGAATCTGATAAGCCTTCATCTTCTGGGATCTTGATCGCCTCAAACCTGAGCTTCTTTCCATTGATGCTCATTGTGATCTCTCTTTTGTGCACATCTATTTAAGCATGACCAATAGACAAGAATGGTCATCCCAATATGATTGGCACATCTTTATCTGCTTCATAGTCTAGAATGATGAAGTCTGTAGGTAGAATGAAATTTTCAATTGTGACCAAAACATCCTTCAATTTTCCTTCAGGGTGTACCAGGGACCTATCTGCAAGTTGGAGAGTTACCGTCGTGGGTGTCAACTGACCTACATTCAATTGTTTAAAGATTGAAAAGGGAATTAAGTTGATGCTTGCCCCAAGATCGCATAATGTTTGACCAATGTAGATCCCTCCTATTGAGCAGGGTATCGTAAAGCTGCCTGGGTCGTGCATCTTTGGTGGGATTATAATATTTGACTTTTGTGTTAATGAAACCGTGGCGAATTTTCCTGTGTTTCTCTTCTTCGAAATAATATCCTTAAAAAACTTGGCATAAATCAGCATCTGCTCTATCGCTTCTGTAAATGGAATATTTATGTGTAGCTGTTTCAATATTTCCATGAAGCAATGATACTGACCTTCATCGTTTTGCTTCTTTTTCAGTCTTTGAGAGGATGGAGGTAGCTGTACTTTTACTGTTCCATGGTCTGGAGGCTTAGAGTTGGTCGCATTTTCAGGTTCTTCAAGTTCCTTAACCTCAGGCTCCTCTGACTTAGTTTGCATCAACGGTTTCTTAGATTCCATCGCATTTGAATTGGTCCTGTTAAGCTCCTTCCTACTTCCACTGTCACCTTTTCGCTTCTCAGGGTGACTGCCAGGCATTGTTCTTTCCCTATATTCCTCGGGTTGCGAGGGAGCTCATTGAGCTCGGTAGTGTTCCCTGCGATCTGTTTTTCAGCTCTCCCGCAATCTGTCTTATTTGGGTTTCCATGTTGCAGATGGAAGTCACCTGGTTCTGGAGAACCGTCTCATTCTTTTCGATGTACTGTTTTAACAGGTTCTCCAAAGAGGATGATGGTGGTGTTTGAGAGCTGCTGGCTTGTTGTTGTTGTTAACTGTTAGTTCTTTGGAAAAATCCTAGCGGTCCTTCTTTTTGCGCCATAGGTTGATAGCCTTGTTGTTGGTTATTTTTCCAAGAAAAATTAGGGTGGTTTCGCCACCCGGGGTTGTACGTGTTTGAAAAAGGGTTGTTCTTGACAAAGTAGATTGACTGTGGATTTCGTGGACACTCTGCAACCGAAAGAGATTCTCCACATGTAGCACAGCTGGTGCTTGTCTGTTCTATTGCGTTGACTTGCTCTCTTTGCATTTTAGGATTGTTTATTGTGATGCCCTGTAATAAATTTTTCACCGCATTCATCTGATTTTGCAATGATGTGATGGCACCATTATTTACGTTACCTTCTTTGGGTTTTGCTCTCTGATCACTTTCTTGCTAATCTTCGTGGTTTTTTTAGATGCAATCAAGAATGTTCTTTGCCTCATCATATGCTTTGTCCAGTAGACCTCCTACTGTTGCCGCATTGGTAGCTGTCTGCGATGCAGAATTTAGTCCATGATAGAAAATCTCCATTTGGAGGCAATCCGGCAATCCATTGTGTGGGCAGTCGCGCATTAGTCTCTTGAATCTCGCCCACACGTCATTGAGTGATTCATCTTCTTCTTGTTCAAAATTGGCGATCAATTTCCTCCTTCTAGCATTCTCTGTAGGAGGGAAATACTTTTTCATAAACTTCTCCACAACTTTCTCCCATGAAGTTATCTCTCCTGGTTCGAGGGAGTATGCCCATTTTCTTGCTTGATCACATAGTGAAAATGGAAATAACGTGAGTCGAACTTCTTCAATGGAGATATTAGGGAACACAAAAGTGTTACAAATTTCAATGAAGCTTCGTAGATGGGCGTGCATATCTTCACTAATGCTGGTTATCTTGAACCTGGATCCATCCAATGCTGGTCTCATGATTCTTGGGGAGAAATCATACAAGTTTGGTGACACATAGTCCCAGATGGGTCTATTGCGATCATTTGCCAGTAGGATAGGATTTGCCAATATGTTGTTTTCATTTGCGGCTTGTCATTCAGGTTTTTCAGCCATTTTATGAGTTCTTCCTTGTTGTCTACATCAGACTTTCTGTCTTTTGCGAAATGTTCTTTCGATCTCTGAATCGTAATTGGGCTCAAGAGCGCGTCCTTTGTGCATGCGACGCTTGCTTATTCCTTTACCGAAGGAATAACAATGCAACAGAGGTCAAAAGCTGCAAAGATCAAAGAGGTTTGATGTTATACTGTAGTCCTCGACAACGGCACAAAAAACTTAATGCGTAGAATTATGATGCGATAGTGTGAATATGCGATGATGTATGTTATGCAATGATCATTCAAGTTTTCCTAACAAAGCCCAAGTACAAGCCTTCTTAGGTTTCCTGGTAAGTTCAGGGTCGAACATAGGGACTACTAAATAGATATGCAGCAGACTCTTTGATTCTATTGCGATGATGAAAAAGAAGTGTATAGTGTTTTGTTTTAGATTTTTCCTATGCGACGGAGTTGAACGTGGAATGATGAAAGCGTAGAGTTACAATAAGTATGTGATGAAGGGGTTGAGAAGAAGTTTAGCTAATATTTCCCAAGATTGTGCACAAGTTATGCGATCAAGCTATACACAAATAACAGTACTACATTTCTCAATGCAGAATGCCATAATTCCTATTTCTAGGATGCATGCAATGTATATGCGAAAACCGTCGATAGAACTTATATCTAAGTTTCTATTCTTGCTTATGCGATCTAATCCGACTCTCTTAAGCCTATATTCTATCTTTAGACTACTCTCTCAACTATATCCAAATGATGAATGACGCACACATAAGACAAGGTGACCGTATACTATCATTCCTATTTCTAGGGCGCATGCGATGTGTAAATAGCAATAGAACTTATCTCTAAGTTTCTACTCTTTCTTATGCGATTCTAATCCGCCTCTCTCAAGCCTAGATTCTATCTTTAGACTACTCTCTCAAGTATGTCCAAAGGGTGAATGATGCATACATAAGACAAGATGATCGCATAAAATGTAAATCTTAAGTCATGCTAGCTAAGTACTTCTCAACCCATTCAGAAATTTAGCTACTAATGCATGGTGTGAAGAGATTGAACATAAATCGAAATGAAGTTTCCATTTCTGCAAATAAAGTGCTGAATACAAAATAACAAATGCATTTGAGAGATAACAAGCTCGGTAAGCAAGGTCTTGCTTCCCGTTGCCTTTACACTACTCTTTATCACTTCAACTCTGTTCTAGTTGTGAATTCTTGCTCTCGCAAGGGTTAGCCCTCTCTCCTTTGTATTGCTTTCTAGTAGTCTCTCGTTCTGTCCGAGAGCGATTTCTCTCAGCTTCGCCTTGTCTCTTTGTTCTCTCCGTCCTCTATCTATATGTATATGTATGTGCGTGGATCGATCGATCCTTTTCTCTCTGATGGCATTTAGTATTTATAGATTTCAAGGTTAAGTAGCTTTTCTTACAAATGATTGCAATGATGGGCGGCATTAATTTCCCTACTCTGTTGCGCCGTTTAAAAGTCACCGAAAGTTCAATGTACCCGCTACAGTGTGGCTTTTAACGGCTTGTTGATAGCGGGCAGAAATTCATGTTATCATAGTGTTGAATCCTTAAACAATGTCGGATTGCATTGATGAAATATGTTAAATTGCGTCCATTAAGCATAAATTCTATAATATTACGGTCGCATGCATTCAATGCATTAGAGCAGTTGATCTTTATATTTTTGTTCAGAATAATGTGTTAACGTAATGGAAAGAATGCGATCATAGGAATACATTGGTCGAGTGCAACTTCACTGCAAGACTTTGCGTTGATCGTGCTCACAAACATTCACCCAAGAAGAATCACCACAACATGGTGGGCGCATCCGGACGAAAGGACAATTAAGATCGATGGGACAGAAAGCTGATGGCAGTCGGATCCAAAATAAGTTACCAGCCGATATCGGTGACAATTATCCGGCGTATCAGTCAAGAATTAAAGTTGTCCCATCTGTACAACCTAGAGAAAGAAGCCACCTTTCACCATTGATGCCCTATAAATACCAAGTGCATTCTTCAGAGAAGGGGTTAAGCAGTCGATTATTTCATCATTTTACAAGTTCGCATCTTTGTCCATAGTCTTCTTTTATTTTAAGGCGGACACGAGGAAGAAGGTGTATCGATAGATCATTCTGGCAAGCTTGGGAAAGCACCGGAAGCTCCAAAAAAGAGAGAGGACCGACGCCCGCGGAAGCGGGAATATTTGTAGATCAGAATAGAGATTCGTAAAAAGCCTCAGTCAGCAAGAAATTGCTATCAGGCTGTCTACCTTTAATTTCCATTATCATTTTGTATTAATTCAGTTATAAGAATGAAACGTCTTCCTCTATATCTGTTCACTCTCTATAATTCACGCATGAGCAGCTAAATAGTTGAATGGGTTGAGAAGCGTTTAGCTAGCACAACTAGGGAATCTTCATTCTTTGTGATTATCTTGTTTATGTATGCTTCATTCGTCTATTAGAGATACTCAGGAGGGTAGTCTAAGGACAAGATCTAGACTTAGGAAGGTCAGGTCAGAATCTATGTTTGGAAGAACAAGATTAGAACACATAAACGAGAGATAGGCGCTTAGGAATGAGCACTATTTGTTATTAACACATCGCATGCATCTTAGCAATAAGATATGATTGTATGCGGTCACCTTGCTTTCATGCATTTTGCATCAACGCATAGGACAAGAGTAGAGACTTAAGGATAAGCTCTATGGATATTTTGCATTCAACCATGTGTCCTAGACTTAGGAGCATCGCATTTACATTAGGAAATGACTTGTTGTGCATGGTTGTAACATGATCGCAAAGTTTGACACATTTCCGAGTAACGCTAGCTAAAGATCTTCTCAACCCGTTCATTGCATACTCATTTCATCTATCAACGCAACTCTTTTTCTCAAATCTGCAGCCTTTATTTACTCTTTTTTATCAACGCAATAACACACCCACATTTCATTTATTTACTTGGTTACCACAAAGTTTTCATAAACTTTATCAACGCAACTATTTTTACAAGTCCCTGTGTTCGACCCTGGACTTACCAGGAAACTCAGAGGAATTTATACTTGAATTTCGTTGGGGAAACTTGAGTACACAACGCAATCCATCAACGCATATCATCCATATTTCCACTTCATAAAATTTAAGCATCAAGTTTTTGGCGCCGTTTTCGGGGACTTCGGCAAAATAGTTGTTAACGGTAATTTTTGTGATTTCTTTGCAGAACTCTCAATCTCTGGCGAACTATGACTTGGAGATTGAGAGAACGTTTTGAAGGAGACTAAGAGACCGCCAACAGCAACCACAATCTGATAAAGAAGAGATGGCGGAGCAGCCTAGGAATGAAGCACCAAACAACAACAATGTCATGGCAAATCCGATTCTGTTGGCAAACAATCGCAATAGGCCCATTAGAGACTATGCATCGCCAAACCTCTATGATTTCTCTCTGGGAATCATGAGGCCTGCCTTAGACGGAAGTAGATTTGAAATGAAATCAGTGATGCTGCAGATGATCCAAGCTGCAGGTCAATTCGGAGGAAGGCGTGGCGAGGATCCGCACGCCCATCTCCAAAGTTTTATTGAAATCTGCAATACTTTTGTGTTCTCGAACATCTCTGCTAAAGAAGTTTGACTAACATTGTTCCCATTTTCTCTCTGTGATCAGGCTAGGAAATGGGCTTATTCGCTCGAACCAGGAGAGATCACTTCTTGGGTGTAGGTGGTGGAGAAGTTTATGAAGAAGTATTTTCCACCTACCGAAAACGCAAGACGAAGAAAGCTTATTACTAATTTTGAACAAGATATGGACGAATTGCTCAGCGATGCTTGGGCGAGGTTTAAAAGGTTGGTCCGAGATTGTCCGCATAATGGGCTACCAGATTGCCTGCAAATCGAAATTTTCTACCATGGTTTGAATCCTGCTTCATAGACCGCTGCCAATGCGGCAGCAGCTGGTGGTCTGCTTGACCAGACTTATGATGAGGTGAAGAATATCCTGGACCACATCTCCAAGAATCATGAAGATTGGAGGGAGAGTGACCAGAGATTAAGACTCAAGGATTCTGACGCAAATAATGGTGCTATTGTCTCATTGCAAAACCAAATGACTGCTACGATGAATTTGATTTAAGGAATGACGATCAGTAGCCAACACCGTGGGCAGATTAACGTAATAAGTCAAAACACCGCAAGGTGTGCGACTTGCGGTGGTGGGCATGCAATGGAAGATTGCCAGTAAAATCCACAGTCTGTATATTTTGTAAAGAACAACCCCTTTTCAAACAATTACAACCCCGGGTGGAAAAACCACCCCAATTTTGCTTGGAAGAATCAACAACACAATTTTCACTCTGTGTCACAAAAAGAAGGGCCACTAGGGTTCTTTCAATGCAGTAATGGTCAACAGAGCAACCAAGCAAGTAGCTCACAACAACTATCGCAATCTTCTTCTCTAGAAAGCCTATTGAAGAAATACATAGAGAAAAACGAGACAGTGCTTCAAAGCCAGGCTACGTCCATCCGCAACCTTGAATTGAAAATGGGCCAGATTACGAATGAACTCAAAAGTAGACCGCAAGGGGCATTGCCAAGTTCAACCGAGCTTCCACGCAACCCAGGGGGATTAGGTAAGGAGCATTGTCACAGTTGTGACATTGTGCAGTGGAAAGACCATGGAGGGAGGAAGAAAGGACCAAAGATTGTGGCAACGCAAGAATAAGAAAAGGAAAATGAAGCAGTAGAACCTAAGGTTGCGTCAACCTCAAAGTCAAATGAAACGGGAACTGTGAAAATTCAATTACCACCTTTCCCTCAGAGGCTAAAGAAGAAAAAAAACGAAGAGGTACAGTACCAATGCTTCCTGTCTATGCTAAAACAATTACATGTTAATATTTCTTTCAGTGAAGCGATTGAGAAAATGCCTGCCTATGCCAAGTTTCTGAAGGATATGGTAACTAAGAAAAGAGGTGCTGGAAAATTTGCCACGGTGACATTACGTAAAGTTCCAAATCTATTATCCCACCGAAGATGAGCGATCCTGGGAGCTTCACTATTCCTTGCTCCATAGAAGGACTCTATATTGGGCAAGCCCTGTGTGACTTGGGGGCCAGCATAAATTTGATGTCGCTGTCAATCTTTTGACAATTAAATGTAGGGCAACTTGTGCCCACCACCGTGACCAAATAGATCTCTGGTTCATCCAGAAGGTAAGGTGAAGGATGTGCTAATCACGATTGATAAATTTATTTTACCAGTTGACTTCATCATCCTAGACTATGAGGCCGACCAAGATGTGCCCATCATTTTGGGGCGACATTTCCTATCAACGAGTCGTGCTCAAATTGATGTGCACAAGGGAGAAATCACTTTGAGCATAAACGAACAGAAGCTCAAGTTTAATATAATTTGTGCCATGAAATTTTCTGATGAGGAAGACCTGCAAGATTCTGATGATGACCTGAATTTGATTGAAGAAGAAAAGTCTGATGAAGAGTGTGAAGAAGAGGATGCCAACGCATCCGTAGCTGCCTGCAATGCGATCGTAGCAAAAATAAACAAAGAAGAAGGATCGATCACAACGCATGAAGAAGAGCCAAAAGAAGAAAGAAAAATAACACAACCTTCTATCGTGGAACCACCAACCCTTGAACTAAAAACCCTACCAACACATTTGAAGTACGTATTTCTGGAGAAGGATGAGAAGCTGTCAGTGATTATTTCCTTTGCGCTCAACGTAGATCAAGAGAATGCGTTGATGAGCATTCTTAAGAAACATGTGCGAGCAATTGGCTGGACGCTCGCCGATATCAAAGGAATTAGCCCTGCGTACTGTATGTACCACATTCGTCTTGAGGACGACCACAAAGCAACTATTGAAAATCAACGTAGACTTAACCCTGCAATGAAGAAAGTCGTCAAAAAGGAGATTATCAAGTGACAGATGGTAAATCAGAGCGGACGATCCAGACGTTGGAAGATATACTGAGAGCATGCGTACCCCAGTTTATGGGAAGTTGGGATACGCATCCGTAGTTGATAGAATTTGGCGTATAATAATAGCTATCATTCTAGTATTGGAATGGCTCCATACGAAGCTTTGTATGGAAAGCCTTGTAGAATGCCTATGTGTTGGAATGAGGTTGGAGAAAGGAAGCTAATAGGCCCAGAACTTGTGTAGCAGACTTCAGATGGTGTTAAGTTGATCAAGGAGAATCTGAAGATAGCCCGAGACAGGTAGAAGAGTTACACAGATAAGCGAGAATAGATCTGGAATTTTAAATTGGTGATCAGGTATTCCTTAGATTATCTCCCTGGAAAGGAATACTTAGGATTGGCAGGAAAGGAAGGCTAACTCTAAGATATATATATGCCCATATGAGAAAGTGGAGCGTATTGGCCCAGCAACGTATAGAATAACTTTGCCTATAGAATTGTCTCAGATTCACGATGTCTTTCATGTGTCTATGTTGAGAAAGTATGTACCAGATCTTGCTCATGTGTTACCAGAACAACCAGTGCAGTTGAAGGAAAATCTAACTTACGAGGAAGAATGAATGAAAATTCTTGACAGAAAAGAGCAGGTATTGAGAAACAAGACAATACCTTTAGTAAAGGACATACAACCCATTCAACAACATTTATCTAAATAAACTTCATATATGTTTACTGTTTATAAACTACGAGTTTAAGGACATACAAACCAACACTAAAAACACATGCATTACAATTTACGATTCAATTACGTCAATTAATTGTCATGAAAGCCTTATTCATTTAATTAAATTGATCTTCGATCCAAGGTCGAACATGCATTATTAGGATTCTAGTTCAACCTATAAATTAAAGCATTAACATTCAATCCTATGCTACCGGGGTAAATTCAAGCATAGCCGAACACAAGGAAATGTGCAAGCTCAAAATTAACGAGCAAAGATAAGCAATTATGATAGGATCGTCAATCCAACACATAAATGTCAATCTAAATTAGATCAAGATCCAAAGAAAGATAATCACCTATTTTTATCCGGTCTTTTAAATGAATTTGAATTAACATGTAAATTATATTATTTTTTGCATTATTTTAATTTCATATACATGTTGATTTGTGTAGCTTTTGTGTTTTTTAGTTTGTTTAGAATACTTAATTTAGTTAGGGAAAAAAAGAAAGCAAAAAGAGTAAATTTTTGAATTGGGAATTGGTTAGCCTAAGGCTCCAACCCATTTTGGGTTCAAGCTATTGTTAAAATGTGAAATTTAAAATTAATCCAATCAAAAGAAAAAAAAATGCAATTGTGGTAATGTTTTGGGTTTTATAAACCCATCTTTCTCAATCAAAAAACCCTACCTTGGCCTCCTTCAACCTCCTCCTCTCAACAACAACCTAGAGAGCAAAAACATCCATTTTATTTTTTCCCTTCTAGTACCCCCAAAATCCACATCTTTCTTACAAAAGAATATTTAACCAAAGATCAAAATCTAGAGCACAAACGAAAACCCACATTTAGTTAGAGGTTGCATTTAGTAAGGTTTCATCCTAAGGATCTGCACCCCCGAACAACTAGTGGGTTTCATTTTTTTTCTTTCTTTTCATTTCATCTCTTAAATTCCATTTTTCTTCTTTCTCATGCCCCAAAAAAAGGGAGAGAGCAAAGGTATTAGATTCTTTGTTATACCACTATATTTTTTTTGTTGTTGCTGTTGTTATTTTTTTTCTTTATCAATAGTTGTTACTAATGTCACACCCCACCTCGAACCCGTCTCCTGAGCCCGAGGAGAGATATGAGAGACTGCAGATACCACCTTTTTGTGATACCTATTGCTCATCTCTACCTTACTACACTCAATAAACTTTAAGTCAAGGAGATAAACAATAATTGATTGAGTAGACCCATTTTATTACAACAATGTAATGTTTATACAATTCCAAGACTTAGCTACAAAGTTTATAACAACAACTCTTAATACCCTGGAAGTGTGGCTGTGGCTTGTGGCAGACCTTGACCATAGCAGCACCCTGTAACTTCTCACCTTTTGCCACCTGGTAAGAAAAACATGAAAGAAAAGGATGAGTTTTACAAAGCTCAGTGGGTGGTAAGCAACTTCTAGAGTTTATTTCAACTCATAATACAAGCATATCATAAATACGAGGTTAATACTCAAACCTCTGCTTTGAATGAGTCTGATCTCTATCTACACGCACGGTAGATAGTTAACTGTTACAAATTTTAAATGCTTACTCTCTTGCGTTCCCTTTGTTCCCTATGTGCACATAGCTCCCTGATGCATTATTTTATGAGGTGGAATTATGGATAAAATGCGATGATGAAAATGCGTTGAGCACTCAAATTTTCTCAGTGGAATCCAAGTGTAAACCCCACTGAGTTTTCTGGTAAGTCTAGAGTCGAACACAGGGACTTGGGAAAGCAATATGCGGTGGTAATTTCTCAGAAGACTTTACGGTAACCCAATAAATCAATAGTTGTTATGATTGTTGGTTGCGGTAATGAAATAAATAAATGCATCGGATTTGAGAAAAGTTTGAGTATGCGATAGATGCACTGAGTATGCGGAGGAATGGGTTGAAAAGGTCTTTAGCTAGCGTTACCTGGGAATGCGTCAGACTATGCGATCATGCTACACTCATGCACAGCAAATCATTTTCCAATGCAAATACAGCGATCCTAAGTCTAGGAAACATGTGTTGAATGCAAAAATGTCCATAGAGCTTATTCCTAAGTCTCTACTCTTTTCCTATGTGATGATGCAAGATGCACACAAAGACAAGGTGTCCACATACAATCATATCCTATCTCTAGGATGCATGTGATGCATTAATAGCAAACAATGCTTATTCCTAAGCTTCTATCTCTTGATTATGCATTGTAATCTAACTCTCCCGAGCCTAGATTCTAACCTGACTTTTCCAGGCCTAGATCCTATCCTTAAACTACCCTCCCGCATATCTCTAATGGACGAATGAACATACATAATACAAGACAAACGCATAGGATGAAGATCCCCAGTTATGCTAGCTAAGTGCCTCTCAACCCATTCAACAGATTTAGCTACTCATGCGTAAATAACAGAGAGTGAACAGATATAGAGAAGTAAATTCCATTTCTATAGATGAGTTTGAGTACAAAATAACAATGGAAGATAAGGGTAGAGAGCTTGGTAGCAATCCTTTGCTGCCCAAGGCTTTTATACTGGCAACTCTATTCAGTTTAAAAGCTTCCGACGCTCTCCCAAGCTCACCGGAACGAGCTATTGATAACTTGTAGAAATACAAGTTATTTATACTATTTTATTTAGATATTGCAGTAAAAAGAAAGAAAAGTTGTGTCGATAGTATAGAAATTGGCTAAAAAATGCGAGAATTATAAAATGTCGTCAATACACCCACTAACACCATTGCGATGTTAAAATAGAGTGTTTCAATTTCTGTTTTGCAGGAAATCGGTCACCGCATGCGTTCATGGCTCAAAGATAAAATAAACATCGCATCTACGTCGCATTGCGCCCATCATTCAGGAATGAAGAGATGATCAACGCAATGACAGCGCATGCGATAATCGATCAAGAGCTTAGCGATCAACAGAAATTCAACCGCATGCGGTAATAAAAAACAACACCGCATGCGACGATCGATCGAAGATGTAAAGAGCAACGCATTTGCGGAGGATTCTGACAAATGTAGAACTTGCAGTTGTGCATTTCTAACAGGTTGATTGCGTAACAGAAGAAATATTCACTCCACCATTTCAGGAACTACTATAACCATAAAGTGTGGACCACGAAGTGAAAGAGCCAAGATTCACCTATAAATAGCTTCTGCAAATTCACTGAAAAAATATACATGAATACATAGAGACGTGCATATATCGATTCTGAGAGAGAGACTGGTCAGAAGCGACTGTCCAGAGTAGATCCGGGATAATCACGAGACAAGGCCGAGAGGTGAGTCTCCGAGCAAGGAATCCTTCCAATCCCCGTCGTTGAAGCTCTGTGCGAAGGTCATTTCTACCAAAAGAGCAAGCCTGAGAGGGAAGCTCTCCTCTCCATTACTTCCACATGCCGGCAAGCAAAACCTCCGTTCGGAATCTGTGTCAAGACGTTGACACTCTTTCTGTATTTCTTTCTAATCTCTATTTCATTATTTGTATTCATCTCCCTTAATCTTTCATTCACACCATGTATCAGATGCTTAATTGTAGTATTAAATGTTATGATAATTACCATTTCCATCTCTCTGTCTATTTCTGTTCATCCATAATCCATTTTCTCCATGATGTTTTCCTAATTCCCTGGGTAAATAGAAAGAATTAAGCGAGTGAGTTAATTGTGTTAAGGAAATAATCAAGTTTAGCTAAAGCATGCTCAACGACATCTTCACCTGTGAGAGCAGAAGTAAAGATGTTATTCTGCCTATTGAAAGAAGGTTGGAAGAATGCATTAACTACAGCGAGAAGTATTTCCAGAGATGGAAACAACCTTGCGTTAATCACATTCATCCCTATTTCACCATAGAGATATGGGAACGCATTCGATCACCGAGAGGTGTACGCCAAGGGAAAGCGGAACCTTATTTGCATCTTTAACGCAATTGACAAACTTGCATTCTTTTTACTATTTATTCTTTCTCTTTCTGCTTCATCCATAAAGACTTGCCATCTCATACATCGAATCTTTATACAACTTCACAGTCAGTTCCCGACCTCAGTATCATGTATCATGTATCTTGTATCATGTATCATATTAGTTTAGGATTTTATTTTATAAACACAATTTTATTTCATCGCAATTTACATTTCTGTATAAACATAATTCTTTATTCATTGTTAAACCGGTCGCATGTATCACGAAAGTAACACATTAACGAAAACAATCCCTGTGTTTGACCTCGGATTATTCTGAGAAACTTACGTTGGAATTATACTTGGTTTCAGCGCAAGGAAACTTGTGACAAGCACTACTACATCGCATACTACGAATATATCATTAACAACGCATATACTTAGACGTAGTATCACATTCTTTCATCATCACAGTGCATGCATAACAAAGGAAGTCATTTTTCATGTCATCATCTATCGACACAATCTTCTTCTCTCGCTTCCGCCTTAAAATAAAAGAAAATCTAAGAACAACACTAAACTATCTAAGTATTGCTAACTTGCTGAACTACTGAACCCCTTTTCTGAAGGATGCCTTCGGTATTTATAAGCTTTGGGGTGAAGGGCGGCTTCTCTCTTATGATTGCATAGATGTGATGGTTTTAATTCTCTGACTGATGCGTCGAATATTTGTCACTGAAAAGCTGAGTGTACTTGTTATCGTTAGCGGCTTGTCAACTTAATTCAGATTCGACCGTCAGATTTCTGTCTCATCGTGATTAATTATGCCTTTCACCTAGATGCGGCCACCAAGTTGTGTCGGCTCTATGCGGTAATCCTTCTTGAGCAGATGTTTGTGAGCACAAATCACCGCAAAACCTTGCAGTAATGCTACGCTCGACCATTGATTTCTTGTGTTCGCACTTTCCGCCCTACGTTAACGCATATTTTGCATAAAAATACCAAATTTAACTGTTCTTATGTGATGAACGCATGCAACCGCAATGTTATGAACTTAATTCTTTTTGGACACAATCTAATATATTTTATCAATGCAAACCTTCATTGTTTAATAACTTAGCACTGTAATAACGTGCATTTCTGTCCATTATCACTACCCGCTCATGGGCTCAGAAGCTAGACCTGCCGGCCCTCTGACCATCCCATACGAGGTTCCTCCCACAAGCTTAGGAACTAGACCTATCGGTCCCATGACCATCTTTTGAGGTTCCATTTAGGGCTCAGGAACTAGGTCTATTGACCTCCTAACCATCCCGATCATATAATCTCATTCTCATGCTAATTACTCATTCATAACATGAGCATATACACTTTATTCTAAAAGATATGCTTTAAGACTTAAAGAAAAGTACCACTCACCTTGGTAAGGTAGGAACCTCTCTAGAAATTCCTTGGTCTTCTCGGGCTCCTCTTTTGAACCCTAAATTCCACATTTTTAAATTAAAGCTCCGATTACTCATAGTTCTAAGCCTTATCTCGAGATACTTAGATTAAAATCTTAGCTCTCAAATGTCTTAGGAAGATTAGCTTAAAATCTTAGCTCAGAAATTCTCGTGATTTGGTCGGAATCATCAAAACATCAAGACTGGCCCAAGCTTATCCTACAGCTCGACCCTTCTGTCTTTTCTTCACTCTCCAGCCCGATTCCTTGGAGCTTCTTCTCTGGAATCCCTACCTTGAAAACTAGACTCTTAGAGCTTTTAGGTGGCTTTAGAATCACTCCAAAAACATGAGTATTGTGGGAGAAATTCTCTTCCCAAGTTGATGTTACTTCCAAACTTCACTGTCCAACAACATCTCCTCCTCTTGGAACTTCATAATCAATGCATGGTTATCTCTGAAACTGCTCTTAAACACTCTTCTTATTATAATTCAAGAGGATTTCGATTTATATACTGAAGAGATCTCTTGTGGTGGTATTTATAGGCTAAAAGAAATGATCCTTCTCATCTCTTAAGTCTTCCAATGCATGACACCTCATACTCTTGAAGGGTTTGCACCATGCTTTTCCATCACCTACTTCCATGCCATTCACCTACTCTTATGCCACACACCTACTTGAGTTGTCTTCCTCATGCATAAGACTTCCTTTACATAAAACTTAATTCATCCAGCTCCTACTAACTCAAGTCTAACCATCTCTCGGTACAACCATTTGTCCGAGTGAGCTCATCAGCCTTACGTAACGTAAGCCTCAACACCACTCCATCATTTAGACCATCATGAAGCTCCTGCACATCATTGCTTAGTTCCATCGTCTAATGAATCTCTCACTGTCGCTTAACATTCAACCCTCTCATTGTCTCTCGTTGTAACCAATCGTCTAGTGCCTACATCCATCACATAGCACTGACGCCCCATTGTGTTGCTCAATCGTTTAGTAAACATCTCACTCTCAACGATCTCGCACATAGCCACTACGCCTATCGTTTAACTCCATCGTGTAGCGCCGATTTCTTATCATCTAACGCATCTGCCTATCGTTTAACGCGTCTGCTTATCGTGCAACGCCATCCCCCAGCGTCTGCACCTATCACCCATCGTCTAGTGCTCTGCCTATCGTGTAGCACTCATGCTCATCGTATAGCATCATCATATAGTCTATCGCTCAGCGTCCACGCATCGTCTAGCGCTCAGCTTATCATCTAGTGCCCGCTCAACGCTTAATGTTATCATATAGTGCTATCGTATATCGCTATCATCCAGCTTCCACGCTTATCGTCTAACGCCTATGCTGATCGTGTAATGCTTATCGCCTATCATGTAGCTCGATCGTCTAGCGCATCACTTCACATCATTTAGCGCCACACACAGCTACACGATCGTCTTGCGTATTGCCCGTAGCTATACGATCATCCGCCCAGCGCCTTGCACTCAAGCATCTCTAGTTCTCTCCACTCTCACTCACGCAGCCTCAACGCATAAGCAACTCTTGGCAACGTCTCTTGCCAATGCTTTGGCCAACTTGCATCCTACCTCACAAACGCATGGTTGCCTTTGGCTTAATCTCTTTTAAACCTCTACTAACTCAGCCTCATCTCATGCGTTAACATGAAACTCGTGGTTCCTTTTGACTTCACACTAAGCCAAATTCCACTAGTAGAGGCTTATCTCCAAACTACTCAAGGAAAATCTATTCAACACTTAGAAGCTTCCTTTTCTTCATCATGGGATTGAACTCATACTTAGTTAATTCCCTTAATTACCTACTTAAATAGGGAAAATGGAAATCTGGGTTTCACATTAGAAAATTTATCCTCAAAATTTACTCGAACTTACTCTGGTTTAAGGTTTCACAACAACCTCTGTTGCAAACTCTTATAACCTTGTCTATTACCAAGCTTCCACTGCGCTACTCGTATATTAACTTCTTAGTTTGTCCAATGATACCTTTCCTAGCTACTTCTTAGCTAGTCGTCGAACCAAACTATCTACAATAGATTTTCAATCTCAAACTCTAAATGAGAATAACTTAAATTCATACTTACCTTCCTCGGTAGATTTTCAGGTAGCATTATGAGTTCCAACTCCGGTTGCTTGCTAGGTTCTACTACTTCCGCTATTCCTCTTAGTCTCACTTTGACTAATTTCTAGGTTTCTCTTTAAACCTTTACCCTACCACACTTCCCTCTGGTTTTACTGAGCTTAAACCTCGGGTTTTCTAAACTCAACCTTCCGGTTTTCAAGAAACTTATGCTTTGATACTAAACTAGTATCAACTCAATCTAACATTTTCCCAGGCTTTATGTAAACCTTTTCTCTAATACTAGGCTAACTCTTCAATTTTCCTAGAAACTTATGCTCTGATACCAAGTTGTCACACCCTGCCTCGAGCCCGCCTCCTGAGCCCACGTTAGAAATAGTACTAAAAGAGTGTTGTAGTCGGAATGGGGCAACATTTGTAAATATAATTTAAAAATTTGTAAGCTGGTTTCCTAAACAAAGTATGTGCTTTCATTTATTCCATTAAGTTTTCCGCTGCAGTATTAAGTATTTTTAAAATGAAACTAGTAAAGAGTGGTCAATGGTTGTCATGAAAGAGTGACATCTGTTGACATAATGCCTCCTCTTAGATGAAAGTCAAAATCTAGGAGGGGGTGTGATATCTAACTTATACATATTATCTGTGAATCTATTGTTATTGTTTATTTTATTTTCAATTTATTCATTCATTTACATTTTTCATTCATCTCTTTCCTTAGGTTGTCTATTAGAGTTCCTTTGAATCTGTTTTTTCTTTTATTAAAAAAAAAAAGAAGAAATAATTAGGTATAGTAGAAAAGAGATGATGTTAAGAAAAAAAGAAAAATTACATATAACATATCTAAGAGTGAATCTTTGTACTATTGCTTTGTTAAAAGAAACTTTAGCTAACTTGTTGGAGTGGAATATTGAAAAATTGAGTTGGGATTGGGAGAGAAGAAAGTAGTAAAACAAAATAAATGGAAAAAGTGATAATTTAGATAATATATATATATAATAAAATCTTATATATTCATATATGTATATAAAAGCATGCATCGCGTCAGTGGCCACTGACGCATTTTCCAGTGGGCTACAAGTCCACATTCCATGTATTTTCTTTTTGTTTTTTTTTTGTTTTTTTTAAATTTCTTTACTATTTTGTTTTAGTTTAGTGTTAAATTTAGGTTATTTGTTATATTTGTTATATTTGTTATATTTATTTATTTTCTGTTCTATTTGTATTTTTGCTTTTCTATCATGAAAGCGTTATGTTTATCTTTCTGATTAGTATTTTGATTGATTTACTTAATTTATCTTAATTATGGCGTTGTTTATTATGTCATTAGCCTTTTTTTTTTTTTTGCATATTTTTTATTCTCTTTTATGGGTAACTTGATATTTTTGACAATAGTTACTTGAATTTTGTTAATCTTTTTTTTTTTTTTTTGTTTCTTTATTTATATTCACTTTTTTTTTTTTTTAAAAAAAAAAATCGATGACAGATTCTAGAAATATTTAGGAATCCGATTTTCTAGAATCTCGAGATGAGGAAGTCAATCCTTCGAGAGTCCTAGATCGACCTCTAATATGATGTATTAAATCTTTAATATCCTTTGTAAATGTAATTACTTGTTCGTTAGGTTACTTTAAATATAACTTTAAATTGTATATTTTGCTAATGTAGATTTATGTAGTAATTTAGTATTAACTTTTTTTTTTTTTTTGGTAATATTAGTTTCAACACTTTTGTTTGTTTTCAAATCTTCAGTTAACTCCTTTTGAATATTACTAAATGAGTTTAAGTCTCTTTTCTTATAAAAAAAAAAAAAAAAAATCCAAGATTTTTTTTTAATTTTTTTTTGTTTTCTAAACTTTCCGATGATGGAATCTACGAAATTTGGGAGTCCAAGTTTCTAGAATTCTTGAGGTGAAAAATCGATTCTTTAGGAGTCCGGGATTGATCTCCAATATGTTTCCTTTTTGTTAAAATCTTAATATGTTATTTTATATTTACTCAATTTATTATCATGTTTCTTAAGTTATTTCTTATTTAAATTTATCTAAGTTTATAAAATCTTTTCTAAAACTCTTTTTAAGTCGTCTATTTTTTTTAAAGTTGCATTCTTCGCATGTTTACATTTAAAAATTAGGATATTACTTCAAAAGGTTTTCTAATAATTTATTTTCTTTAAGACTACGTCTTTTTTCTTAAAAAAATTCCTACGATGGAATCTAGAAAATTTGGGAGTCCGATTTTCTAGAATTCTTGAGGTGAGGGATCACATCTTTGGGAGTCCGAGATTTTATCTCAAGAGAAAATGACTTTAACTAATATTTTCTTTAAAAAATTCATTTATTAAAAGGCTATTCCTATGACGGATTTTGAGAAATTGTTACAATTTCTCACATTCTTTAGGTGAGGAATTTTTCCTCAATTTTAATATAGTCAAATTGAAGGAATTTCTTCCACTTATTTTATGGGGTCATTACTTCAAATATTAGAGTAATGAGGGGTAAAATAAGATATTTATTTTAAAACTTTTTTTTTCTTTCCAAAAGATAATTTTAAAGTATATCTTCAATTCAATATTTGAATTTTGGCCACTGTTTTTTAAACAGGTATTGTGGAGTGCTAACACCTTCCCCATACACAAATGACTCCCAAACTCAACTATAGTTTTTTGCAGACCATTTTTATTGAATTTTATTTAAAAATATTTATTTTATTCGGTGTCCAATCACACCGTAAAAATGATTGGTGTCGAATCCTTTTTATTTTCTTTTAAAATTAACTCTTTTTAAGGACATCAGTCACTCCGCATTGTCTCAGGCACGTGGCGACAGCTTGGCAACTCCGCTGAGCACTTGAGGTTCAACCTCGAGGGTGGCCATTTTTTTTCCTTTCTTTGTCTTGAATTAATTTCATCTTTAATTTTGTTTTAATTTATTGTGTATATTTCTTGAGTATTTTATTTTGGCACACACATTCATAAGCCTCATACCCGGGCTTTACCTACTAGGATTAGAATCGAGGACAAAGTAGTGTTGACCTTCGAGGAGCTTATGCTCCCGTGCAGGCACACGAAAAAATCCTCACTCAATTTTGTCATTATGTCACGCATGAAATTGACTAATTTCGCCTTTTTCATATAGGATCTTAGAACAAACCTCACTTTGCTTGGAGCCTTGTATGGTGACATTACTTAATCTATTATCTTACTTCACACACTATCCCAAGCCCCCTACCCGGGCTATACCTATCAGGTGTAGATTTGAGAATATAGTAGTGTTGACCTTCGAGGAGCTTATGCCTCCATGCAGGCACATGAAAAGTTCTCGCTCAATTTGGTTATGTGATCAAGTATGACTATACAGCATTTTGGGGACCTGTGTCAACAACGGTGTTAGTATCAACCTCACTAGCCTGTTTGAACATTCACATTTATTTGTTTGTTTCTTTCTCACATCATGCATTTACATATAGACTCATCTTTATTTACACCTGGTCTTAGGATGGTAGACACTCAGGCGCCCGGGGTATTTTCTCAAATTAACCTAATGAAGACTCATGGGAAAGTGTATCGCAGTGGTCAGAGCATCTTCAACTAGAATCGAAGATAATTTGGCCCAAGAAGATGGAAGTTCCACTCCTACAGACATGTTAGATAGAGTTTATCGACAAGAACCTAGACGATTTAAAGGTTTTATGGGAAAACCTAACCTCAAAGCACAGAGGGGAGTTTGCAAAAGTATACGAAAACATAGTTGATCTCATGTATGCAAACATTAGTACATCAATATTGCATGCTTTGCTACACTTCTAGAATCCTATACTGAAGTGCTTCACATTCAACATGTTTGACTTAACTCCTACTATGAAAGAGTATCAAACTTTGATCAACATACCACCTTACATCGGAAGTAAGGTATATATGTCTGGTTGAAAATTGACTCTACAAAGGTCATTATCCAAGTTTCTGGGTGACGTTCATGCATCTGATATGAAAAAGTAGATGAAGGCCAAAGAGGGAAGGAACTGTGTCCTCATCTACTACTTAATTAGTCTTGCACGTGAGAGTTTTCCACAGAGGAATGGTCTGTCTCTTTTGGCACTATGTATTTACGATACAGTCATCTTACCAAGAATCAAGAGGTTTGTAGAAGCAGAAGTTGTTAAACTTTTTGTTGGAATAGATCGAGGGGTAAATCTTGTCATCCCAATCCTAGTAGAAACGTTTAGATCGCCAAGTTATTGTCGAGTTCAAGGTAAAGGAAAGTTCTTCGGTTGTGCTCCAATGCTTTTTATATAGATTTCAAGTCAAAGTATTCAGTTGAGTTTGGGTATCCTCATATAAAATTTAGTAGCCCTTGGAACAGTATGAGGAACACCATCAGAAACTTTAATGATGTGCTCTGGAATCCAAATACTCCGGATCTTGTAGATTGGATGCAATTCCTAGGTCACGTGACGTTGGAAGGAGTAGCATGGAGAGCACCTAGGTTCCCACGAGCCGTTTGACGTACGATGTTTACAACTACCATTTGTTCTGTTATTAGGTTTATGGGGAGGGATCGCTTACTCTCCTCTATTAGTATTGCACCAAACATGGTCAAAGCAATTTGCACCAGTGGTTTATGGGTTGGAGGATTAGGACTTCTCGTATGAGGTTGACATGATAGTTGCCTAGGTGCAGGAAGCAGTTGAAGCATGGATAGAATAATGAAGATTCTATGACATTGTGAAGGAACTACAAGTTTGTACTAGATTGAAAATTTTATTGCATAGACATTGGATCCAAGCAGAATTTTTACGACGGGTCTTAACAATTGAGAAAAGGATTTTGGGCAGTTAAAGAAGATGAATCAAGTCTTAGAAACAGAAAATGAGGTTTGAGAGAAGTGGTTAAAATATGGGTTCAACAAGCTACTAGTGCCCAGAGGCAATTGGAGGAGGCAAAATGATGTCTCCAAATGCAATCAGAGTTGAAAAGGAAAAAGATTCTTTGAACGTCGAAGCGATTCAAATGAAAAAAAAAAAAAAAGATATTTCACCTATTTTCCCTTGATTTTGTTACAAGGATGAATGAAACTTATCGTACGAATTAGCTCACTAAGAGATATCGCTTCCTTGCACAATGAGGTAGAAACTAAGAGATATTGCTTCCTTGCACAATGAGGTAGAAACACAAAAGGAGTGCATCAAATAATTAAAACAAGAGTTAGAGAAGATGATTAAAGTTGCTGCGAAGTTCTAGAGTGCCTTAGATGAGCAGGCAATATCATCCCAAAGAATCATTGCAGAAATTGAGAATCTACATAATTCAGCCAAAGAGTACAAATCCAAACTCACTGAGGCGAAATGTAAAAACGTGCTTCTTCAGGAAGCTGTTACAAGATTTGAACACGAATTGTTGATATGCCGCAATGCACAAGAGGTTGTAACTGACGACTATATTTAGCTGAAGGAAAAGTATCAGGAAATGTCAGCAGATTTTTCGATAAGAAGGGATGAGTATAGTATATTGAGGCACGGTTATGACAACGTCAGAGGGCAAATAGAGCAAGGAGCTGAGAAGTTAAGGCATATGGCAAAAATGGCAAATCGGTTCTCAACACAGGCTGCAACTCTTAGACAAGGCATCGTACCCACGCGACTTGGCAACAAAGAGTTGTCTCATTTTCTAGGGATAATAGGGTAATATCTTGGACGCTTTGGGTGCTACACTTGAGTTTAGAGTCAATAGTTTTGGGCATGTATTTTGCATCATATTTTTGTAGGAATTTCGCATTAAAATTGGAGTCAATCCTGGATGCCTGGCATTTTGCGTTAAATTTTTTTTTTTTTAAAATGCAAGCACTTTCCCTTTTTCTTCCTCCCTATCTCTAATTAATCAAATCAATATTTATTTCTCTTATAAATACGAAAGGGTTCAAATTTTACAAAAATAGCTCAAAGTTCACCTCTTCATCATCCTTATTGGACAAGAAGAAAGGCGAGAATAATGGATGATCAAGTTAGTGAACAGGTCCAAGCAGTGCGTTAAGATGTAGAGGAATTGAAAGAACAATTGACAAATATCATAGAATTAGTCACTGTTGGAAAACGAAAATAATTTGTCAGAAGTTCATCTTAAGTTGAATGTGGTATGAATCAGATGCTAGAAGAGATGCCTGCTTACCCCCCTGGATTTACTCCCCAAATGATGTCAAGCCCACATCTGGTGGGAATGTCAAATTCTACATCATCTCCCGCACAAGATTCTAATCAGACCTTGCAGCAAGCAGTCCACACAAATGACCCCGTGTCCACTCTAGTTATGAAGGGTGGTAGGAAAGTGCCAGAAGATCAGGGTAGCAAAAGAAGACTAGAGTTTTTTTAGGAAAGATTATGAGCAATTGAGGGTGCAAATATATACAGGATGTTGATGCAACACATTTATGTTTAATCTCAAATGCAGTGATCCCACCTAAGTTTAAGACTCCAGATTTTGGAAATTATAATGGAACCACTTGTCCAAGAAGTCTCCTGTACTGTTGAAAAATGTCAGTTTACGCTCATGATCATAAACTGTTGATTATTTGTTTCCAAGATAGCTTAGTTGGCCCGACCTCACACTGGTATATGCACTTGGATGGTTCACAAGTGCATAAATGGAAAGATCTCACTGATTCATTCCTAAAGCAGTACAAATATAATATTGATATGGCATCAGACCATTTAGACCTTCAGCGAATGGAGAAGAATAGTGTTGAAACATTTAAAGAGTATGGGTAGAAACATTTAAAGAGTATGGGCAGCGATGGAGAGAGATGGCCGCACAAGTGCAGCCACCTTTGACCGACAGAGAATTGACAGCTATGTTCATAAATACCTTTCAAGCCCCATACTATGACTGAATGATTGGGAGTGCCTTGACAAACTTCTTAGATATCATAACAATTGGAGAAAGGATTGAGTTTAGGGTGAAGAACGGAATAATTATTGATGTCACTTCAGAATCAAGAAAAATGACGACTCCAAAAAAGAAGGAAAGAGAGGTGCACAAGTTGAGCTCGACCCAAATAGCAGTAACACATATATCCTCATCAACTACTGGATAAACAAATTACTCCTAACCATCAAATGGAGGGTAGAATCAATTTGTTCAGTTAAATTAGAGAAATGCAAGGAATAGTTGGAAACAAACTCGCTTTAATCCTATACCTATGTCATATACTGAACTTTTGCCACAATTGTTAAAGAATCATCACATAGCCATTATACCTCAAGAGCCTTTACAACCACCGTATCCTAAGTGGTACGACCCAAGTGCAAGGTGTGAATATCATGCTGGGGCAGTGGGGCACTCTACTGAGAATTTTTATCCCTTGAAAGCCAAAGTGCAAAGTCTAGTTAAGGCTAGTTGTTTAAAATTCAGGAAGATTGTAGAAGAACCAGATGTCAACTAAAACTCGCTCCCAAACCATGAAAATCCCATTGTAAATGCTGGTAATACACCTTCGTAGTGTCGCAAAAATAGT
Organism: Benincasa hispida; assembly: GCF_027475165.1. Classification (NCBI taxonomy): domain Eukaryota; kingdom Viridiplantae; phylum Streptophyta; class Magnoliopsida; order Cucurbitales; family Cucurbitaceae; genus Benincasa; species Benincasa hispida. The sequence continues at coordinate 49,883,463 of NC_143478.1, read as the reverse complement.
GTTCATTAGTTGACCACAGCAATGGAGACTCTTTTCCTAATTCTTCATGAAGTTGGATATATATCGCCGAGATTTGACAATAATGATGAGGATAAGATGGGATGCATTGGTAAAAATGGTTGTTTGCTTCACCTTGGAATAAATGGACATTTCATAGAGAATTGTGTCGAATTCAAAAGAGAACTACAGAAATTGATGGATGCAAAACTTTTAATGGTAAGCCAAGCGGACATGCAGGAAATCGAGGTTGATATGATTTTTGGTGCTTCATCTTCGGGAGAAGCTGTAAAAGGAGCATCATCTATGCAAGAACCATTAATCATTCATTATGAAGAGTAGTCGAGTATCAATCCCTACATCCAGATGCCAAAGGCAATGTTGTTGAAATACTAAGTCCTTTTGCTTACAAGGACAGTTGGGTTGTGCTGTGGAGGTATGAATGTCAATTCATTAAAAAAAATACTAATTTTGTAGCAGTTAGAGGAATGACTCGAAGTGAGAGATGTTATACACCATATAGTATGAAAATTAGTTCAAAAGAAGGCGAGGCCCGTCAACGATAAGATAAAGCTGTAGAGATAACAAATGAGAATGATCTAAATAACTTGAGCAAAGTTTTTGTAGAAAGAGCCACACCAGCTGGAAAGAAGACAAATTTCGAGGTCGTCTCCAAAGAAGAAGCGCGTGAGTTTATGAAGTTGATTAAAAAAAGCGAGCACAAAGTAATAGAGCAGTTACATCGTACTTCAACTCGTATATCGATTTTTTCATTATACATGCACCCTAAACTACAACGCAAGGTTCTGCTTGATATCTTGAATCAAGCGCATATGGGTCATGACATTTCATTGAATGCACTTAGTGAAATTGTGGAGAATATAACTGCTATGAATTGAATCTCTTTTACAGATGAAGAGATCCCCCCTAAAAGGTATAGGGCACACGAAGGCTTTGCACATATCGGTGAAGTGTAAGGATCACCTTCTAGCCAGGGTTCTTGTTGATAATGGATCATCCCTGAAAATAATGTTGAAATCCACTTTGATGAAACTCCCCGTAGACCCCTTCTACTGAAGGCCGAGTTCTATGTTGGTTAGAGCCTTTGACGGAGATCGTAGGGAGATGATTGGAGATATTGAAATCCCACTAAAAATTGGACCTACAACATTCAATGTTTCGTTCAAGTTATGGATGTTAACTCTTCTTATAGTTGTTTGCTCGGACGATCGTGGATTCATTCGGCAGGGGCAGTCTCGTCTTCCCTTAATCAAAGGGTGAAGTTTAGTGTAGAGGGTGGTCAAGCCATTGTTTAGATGAAGACATGTTTGTCATAAAGACTTCAGTATTTCCTTATGTCGAAGCAGCAAAAGAAGCATTTGAATGCTCGTACAAATCATTCGAAGTTGCGAATGCTACTATCTTTCGGACGAAAGATTAGGATATTTGTCGTTATATGTCTCGAACATCGATGATGGTTGCAAAGAAAATGATAAGAAGTAGTTATTAGATACATGGAGGTTTGAGAAAGCATAATCAAGGAAGCCCAGAAGTGATCTCTCTTCCTAAGGCTAAGGAAAGATTTGGATTGGGGTATAAGCCGACAACTTCTGAATGGGAGAAGGTTCGAGCGAAGAAGAAGGTAAAGAGAAGTGCACATCTCGAAGGACGTGAGGTTGAACCAGGTAGAATGCATATACCTAGGTTGCCTGAAACTTTTAAGCTAGGGAGATTACTCTTCGACGATAAGTAGTCAAGGGAATGCACCAAGGGATTTGAGGCCTCAGTTGTTGTTATCTCTGAAAACACTCATTCACCTTGTCAATTAGTTTATCCTTGTCCGCCCAAATTTAGTTGAACAATTGGGAGATCAAGAAGATGTCAAGTGTCACTAAAGGATTGCCAAAGTAATGATTTTTGTTATGCACCCTATGGCTATGCCTAAGGCCATAGGGATCCCTTTGTTAATAAGGGCGTCTTTTAGCACTTTTTGTCATAAGAAGTTTTGTTTTCACTGTTTGGTAGCAATATGTACTTTTATGGTTAAAGAAATGAAAAGATGATTGGATCTCTTTTTATCCCAATCGTTATGTCTATTCACTTTCACTTCAAAACATATTATTTTTTATGCTTCTTTTTGCCTCCTCTATCTTTTACCAATACAATTTAGGGTCAATAATAGGGATGCTGGAGAGGGAAACAACGTCGACGTAAGTGTTGATATTGAAGGTCCAATATGTAATCTTGAATAGAGTATGAAAGACGAATGTGAGGTGTCACTCGAATTAATAAGAATGATAGAGCAAGAGGAAAAGAGGACTTTGCCATATCAAGAACCTTTGGAAAGTATTAATTTAGGGACACTAGAAGAAGTAAAAGAAGTATGAATTGGCACTTTGGCCTTGGAACAAGATCGTTCGGATCTTGTGGCTTTACTTCATGAATATAAAGACATATTTGCCTAGTCCTACCAGGATATGTCAGGTTTGGACACAAAGATTGTTGTGCATCGGTTACCACTCAAGCCTGAGTGTAAGCCCATACGACAAAAACTTCGCAAAATGAAGCTAGAGATGTTGATCAAGATAAAGGAGGAAGTTAAGAAGCAATTTGATGCAGGATTTTTGGCAGTGGCTAAGTACCCAGAGTGGGTTGCAAATATTGTCCCAATCTCAAAAAAGGATGGGAAAGTTAGAATGTGCGTTGACCATCGCAATCTAAATCGTGCAAGTCCAAAAGATAATTTCCCCCTTCCTCACATTGACGTACTAGTGGATAATACTGTTGGGTACTCTACTTTTTCGTTTATGGACGGATTTTTAGGATACAACCAGATAAAAATGGCTCTAGAAGATCGAGAAAGGACAACATTCATCACCTTATGGGGGACGTTTTGCTATAAAGTCATGCCTTTTAGTCTAAAAAATGCAGAGGCAACATACTAGAAAGCTATGGTTATGTTATTCCATGACTTGATGTATAGAGAAATTGAAGTCTATGTGAACGATATGATAGCCAAGTCTAGATCCGGGGAAGAACATGTGGTCACCCTTCGCAAGCTTTTCGAGAGACTGCAAAAGTTCAAATTAAAGTTGAATCCAGCGAAGTGCATATTTAGAGTATCGTCTAGAAAATTTTTGGGTTTCGTTGTTAGTCAAGATGGAATCAAATTAGACCCAGACAAAATTAAGGCAATAGTGGATTTGCAACCACCAGAAACCCAAAAGGAGGTTAGAAGTTTCTTAAGGAGATTAAATTACATTGCACGATTTATTTCACATTTAACTCAAACCTGTGAGCCAATACTAAGACTTCTTTGGAAGAATGAAATATGTCTTTGGAATGAAGATTTTCAAAAGGCTTTCAATAAAATCAAAGATTATTTGCAAAGTCCTCAAATACTCGTCCCACCAACTCCAGGACGACCATTAATCTTATACTTGACAATAAAGGAAGAATCCATGGGATGTGTGCTGGGGCAGTGCGACTTTGTAGGTATATTATTTAAGCAAGAAGTTCACAAGCTACAAGTCGAAATACTCGTTGATAGAAAAAAAAAAACATGTTGTGCCTTAGCATGGACAACACAAAGACTAAGATAGTATATGTTGTACTATACGACATGGCTTATCTCAAAAGTGGATCCTAAAAAGTACATTTTCAAAAAGTCATATTTGTCTAGGAGGATAGCCAAATGGTAAGTACAGAATACGATATTGTCTATGTCACTAGAAAGGTCATCAAAGGGAGGGCCATCGCCGATTTCCTAGCTGAATTACCAATTGAAGACTATGAGCCAATGAAATTTGAATTTCCAGATGAAGACATCATGACAGTATCCACATTGAATGTGATACAAGATCCTGACACGTGGACAATGTTGTTTAACGGGGCCACAAATGAAGTAGGGCATGGTATAGGGGCTATTTTGATATCTCTTGATAGGAAGTTTTATCCTCTAACTGCTAAGCTATACTTTGATTACATAAACAACATGGCTGAGTATGAAGCATGCACTATGGGGGTTCAAATGGCTTATGACATAAAGATTAAAAAGTTGCAAGTTTATGGGGATTCTCTTTTGGTAGTACATCAACTAAATGGGGAGTGGGAGATAAGAAACTCTAAGTTGATTCCCTATAATAAGTATATCCAAGAATTGGCCCAAGCTTTTGAGTCAATCACATTTGAGCATGTCCCACGCAAAAATAACCAGGTTGTAGATGCATTGGCCACTTTATTTGCCATGTTTAATATGGCTTATAATGAAGAAATTCAACCAATAACTATTGAGAAGCGTGAAGCGCCGACATACTGCATGAGCATTGAGCAAGAACCCACTAGGAAGCCTTGGTACCATGACATTAAGCACTACATCACATGTCGAGAATATCCCCAGAAGCATCGAAAAATAGTAAATGCACCATTAGAAAGTTAGCCATGAGTTTCTTTCTGAATGGAGAAGTATTGTACAAGAGAAATTACGATATGACCCTCCTGAGATGTGTTGATGCTTTGGAGGCCAAGAGAATTCTAGAAGAATTCACGAAGGAGTTTGTGGGACACACATAAATGGGCATATGATGGCAAGATAAGTTTTATGCGTTGGTTACTATTGGATGACCATGGAATCAGATTGCATCAAATATGCAAGAAAATGCCACAAATGCCAGATATATGCAGATAAAGTACATACTCTAGCTTCCCCTCTACATGTGATAATGGCCCCGTGGCCTTTCTCTATGTGGGGCATGATGTAGTTGGGCCCATTGAGCCAAAGGCATCAAATGGTCACCATTTCATCTTGGCAGCCATAGACTATTTTACTAAGTGGGTGGAGGCAACGTCGTACAAGAGCGTCACTATCTAAGTTGTTATCAAGTTCATAAGGAAAGACATCATGTGTTGATATGGCCTGCTCGAACGTATCATCACTGACAATGGAAGGAACTTGAATAACAAATTGATGAAAGAATTGTGTACGCAGTTCAAAATTGAACACTTTAACTCTACTTCTTACCACACTAAGATGAATGGGTAGTAGAGGCAGCAAATAAAAATATCGACTGGGGCAACACCATTTTCTTTGGTGTATGGTTTGGAGGTTGTCTTGCCCATTGAGGTCGAGGTGCCATCCCTCAGTGTAAATGTGTAATTCAAGAAGTAGAGTGGACTCAAGCGAGATATGAGTAGTTAAATCTCATAGAAGAAAGAATAATGGTTGTGTTGTGTAAAGGAAAACTATATTAGAAAAATGACACATGCATATGATAGAAATGTTCGACATCGTTGCTTCCAAGAGGGAGACTTGATGTTAAAATGGATCTTGCCATTTCCAAAGGATCATAGAGGAAAATAGACTCCCAATTATGAAGGACCATATGTGGTTAAAAAGACATTCTTTAAAGGGCTTTGATTCTGACAAATATGGATGGGAATGATTTTCCCAACACGTTAAATGCAGATTTTGTAAAGAAATATTATGCATAGAAGGAGTAACTTCTACTCATGTTCTTGATTTGTCTAGATTTTCTTCCTAGAATTGTATTCTCCTTTCTAACATAAATATGGCTTGTGGTGGACCTTTTCAAAGCCGAAATTGATATTACTTATGAATTCAAATGAGTTGTTTCGTAGACTTTAACCTGTTTTTAGAATATAAGAGAAGAGATGTTGGGTTTTATGTCCTAAAACTCACAGTTTGTAAAAAGAGAAACATATTCTATCAATAAACTTATTATTGATTCTATAAATGACATACGTAAAAGTCTAAATCCAATGAATTAAGATCCATAGCTATTATATGAATACTTGAACTTTATGTAGAGACATAGAGATGGATCAAATTCGAGTAAACAACCAAAACGGTATATAGTACATGATTAAGGTTAGGTACCTTATTCTGGTAACACTATTGGATGCGGTCTACTCAGTAGCTATTACAAGTTGTTGTAAAGATACTACAAATGAAGTGATCCAGATTTGTTCATGTATTGACATGAGGAGTGGTGGCGTCCTATGCAATGAGTTTGCATAAGATCGGAGCAAGAAATAAGTCACTCTTACTTTATAACGTTGTTTACTGTATAAGACTGACTATTTCACTTAGATGACCTAGGTAACTCGATCTTAATCTTGAGCTAACTATGAACTCCTATTTATTCGGGATTATCCTTAGATTTGTATAGGTGAGGGTTGGCTCAACAGCACCGGCTTAATAAGCCTCCCATTTTAGGGATAAGACTTGGTAGATAGCTGGGGACATAGGATGCAAGACAAAATTCACGCCTACCTTATTTAGGGATAGGAGAAAAGTTATTCTCTTAAGTACTGAATTCAGGGCTTGAACAAGGGGCCCCACCCTCTCACTAGGCTGAGAGAGATCTGGTTTAGTGATTGGATCACAAACCAATTGTTCATTAGAGGATCAATAGGAACTTAAGGCACAAGACGTAATCTCGGGGGTAAAACAGACATTTGACTCATTCGTTATTACGAACACCTGTGAAGAGTTGACTTACTAATTATGGTTAAATCATGTGGACATAATATATCTATAGTGAGGGGAGTGCAATTATGGGCTTTAGTGGAGTGACCCATTAGTTAAAGAATGAAGGTTAATTCGGTGTAAAGAGTTTAGCTAATTAATCTCAGATCGTTGGAGCCCATGATTTGTAGGTCCACGAGGTCCCCCTACTAGTTCGTAAATGGATTAGCCTTATAGTAACGTGATAAGTTAATTTGAAACATTCAAATTAGAATTAAGGGAATTAGTAATTATATGAGATATAATTACACGTTTAATTTTGGAATTAAATAGAATTAGAGAATTAATTAATATTTAAATATAATTTAAATATCAAATTCCTGAAGGTGGAATTTGTATAATATTAATTTAATAATTGATATTAAATTAATTAGAATTAATTAAATTGTTTAATTAATTATTTACTATTAGTTTTATTAGAAAATTAATTTATGAAATTAATTTTGTAAAATAATAATAATTCCAATTTCTGAAATCAAAATTGATTTTGGAAATCAATTTGAGAATTGGAAAAGTTTGGAAAAACACAAAATGGAAAATTGAATTTTTCCATTAACACCTTCAAGTAGGTCACTCAAAAAACCACTTGATTTTGTTTGAATCTTCCAAGCATGAGCTGCACCTCATGCAACCTTCTTCTTTGCATAAATATTCTGTAATAAATAGAGAAGATGAAAGTAAAAATCGGGCATACAATAGCTTATGAACTTGCTAAAGTTTTGTTGAAAACTTGTAAGGTTGAAAAAGTGTTCTTCAAGTTATATCAGTGAGCTTCTTCTCCAAATTTCTTTCATTCAAGCTTATTTTGAGTCCCACAACTCAATCTAAGGTTTCAAGAGAATAGTAGGGAAGACCTTGAGGTAGTTCATAAGAAGATTTGGAGAAAACTTGTAGCTGAATTTGAGATTAAAGAAGTTCTACAAAAGTATGACTTGAAAACCCTCTTATTATTATATGAGCATGCTTTATTTATAGGAAAGATTAATGAATTAGAATGCTTATTGATCCTTGTTGCTTCCGCTGCATGCTGATTTATACTTCAAGAAAAAATAATGGTTTGGTTATTGAGTCTACAATGAACATGTTCAAGCATACATACATAACTTATATTTGTTTGTATTTTGCATTTGATTAACTTAAAATTGTGTCTTAAGGCATTTGTTTACCCCTGGCCCTTGATACCTTTGGCTGTGATGACATTTGTTTATCCCTAACCTCTAGCTCGTTTTATTTTTTTCATGTGACGCTTGTTTATCCTGGGCCCTTGACACCTTTTACTATGGTGGTACTTGCTTATTTCTGACCCCCAATGTATTATTTTTGCTACGTTGGTATTTGTTTATCCCTAGCCTCCAGCTCATTTTTATTTTGTCATGTGGCGCTTGTTTATCCCTGGCTCTTGACATCTTTTGTTGTGGTGGCGCTTGTTTATCCATGGCCGCCAAAGTTTATCTTATTTTGATTAGTTGCATTTCTAATTTACAAAAGCAACTTTTCTTATACTCGTCAATATGTTGAAGTATTTATAGTGTTCCTTACCTTTTACCTTGACCAAATAGTGGCTACACCTTCGTTCACCTTCCAATTCTACAAGCATGTACGAAGGGGGGGCATGCAGTAGCCACCTATTTTTATCGGTCTTTTAAATGATCAACATGTAAATTTATATTATTTTTTGTATTATTTTAATTTCATATACATGTTGATTTGTGGAGTTTTTGTGTTTTTTAGTTTGTTTAGAATAAGTAATTTACTTAGGGAAAAAAGAAAGCAAAAAGAGTAAATTTTTAAATTGGGAATTGGTTAGCCTAAGGCTCCAACCCATTTTGGGTTCAAGCTATTTTTTTTATTTTATTTTTTTTTGTTAAAATGTGAAATTTAAAATAAATCAAATCAAAAGAAAAAAATGCAATTGTGGTAATGTTTTGGGTTTTATAAACACATCTTTCTCAACCAAAAAACCCTACCTAGGCCTCGTTCAACCTTCTCCTCTCAACAAAAACGTAGAGAACAAAAACACCCATTTTATTTTTTCTCTTCTAGTACCCAAAATCCCCATCTTGCTTAGAAAATAATATTTCACCAAAGATTAAAATCTAGAGCACAAACGAAATCCCAATCTTCTCCTCTTAACAAAAACCTAGGGAGCAAAAACATCCATTTTATTTTTTCTCTTCTAATACCCAAAATCCCTATCTTTCTTATAAAAGAATATTTCACCAAAGATTAAATTCTAGAGCACAAACAAAAACCCACATTTAGTTAGAGATTGCATTTGGTAGTGCTTGGTCCCAAGGATCCACACCCTCAAACAACTAGTGGGCTTCGGATTTTTTTCTTTCTTTTCGTTTCATCTTTTGAATTTCATTTTTCTTCTTTCTCGTGCCCGAAAGAAAAGGAAGAGCAAAGGTATTAGATTCTTTGTTATATATATATATATATATATTTACTGTATTGTTATTTTTTTCTTTAACACATAGTTGTTATCTAACCTTACACATATTATATGTGGATCTATTGTTACTGTTTATTTTATTTTCAATTTATTCATTCATTTACATTTTTCGTTCATCTCTTTCTCTAGGTTGTCTATTAGAGTTCCTTTGAATCATTTTTTTCTAAAAGAAATAACTAGGTATAGTAGAAAATAGATGATGTTGAGAAAAAAAGGAATATAATAACAATATAACATATCTAAGAGTAAATGTTTGTACTATTGCTTTCTTAAAAGAAACTTTAGCTAACTTGTTAAAGAGAAATATTGAGAAAAGGACCTTTAATATTAATATTGTTGTTTTCAAAACTTGTTAGAGAAATATTGTTGTTTTGAAACTTATTAGAGAAATATTGTTGTTTTGGGATTTCGAGACTAGAAGTCGAGGGTTGAGGATTCGACTAATGTAGAGGTCGAACGTTGAGAACTTGAAAAACAGAGAAAAACATGGAAACAATACGTAAATTAGGGTTGTCGAGGGTTGAAGTTTCGACATACATAAGTCGAAACTACAACCCTCGATAAGGAAAGGGAAATCTCGCTAATTTTGTGATGAGGATCTCGCTCTAGAAGGGAATCTCGAAGGGAATCTCGCTAATTTTGTATATTAGGTTGTCAAAGGTTGAAGTTCTGGCATACATAAGTTGAAACTTCAACCCTTGACAAGGAAGATAAGCGGGTGAAGCAGATTGTAAGAGAGAGGGAGATTGTAGGAGAGAGCAAGATTGTAGGAGAGAGCGAGATTGAAAGCAAGATTGTAGGAGAGAGCGAGATTGAAAGCAAGATTGTAGGAGAGAGCGAGATTGTGAGCGAGAGCGAGATTGTGAGCGAGAGCGAGATTGAGTCTGCCACATGGATTAAATAGCCAACCAGTCAGCTGACGTGGTCTGCCACATGGAAATCATCTTCACTTTATTTACTTTCCATAAATCTGAAAAAGTGCATATATATCACCAAGCTGCCCCTGCTTTGATTCCCTTGCACGATTCCCTACATGCATTGACGTTATCCGATCCCCCTGCTCCGATTCCATGCATTCATTGACGCATTCATACCCGTCTGCCATAACCTTAATGCCTTTTCAACCACCCTAAACCCGTGGGTCGAGTGTTCAACACTCAACCTACATCCTTTTAAACCACCATCCTCTTCATTTTTCCTCAATCACTCCCTCGATAATTTTTGAAGACTCACTACCCTTAATTTTGCTCACTCCTCTCCACTTGATTTGCTCACTGCCCCTTCATAGCTCACTGCCCCCTCACTGCCTTCGAAAATAAGCCTTCGAAATCATCTTCCTCTCCTCCCATTTCCATTTCCATTTCTCTTCTTGTTTTTCATTTAATACAAATTATTCTCGCACAACTATACTGGTTCGTTACTCTACTAAATTTTTATTTTTTAAGAATAATTATAAATTTTATTTTTGTTCTTATATTATTATTTTTTTTTTATAGATTCTAGTTTTTTTTTTTAATTTTTTGTAATTGTTGTCAGATAATAAATAAAAGGAAAAAAAGGCGAACTTTGTCACTTTAAAGGTAAAAAGAGAACTACCGTCGAATCTGTAAGTTGAACTTATGATATTTGAAAAGTTTAGTTTATTCTTATGATATTTGATTTATTTAGTATTAACTTTGATGTTTATAGTGTTAAAATGTTTAGTTTATTGTTATGTTTAAGAAGTTGATATTTATAGTTTAATACAAAATTATTGTGATAGTTAACAAGTTTAGTATAGTTTCAAAAGTTTAATATAGTTTGAAAATTTTAGTTTATTCATATGATATTTGATTTCTTTAGTATTAACTTTGATGTTTATAGTGTTAAAATGTTTAGTTTATTGTTATGTTTAAGAAGTTGATATTTATAGTTTAATACAAAATTATTGTGATAGTTAACAAGTTTAGTATAGTTTCAAAAGTTTAATATAGTTTGAAAATTTTAGTTTATTCATATGATATTTTATTTCTTTAGTATTAACTTTGATGTTTATAGTGTTAAAATATTTAGTTTATTGTTATGTTTAAGAAGTTGATATTTATAGTTTAATACAAAATTATTATGATAGTTAAAAAGTTTAGTATAGTTTCAAAAGTTTAATAATTTTAGTTTATTCATATGAAAATTATTACACTAAACCTAATTGATTATTTTATTCACATTTTTATTGTATTTGTCTTTAATATTCTCTAATATAATATTTTGTGGTTTAGGTTATTTGGGAGCCGTACAAAATTATTGTGCATACTTTGCCTAATTTTTGTACGAATGGTCAAAACATATGGCGGACGATGAGTCCTCTCATATGTTTTCACATTGGTGAGTGGCATCTTCCTGACAGGGTGATGAGACAATTCGGTTTTCAGCAGGATATCCCATCGCCTTGTAATACTGAACACGTACTGCATGATATTGACCTAAGGACTGAAGATTGATCCGAAAAAGTTGCACATTTGGTAGTGTGATGGCACTATCGTGCAAGGTTTATTGCAGTGGGGTTTCTCTAGAACAGTTTGACACAGATGTCACTCCAGAATATATTCATTGGTATAATAATATCACAAGGCGCTACGTCACTCGTCCGGGAGCAGCTGTGGGTCATCTGGTAAATGAATGAATATTATCTGATTTTTTTAATTTAAATTTATTTTAAATATTGTCTAATTGTTTTATAATTCATAGAGATCGAACAACAGTAGACTCCATGAGGTTGCAAATGATCCGAACCAGGTTCTTGCTATATGTAGTGACAACTAAAGCTATATGGAGAAAATTGATATGTACGATATACCTATTGTTCCTCCACCAGCTCCTAGACGTGGAGAACCTGTTCGGGAAGAGGATGAGTTTGATGAGGTTGCACATAATGTGGAAGAGTTGCCCCCTATGACGCAGACGTAGAGTCAAACTGATTATGTTAGTCCGATGATGATGATGCCAGCATTTGGTTCAGGACATTATGACTCAGAGGCTGGTCCTTCGTCTTCATACGTGCATGGACATGGTCGGGGTCGTGGAGAGCATAATGAATATTTATATTATGAAGCGCCTGCAGAGGTACCAGAGCAACATCAAGAAGAACCCGAGCAACCTCAAGTTCGAAGTCGACAACGACAACCAGCTCGAAATCGACGACGTCCGCCTTGTGGGACACATTGATTTTTGTAATTATTTTTATATAAATGAGATATTTAATTTACATTTTTTTTTATTTTTATGAGTTATTATTATTTTTAATTTATTCTTTTTAGAGTTTAAATAAAATAATAAATATTTTTAGATTTTTTTTTTAGAAAATGGAAAATTAAAAAAAAAAAAAGTATTAGAAAGAAGAAGGTGGAATGTGTAATAATTAAAAAGAAAAAAAAAAGGAAAATTTGTACGGTATTCTCGCTCTCTATCAAAATCTCGCTCTCTCAAACTCTCGCTGTCTCTCATAATCTCGCTCTCGAATTTGATTGGGAAGTTCAGTGGCAAAAAGAAGGAGATTCATTAGCTCGTTATTTAGTCTTGCTAGATGATAGAATCCGTTTGAAAACAATAATATTTTCCTAAAAAAAAAAAAAAGAAGGTCGAGGGTTCAAAATTCTACCTATCTAGGTCGAATTTTCAACCCTCGACTTATTTAAAACAACAATAATTTTACAAATAGTTTGAAAACAACAATATTTTCTTAAATAGTTTCTAAAAGTACAATATCCTTTTAATTTCTCCACTGTCACTGACGCATTTTCCAGTGGGCGACTACTAGCCCACATTTCATGTATTTTTTTGTGTGTGTGTGTGTGTTTTTTTTAACTTCTTTACTGTTTTGTTTTAGTTTAGTGTTAAATTTAGGTTATTTGTTATATTTGTTATATTTATTTATTTATTTTCTGTTCCATTTGTATTTTTGCTTTTCTAACATGAAAGTGTTATATTTATCTTTATGATTAGTATTTTGATTGATTTACTTAATTTATTTTAATTATAGCATTGCTTATTGTGTCATTAGCATTTTCTTATTTTGCATATTTTTTTTAATTCTTTTTCTTTTGAGTGACTTAATATTTTTGACAATAGTTATTTGAATTTTGTTAATCCGTTTTTTTTTTCTTTATTCATATTCACTTTTCGTTAAAAAAAAAAATTTGATGGCGAATTCTAGAAACATTTAAGAGTCCAATTTTTTAAAACCTCTAAATGAGGAAATCGATCCTTTGGGAATCGGAGATCAATCTTTAATATCCTTTGTAAATGTAATTGCTTGTTTGTTCGGTTACTTTAAATATAACTTTAAATGGTACATTTTGCTAATGTAAATTTATGTAGTAATTTGATATTACCTTTTTTTTTTTTTTTTTTTTTTTGTGATATTAGTTTCAACACTTTGTTTGTTTTCAAATCTTCAAGTTAACTCCTTTTGAATTTTATTAAATGAGTTAAGTCTCTTTTCTTAAAAAAAAATTTCCAAGATGTTTTTTTTTTTTTTTTTTTTTTTTTGTTTTCTAAACTTTTCGATTATGAAATTTAGGAAATTTGGGAGCTTAATTTTCTAGAATTCTTGAGATGAGGAATCGATTCTTTGGGAGTTCGAGATCGATCTCCAATATGTTTCCCTTTTTTGTTAAAATCTTAATATGTTATTTTATATTTACTCAATTTATTATCATGTTTCTTAAGTTATGTTTTTTTTACTTGTGTAATATTCATATTAAATCATATTTTATTTCTTATGTAAATTAATCTAAGTTTTTAAAATCTTTTCAAAAACTCTTTTTAAGTCATCTATTTTTTTTTTTTTTAAAAAAAGTTACATTCTTTGCGTGATTTTGAACATTTAAAAATTAAGATATTATTTCAAAAGGTTTTCTAATAATTTCTTTTCTCTAAGATCGCGTTTTTTCCTTAAAAAATTTCTACGATGGAATCTAGGAAATTTGGGAGTTCCATTTCCTATAATTTTTTAGGTGAGGAATCACATCTTTGAGAGTACAAGATTTGATCACAAGAGAAAATGAATTTAACTAAATTTAAAAAAAAAAACATTTATTAAAAGGCTATTCCTATTACGAATTTTGAGAAATGGTAATAATTTCTCACATTCTTGAGGTGAAGAATTTTTCCTCAATTCTAATATAGTAAAATTGACAAAATTTCTTCCACTTATTTTATGGGATCATTACTTCAAATATTGGAGTAATGAAGGGTAAAATAAGACATTTATTTTTTTTAAAAAAAAAATTCCTTCCAAAAGAATAATTTTAAAGAATATTTTCAATTCAAGATTTGAATTTTGGCCACCGTTTTTTAAACAGGTGTTGTGAGGTGCTAAGACCTTCCCTATATACAAATGACTCCAGAATTCAACTCTAGTTTTTCGCAAACCATTTTTATTGAATTTTATTTAAAAAAAATATTTATTTTATTCGATGTCCAATCATACCGTAAAAGTGATTGGTGGCGACTCCTTTTTATTTTTCTTTTAAAATTAACCATTTCTAAGGATGTCGGCTGCTCCTCGTCGTCTCGGGCACATGGCGACATAAAGCATAGAGTTGAAGCAAATTAAATCCAATTAAAGAAATCTCAAGAAATTGAACACGATGTTGGGAATGTCCTAAAACTTGCAGTTCGTAATCATTGAAACATATTCTATTTATCAATAATTGTAAATGCGAACTATATTTTCCTTACTTAAGTAAGTTAATTAACATGTTAATTAAGTTTAAGTATAAGTTGGTCTAATGTTGTAAGTAAAGGCATGAGGATAATAATAATAAAAAAAGATCTAAGTATAAAACTCTCAGGTAGCAAAGTAGCAAAGGCAGGTAGCAAAGTAGCAAAGGCACTTGGAAAGTAAAATATGACTAACTGTGGAAGTCAAAATGGCCATGTGTTCATAACCATGCGTTGAAGGATATGACCTAGAGTGTGGCAGCTATGTTGAAAAAGGCTAGTTAGGCGCATGGGAGGTATTGACCATAAGGCTAAGTGGTGGCCACATGAGATGTCATGCATTGAGCAAGGGCATGCGTTGGTCAAGCCCATGAATGGTTAGATGGGCAAGGATGCGTGCACATGAGCTTGAAGGCTTTAAACATTGGAGGCTGCACGTGTGCATTACTGAGTGGGGGCGTAGGACACGCGAAGCAAAGCGCTGCCTAGTTGAGGTATACGCTAAGGATGGGCGTGCATGCGATGCCCAGATGCAATGACACTTAGGTGAAATGATGGGTGCTAGCTAGTGGCTATGAGATGGCATTGGCTGGTGAGCTATGCGATGAGGTCGAGCCATGCATTTGTTGAGTCTATGCAATATTCAAAGCCAAGGCCACGATAAAGGAAATCGGGCATTAGCACTAGACTAAGCGATGACTAGATGCGTATGCCAAGGGTTATGCGTTGATTGTGCCAAGTAATGGTGATTTGATGGTGATTTGCCTTGATTAAACGGTGATTAACAGCTTAGTCACCCATTTTAGTGGACCAGCTATCAAAATTAAGAGAATTAATCCCACTTAGTAGGTGAGTTGGCAACTTAAGAGTGGATTAAGGACATATAGTATTTAGTATAAAAGGGAAGCTTCAGTTCAATGGCCCAATTTAAGCATTTTGCTAGTGCAAATGAAATGATTTCAACACAATTTCAGGGCTCCTGGAAGAGAATTCCTAAGGATTTAGGTTGAAATTTGAAAAAGATTACAAGAAGGTCAAGCTCTTGGATGAATCTGGGCCAATAATGGAGATTTAAGGTTTTTAGACAAACCACGAGGAATTAAGAGCTCAAATTTTAAGGTAAACAAGTTAAGATTTTTTTAAAGAAGTTTGTAGAAGGAATTTTCTAAGATAAAGTCTGAAAAATAAGTTATTCGAGCTCAAAGTGGAAACTGGATTTTGGTTGAGCAAGCAGGCAGCTGCAACCATTGAGTGAGCAGGCTGCAGGCATTCACGAGGAGC
Organism: Benincasa hispida; assembly: GCF_027475165.1. Lineage (NCBI taxonomy): Eukaryota > Viridiplantae > Streptophyta > Magnoliopsida > Cucurbitales > Cucurbitaceae > Benincasa > Benincasa hispida. The sequence goes on along the minus strand of NC_143478.1, from coordinate 49,867,483 downwards.
TGGTTAGGTGCAAGGCAAGCACTGAGCTGTGTGCGAGGAATGAATTCTGCTGTGCGGGCATGTGCTAAAGCTGTGAGCACAAGGGGGCGCAAGAGGCGCTAGGTTATGGGGGCAGACATGCGGGCGCAAGGGGTGCTGGTTGTGCGTTGGCACGCTGGACGAGTGCATAGGACATGAGATGGGCACTGAATTGCTATGTTGGCCGCATGACTAAGGCTTAGCTACTCAAAATTTTCCTAAGTGTTGGACGCATAAGAAGGTATGCGTTAAGAGGGAAATTGATGTTTAAAGTTGAATGTTAAGTTCATCTAAGTGAGTTAGTCTCACGAGAAGACTAAAGGCACTAGTTAAACATGTTATTCATTTCCACAAGGTTAACGCCAATAGGAAGGGCTTATCAACCCTAGGAGGAACGCCCAAATGCTGTGAGTGACAAAGTTGATGTTTTCCAAATGTTTTAGTAACACATGCTTTATTTAAATGTTTAGACTCATGATTGCCTATGTTAAAAGAATATTTAAAATAATTTCCAAGTAAATTATGTTTCATGAAGCCATTAATGCATGCTAGTTTTAAAGAAGTTTATAAGCATGACTTAAGTATTTCAATACTTATTATTCAAGAAGCATGTGTTGGAAGTTTATGCCTTATAGCAAGAATAATTAAGCATATGATTTGTGATGCTATGCTTTCAAAGTATGAGTTTTACGATGATTATTAGAACCTGATATTGAAGGATAATGAGAAGGTATCTAGGTATGCCTAACCTAAGATATGACGGTATTTAATTATTACCACGTGCACATAGGTAGAATTGACATTGGTTATGTTGAGAATACTCAACACCAACTAAGGTTTAACGTTGAGGGATTGAGTAAAAGGATTCTCTCTCTGTTAAGCTATGTTTTAAAGCTATATTATGTTTATAAGTTTTAAATATGAGTTTGCTTGGCAATTTCAGTTTTAAAGCATGATGTTTATGATGTATTAGTCACTCACAGGTTTAAAGGAAAACATGTTTCAAAACATGATGTATTAGTCACTTAAAGGGTTGGTAACTGTTGCTGTCACATTCTCTTCTGGATTAAGAGGGTAATCTAGGAAGGGGTGTGACAATAAAAGTATTGTTGAAGGATTTATTCAATAAAAGTGTTATTGAGATAGAAATTGCATTATTTTATAAAATCCAATAAAAGAATCTATGGCTATAGTATGAATACTGTAACTTTATGTAAAGACATAAAAGAGGATCAAGTTATAGTATATAGCCAAACAGGTCTATAAGTATATGGATAAGATTGGGTACCTCGTTCTAGGGGTGCTATGGATGCGGCCTACTTTGTATACTGATACAAATGATGTGATCCCGAAATCATTCATGTAGAGACATGCAAGTGGGGGCATTCTATGCAGAAGAGTTTTGCATAAGTCTGGACCATGAAATAGTTACTTTTCTTTATAACGATCATTTACTGTTAAAACTTACTATTTCAATTCGATGACCTAGGTAACTTAATCTTAATCCTGAGCTAACTATGAACTCCTGTTTATTTAGGATTATCCTTTGACCTGTATAGTGTTGGGAATGTCCTAAAAACTTACAGTTCGAAATCATGGAAACGTATTCTATTTATCAATAAAAGTATTATTGAAGCATTTATTCAATAAAAGTGTTATTGAAATTGCATTATATAATAAAAATTCAATAAACAAATCCATGGCTATAGTATGTAGAGACATAAAAGAGGATCAAGTTATAGTATATAGTCAAAAAGGTCTATAAGTATATGGGTGAGATTAGGTACCTCGTCTGGGGGATACTATGGATGCAGCCTACTTTGTATATGGATACAAACGACGTGATCCCAAAATCGTTCATGTGGAGACATGCGAGTAGGGGCATCCTATGCAAAAGAGTTTTGCATATGACCGGACTACGAAATAGCCACTTTTTCTTTATAACAACCGTTGAATGTTAAAACTAACTATTTCAATTTGATGACCTAGGGTAACTTGATCTTAATCTTGAGCTAACTATGAACTCATGTTTATTCAGGATTATCCTTTGATCTGCATAGGTGAGAGTAGTTCAACAGCACTGCTTCACAAGCCTCTCATTTTGGGGATAAGACCTGATTGATAGCTGGGGACATAGTCCTGCAAGATGAAATTCACTCCTACCCGTTTTAGGATTAGCAAATACATTGTTCCCTTAAGTATTGATTCTTGGTCTTGAATAAATGGTCCCCACCCTCTCGTGGTTGAGAGAGACATGGTTTATAAGTTGGAATGTAAACCAACTATTCAATAGAGGATCAGTGGTAGCTTAAGAAGCAAGATGTATTCACAGGGGTAAAACAGTACTTTTTGACCTAACTGTAAATAAGAACAACCTGTGAAGGATTGACTTACTGATCATGGTTAAATCAAATGGACAGAAATATATCTACAATGAGGATAGTGTAACCATCGAGCTATAGTGGTATGTCTCAGTGGTTAACGAATATTTATTAACTCAAGTTAAAGAGTTTAATTAGTTAATATCAAATTGTTGGAGCTCATGATCTGTAGGTCCATAAGGTTCCTCTACTAGATCATAAAACATTACACCTTGGGTTAAAAAATTAAACGAATTTGAAGTGCTCAAATCCGAAATTAGAGTTTTTGAATTTGAAATGTTCAAATTCAAATTTAGGGTTTGGATAATTATATTCGATATAATTAACTTTTAAATTTATCGAAATTAAACGTAATTGGAGATTTTAAAATATATATAAATATTGATTACATGTATAGGGATTCATGTTTAAATTAGGTGTTTTATTAATTTAAGATTTGATATTAAATTATTAATTAATTAATTAATTAAAATAAAATCATTTTTCATTTTTTAAATTCAATTTATGGAAATTGAATTAAGTCTTAAATTATTTTAAAATTGAATTAATTTAAAATTGAAAAAAGAATTTGCTAGTGGATTTATCCCAATTTTGGGATTTTTAGTGGATCTTTCCACAAATCAACAACTTGCCCACTCACTTTAGTGCTAATTGAAGTGTCAATTAGTTGAAATCTAAGTGCTTGCATGCATAAACTTGTTAAATACTCCAAATTTCAAGAGATTTCATTCATGCAATTGATTTTATGAGAATTTCTGAAATTCTCTCAACCCTCTCCAAACCCAACTCCTATACTTCTCAATTTAGAGTTTCCACCACTCAATAACATGCTGAGAATAGTAGAGAAACTCCTCTTGGTGGTCTATGAAGGTTTTGGAGATCCAATTTGTGGAATTCTGCAAGGAATTGAAGAGAATCGATAATGGTATACACAAATGAAACCTTCTTTCTGTAAAACCTTTTTTTAGCATGTTGTGAACTCAAATTAAGTGTAATTAGAGTGCTTAATGATTCTGTTAGCTTCTGCTTTATGCATGTTTATCCTATCACATAGGTAAGAGTAGTTCAATAGCACTGCTCAACAAGCGTCCCATTTTGGAGATAAAACCAAATAGATAGCTGGGAACATAGTCCTGCAAGATGAAATTCATTCCTACCCATTTTAGGGTTAGTAAGATAGGTTGTTCCCTTAAGTATTGATTCCTGGTCTTGAACAAAGGGGCCCGCTCTCTCATGACCGATAGGGACATTGTTTATTAGTTGGACTATAAACCAATTATTCAATAGAGGATGAGCGGGAGCTGAAGAAGCAAGATGTATTTACAGGGATAAAACGGTAATTTTGACCTAGTTGTAAATACGAACGACCTGTGAAGGATTGACTTACTGATTATGGTTAAATCAAGTGGACAGAAATATATCTATAGTGAGGAGAGTTTAACTATCGAGCTATAGTGGTATGTCTCGGTTGTTAACGAATATTGATTAATTTAATTTAAAGAGTTTAACCAATTAATCTCAAATTGTTGGAGCTCATGATCTGTGTGTATATAAGGTCCCTCTACTAGCTCGTAAAACATTACACCTTGGATTAGAATATTGAGTGAATTTGAAGCGTTCAAGTTCGAAATTAGGGTTTGAATTTGAAATGTTCAAATCTAATTTAGGGATTTGGATAATTATATTCGATATAATTAAATGTTTAATTTTTGTTAAAATTAAATGAAATTGGAGAGTTTAAAATATTTAAATATTGATTTAAATATATTTACATGAATAGGGATTCATGTTTAAATTAGGTGTTTTACTAATTTAATATTTTTATATTAAATTATTAATTAATTAATTAATTAAATTTGTTTCATTAATTATTTAAATTAAAAAAATTCATTACAGGAAATTTAATTTCAGAAATATTTTAATTTAATTTAATTAAGTTTGAAAAATTGAATCAATTTAAAATTGAAATTGATATTAGTGGATTTATCTAAGTTTTCCAACTTATTAGTGGATTTCTCCACAAATTCAACACTTTGCCCACTCACTTAGTGTTAATTGAAGTGTCAATTAGCTAAATATTTGAGTGCTTGCATGCTAGAACTTGTTAAATACTTCATTATACAGAATTTTGAAGTTCATGCAATCTGAATTTTGAAAAGATTAACAAAATTGTTATGCTCTCTAAAACCTCTCCATTTTCCACCTTAGTCCAACTCAATTTAGAGTTTCCACCACTCAATCCAAGGCTAAGAATAGTAGAGAAGTTCCTCTTGGTGGTCTACTAGAGATTTGGAGATCAAATTCGTAGAGTTGAACAAGGATCAAGAGGGAATCTACAAAGGTATACATTATAAAACCCTCTTTTATGAAAAAACTGTTTTTAAGCATGCTTTAAACTCAAATTAAGTGTAATTAGAGTGCTTAATTATCCTGTTTATTTATGCTTTGTGCATGTTTACTCTATCAATTGGTATTAAAGCATGATTTAAGCATTCAATTAACATTAATTTGAGTTTGGTAGGTGAATTTCTGGCAATGCATGTTCGATGGCTGATATGGTATTTAAATCAACTTTGGCATTAAAATTCTTTTTGATTCAGTTGTTAAATTTGTAATTGGCTCTTGACTGATGAGCCTTAATATATTTTTAAGGGTCTGAAATTTTATTGGAGTCAATAGAGTTGAAAATAGGATGTAATTGAAGATTCAAGCAAGCAAGGCCAGCTACAGAAACTAGAAAAATAGCCATTGCCTTCGCAGCATCGTGAGGCTATTCTTAGAGGGTAATGATGTTGTTCATCCTAAAGCCTGGGGCATTGTAATGCTAGGATGAAGCGTAGCAACGCTGCTCATCCCAACCCAGATATGTGCGCGCACAAGGACCGGTTCGCAAGAAATGGCCAGTTCAACCAGTTTTTGCTTCCTTGAGTTCGGTTCAACCCATTTTGGGCTGATTCAGCCAATTTTGAAGCTTTGGAGGGTCGGTTCACCTAGTTCGGATTCGGTTAGGGTCGGTTCAAGTGGTCAGAGGCTTCCTCAAGCTGGATTTGGTTTAATTTTGTAATAAAATAGTTTATTGCTTGCTTAGGATGCCAAATTTAGTCCATATCAGTGTTTTTAAATATTTTATGCATGTGATGTATGTTATATTTAAATTAAACATGTATGTGCATATTGTATACCATGTAGATTTAAAACCCTACCATAGGAAAGAATTTTTCATGCATTAATATATGTTATAAATTGGTTATAATATGCTAGGGTTTCATAAGATTGATATAATTGTTATATTAATGTGTGAAATGCTTAAGTTTATGCTATAGTCTGTCTATTTTTATAAGTGTTTAAAAGAAATTAGACATTGAAAATCTATAACAAAGATAATATGCTCACTTAGGTTTAATCACAACTTGTTTTAATAGTTAAAATAGGTCGTTAGCTTATAAAATACTGTTACAAACTTAATCGATCTATAATGCTGTATAAGGCTGGAGGTACTTAAGTAAACGGTTTACATAACACCTCGAATGGGGATTTTAGCCAAATTAATGAGTGTTGTTAATCGATTTTATGAGCATACATGAGTGATATGAGGTAATAAAACAGTTTTATCACTTAGACATCGTAGGTTAAATCCAAATATAAACGTTATACTTGGATAAACCACATAGACTTAGGATGTTTTTTAGCCGAAATATACTCTATTGGGTTGTATGTCCTAAAAATCGTAGTTTGTAATGTTAAATATATTCTATTATTAATAAAGATGTTATTGACGTTTATTCAATAAAATTGTTATTGAATATGTGAATTGCACTTGTAAAGTCTAAATCCAATAAACTAAAGATCCATGGCTATTATATGAATGCATGAATTTTATATGGAGACATAAGAGTGGATCAAGTTTAGTAAATAGACAAAATGATCTATAGTATATAAATAAAGCTAGGTACCTTATTCTGGTAACACTATCGGATGTGGCTCACTCTGTAGTTGTTACAATTTGTTGTAAAGTGCTACAACGAAGTGATTCTGATTCGTTCATCTATTGACATGAGGAGCGGAGTCGTCCTATGCAATTAGTTTGCATAAGATAAAACTAAGAATTAAGTCATTCTTACTTTATAACGCTATTTACTGTTTAAGACTGGCCATTTCAAAGCGATGGCCTAGGTAACTTGACTTTAATCTTGAGCTAACTATGAGCTCTTGTTTATTTGGGATTATCCTTAGATTTTCATGGGTGAGGCTTGACTCAACAGTACTGACTCAATAAACCTCTCATTTTAGGGGTAAGACCGAGTAGATAGCTAGGGACATAGGTTGCAACACGAAATTCACTCCTACCTGTTTTTAGGGATAGTAGAGAGGTTGTTCCCTTAAGTGCTGACTTCAGGTCTTGAACAAGAGGCCCCACCCTCTCATTGGCCTGAGAAGGATCGATTTAGTGAGTGGACCACAAACCAATTGTTCATTAGAGAATCAGTGGGACTTAAGGAGCAAGATGTAATCTCGGGGGTAAAACAGCTTTTGACCCAGCCGTTATTACGAATAACCTGTGAAGGGTTAACTTACTAATCATGGTAATATTGAGTGGATATAATATATTTACAGTGAAAGGAGTGCAACTACTAGCCTTTAGTGGAGTGACCCGGTAGTTAATGAATGGTGGTTAATTAGGTTAAAGAGTTTAGCAGATTAATCGCGGATCATTGGAGCTCATGATCTATAGGTCCATGAGATCCCCCTACTAGCTCATATCGAACTAAACCTTAGAACAGTGTGACGAACGAATTTGAAGTGTTCAAATTCAATTTTTGGAGCAAAGCATTAAATGTATATGATATATTTAATTGTGAATTAAACATAAAGAGAGAGAAAATAGAAGATATTTAAATATCAAGATTATGAATAGTGATTCATGTTGATTGGAATTTTTGTGGGATTTAGTATTAAATTAAAGTAATTAAATTGTTTAATTAATTATTTAAAATTATCTTAATTTTAAAATTGATCATTAGAATTAATTTCGAAATTAAATGGAATTGGTCAAAATTGTGTTAAAAATCAAATTGTTGACTAGGTAAAAAATGCAATGGAAGTCAAATTGTTGACTTTTGACTTTTGAAAATAAAAAAGTCAAATTTTTTTAGTTTAGACTTTGAGAGTCAAACTTTGACCAAGTTAATGGAAAGATCCAACATTTGTGAGTGGGGAATGCCAACTTTTGCATGGCTAAGTGTTGTCTTCATTTGAATACACTTGTCCCACTAAATCCCACTTTGAGTTAGTAGATTTTTTAGTGTCAAATTCTCATCAAACTCAATGTTGCATGTTTTTCATGTAATGGTCTTTAAAGGGGAGTGTTTAATAAATTTTAAGAACTCTTGGCCATAGTGGAATTTGATGAGATTATTTGATAACTCATAACATTTTTCTCTCATAATTTTAGTATTTTTCCTCTCTAAATTAGTCACTCACCAGATCCCAGCATCATGTTCTAAGGTCGGAGAATAGTCGGAAAGATTCTCATGGTTGTGTACGAACCATTCGTGAGGAGATTGGAGCTAATTTGGAGAAGATTCAAAGTCCACAAAGATTATATTCTTTTTCCCCTTTTATTTGTTTCAATTGCATGCTTATCTTTGTAATTAAACTAGTTAGAGTACTTTATATCAGTTTTTCTTCTGTTGTACATATGTTCGTTCTATCATACCCAAGTACAAGAGATACCCAAATAATTAGAACAGTTCAGTGGGAGATTGATTATAACGACCTACCCTTACATAATAAGGTCCAACCGCTACGATATGCATACTTAGACTTTTTTATCATGAGATGAGTTTTGGTAAAAATTTCAAAAGAACATATCTAAAATTTTATTAATTAGGTAGAAAACTATATAAAAATTTCATTTTACAAAATACTAGAATCCATAAAGCATTAGCGTAGTGGTACAAAATGCATATATGGTTATAATAGTGAGTTTGATGGTTGGCCCCTTGAGCGACATCCAGTCCTGCCACCTACGCTGTGTCCTTACCTACAAAATTTGTAAAATAGAATGAGTATATAATATACCCAGTAAGTAGTTCTCACTTAAGGTAGTGACCAAATGCACAATCACATGCAACACGTCATGAAAACATATGATTGAGACCGAAAACATATACTTATAATAACATAAGGTGGTCGGTTACGCTTCCACCGTAAGTTTCTTCGCCCTGGTAGGAAGATGAGGACTTTAGCGGAAACTAACCCATCTGATGATTAGCGGATCATGCAATCAGTAGGGCCAAAGTCGCATCCAACATCAACCATTAACCTAAAAGTAGGGTTGGACTAGTAGGGTGCAACCATATATATCTTGCTAGCCCCTAACATAAACATGACATAAAATTTGGGTTTAGAGGGGTGCAATCATACACGCCCTACTAGCCCTGGAAGCATAATCTACACCTAATTAAAACTTGATCTTAACATAATCGTGAACAAAAATAATGCATGGGGTCCCTTGTAGAGAAACATGTTTTAAATATGTAATACAACATAGAAATAATAATAATAAAAAAACATAATAAAGCAACATGACAAAGGTAGACTGCAATAAAACACTTAAAGAGAAGGTGAAATAAACTACTTACCTTGATTACGATCCTAATTATTCCTTATGGTTTTGTCCTATAGATTTCATAAAGAACACTTATGATTAAAACTAGTTTTAAGACTTTTGGATCAAGTAATTTGATGAACATATCTTGCTTAGTTATTTATAAACTTATAATTATTAAATCTTGAGAGTACTAATATAGTTATGCTTAGTTATTTAACAATGATAATAACAATAATGATAATGATGATAATGTTCATGATTATAATAATAGTATTAGTATAACAATAACAATAGTAATAGTAAAATAATAGTAATAATAATAACAATATTAAAATAACAACAACAACAACAATAACAATAGTAATAAATATAATGAAAATAGTAGTTGTAGAATGTTAATGACAAGAGACATAATAACAACAGTAATAGTAATAATGATAATAATAATAGTAGTAGTAATAATAACAATAGTGGTAGTAATAATAATAGCAGCAGTAAAAACAATAACAATAACAACAATAGTAATAATAATAACAACAACAATAATAGTAGTAGGTAGTAGTAATAATAATAAATACTAATAATATTACTAATAGTAATAGTAATAGTGATATTCATAATATCAGTAACAATATTATTAATAGTAGCAACGACATTATTAGTAGTAGAATTAATAATAATAATAACGATAATATTAATATGATAGATAATAGCCTTATACTAAATATAGTAGAAAAGTGGTAGTGAGAAGAATGATAATAATAATAGTTTTTATAGTAGTAGTAGAAATAATAGTAATATTAATCCATTTTTAACATACATTACTAGTAACATTAGTGTGAGTAATGATAGTAATTAATTTCATGAAAGAAATGAAATTGGAAAGAATGAATAATTTAAAGAAGAAAAGCAATGGAAATGGAGAGTGATTTTAGGTGAATGGGAGAGAAAATCTAAAGAATATAAAACAACTTACTTAAGTGTGATCTATTTTTTTTTTCTATGTCAAACCTCATGCTTACCACTCCGATTCACCGCCTCTCCCTTAACCGACTTTCTCTCTCTTCTTTTTTTTTTTTTTTTTTTTTTTCTCTTATATTATATATATCTTCTTGTGATATTTATCTTCCTTTTTTTTTTTTTTTGTTTTTCCTTTTTTCCCTTTTTTTCCTTATATTTATCTTTTCTTTTCTTTTCTTTTTTTTCATTTACAAACCGACTTTACCCCCTTTTGTTGTTGTTGTTTTTTTTTAATATATAGATATATATCATTATTATCATTTTAAGTTTTCTTATATTTTAATAGTTTTTATCATTTCATCTAATCTTTATTATATTGTCATTATTTTATTTCCTAGATATTTTTCTTACTTAGTAATTTGTTTGATTTCCATATCAATATTATGTTTGTTATTTAATATTTTATGAGCCAAATTTTAAATTTAGTGCATTAAATTTAGAACTTGTTCACTGATAACTAATTTTAATTCTGAACCTCAATTAACATTCATTATTTAATTTCTAATAATGTTTGTATACAAACTTGAACTGTTACATTGGTAATATATATGATATATTATTTTTAGCTCTCGCATCCCTAAGAGTTCACACCGTGAGATCCATGCTCAACTTCATGTCGCTTTTACCGCGACTGCTCCATTCAGAAAGTGTTTGCATGTGTCAATATCAAGGTGAATAGGGGAAGTAGTTCATAGTAAGTGGGTGCAGGAAATGTGTCAAAACATATCCAAAGATCTATTCCATTAGTTTGAACCATGAGATTCCTATGTTGCGCCTGCTGTCGCTTTTAGGTAGCACTAGCTAGTCGTTTTTATGATGATCCCCTTGGAGGGTTGTAACATAGGATTCGGAACAACCTAAATTTCATAAACAAATAGAGTTTTTTAGTTTTGGCTTAAACATTGTTTTCCTATTTGGAAAAATATTCATACCATTCTATAAAATCTAAAGAGGTCACACTTACAAAAGTTACGAAGTGTTAGTAAGTTCTTGGCTGAAAATGGTAACTAAATTACTAGAGGAATAAGAGTTATTCTGGATATAGTATTTGGTCAAGAATGTCTTTCTTTAGTGAAGGAGTATTTGACTGCCCTTCGGTAGCATCTATTATGTATCACTAAAGTATCATTGCAAATAAATAAAGAAATATGGGTACTTTATTACTTTTGCTAAAATTGGATTTAGATGCAATTTACTCATAGAATTTCACCATGTCAAACTCGATTATACAATTCTTAACCTTCAATAAATTCAATAGCGAGGGTAATTCAAATTGGAAGTCAAACATAAACACAATACTAGCAGCTGATGATGAGTTTCGTTTTAATGGTGGAACGTCCTTCTCTTCCCAATCCTAACGCAACTCGAAATGTTTGGGAAACCTATGACAGATGGGTTCGAGCTAATGAAAAAAGCCAGAGCCTATATTTTGGCAAGCATATTTGATGTGTTTACTAAAAAGCATGAAACCATGGTCATTGCAAGAGAGATCATGGAGTCGTTGCAAGGGATGTTCAGACAACCATCCACATCAGCACGACACGATGCTATTAAATACATTTATAATTCAAGTATGAAGGAAGGTACCTCTGTTAAAGAACATGTTCTAGACATGATGGTCCACTTCAATATAGTGGAGGCAAATGGGGCTGTCATAGACAAGAAAAGCCAAGTGAGTATGATAATGGAACCTCTTTTGAAGAGTTTTCTAACCTTTCGTATGAATGCTGTAATGAATAAGATTGATTACAACTTGATGACTCTTCTCAATTAACTCTAGACTTATCAATTTTTAATGAAAAATAAAGAAGGGGAAGTAAATGTTGTTTCCCAAAGGAAATTTCAGATAGGTGCTTCATCTAGTACAAAACCCTCTGAAAAGAAGTCTGGATCTTCAAAGGATAAGAGTATCCAGATGAAGAAAAAGGGAAAAGGAAAGAAACATTCTCTTGCCACTAAAAGCAAGACAAAAGTTGCAAAAGGAAAATGTTTCCATTGCAACGTCGACGGGCATTGGAAGCACAATTGCCCTAAGTATCTTGTGGAAAGAAAGCTAAAAAGGAAAATTAAGGTAAATTTGATTTACTTGTAATAGAAACATGTTTAGTGAAAAGTTCTCACTTAACTTGGATACTGGATTCAGGTGCCGTTAATCATATTTGCATTTTCTTATAAGAAACTAGTTCCTGGAAGTAGCTATCAGAAAATTAAATGACTATTAAGGTGAGAATAGGTGAAGTCATTTCAGCAGAAGCAGTGGGATACATCAAGTTATTTTTTTGGGGATTCTTACATTTTACTAGAAAATGTATATTTTGTACCTAAAATGAAAATGAACTTAATCTCTGTATCTTGTTTGCTGGAACATATGTATAAAGTCACTTTTGATGTAAATGAAATGTTTCTTAGTTTAAAAGGTGTTCAAATGTGTACAATTAAACTTGAAAATAACTTATATGTGTTAAAACCAACTGAGGGAAAAAACATTTTTAATATAGAGATACTTAAAATGGCAGAAAACTCAAATAAGAAAAGAAACATTTCTTCTAACGCCTATCTTTGGCACTTAAGACTTTGTCACATAAATCTCAATAGGATTGAGAGATTGGTAAGAAATGATCACCTAATTCAATTAGAACACAAATCTTTACCTCCATGTGAATCATGTCTTAAGGGAAAAATGACTAAAAGAACTTTTTCAGAAAGAGATCTTATAGGCAAAGAACCTCTAGAACTTATACATTCAGACCTTTATGATCCGATGAATGTTAAAGCTCGGGTAGGATCTGAATATTATGTCAATTTCATTGATGATTATTCCAGATATGGCTATGTTTATCTAGTCCATCATAAGTCTGAGACTCTTGAAAAGTTTAAAAAATATTAGACTAAGGTTGAGAACCTATTAAGTAAAAGGATACAGACACTTCGATCAGACCGAGATGGTGAGTATATGGATTTACAAATCCAAAACTATTTAGTAGAACATGGAATTCATTCCCAACTCACAGCACCAAGTACACCACAACAGAATGGTGTAGCAAAAAGGAGAAATCGAACCTTGTTAGACATGGTTCGTTCAATGATGAGTTATACCCAGTTACCTCAATCCTTTCAGAGGTATGTAGTACAAGCTGTTCTACATATACTGAACATGTTTCCCTAAAAAAAAAATTTTAGAAACATCGTATGAGCTATTGAGAGGACGTAAAGGTAGTTTACGTCATTTCAAAATTTAGGGATGCTTGGCACACGTGTTGGTGCAAAACCCTAAGAAGTTGAAACGACGTTAAAAAATATGCCTATTTGTAGGATACCCTAAAGAAATAAAAGGTGGTCTATTATCCTCAAGAAGATAAGGTATTTGATCTGGGAGATAGTATATAGAGGGGATGTGATAGTCACGAAAATAGCCTCTAAGTATAATCTTATTGAACCATTTACGAAGGCCTTCAGGACTAAAGTGTTTGAGGGCCACCTAGTCGGACTAGGATTACGAGGTTCATAAATCTAGGGCAAATAGGAAAATGTCAAGCGTGTATAGATGCCTTAGTTTATTGTATTTTCTCTTTTCTCAACATTTATATATATCTATAACCAACTGAAGCTTAGTCCAAGTGGAAGATTGTTGGGAATGTCCTAAAACTCACAGTTCGTAATCATGGAAACATATTATATTTATCAATAAAAGTATTATTGAAGGATTTATTCAATAAAAGTGTTATTGAGATAGAAAATGCATTATATTATAAAATCTAATAAACGAATCCATGGCTATAGTATAAATATTGTAACTTTATGTAGAGATATTAAAGAGGATCAAGTTATAGTCTATAGCCAAAAGAGTCTATCGATATATGAATGAGATTAGGTACCTCGTCTTGGGGATACTATGAATTCGACCTACTTTGTATACTGATACAAACGATGTGATCCCGAAATCATTCATGTAGAGACATGCTAGTGGGGCATCCTATGCAAAAGAGTTTTGCATAAGACCGGACCATGGAATAGTCACTTTTCTTTATAACGGCCATTTACTATTAAAACTGACTATTTCAATTCGATGACCTAGGGTAACTCGATCTTAATCCTGAGCTAACTATGAATTCCAATTTATTCGGGATTATCCTTTGATCTGCATAGGTGAGAGTAGTTCAACAACATTGCTCAACAAGCCTCCCATTTTGGGGATAAAACTGGATAGATAGCTGGAGACATAGTCCTGAAAGATGGAATTCAATCCTACCTATTTTAGGGTTAGCAGATAGGTTGTTCCCTTAAGTACCGATTCCTAGTCTTGAACAAAAGAGTCCTGCTCTCTCATGGCCGAGAGGGACATGGTTTATTAGTTGGACTATAAACCAATTATTCAATAGAGGATCAGTGGGAGCTTAAGGAGCAAGATGTATTTACAGAGGTAAAACAGTAATTTTGACCTAGCTATAAATATGAACAACCTGTGAAGGATTGACTTATTGATTATTGTTAAATCAAGTGGATAGAAATATATCTATAGTGAGGAGAGTGCAACTATCGAGCTATACTGGTATGTCTCGGTAGTTAATGAATATTGATTAATTCAGTTTAAAGAATTTAGCCAATTAATCTCAAATCATTGGAGCTCATGATCTATAGATCCATAAGATCTCTCTACTAGCTCGTAAAACATTACACTTTGGATAGAATATTAAGCGAATTTGAAGTGTTGAAGTTCAGAATTAGAGTTTGAATTTGAAATGTTCAAATTCAATTTAGAGATTTGGATAATTATAGGATTTGAATTTGAAATGTTCACATATAATTATAGAGTTTGAATTTTTTGTTAAAATTAAACGAAATTGGAGAGTTTAAAATATTTAAATATTGATTTAAGTATTATTTACATGAATAAGGGATTCATGTTTAAATTAGGTATTTTATTAATTTAATATGTTGATATTAAATTATTTATTAATTAATTAATTAATTATAAATTAAAACAATTTTAATTTATGAAATTTAATTTAAAAAATTTAATTTAATTAAGTTGGGGAAATTGAATTATGTTAAAATTTAAATTGTGATTAGTGGATTTATCCAAGTTTTCCATCTTATTAGTGGATTTCTCCACAAATTCAACACATGGCCCGCTCACTTAGTGCTAATTGAAGTGTCAATTAGTTGAATGTTTAAGTGCTTGTATGCTTGATCTTGATAAATACTTCATTATTCATAATTTTGAAGTTCATGCAATATGAATTTTGAAAAGGACAACAAAACTATTTTGCTCTCTAAAACCTCTCCATTTTCCAGCTTAATCCAACTCAATTTAGAGTTTCCACTACTCAATCCAAGGCGGAGAATAGTAGAAAAGTTTCTCTTCGTGGTCCACTAGAGATTTGGAGATCAAATTCATGGAGTTAAGAAGGATCAAGAGGAAATCTACAAAGGTATATATTCTGGAAACCCTCTTTTGTAAAAAACTGTTTTTAAGCATGCTTTATACTCAAATTAAGTATAATTAGAATGCTTAATGATTATATTTGCTTCCGCTTCATGCATGTTTAACTCTATCACATGGAACCTTTTACTCTAAGAAATTAGATAGGAATTACATCAGAAAATCATAGATAAATTCAAGAAGAATATCTGATCCATGATTACAACCTAAAAGAAAAATAAAAATCTGACCTATTGATGCTGAAAAGATAAAAGGGAAAGAAAAAAACTAGTTCTCTCCTCGGCCTCCATCAAAATCGGCATGAAAAAAAACCTAAAGACGAAAAGAGTATATATAGAAATAGGGGCCAGCGTTGCAATGCTAAGGAGAGTGTTGCAACACTCTTGTCGATAACAACTCTCAAGTGTTGGAGTGGGGTTGCAACGTATGTTACGCTTGCTTGTGATAGTTGTGTGCGCGCGGATGCTTGGCATTCCATAAATCTTCGCAGCGTTGTAATGTTAAGGGGTTGTGTTGCAACATTGCCCTGTATCCTTAGGTTCTGCCACTCAGCATTGCTCGAGTGTTGGATTTATGTATGTATGAGTGTTGCGATGCTCCAATTAGGGATGGTTTGGTCATTTCCTCTCCTTTGAAGCCTGGATGCTCAAATCACCTCCAAATTGCTTCAAATTAACACTACAAGAAAAATAAGTTCTCCCGACGCCTAAATCGAGCGTTGAGAGTTTAGTCGTCGGGAGAAATAGTCTCTCCTGACGACGTAAGAAGATTTCAGGAGTTCTTCGAGAACTCTCGATGTCGTAAAAGCCCGTTGGGAGTTCCTCGGGAACTCCTAATGATTAAAAATGGGCATCAAACAGCGTTGGGAGAAGGGATCTGGTTTAACCAGATCCCTTCTCCCCCATTTTTTCCCCATTCCTCTCTCTCTTTTAACCCTAACGTGCCGCCCAACGCCCCTCGCCACCCAACCATTTTTTCCAGCCGTTCTCTCCCATTTTCCCTCTCCTTCCCCATCGATCTACTCCCCCCACTCCTTTCCCTAGTACGCCGGTCAAGTTTGTTCGGAGTATTCAAGAACCCGCCCGCGCGCCCCTTCACCCCTTCGTCCCTTCGCCCCTTCGCCCATCAACTGCTACCCCTTCGCCCTCCCCCCACTCCTCTCCCTCCCTCTCCCATTTTTCCCCTTCTTCACCGCTGTCGCCTCCTCCCTTCGGTCAACAACCGCAATCAACTACTCGTGGCCGCCATCGTTTCCTCCTCTCGTTCAACCGCCCGCCACTGTCGCCGGTAATCTTCTCATTTTATTTTCTCTTGTATATTTATTTAAATCATTATTTTCTATTGTATATTAATTTAATTTATTGATCGATTAATTGAACAATCATGATTTAAATAATTTATGCAATTTGTTATTGTGTTATTGTAGATGTTTCAATTAATCATTGTAGTTGTTTCAATTAATCATTATTGATCGATTCCCATTTGTTGTTGAATGTGAATTAATTTTACTTTCCAAATACAATTTTCAAAAGCTCCAAAAATTAAACCAAAACAAGATTCCCATGGATTGTGGATGTTTCAATTTATGGATTGAGTTGTTATTGTTGTTGAATGTGAATTAATTTATGGATTGAGTTGCTATTATTGATTGTAGATGTTTCAATTTATGCAATTTTTTTGTGGATTGTGGATTAATTTATAGCATGTTACTGTGTATTAAGTTGTTATTGTGGATGTTTCAATTTATGCAACTTTTTGTGGATTATGGATTAATTTATAGCATGTTATTATGGATTGAGTTGTTATTTTGGATTGTGGATGTTTCAATTTATGCAATTTTTTTGGAGTATGAATGTTATTGTAGATTGTTTTTAATTAACATTCTTTTTTATATAAGCCATGGATTGTGGATGTTTCAGCTTACTTAATTTTGGACTTAGTTTAGGGAAAAAACATTAATAACATTAGGGGCAAAAAAAGTCAAATCACGTATTATAAATTAGTTAAAATTTTAAATACTTCAAACAAACTTGGAAATTTTTAAGCAAAGTTCATGCTTAATAAATACTTTGTACTTTGTCCTCTAATCCAGGTTATTGTTTTGGATTACAAATTGGTCAGAAAAGATTTATTTTTAAGGATGAATAAAGAATGGATTAAACTAAGGAATAAGTTATCAGTGGAGTATAGAAAAGGAGTATCCCAGTTTTTAGATATGGAAAAGTTTCATGTTAATGATTCCAGACGAATAAGATGTTCATGCAAGAATTGTATGAATTCAATTTGGGAAAAGATAGATATTGTTGAACGACATATATTAACTATGGAATATCTCCCACATATTATGAATGGGTATATCATGGAGAGCCAGTAAACTTATCTAGAAGTTTTGAAAGTCATACAAGTCATTCAATGCAGAATGTTGAAGTAGATAATATAGAGAGTAATGTTGTCGAAGAAAATGAGATGTTGAATCTTATAAACGATTTACAAGTTCCAATTGAAAATGAAAATGCAAATGAAGGAAGGATTGAGAATGAAATGTCCTTTAATGGTCAAGAAAGAGATACCACGAACTTATTCGAGGATTTAATGACTGAAGCATGTAATGAATTATACCCTGGTTGTTCGCAATTTTCGTCCTTGAACTTTTTAGTGAAGTTGATGCATATCAAAGTTCTCAACGGCTAGAGTAACAAATCGTTTGACATGTTGCTGGAATGGTTAAAAGCAGCGTTTCCAGCTGGCACCTCTATACCTACTTTCTTTTATGAAGCCAAGCGAAAATTACATGATTTAGGCCTAGGTTATGAGTCTATTCATGCATGCAAATATGATTGTGTATTGTATTGGAAAGAGTTTGCATATTTGCAACAATGCCCCGTTTGTGGTGAGTCTCGGTACAAAGTTAATGATGGCAAGGGTAAAAAAATACCACATAAGGTATTGCGTCATTTTCCATTGATACTGAGATTAAAACGATTGTTTGCATCAAAAGAAGGTGCTTTTGACATGAGATGGCATAAAGATAAGCGAGTTAAAACGGAGGATGTATTGCGACATCCAGCTGATGCAAAGGGGTGGAAACATTTTGATCGTGAATTTCCTCATTTTGCTTTAGATCCCCAAAATGATTGTTTGGGATTAGCTTCAGATGGCTTCAATCCGTTTGGAAATATGAGCACTTCTTATAGTATGTGGCCTGTGATAATTCCTTATAATTTGCCCTCTTGGAAATACATGAAGGAACAAACTTCTTCATGTCTTTGCTCATACCTGGTCCAAAATCTCCTGGAAAGGAATTTGATGTTTACTTGCAGCCGTTGATTGAAGAGTTGAAAGAGTTATGGACAATTGGTGTGCGAACTTATGATTCTGTTACTGGTGAGTTTTTTCAACTATATGCTACCTTATTATGGACGATTCATGACTTCCCTGCGTATGGTGACTTATCTGGGTGGAGTACAAAAGGTTATCAAGCATGTCCAATATGCAAAGAAGATAATTCGTCCTTCGGGATAAGAGGGAAAATATCATTTATAGGACATCGACGTTATCTTCTAGAGAATCATAGTTGGTGTTGAAGTAGACAACATGATGGAAAAGTTGAACGTAGACCTCCACTAGTCGTAATGAATGGAGAAGAGATCTTACAACAAATAAATACACTAAACTTTTTTGTGCTTAGCAAACATCCATCGAAGCAAGATAAAAAAAGAAAACGAATTCTAAACTGGACTAACAAAAGTATTTTTTTTCCAACTTCCATATTGGTCTAGACTATTGTTACAACATAAATTGGATGTAATGCATATTGAAAAAAAACATATGCGACAATTTGGTGGGCACATTGTTAAATATTGAAGGAAAGACAAAGGATACAACGAACGTTCGATTAGACTTACAAGATTTAAAGATAAGAAAGGACCTACATTTGATACAAGTCGATAACAGATTTATAAAACCACATGTAGCATACACATTAACAAATGCTGAACAAATTTCGTTTTGTAAGTATTTGAAATCAGTGAAATTTCCTGATGGATTCGTATCTAACATATCATGATGTGTGAATGACAAAGATGGAAAAATATCGGGGCTGAAAACATATGACTGTCATGTGTTGCTTCACAGACTACTCCCTATTGGTATTCGAGCATACCTACCAAAGAACGTATCCACTGCTATTGTTGAATTGTGTACACTCTTTCGCGACTTATGTGCAAAGGCAATATGTGTAAGTGATTTGAACAGACTATAAGCAGACATCATAGTCATACTTTGTAAGTTGGAGAAAATATTCTCACCTGCCTTTTTTGATGTAATGGTACACCTTGCAGTTCATCTACCATATGAAACCAAGGTGGTGGGTCCAGTTAGTTACAGTTGGATGTATCCTATTGAAAGAAGTTTACGAACATTAAAAAAATTTGTAAAGAACAAAACGTCCTGAGGGGTCTATAGCGGAAGCATATACAATGAATGAATCATGGAACCTCTGCTCGCGATATCTAAGTAGGATTGAAACGAGATTCAATATAGATGAACAAAATGATGATCATGAGATATTTGATGAATTTGAATTATTTAGGCAGAGGGTACGACCATTAGGGGCGTAAACTTTACGAACGCTATTAGCGGAGGAAAAGCATATTGCACATTGGTACATTCTCAACAATTGTAAAGAAATAACAGACTATCGCAAATACGTTTCAAACTTTTTCCTTTCCTAAATTCTAGGGTAACTCCTTTGATATAACATTTAAATGATCAATTTTGTAGGCAACATTTGAGGTTAATTCGTCATGAATCTCAAATGCCTCTGACTTATATATAAAACATCAACGCAAATTTCCCGATTGGTTCAAATCTTAGGCAAACATAGTCATTTTGTAGGCAACAGTTAAGAGATGATTCATTTTTTGTAGTCATTTTTAATGTATAATTAATTATCAGGTTCTACAACGGTGCGAGAGAGAAGATATCTCCGATGATTTCTTTTCACTTGCAATGAGACCTTCGTTTGAGGTGCGCTCTTACAATGGATGCATTGTTAATGGGGTACGGTTTCACACTGTAGAGCGTGATAATCGTCGAGCTACACAAAATAGTGGAGTCCTAGTTGCCAGGGAGATCAGTGAGAACTCAAGTGTGGATAACAATTTCTATGGTGTTGTAGACGAAGTATTAGATTTCCAATATGCGAATAGAAGACGTGTTTTCTTGTTGAAGTGTACATGGTTTGACACAGATAACAACAAAAGTAATAGGACATATGTGGATTTAGGATACAAATCAATCAATACATCACACTTTTGGTATGTCGATGAGCCTTTCATCTTTGCTATCCAAGCACAACAAGTCTTTTACATTGATGACATCAAATATGGTAGCAATTGGAAAGTTGTTCAAGTAGTCCAAAATAAACAAATATAGGATGTACCAGTAGAGGATGATGTTGAAAACGCACAACTAGATTTACTAGAAATTGTTGGTAGAGTCCGAGTGGATGAAACCATTGAGGAGGTTACTTTATGCAGCGTTGACGTTGATCCTACAGTTGTGGAAAGACCAATTATTGTACATGGCGATAATGACTTCATAAACGATGACGATGAAGAACAATTATCTCCCAATAACAGTTCAAGTGCTGATGAATAATTTGAATTAAATTACGATGATGAGTAATGATGTATCTACTTAATTCTCTTTTTCTCTAGGTTACACGTATTTATTGTTAATTTAATATTGTTTTTCCTTTTTTGTGTTTGTATAGATACGATGTCAACCTGTAATAGGCAACAGGAGGCTGATGTAGAATTCCAGGAGATATATCTAGGCAACACGGTATCTTCTATGGGTGATACTTCAAGTTAGTATATTTTGAAATATATTCTGTTAACTGAAATACATCATAAACTGTTTTACATTTTTTATTCCTCAGATAGTAGTTCAGCATCCACTCAGAGGAAATGCGAGCATTCGCGGAACATCGAGTTGGAAAAATACGTCCAAAAACATGGCAGAATTACAATCGTGATAAATGAGGGGGAGACGAAACCGATTTCTCAACATTCGATACGATTTAGCAATGCGATTGGCATCACCGTGAGATCTGCATTCCCAGTACAATTTCGTACTTTTGATGAGGTTCCAACTGTGTTTATAGAATTGGCTAAGAGTCAATTATTGGTAAGTAATTATAAGTTTATTCTTTTAGAGTCATGAACATCATCTATGCTAATTCTTCCTTCATTCTTTTGTAGCCTCATTTCGAACTTGATCTGTCCAATCAACGACAACCGTTTTATAGAACATCAAATGCAAAACTCCTTCAAATAATTTAGAGCAGATTTGCACAGACATTATAGGAAATGTGGAGATCCTCAACAAGCACGTGCCAACTTGCCTAGCTGGCTTAAAAATAGGCCAGAAGATTGGTACTTTTTGTGTGACTGCTTCGAGAGTGAAGCGTTTCAGGTAAAATATTTGTTTCATTTACTAATACATTTGCTTCATTTACTAATACATCACACTATTGACATTTTTTTTTTGTTGAAATGTAGGAAATGTCTGTGATGAACAGAAAGAATAGAGAGAAATTACCGTTCGACCACGTAGGTGGATCAAAGTCATTCCTGCAAATTCAACCAGAGTTGCAGGCAAAGGAAGGTCGAGAAATAGGATATGTTGACCTATTTAGGGAAACACACTCTAAAGGTGGCAAGTTCGTGAACGAGGCAACTGAAAATGCACATGTAACATTTTTTGCTTTACTATCATGTTGTTTTTCATTTCTAACTTTAGTCGCTCGTTCTTACCCATTTAATTAATATGTCTAGAATCAAATGTTGGAATTACAACCCAACCCCACTCTAGAAGGTTCTCAACCACTAACAGGGGATGAAATCTATGAAACGGTTTTGGTAGACGACCCGGATATTCAAAAGGCCTAGGTTAGGGCCCTAAGCCTAAGTCAAGAAGGGGTAGCATCTCATCAAGCTCGTCATCTACTCAAGGAACAGAGAGGGGAATGGAGGAATTGAGAGCCAATTTCGAATAGTCTTAGTCGAGGATTAAGTAACTTGAAGACGTTCATAAACAAATGAAAGAGGATCATGCAAGACAAATGGAAGAAATGAAAAAAATGATTGAAGACATGATACAATCACAGAGAGGAGACCCATCAAATTAGGTATGATTACTACATTATTTAGTTGTCTAATATGTTGCTATTTTGCAGTTATGGTAGCAAAGTAGTTATGTATTAAGTAGCTTTATGATAAAGAATTGTTGGCTATCCTGCAGTTATGGTAGCCAAACAACTGGATTTTGATGTGTTTTTTGTTGTTTTGTGTGTTTTTTTTTTGTGTTGGCTCTTCATCTTACTCGTTTTGTGTGTTTTTGATGTTTGGGAGGTTCCATGTTTGTCGTGGGGGGTGGATAGAGTTTCATTACACCTGTCTTGTCATTGAACTTGGAGTTCTTGTGTGTTTATGAATGTTTATAATGCTTTATTTTATGATGTAGAATTATGGATGAAATGCGATGATGGAATTGGTTGAGCACTCAAGTTTTCTCAGTGGAATTCAAGTGAACCCCACTGAGTTCCTGGTAAGTCTAGGGACGAACTTAGGGACTTAGGAAAAGAGGTTGCGGTGGTAATTTTTAGAAAAATTTGCGGTAACCGATAACTCAAATGATTGTTGGTTTGTTTGTTAATTGTGGTAATGAAAAATAAAAAAATGCGGCAGATTTGAGAAAATTCTTGTTGTGTGATAGATTCACTACGTACGCGGATGAACGGGTTAAGAAGGTCTTTAGCTAGCGTTACTTGGGAATGCGTCAGACTATGCGATCATGCTACAACCATGCACAACAAGTCATTTTCCAATGCAAATGTGATGCTCCTAAATCTAGGATGCATGTGTTGAATGAAAAAGTGTCCATAGAGCTTATTCCTAAGTCTCTACTCTTTTCCTATGCGATGATGCAAGATGCATAAAGGCAAGGTGACCGCACACAATCATATCCTATCTTTAGGATGCATGCAATGCGTTACTAGCAAACAATGCTTATTCCTAAACTTCTATCTCTTGATTATGCATTCTAATCTGACTCTCTCGAGCCTAGATTCTGACCTGACCTTCCCAAGCCTACATCCTGTCCTTAGACTACCCTCCCGAGTATCTCTAATGGACGAATGAAGCATACATAATACAAGATAATCGCATAGAATGCAGATCCCCAGTTAAGCTAGCTAAGTGCTTCTCAATCCATTCAATAGATTTAGCTACTCATGTGTAAATAACAGAGACTGAACAGATATAGAGAAGTAAATTCCATTTCTATAAATTAGTTTGAATACAAATAACAATGGAAGATAAAGGTAGAGAGCCTGGTAGCAATCCCTTGCTGCCCAAGGCTTATACACTAGCAACTCTATCCGATTCAAAAGATATTCCTGCTTCTGTAGGAGTCGGCCCTCTCTCTGATCTTGAAGCTTCCGGCGCTCTCCCAAGCTTACCGGAACGATCTGTCGGCACAACCTCCTTCTCTCACGTCCGTCTTAAGATAAAAGAAAATTTAAGAACAAGGCTAAACTATGAACAGAACTTGTGAACTCGTGAGATGGTGAATTCGTGAACCCCTTTTCTGAAGGATGCCTTTGGTATTTTAGAGCTTCTAAGGTGAAAGGCGACTTCTCTCTTATGATTGCACAAATGAGATGACTTTAATTCCCTGACTGATGCGTTGAATATTTGTCACCGAAAAGCTGAATGTATTTGTTATTGTTAGCGGCTGTCAACTTAATTCGGATTCGACTGTCATCAGCTTTCTGTCCCATCGTGATTAATTATGCCTTTCACCCAGATGCGCCCACCAAGTTGCTTTGGCTCTTTGCGACAATCCTTCTTGAGCAGATGTTTGCAAACACAATCACCGCAAAGCCTTGCGGTAATGTTGTGCTCGTCCGCTGATTTCTTATGATTTCTTTTTTCACCTTGTGTCAATGCATATTCTGCATAAAAATATAAAAATCAACTGTTCCTATGTGATGAATGCATGCGACCGCAATATTATGAATTTGATGCCTTTTGGACGCAATCTAACATATTTTATCAATGCAAGCAAGCATTGTTTAAAAACTTAGCACTATGATAACGTGCATTTCTCCCCGTTATCAGTTTACAAAGTTCTAATGTGTTGTGGGGGGGGGGGGGGGGGGGGGGGTGGTGGGGTGAAGATTGGCTATTTTAGGGACAAAGTTTGAGTTTTATGTGTGTTGGTCCTTGTTTACTCGTTTTGTGTGTTTTTTATGTTCGGGAGGTTCCACGTTTGTCATGGGGGGTGGGTAGAGTTTCATTACACCCGTCTTGTCCTTGAACTTAGAGTTCTTTTGTGTTTATGAATGTTTACGAAGTTTAATGTGTTGTGTGGGAGGGGGGGTTGAGATTGGGTTAAACCATTTTGGGGACAAAGTTTGAGTTTTATGTGTGTTGGTCCTTCTTTACTCATTTTGTGTGTTTTTCATGTTCGAGAGGTTCCATGTTTGTCGTTGAGGGTGGGTAGAGTTTCATTACACCCGTCTTATCCTTGGACTTGAAGTTCTTATGTGTTTATGAATGTTTACGAAGTTCTAATCTATTTGGGGGGGGGGGGGGGTTGAGATTGGGTTAAACCATTTTGGGGACAAAGTTTGAGTTTTATGTGTGTTGGTTCTTGTTTACTCGTTTTGTGTGTTTTTTATGTTCGGGAGGTTCCATGTTTGTTGTGGGGGGTGGGTAGAGTTTCATTACACCCGTCTTGTCGTTGAACTTGGAGTGCTTGTGTGTTTATAAATGTTTACGAAGTTCTAATGTGTTGTTGGGGGGGGGTTGAGATTGGGTTAACCATTTTGGGGACAAAGTTTGAGTTTTATGTGTGTTGGTCTGTGTTTACTCATTTTTTATGTTTTTGATGTTCGGGAGGTTCCATGTTTGTCATGGAGGGTGGGTAGAGTTTCATTACACCCGTATTAAAGTTTGAACATGTTGTGGATGTTTACCGATATGACATTTGAATGTTTTTGTTTTATTGTAGAATGCTATTCGAAGATGAGCTGGGACAATTGTTAAAGATGCTGTGTTTCAGACGTGTTCTAGACGTTGTTTTCATTTTATTTCTTCTATGTATTTGTTATATGAATGTTTATGAAGTTCTAGTATCGACTTTGTTTGGATATTGTAATTTTTGATTTACTTGTTACAATATAGACTTCATTTTCGTTGTTTAATTATGTGAATCCTTATTTGGTTTATTATGTTTTAAGGTTTATTCAAATAAAATTTTAAAAAATTACAAACGATAAATGAAAAATATTCGATAGACAATTTTCAACTAATGAATGAACTCCCCACGCATATATTACTGCGTCGAGAGTTCTTGTAACTCCCGACGCATTAAATAAAACTGTCGGGAGTTTCGCAACTTTGGACGCATGGAACAACCATCGGGAGTTCGAGAACTCCCGACGCACTTTAAAACGACGTCAGAAGTTAGTCGGGGAACTCTCGATGCATATATAGGGCATCAGGAGTTCTAGAACTGCTGACACCATATATCAGGCATCGACACTTACTGGAACTCCCGACGCCCTATATGTGCATCGAGAGTTCCCCCACTAACTCCCGACACCATTCTAAAGTGCATCGGGAGTTCCTCACCAGACGGGTTTCTTCGACCAAACTCCCGAAGACTCTTTATTCGTTAGGAGAGGCTCTCTCGATGCATTTTCCACACTTTTCCGACGAATTGTGACGTCGGAAGAAGTCAGATTTCTTGTACTGTAACCCCATTTCTCATTCTCATCAAATGGTTAACTCTACCTCTTGGTTGCTTGGTACCTACAAAATAAGATAATCAATATATAAAACCCATTAACGTGCCCAAATTAAGATAGAAATTATAGCTCTTTTTTAGAGTTATAACCCACTTTGTATTTAAGACAAATGATGTGATCATGAATCGTTCATGTAGAGACATGCAATTGGGGGCATCCTATGTAAAAGATGCTGCATGAGACCAGACTTTAAAATAGTCACTTTTCTTTATAACATCGTTTGCTGTTAAAACTTACTGTTTCATTTTGATGACCTAAGGTAGATCTTAATCGTGAACTAACTATGAACTCCTGCTTATTCGAGATTATCCTTTGATCTACATAGGTGAGAGTGGCTCAACATCGCCGCTTAATAAGCCTCTCATTTTAGAGGTAAGATTGGGTAGATAGTTGGGGACATAGTTTTACAAGATAGAATTCGCTCCTACTTGATTTCAGGGTTAGCAGATAGGTAGTTCCCTTAAGTATTAACTCCTAGTACAAGGGGTCGCGCCCTATCTATGGCCGAGAGGGACTTTGTTTATTGGTAGGACCATAAACCAATTGTTTATTAGTGGATCAGTGGAAACTTAAGGAGTAAGATATATTCCAGGAGTAAAATGGTAATTTTGACCCAATTGTAAATACAAACAACCTGTGAATCCATGGTTAAATCAAGTGGATAGAAATATATCTATAGTGAGAAGAGTGTTACTAGGCTTTACTGGAGTGTTCTGTTGGTTAATTCAGTTAAAAGAGTTTAGTAAATTAATCTTGGATCATTGAAGCTCATGATCTGTAGGTCCATTAGGTCCCCCTACTAGCTCATATCAGACTAAACCTTAGAATAGTGTGGCGAGTGAGTTTGAAGTGTTCATACTCGAATTAGGAAATGAGCGTTAAATATATGCGATATATTTAACGACGTATCATTCAATTGATAATTGAATGACAAAGAAAGAGTTGGAGATATTTAAATAAGATTTAAATATCAAAACTATGAATAAGGATTCATCGGGATTAATGTTGGATTTAATAATTAAATATTTAATTAAATTATTTAATGAAATATTTAATATTATTTTTGTTTAGTAATTATTTGAATTAATTTTGAATTAAATGGAATTAATCAAAGTTGGTCAAAGTTAAATGTTGACTTCACTAAGCTTTGAAGGTCAAAGGTCAAAAGGTGACTTTATTATGTGGGAAATTCCAAAATTAGTTTTGAATTAATTTTGAATTAAAAATGTATTTAATATTAAAATTTGACTAAAGACAAATGTTGACTTCAAAATAGTCAAGAGTCAAAATGTTTACTTCATTTAGTAGAAAGATCCAAGAATGATTTTTAGTGGAAAAATCCAACTTTTAGAGAATTAGTGATTAATTCATTTGGAAAAGTGTTATTCCACAAAATACCACTTATCCCACTAAATTGAGTGCATTTTGATGTGTCAAAATTTGGTTAACTCAAATTTGCATGAATTGCATGTAATCGCTCTATAAATACGATGCTTTGATAAAGATTAAACTTCTTGGTCATTTTTGTGATTTTCAAGTTAGTTGAAAAACAAATTCTTCTTGGCAACTTAGAGATTCTAAAAGAGTTTTAGAATTTAAGTCTTAAAATATTTTTCAATTTCTATCCTAAATTCATCCCTAATTTAGTCAACCGCCGTATCCTACCATCCCATTCTAAGGCTAGAGAAGAGTCAGGAAGACCCTCGTGGTGGTTCATAGCTAGTTCATGAGAAGATTGGAGCGGAACTGGTGGTCAATTTGGAGCTACAAAGGTTGTAATTCAAACCCTAATTTCAAAGTTATTTGCATACATGTTTTATCTTTAAAGTTAATGAAATTAGAGTGCTTAAGATCCAAATTGTTTCTACATGCACGTTGTTTATTCTTACAAAAGGAAGAAAAATACAAGTGGAAGAGAGAAAAGGGGAAGAAATTTGATTGGAAGTTGAATGAGAGATGATTCTTTTTCCCTAAAATGAAGCTTTCGTATGTATGCAGTCATGGTAACGCTACGACATTGAGGGATAGCGCATTATTGTGTGCATGTCCTAATGTGGCAAGAGCGTTGCGACACCACAGGGCAGCTTCATGGCACTGCACCAAAGTAATCCCTACCAAAAAAAGTTCAGTTGTTGGCGTTGCAGCCCTGTGCACTACGCCTTTAGGGGAATTTTTGTCATTTTTACTCTTTTGAAGTCTGAATTCTCTTTTTAGCTCTTAATTGCTTCAAATTAACCCTGAATGGCTCGTAACAGTCAATTCTACCTCTTAGGTGCCCGAAACTTGTAAAAATGCTAAATAAACACATTAAACACAGTGTGATCTTAAATTAAGCAGGGCGAAATAGTACATTTTCGATGCTATCAATATTCACTAAGTATCAAGCATCGAAAATTGCACTAAATAACTACTTATGTACAATGGTAAGATGAAACAAGGCTAATAGATGAATATGGGTAGTATGTGTTGAGTATGTGTGCGATGGTGATGTGTTCAAGGGTGAAATCACAAAATTAGCAAGTATTGACTTATTGAGGAATAAGTGCAGGGTTGAGGAGAGTATTCATCATTCCTTTTTTAGCATGTGTACAAGTTGAATTCATGTCCTTTTTAACTTCGGGTTAATTTCTACACCTCTTGGTGCTTAAGCCACATTTATCTTATCTCTAAGATGCATACTAAGTTAAGTGAACAAATTAGCTAACTTTATCTCTAAAGCGACATCTTCTCTTATTTAATGAAGCCCAGAATCACTTACTCTTTCGAGTAGTTGACTACTTCTACTTAAGTCGATTAGCTAGATGGATTCAAGCATTATAATCAGCTCACATTGAATAAGATGAACTCATTCTTACACTCTACTCATTAAGATGATGAATTACTCTACCCAACCTATATGCAATTTAGCTACTTATGATGGATGAACGAAGGTAAAAAGATAAATAAGAGATGGAGAAAATCATGATTTATATTGAAAGCAATAGGAATGTTACAAATGAAAGTTCCATATAAAGTTTAAAGATAGATATAGGAGGTAAATGAAAGGTTTGATCGAATGGGTAAATGAAAGGTTTAATCGAATGGGTAAAACAGTAATTTGACCCAGCTGTAATTATAAGCAACGCGTGAAGGATCGACTTACTTGTAATGGTTAAATCCATGGATGGAACATGTTTTATAGTGCTAAGAGTGCAACTATGGGTCTTTAGTGGAGTGATCCATAGTTAATGAATGTTGGTTAATTTAATTAAAGAGTTTAATTAATTAACTTTGGATCATTGGAGCATATAATGTGTAGGTTCAGTAGGTTCCCCTACTAGCTCACAACGGGTAAATAAGGAACAAGTTGTAAACAAGGACCAATAGTTTTAAAAGACTTTGAATTGTTCAACTTAGTTTAGGGA
The DNA here is from genome assembly GCF_027475165.1 of Benincasa hispida. Lineage (NCBI taxonomy): Eukaryota > Viridiplantae > Streptophyta > Magnoliopsida > Cucurbitales > Cucurbitaceae > Benincasa > Benincasa hispida. The sequence continues at coordinate 49,837,722 of NC_143478.1, read as the reverse complement.
ATAAAATTAATTGTATATGATACAATTAATAATGTGTATAGATAGACTATAATATAAAGTTAATTTTGAATAAGATTCAAAATTATTCAAAATTAAACTATATACTAAAAGGATAATCAAGAGTCACATACAAACATAAGATTTAATTAAGTTTAAAAGGTGTAAAATTAATTCGCCTAGACCTATGTTAAAATATGGAAAATTATTTCAAATGGTAAAGCTGCTGAAAATATTTACAAAAGATCATAAAATTTTCGAATCTATCAATGATAAATACAGATAGACACTGATAGACATTTATAGAAGTTTATCAATGTCTATCAATTATAGATTATAAAACTTTGCTATATTTTGTAAATATTTTGATTCATTTTTGTATATTTGAAAATAGCCCTTAAAATATTTTTAATATGATTATAAATATGTTAATATTTTATTTTCCTTTTAATATGATTAAATTGGAAATAATAAAAGATTAAATCTATAAGATGATTGTCTATAAGGGAGCTTTATCTAAGGAATGTTCTGTCTAGGCTAGGGTATTTAAGCTGATGGAAACGGAACACCCCTAGCGGAAAACTGAACTGGAAGGTGAATTAGACAAGTATTTTATAAGCATGTAATACATGATTAGGTTTATTATAGTGTTTAATAAACAAGAATCATATATTGTTAAACTATCTAATATAAAAGTTATATTGGGCCAATTTAACAATACACTTAGATAAATTGTTAGCTGGATTTACCTAAGTAACAAACCCTAGGTTTAAAACATTTAGTTGGATGGAAATGATGTATATGATATGTCAATTTTCTTTGACGTTCACCTAAATAATTCACATTATGAGATATATACTCGGCCTCGTGGTGAATGGAGAAAGAGTTTGTAGTAAGTAGGAAAGGGACGTGTGTCAACACATCCCACGTTCTTCTTCATTAATTTGCAGTAAGGTTTCTTGCTTGGCCTCGTGACATCGTTTGCTTGTGTCCCCCAAGGAAGGTGTTTGCATGGAATTTACTCAAACTCTAGTAATGGATAGGATTACTATAATTTTTGGCCCCATCAGTTTTTTTCCAACGGTTGTCTCGTTGGGGCAAAACTCTAAAATCTAAAATGAAGGATTACACTTACGAGAAATTGTTAAGCAAGTTAACAATTTTTTTACCAAAGAATGGTGACTAATCATCATAGGAATAAGAATTATTCTGGTGTAATGATTGGTTGAGAATGTCTCAATTTAGTGAAGAGGTGACTGGCCACCCTACGATGACTTTTATCCTAACTCATTGAAGCATCATTGCAAAATAAGATATCACATAGGGTACATTATAATTTTTCTAACATTTGATTAGTTTCAAATGGGTATTTCATGTAACTAATATAAATTATAATTTGTATGGTTTCAACAAACTTCAATATGACTAATGCTACTATCAACCTACTTAGCGTGGATACATTAAATGACAAAAACTAAAGTTGGAAAAACATAATTAATACTGTGCTAATCATCGATGACCTGCGATTTGTCTTACTTGAGGAGTGTCTCAAGTACTCGAATAAAATACAGCCTGAAATGTTCAAGATACATACGAGAGATGGGTAAGGACAAATGAAAAGGACCGAGCGTACATTCTCGACAGGTTATCTGAAGTTTTGGCAAAGACGCATGAATTCATGGTCACTACACGCGAGATCATGGAATCATTGCGAGAGATGTTTGGACAACCATCCTCACAGCTTAAACATGACATTCTGAAGTTCATCTTCAATGTCCATATGAAAGAAAAGACATCTATCAGAGAACACGTTCTCAACATGATGGTCCACTTTAACGTGGCTGAAATGAACGAGGTCGCCATTGATGAGGCTTGCTAAGTTAGCTTTATTTTGGAGACTTTGCTAAAGAGTTTCCTTCGGTTCTGTAGCAATGCTATTATAAAAAAGCATGAGTACAATTGATTCCTCTAATGAACAAACAGTTTATAGTCCAATTATAAACTAACACCTCTCAGGCCAATGAGAAGTTGAAGTCTCATTGTTCAAGAGTCGGAACAAACTATTAAAGGAATAATTTATCTACTTTCCGAAGGAATGAGAAGAAGTGAATTCCATCGTGTGTAGTTGTGTTCTTAGCTCCCTAATCAAACAAATCCCCAAATTAGTAGGTTTATTGAGTCGGTTATCATGGGCACTCTCACCCATACAGATGAAAGGACTGCCATCATAAACAGGAGTTCACAACTCACTCAGGATTAAGGTCAAGTCTCCTATGGTCATCCTAGTGAAATATTAATTTCTTCATGTAATGGTGTTGTAAAGAGAAACTAATTATTTCATGGTCCGGTCTATGTATAAACTTCTTTATATAGGATATCCTCACTCACATGTCTTTACATCAACAATATGGTTCATATTTTTTGTAACACTTATGTCTCATATAACAATTACAAAGTGGATTGTATCCATAGTGTTACCAGGATAAGGTTCCCAACCTTCATCCATTTATTGTAGACCTTTTAGGTTATTACTTGAACATGGACCACCTGTACATCAACCACTATGGATACAATCCACTTTGTATAACCTTGGATCTTAGTTATATGGATTGACTTAATGTTGTCTAAATGTCAAATAAAATATCTTTGATTTTATTAGATAAATAATTTGTGTTGACAAAACTACAAACCACGAGATACACTAGATTTAGAGCATCAATTCCAACAACCTCCCTCTCTCCTGAAGCTAGTGGAATGTATCAAAATAAAATAAAAGACGAGTGGGAAAGTAAAGTATCAATATACAATGTAAAGTAAAGTATCAATATACAATACCATAAAATAGGGCATACAATATGCCCAATACAGTCTTCCATTTGCCCTAGCTTAGACAACTTATATTTTGTAGACCTAGACCCTCTAGGTGACCCTAAAAAACATTAGCCGTGAGAGTTTTTGTAAATGGATCAGCAATATTGTGCTCTGAGGTAATCTTTATGACGATCAAATTTCTCTATTACACAAATTCTCTAATAAGATGATACTTACGCTCTATATGCTTCCACGTTTGTGGCTACGAGGCTCCTTGGAGTTTGCCATACACCACTATTATCACAATAAAGTGTGATGGGCAAGGACAAATTTGGAACAACTTCTAAATTTGTGAGAAATTTTCTAAAGGTGTTTTAGAAATAATTTTGGATGAAACATTGTTCAAAATGTAAATAGCAGTCTCCACAGAAAATCCCCAAAACGACTGAGGAAGTTTAGCATAGCTCATCATAGACCGAACCATGTCCAACAGGGTTCTATTTCTCCTTTCTGATACACCATTTTGCTGAGGTGTACTAGGGACTGAGAGTTGGGAAGTTATTCCATGTTCTATCATATAGTTCTGAAATCTTAAGTCCATATACTCTCCACCACAATCAAATCGTAGTGTTTTTACCTTTTTACCTAAGAAGTTTTCAACCTCAGTCTTATACTCCTTGAACTTTTCAAGTGCTTTAGACTTGTGTTGCATTAGGTAAAGATACCCTTATCTTGAATAATCATCTACGAAAGAGATGAAATATTCATACCTTCCTCTTACTTTTACATTCATCAGACCATAGAGATCTAAATGTATAAGCTCCAAGGTTTCTTTGGCTCTATAACCTTTTCCAATAAAAGATCATTTCATTATTTTTTCTTCAAGGCATGACTCACATATATGTAAAGATTTTTCTTCTAAACCATTTAGAAGTCCACTTTTCACCAATCTCTCAATCCTATTGAGATTAACGTGACCTAACCTTAGATGCCAAAGGTGGACATTTTCTTTAGGAGAAATCCTTAGTCTTTTCGCAGTTGTTGCTGTTATGAACATTTCAGTATTTAGGACAACATTTGTAACTAATGACCTTAGTACGTATAAGTTGCTTTCTTTTGAAGCAAATCCTATCTCAATTCCGTTCTTGAAAATAAACACTTTACTTTCAGAAAAGCAGAGAGAATAATTTTGCTTAATTAAACAATAACCAGAGATCAAAATCCTTTGTATATTAGGAACTACATATACGTCATCTAATAACATATATCGTTTCTTGTCCATGAGTAACTTAAGCCTGCCTACGAAAACAGCTGGAAATGTCTCACCAGTACCGACTCGAAGAGTCATCTCTCAAGCTTCTAATTGTCTCCAGAAATCAAATCCCTAGTGGGAAGAACACACATGATTAGTAGCTCTGAATCAATTATCCAGTTAGAATCATTATTCTCTACTAAGCACGACTCCAGGACAAGTAAATCAGATCTATTGTCATTGGATCTCTTCCTATGCTAGAGAGTAGTGGGATCAGCTTGAACACCCTTATTGTGAATTCCAAGTTTTTCTTCTGAGATCATACTTCTTTGATATGATTCATACAATAACTATAGGTTAAAATTAATGTGAATATGATTCATATTAAAACTATAGGTTATATGAGAGAATATAAACAATAGGTCATATTATATATGGTATAATATAAACTATAAGTTATATTATATGAGATATAATATAAAGTTTTATTTAATTATATTAATTAAATATAATTAAATTGTAAAATAACTCCCTTGGGAGTTATTTCACGTTATGAAGAGAGTTATTTGATAACTCCTCTCATCTCTCATATACAGGGAAAAATAAAGAGGAGTAGAGTCAGTTGTTCAATGCGTGATAACACAGTGAAGAAAATCTCTCTGCAAGAAAATCTTCTTCCTGTGTGAAACTATTTCAACAACTCCCTTCCTTCCTCACGAAGATTAAAAAGGCAAGCCCACACTTTTGCCTTGATTCTCACCTTGAGAATAGTGAAGAAGGTTTTGTGGTGCTGTCCAAGAATCATTGTGTTCTTGCTATGTTCATGGTCGAAGTTTTTAGAGGAAGAGAAGAGATCGTGACCACTAGAGAGTAATATGTGAAGATTAAGTATCTTCAAGGATATGTTATATCTCTTTCCCTTTTGTCTCTATGAATAAGAAAGAATGCATAGTTTATTGTTTGTGTTCTTTACTCTTCTTCACTAAATTTTAAATAGTTCCAACAACGAATGACACAAATGATAGTCTCTAAAAGAGCTAGTTTTCTATTCCTAATTACATATATTTTGTACAATTCTAGTGCATAAAATTCTTTCTTTATAGATAAAATCATCCCGAGGACCAATGAAGTCGCTTAGAAGAAAAATACCCCAAATTGGTGTCAAAATGAAACCTAAAAGCATCAAAATCAAATAAGTCACCAAAATTACCAAAATGCCACTCAATTGAGCATCTGGCATCAACAACAATATTACAACCCCAACTCAGCGCTTCAGTGCAATGCTGAAAGGCAGTAAGCGAGGAAATAGAGCAGCATTGAAACACTACCCTAAAGCATTGCAATGATACGTATAATGATGGAAAAAGGCTAAAATCCGCGTACACCACCATTAAGGAACTCATATTGAAGAGATCCTTCAGCGGAAGCGGATCATCCAAATTCCATTAATTATTTAAAACATAATTTATAGTAAACATACAGTAGATATGCATTTAAAGTTAAACTACAACATGATTTTAAAAGAAATAAAGGGTTCAAATTACCCTTGAAGAACTTTTCTTTGTGTAATTCCCTCGAATCGTCACGAACACAACAACCTCTTGAAGACCTTTTTCAAGATTTTCTCGTACCAAACAAGGAGGACACTACCACAATAAGCCTTCGGTATTCTCGAGATGAGAACCCAGGAGTGATGGGCTCTGACTATTTTGGTTAGAAAGGAGAGTTTGGATGGAGGAAGAAGAAGATTGAGAAACACACATAGAATCGTTTATCAATCACAATGTTAACCGTTAAGGAAGAAGAGAAAACTAATTTTCTTTTATTCCTCTTGCCACAAAAGCAATAATCACCCACTAAGGTGGTGAAGTTATTATTCAAATAATAATAAAATAATATATATAAATATGATAACTAACTTATCATATTATATTTATATTAAATTATATGTTATATCACATATAACATAACCTATAGTTTTAATATTGTATCACATACAATATAAACTATAGATTATTTTCTCTATTTTATGGCATTTAATATAAAACATATTTATATTAAATTTAACAACTATGAATCATATTCATAGAAAATATATTTGAATCTCATTCAAATAGTTATTTCCTCCCATTAAACAATAATGTATCAAATACATTATGACAATTATATCATATATAATTGAAACAATTTAGTTATATCATATATAATTAAATCCCTCTTATTTATTTGAACAACTCAAATTAACCCAAAAACTGATTCTCAACTAAATCCTTTTGAGCTACGAAGGGGACTTTATGGACCTGTAGCTTGAAGCTCCAACGGTACATGAATAATTAATTAAACTCGTTAATTACATTATTCACCATCTATTAACTGTCGGGCACTCCACTAAAGACTGACAGTTGTACTCTTCGCACTACAGATATATTTTTGTGTCCATTAGATATACTAATCAACAGTACGATGACTCTTCACAAATTGCTTGTAAGTACAGTTAGGCCAAATTATCATTTTGCCCTTGTAGTTACATCTAACTTCTTAAGTGCCACTAATTCCTTTAATGAACAATAGATCGTAGTCCCACTATGACTAAGCCCCTCTTGGGCCAAGAGAGGGTGTGGCGCCACATTGTTTAAGACCCGAAATCAATCCTTAAGGGAGCAATTTATCTACTTATCCTTGCTTTGGGGAAGGAGTGAATTTCATCTTGTGTAGCTGTGTTCCCAGCTCCCTAATCGGACAAATCCCCAAAATGATAGGCTTGTTGAGTTGATGATCTAGCCATCTCACCCATACAAATCAAAGGACCACCCTCATAGACAAGAGTTCACAACTCACTCAAGATTCAGGCCATGTTACATATGGTCATCCTAGTGAAATGTAAGTTTCTATTATGAATGGTGTTATATAATGAGACTAAACATTTTGTGGTCCGGTCTTATAAAACTTCTTTTTATAGAATATCCCTGCTCGCATATCTAATACATGAATGATCAGGATCAAATCATTTGTAGCACTTTACAACAATTGTAACACCTACAAAGTGGGTCATACTCGTAGTGTCACTAGGATAAGGTACCTAGCCTTGTCCATATACTACAGACCATTTAGGTTATCACTTAAACATGATCCACCTGTATGTCTCCACATACATATTTAAGTTACAATGATAACCTTGGATGTTAGTTTATTGGTTTGTGGTTAATGACACTTAAATATCACATATTTTATAGACAAAGTGAATAAAATATCATATATTATTAATCATATAAGAGTTTGTTCATACAATGTTTACAAACTATAGGACCCTACGAGATTTAGGGCATCAATCTCAGCAATCTTCCACTTGACCTAAAGCTAGTGGGGTGTACAATATACTAAAATAAAAAGTACACAAAACAATAAACTAGGGCATAAGATGCCAGTATAATATCTTCCACTTGCCCTAGTCCAGCCATGGTCTTTCCTATAGATCCATACTCTGCAATGTTAAGGTTGATGGCCTAAATCTCATAGGATCCTATTGTTTTTAATCACGTGTATGAACAAACAGATGTAATAATATAAGATATTTTCTTCACTGTTGTCTATGAAATATGGGATATTTTAGTTGCATTAACCACAAACCAATAAACTAAGATCCCTGGTTATCGCTGTAACTTAAGCATGTATGTGGAGACATACAAGTGGATCATGCCTTAAGTGATAACCTAAATGGTCTGTAGTATATGGATAAAGGAGAGAAACCTTATCCTTGTGACACTACGGATACGGCCCACTTTGTAGATGTTACAAGTGTTGTAAAGTGCTACAGATGGTTTGATCCTGATCATTCATGTAGAGACATGTAAGCAGGGATATCCTATACAAAGGAGTTTGTATAAGACTGGACCACAAAATGTTTAGTCTTGTTATATAACGCTGTTCATGACATAGACTTTCAATCAATAGGATGACCATAGAAAACATAACCTTAATTTTGAGTGAATTGGGGACTCTTGCCTACGAGGGCAGTCCTTTGATTTGCATGGGTGCGAGTGGCCAGATTGCCGACTCAAACTACCACTTTGGGGATTCGTCTGATTAAGGAGCTGCAAACTTAACTACATAAGATGGAATTCACTTCTTCCCCGAAGCAGGGGTAAGTAGATAGATTGCTCCCTTGAGGGCTGATTCCGGGGCTTGAACAATGTGGCGCCACACACTTTCTCATGGCTCGAGAAGTATTCACTCATAGTAGAACTATGATGCATTGTTCATTAGAGGAATCAGTAGTATTTAAGGAGTTAGATGTAATTGCAGGGGCAAAATGATAAATTGGCCCAACTGTACTTACGAGCAATCTATGAAGGATTATCGTACTGTTGATTGGTATCCAATGGACATAGAAATATATCTATAGTGCAAATAGTGCAGTTGTCGGTCTTTAGTGGAGTGTCTGACAGATAATGGAGGGTGGATATCGTGATTAAAGAGTTTAATAAGTTATTCACGTACCGTTGGACCTTCAAGCTACATGTCCATAAGGTCCCCTTGGTAGCTCAATGTATTCAAGTTGAGAGTCAGTTTTTGGGTTTGAAATGTTCAAATTAATAAGAGGGAATTTGGTTATATATGATATAATTAAATTTTTTCAATTATATGTGATAATTGATTTGATTTATCATTGGAGGAATTGATATAAATATGATTTATATTAAATAAAGGAGAAAAGAACTATGGTTTAAATATTACATATGATTTGATATTAAAATTATAAGTTATAAATATAATATGATAAATTAATTATTATATTTATTTATAATAAAACAATTATATGATAATTGTGGGTGGTTATTCTTTTCTCTGTTAACCGATTGAAAGTGGGAAGTTATTTTCAGTTTTGAATAACTGAGGAATAAAATGAAAAGAATTTTCATTTTGTTGTGAATCGCTTTATTGTCGATTTGTTATCGTTTTACTAATCGATTGAGGGAAAGAAAGCTATACGATAGCCCTTTCGAGAGACTAAACGATCTAGCAAGAGGTTACTCACGAGAGTAAGAGATTGCTAGACAATTGCTCACGAGAGCGAGATTTTACCAGACGATTGAGTACCCACTGTCTATGCGATAGACTAAACCTATCTTCCACTTACTCAAACGTGTAGTTTGATCATTTATATCCTCCTTCGCTCTACCAAATTCATACAGAGCCCACACCTCCTAGATTCTCACTCCGGGAATACCAAGGTTACCGAATGGTAGTGTCTAGGGTTTCCGTTCGAGGATCAGAAAGTTCGTGATTGCAACGACAGCGAAATTTTGCTGGACAATTGCAGCGAGAGCGATATTTTGTTGGACGATTGCAGTGAAAACGAGATTTTGCAAGACAGCGAGAGCAAGATTTTGCTACACAATTGCAACGAAAGCGTGATTTTGCTAGACGATTGCGACGAGAGTGAGATTTTACCAGACGATTGGTCCTCGTTTCCTTGCGTTTGTGATCGTTGAGACTTCACTAAAACACCAGACTAGTGTAGATTAAAGGAATATGTGAAGAAGAGTTCTTCAAAGATATATCTCTCAATTCCCTTTGTTTTTGTCTGAAAGCATGCTGTAATTTTCTCTATAATGCATAACTGTTCTTGTATGTTTATGAATGTGTTTATTCTTTCACAATGGGCTTAGAAAGATCTTGCTTCCGCTCACTGGCTCTTTTGAATAAGAGTTTCTTCATGCAGGTGTCCCTTAAACACTATAACTGTGAGGGCCTTCATAAATGGATCAGCAACGGTGTTTGTGATAATCATGTCCCTTCGATGCACAATCTCTCGGATGAGATGATACTTCTGCTTTATATGCTTGCCGCACTTATGACTTTTAGGCTCTCGGGAATTAGCCACGACATCACTATTATCACAATAAAGTGTGATAGGCTTTGACATGTCTGGAACAACTTCCAGATCAGTCAAGAATTTCCTTAGCCAAACGGCTTCCTTAGCAGCTTCACAAGTCGCTACATACCCAGCCTCCATGGTGGAGTCAGCAATGCACCCTTGCTTGATGCTTCTCCATATTACTACCCCTCCGTTAAGAGTGAAAACTTATCCTGATGTGGATTTTCGAGAATTCTCATTACTTTAAAAATCGGAGTCTATGTATCCTGTAAGGATCAAATCTTAGAACTATACACAAGCATGTAGTCCCTCGTTCTCCATGGATACTTGAGGATGTTCTTGACGGTTGTCCAGTGATCTAATCTTGGATTAGATTGATATCTACTGACTATCCCCATTGCATAGCAGATGTCAGGTCAGTACATAACATCGCATACATCAAACTGCCCACGACAGATGCGTGGGGGATCCATCTTATATCCTCAACCTCTTGAGGTAGCTTAGGACATTATTCCTTAGACAATGTAACTCCGTGCCTAAAAGGCAATAGGCCTCTCTTGGAGTTCTGCATCGAATACTTGACAAGCATCTTATCAATATACAACGCCTGAGATAGTGCTAGCATTTTGTTCTTTCGATCTCGAAATATTTGAATTCCCAAAACAAACTGAGCCTCTCTCAAATCTTTCATTTGGAATTGGGTCCACTGCATAACACCAAAATGAGTCAGGTAAGGAAGTGTAACTCATCATAGACCGAATCATGCCCAATAGGGTTCGATTTCTCCTTTTTGATACACCATTTTGCTGAGGTGTACCAGGTGCAGAGAGTTGGGATACTATTCCATGTTCTATCAAATAGTTCTGGAAAGTCAAATCTATAAACTTTCCACATCGATTAGATCGAAATGTTTTAATCGTTCTATTTAATGCATTTTCAGCTTCAGCCTCAAATTCTTTGAACTTTTCAAAAGACTCATACTTAAGTTGCATTAAATAAACGTACCGATATCTTGAATAATCATCAGTAAAAGTGATGAAATATTCATAACCTCCTCTAGCTTTTACATTCATCACACTACAAAGGTCTGAATGCACTAGCTCTAAAGGTTCTTTGGCTCTATGACCTCTTCTAGTAAAAGGCCTTTTAGTCATCTTGCCTTCAAGGCATGACTCACATACATGTAAAGAATTTTCTTCTAACTCGCTTAGAAGTCCATTCTTCACCAACCTCTCAATCCTATTGATATTAATGTGTCATAATCTTAGGTGCCAAAGTTCGGCATTTTTCTAAGGAGAAATTCTAGGTCTTTTATGTTGAGTTAGAGTAGTTTTAAACATCTCTATGTTATGGAGGGCTTTTTATTGCTAACGACCTTAGCACATACAAATTGTTTTCCAATTTAGCAGAACATTTATCAACACCATTCTTAGTAATAAACACTTTATTATAAGAAAAGTTTAATTGATAAGAATGTTCCAAAAGATATTTTACAGAAACTAAGTTCCTTTTTAAATCAAGAGCAACATATACTTCATTCAGAATGAAAAATTTGTTCTGTAAAGTTAATCGAAGACCTCCCACTACCACAGCTGAGATGACATGCCCGCATACCCGGTGCTAACTCGCATTGTCATCTCACCAGCATCAAGTTGCCGCCAGGAACTAATTCCTTGAAATAAAGAACAAACATGGTTAGTGGCCCTAGAGTCAATAATCCAGGCAAAATCATCATTCTCCACTAAACAAGTTTCCAAAACAAGTAAATCACATTTACCTTGTTTGGCCTTATTCTTTTCTGCCAAATATTTGAAGCAGTTCCTCTTTCAGTGTCCATCCTGATTGAAATGAAAACACTTTCCCTTGTCAACCCTCATTGGTTGTCTACCCTTTGGAGCAACAACTTCTGGGTTAGCAGCAACCTTCCCCTTTCCACCCTTCTTCTTCTTCCATTTTTTTTTTTTTTTTTTGTACTGGAGGAAAAAGATGCAGACTTAGTTCTGGAGGTCGAATCTTTATGGAACTTTTTAGATGATGAAGCAACATTTGCTTCACCCTTATTCTTCTTGCTTTTCAACAAGGATTGGAAAGTTTTCAGCTTGTTAAGCAGAGTAGTCAAGTTGTAGTCAATCCTGTTCAGAACCGCATTACTACGGAAGTGAAGAAAGCTTTCTGGTAAAGATTCCATAATGATGCTAACCTGGCTGGCCTCATCTATGTTTGACCCGTTTATCTCTGCCACATCGAAGTGGATCATCATGTTGAGAATGTGTTCTCGAACAGAAGCCTCCTCTTGCATATAAACATTCAAGATGTATTTGAGAGCGTCGTGATTGAGCTGTGCGGATGGTTGTCCGAACATTCCCTTCAGGGACTCCATAATCTCATGGGCAGTGAGCATGAGTTCATGCTTCTTGGCCAAGACTTCGTTAAGGCACGCTAAGATATATGCTCGGGCCTTATCGTTTTACCTTGTCCAGCACTCATAAGCTTCCCGAACATTTTGAGGAGCAGGAATGGGAGGACACTCCTCCATCAGGACAAAACGTAAGTCATCGATGATCAATATCATGTTCATCGTGTTTTTCCAACTAGCATAATTCTCGTCAGTTAGTTTGTCAGCGGCAAGCAAACTAAGTGTAGCGGTAGCCATTTTAAATTGTTGAAAAAGAACAAACTTAATTTAGTCTACTTGCATTAAACCACTTTTAGAAAACCAATAAAGTTTTAGCGAAATAGTCTCGTGTACCCTTAGTGACATTTATTTTGCAATGATGCTTCAGTGAGGCAGGACACAAGTCACCGTAGGGTGACCAAGTGCCCCTTCACTAAAATGAGACATTCTTAACCATTAGACAAATACAACTCCTTTTAACTATAAGTAATAGTCTCCATTGTTTGATCCAGAATTTGTTAACATTCTTAACAATTAAGTGTAAGTGTAACCCCTCATTTTAGGTTCTAGAGTCCCACCCCAATGAACCAACCTTAGGGAAAAGCCAATTGGAATAAGAGACTAAAGCAACCATATCCATTTCTAGAGATCAAATAAAGCGTCGTGCAAAACTGCCATCCTTTAGGGGGACACCCACGATGTCTCGAGGCGATCAATGAAACTTTATCCAACCTAAGGAGAGAGACCAAGGGATATGTTATCACACGTCCCACTCTCACTTTCTATAAACACTCTCTCCATTCACCTTGGTATTGACCTACCTAAATGCCACCCATAGAGGGACATCCATGGTGCCTCGAGGCCGAAAGTAGATCTCACAGTGTGAACTTGTTAGGGAGAAATGTGTAGAGGTAAAACAAAGTATCGTATACCTCATTTTCCTCCCACTGAGTGTTCTACCAAGGGTTAATTAACTTAGAAAATCTAGCTACTGATTTTATCTAAGTGAATGTTTAATTTGCTAAAAGACAACTATTGTCTTTGATGATTAAACAACTTTGATTCAAATCTCATTAAACGTATTAACAGACTTTCATCAAATTTACATGCACGTAACAAATCTATTTAATTCACCTTTCTAGGTAGGTTCCCAGTTAGGGGTGTGATGTTTCCATCGACTTAAGTACCCCAGCCTAGCCAGAACAAGTCTTAGATAAAAGGTCCCTTATAGATACATTTGTTACATATTTAATTTTTTATTAGGAATCAACTTAATCCTATTAAACTGATTTAAAAGATTAAACTTAGATTTCTAATCTCATTAAAAACGTGATCTTAGGTCTATCTCAATCATATTTAAAAAAAAAATTAAAAATGATTAAAGCCTAAGGTTTGCATGCACTGTTTATTATTGATTTTAATTCTAATTTCATTTATTATAACAATTATAAGTAAATGAAACAATTAAAACCAATCATTATATGAAAGACATACATAACTTAATTATAACATTTATAATTTAACCTAAGGTAGTGTCATGCTTCATGCAGTGTTTATTCATTACTAATGTATATAATTTTTATATAACTTATAGCATACATTCCATACAACCATTCAACCTTATATTATAACATTTATAATATAAATGATGCATGGATATGTTATAATGCATGCATACATATACTATAACTCTTATATTATATGATGCATGTGCATGCTTAATGTAATTTAAATCATGAATACTAATATATTATAACACTTATAATATAAAATGATGCATGAAAATAAATGCATAGCCTATAGTGGATTAAAGCTATATGACATACATTATGGTATATAAAATAAACATACATCACATGTATATTTAAACTAAAATTGTTGGACCAGAATAGAACATCTCTAAAATGGAAATTAAAAGGCTAATCTATTACAAAAATGAGTCCACCGGTTGGGAACAAGTGAACCGGGTCTTGAACCGCTCGCCTCAAATCGCTTCACCAAGAACCCTTGTAGCTGATCATGTAGCAAACGCCTAATCGTCGAGCAACGAGGTGTCGAGTGTAGACGATCATTTATATGCGATCGCGTAGCTTATGACTATGTGATGAGCATGAAAGTCTACGCGTACGTGTAGTTAGCATGTGTGCATCGAGTATCGCATACTATGTGATCGTGTAGTTAATGATAATGCAATGAGCATGAAAGTCTACACGATCGTTTAGCATGCAAGGATGCATCGAGTATCATATACCGCATGATCATCTACCATGTGAGCACCTACACAATCATGCAGCCAACGCAACAGGATTGTATAGTAAACTCTACACGATCACGTAGTATTAGCTATGCGATCATTTAGCAAATGCTACACGATCACATAACAAAAACTAAACGATCATTTAGCTCTAGCTACACAATCCAGCAACTTTCGTTCCTCCGTTTCGTCTTCTCCATCAAAACGCACTGCAACCCTTCTTCTGAAGCCTCACGAGCGATTCAAAACATAAACAAATACAGACTCGATTGCAATTTATTGCCCAAAAAATACAGGGGCTCTTACAAATTAACTTTGTAAAATAAACAGAAAGCCATAAAACTGAGATTTCTATCCCGAAACATCCATCAAAAAATTATCTACAATCATTCATCACATAAACCGAATGAAAATAATAAAACTCACCAATACTGTAAACGAATTCAATACAAGAATGGAATTTGGAATCAGAAACCAACAATTTGGCTTTGATACCAATTGTAGGAACTCGTATTGAAGAGATCCTTGAGCGGAAGCAGATCGTCCAAAATTCCATTAATTATTGAAAACATAATTTACAGTAAACATACAGTAGATATGTGTTTAAAGTTAAACTATGACATGCTTTTAAAAGAAATAAAAGGTTCAAGATACATTACCCTTGAAGAACTTTTATTCGTGTAACTCCCTTGAATAGTCACAAAGACAACAACCTCTTGAAGACCTACTTCAAGATTTTCTCGTACCAAACAAGGAGGACACTACCACAATGAGCCTTTGGTATTCTCGGGGTGAGAACCTAGGAGTAGTGGGCTCTGACTATTTTGGTTAGGAGGGAGAGTTTGGATGGAGGAGGAAGAAGATTGAGAAATACACAGAACTTTTCTGCAACTCTCAATCCTTTAGCAATCACAATGGTAGTCATTAAGGAAGAAGGGAAAACTAATTTTCTTTTATTCCTCTTGCCACAAAAACAATAACCACCACTAAGGTGGTTGAAGAGAAAAAAGGGAAGTTATTATTCAAATAATAATAAAATAACATAAATAAATATGATGACTAACTTATCATATTATATTTATATTAAATTATATGTTATATCAAATATAACATATAACCTATAGTTTTAATATTGTATCACATACAATATAAACTATGGTTTCTTTTCTCTATTTTATGACATTTAATATAAATCATATTTATATTAAATTTAACAACTATGAATCACATTCATAGAAAATATATTTGAATCTCATTCAAATATTTATTTCCTCCCATTAAACAATAATGTATCAAATATATTATGACAATTATATCATATATAATTGAAACAATTTAATTATATCATATATAATTAAATCCATCTTATTAATTTGAACAATTCAAATTAACCCAAAAACTGATTCTCAACAAAATCCTTTTGAACTACCAAGGGAACCTTATGGACCTGTAGATTGAAGCTCCAACAGTACATGAATAATTAATTAAACTCTTTAATTACATTATTCACCATTCGTTAACTGTCGAGCACTCCACTAAAGACCGACAACTGCACTCTTCACACTACAGATAGATTTCTGTGTCCATTGGATATAACCAATCAACAGTACGATGACCCTTCACAAATTGCTCGTAAGTACAATTGGACCAAATTACCGTTTTGCCCCTGTAGTTACATCTAACTACTTAAATACCATTGATTCCTCAAATGAACAATAGATCATAGTCCCACTATGACTAGACCCTCTCTCAGGCCAGGAGAGGGTGTGGCACCATATTGTTCAAGACCTGAAATCAGCCCTTAAGGGAGCAATTTATCTACTTACCCCTGTTTTGGGAAATGAGTGAATTCCATCTTGTGTAGTTGTGTTCCCAGCTCCCTAATCAGACAAATCTCCAAAATGGTAGGCTTGTTGAGTCAGTGATCTGGCCAATCTCACTTATACAAATCAAAGAACCGCCCTCATAGGTAGGAGTTTACAACTCACTTAGGATTCCAGTCATGTTACCTATGGTCATCCTGGTGCAATATAAGTCTCTGTTATGAATGGCGTTATATAATGAGACTAAACATTTCGTGGTCCCGTCTTATACAAACTCTTTTGTATAGAATACCCCCTCTCACATGTCTAATACATGAATGATCAGGATTAGATCATTTGTAGCACTTTACAAAAATTGTAACACCAAGAAAGTGGGTCATACTCGTAGTGTCACCAGGATAAGGTATCCAGCCTTATCCATATATTACAGACCATTTAGGTTATCACTTAAACATGATTCACCTATATGTCTCCATATGCATGTTTAAGTTACAATGATAACCTTGGATGTTAGTTTATTGGTTTGTGGATAATGCAACTAAAATATCACATATTTTATAGACAAAGTGAATAAAATATCATATATTATTAATCACATAAGAGTTTGTTCATACAATGTTTACAAACGATAGAACCCTATAAGATTTAGGCCACTAACCCCAATACATCAAACTTACACCAAAATTACAATGCTGCCTCAACCCTAATCCAACGCTTGAGGTCTTGAATCGACAAGAGAGTTGCAATGCTCTCCTTAGCATTCCAATGCTACACCCTAAGTATAAAATGAAAATTTCACCATTTTACGTGGGAGATCAGATCAATTCTCAATTTTTCTCAATTTTCTTAGCTTTCTGCACTTTTTCATTGTTTCTTACCTTACCTTTGATGCATCCATGCTATTCCTTGATTGAATTTTGAAGAAGATGCTTCATTAAGGTAAGTAATCTAGTTTAGTTTAGGTTAGATGCTTTATTTTTTTGTATGAGGTTGAATCTTTGATAAACTCTCATGTAATTTCTTGAAATTATGTTATAAACTCTTGCTGAAATTAATTCTTGAATGTGAAATAACTTCTACGCATTAGATTTAAGAATTTTTGGCCAACTTTCTTTTATTCAATGAAGGCTAGAAATATTTGCATGTTTATGTGCTTAATTTCTTAGGGCAACTACAACTAAAAGTGCAAATGTGTGAATTTAGGTTACTGGGATTAATCT
This sequence comes from Benincasa hispida, assembly GCF_027475165.1. Taxonomy (NCBI): domain Eukaryota; kingdom Viridiplantae; phylum Streptophyta; class Magnoliopsida; order Cucurbitales; family Cucurbitaceae; genus Benincasa; species Benincasa hispida. Next base: position 49,820,092 of record NC_143478.1, on the reverse strand, counting down.
TGTTCACAATTATGCATGATTAGAAATTCAAGAACTATTGGGCTAGTAACCTAGGCTTTCTAAACTACTAATCCAATCTTAGTCAAGAATTGCTCTTTCTTAATGAAAGTGAACAATTAATTAGATCACTATCGATTCTTATTAATTGAGTCATTTAGGTTTGATTACTTGTTTAATCTAGAAATTAGAGTTATGCCTTCCTATGCTTTTAGAATGTATAGACTAAGTGAATAACTAGCAAGAACCTTGATTTTGTTAAATGCCTATGATTACCAAGAAAAATTAAGAGGAAACCTAACTAAACTAGTTCAATAAAAGAAAATCGAGTTTTCCATTTTTTTCAATTACGTATTTACATTCTCGCTTTTACATTCTCGCATAATTTTATTAATTTCTTTACAAAACCCCCTCCTGATTACCACTCCAATTTGGAATTAGGTAAACAACCATTGGATCTCTGTCGACAATCTCTTTCTTGCCATCTATACTACGTGTTAGTGTAGTTTGTTAAATTGGAGTAACAAATTTATTTTGTTCTTGGAAGTGCAATAACGACACGCATTTCCAAGTAGATCAACAAGTGATCATTCGCTTACGCCATGCAAATTCGATTTCTTCACTTTTCCCATTTACTATAAATACTTTTTCCATTTACCTTGATATTCAATCATGCAAACACCTTTCTAAGGACACTCCCAAGGCACCACGAGGCCAAGGATGTATCTCACGGTGTGAATTATCACGGAGAGCGTGAGAGAAAAATGACATATCATATATATCTTTTTCTACCACTAAGTAATTTAAATTGAGGATTCAATACTTAGGTAAATTACGCTAAAATATTTATTTAAGTGAATATTGCTTTCCCAGTATAACATTTATATTGGATAGTTTTACTATAATGTAATTCATTAAACATTTTAATAAATTAATTCATTATTGCATGCTCAATAAAATATTGAATAATATTAGCCCCTAGACGTTCTTTCTCTTACAGTTAGCCCAAATCATAGGCAAAAACCTTTCAAGATAGGGTTTCCTTATAGGCTATTTTCTCATCTTAATCCTCTTAAAACAAAACAAAATATTTATTTTAAATTTAATTTCATTAGAAATAAAATAAAAGATAATTAGTTAAATTTTAAATTATTTAAAACAAATTAATTAATCTTATTCTAATCATATTAGGTTAGCACACAATTTATTTTAAGTGTTTCATTCATTAAACATACATTATAACTTTTATATTTATATTAATGAATTAAAACTTATTATATGCATATCTTGATATTATTATTAACTAAATATAACTATTATATTCTAATTAATAACAATCATATTTTATGCATATCATTTTTCTTTAACATACCTAGTATAACTCTTAAATTAATATTAAAGAAACATGCATGTTTTTAATTATACATTAAAACATATAATATAACACTTATATTATAATCATGTAAACTATATAGTAAAGTCATGCATGTACATAGTTTAAGAATTAGCCTAAACTTTAAATATAATATTTATATTTAAAAATGATGCATGATCATGCCTTTTCATTAATTAATATAACTCTTATATTAAAACTAATGAAAAAATAAATAAAAATAAAACATGCTATCATTTAATATAACACTTATATTTAGATATGATGTATGACATGCTTAACTTGTGAGATTTTAATCTATATGGCATACTTTGTGTAACATATAATTAATATAATTAAACATATATCTCATACATATTAAAACTATATTATAGTAATAATAGATCAAATATAGGCACCCTAATAGAAACATTAGTTTAATTACGTAAATCTAATTTAAAACACAATAAACTGTCTTGAATTTTTGGAAGAAAACTGCCACAATGAAAACTACTACGACCTTTCCATGACGACAAATAATGATGGAGGCAGTCAGAATATTTTAATGGCGTACAAACTATGATCAACGACAGAAATCTGCCCAAAAAAATCTCAAGTCTGCACTTTGAAATATTTTTTTCTCCTCTGTTTCTGGCCTTTTCCATATCAAATACTTAGCTACAGACAACCCGGAGTTACAAAATCAATTTATAGAACAAATGTTCAAAACATGAGGTCTTTACATTGATCAAACCAACTAAATTCAGTAAATCTAATGTGTCAATATTTATAAATATCTATCTTGCAAAATTCACATTCAAGATGCAGTAAGTTACCCTCCATCCAGCTCTGTATAAAATTTAAAAAAAAAAAAAAAGAAAAAATCAAAGGCACGATTTGGCTCTGATACTAATTGAAGGGATTGAATCCTATAACGGAAGTGAGTGATCACTTTACTTCGATTTTGTTTTAAGATTACAACACAGAAAAGAGAAAAATATATCAATATGTAGTAAGTGGTAAGTTAAACATAAAATTAGAGGGAAGAAGAAATCCATACATTTGAAAACACTCCAAATCTTCTTTCGGTCTTTAGAAAAACTCCGCAATGCATCTCCCTCGAACAAACTCTAGACACTACCATTGGATCTTCGCTGCTATTCTTTTGGCAAAGACCGGTTTGTGACAACCGTATTTTCAAAGACAAAGGAATTGAATTAGGAAGATCTCAACTATAGAGAATTTATTTCTGTGTAAAGGACATTGAGAGAGTAAAGGAGGAGATGGGAGAAGATTGGAGAAGATGGGAGAATGAGTTTTTTTCTTCAATGGCCAAAAAACTATATTTGAAAAACTTCCCCTCCCTTCCTTTAATTAAAAAATGAAGTTGAGAGTTAATGAAAATTTAAAATTTCACTTAGTTAAAATAAAAAAATTATTTTAATTAATTTAATTATAATGCATAAAATATGGTTTACTAAATAGTTAGTTAACCATATTATATAAATATTATATTATTAATATTAATTATAATATAATATTAAAATAACTCTCCATGTAAGGGATTAAATATTCAAATATTAATCTCTCATAATTTATAGTTATAATATGAATCTTATTCATATTAAATTTTAACCTTTAGTTATAATGTAAATCCTACTCATATTAATTATTTCAATCATATCCAAATTATAAATCTCCTTTTATTATAAAGTTTAATTTTGAACCTAATTTAAAATTAATTTTATATTCTGGTGTATCTATATACATTATATTAATTGTATTATATACAATTAATGTTATTCTCTTTAATAATCTAAACAATTCAAATTCTTCCAAAACTATTGTTCCTTGTTTACCTGTTGTGAGCTAGCAGTGGACCTAGTGAATCTACAAATTAGAAGCTCCAATGATTCGATATTAACTAATTAAATCCTTAATTATGTTAATGAACATTCATTAAACATGGATTATTTCACTAAAAACCCAACACTCCACTCTTCACACTGTAGAATATTTCTATGTCCATGGATTTAACCCTTATAGTAAGTCCATTCTTCACGAGTGGTTCGAAATTATAGTAGTTACCTCTTACTCCTTAACTACTACTGATCTGTTTAATGAAGAATCTGTTTATGGTCTTACCATAAACCAAGTCCCTCTTGGGTCAGTGAGAGGGCGGGTACCTTTTGTTCAAGACCCGAAATCAACATTTAAGGGAACTACTCTTCTACTTACCCTAAAGGCGAGAATGAGTGAATTTCATCTTGTGTAGTTATGTTCACAGCTCCCTTCTTGAACAAGTCCCTAAAATGGTAAACTTATTGAGTCAGCGATTCAGATCACTCTCACCCATACAAATCAAAAGATAACTCTCATAGACAGAAGTTCATAACTCACTCAGGATTGAGATTGAGTTACATGATTATCTTATGAAATATTAATCTCTTCAGTCAATGGTGTTACAAGGAGAAATGAAATATATCGTGATCTAGTCTTATACAAATTCATTTTATAGGATACCCCCACTTGCATGTCTTTACATGAACGATTTGGATCAAACATTTGTAACAATTACAAAGTGGGTCTTATCCATAGTGTTACTAGGATAAGGCACCCAACATTAATCTATAAACTATAGACCTTTTAGGTTATTACTTGAAACAGGATCCACCTATATGTCCAATACATACCATTTCAATTCTCATGAAGTAATCTCGGATTTTTCCCATAATGGATAACTAATTATTGCATATATAAATTAATCAATTATTTTATCAAATAACTAAGTAACTATGAAACTTTAGGGCATAAATCCCAACAAGCATGAAATCAATCTAAGGTCAATCCAGTTCCCTAAATAAAATTAGAAAACTCTCGAAGTAGCTAAGAGTGCATCAAACCAATTTCCTAAGGATGATACTCGGCTAAAGTTATTTTAAACTATATTATTATTCGACACGTGTGCTTGCGCCTAATAGTTGGTTCGTCAAAGTTAGGTGATAGAGATGATCGATGGAATTAGTTAGTGGCGGTGGTCATCAAAGTTTTGGCCATCAAAGGTGGTAGTTTGTAGAGTTAGAAATTGGAGATGGTCACTGGAAATGATTTTCTGAAGATGGTCGTAGAAGGAGGTGCTCATTAAAGTTTGGCCATGGAAGGAATTTGTCGAAGCATGTAGTTAGGGTGAGTAAGTAGAAGTCGCCAAATGTGATTGTTGTCGGAGTTGGGCATTAGAGATAGTCTTTGAAATTAATGCTAAGATTGGCCATTGAATGTGGTCATAGAGCATGCCATCAGCGATAATTGTCTTCGGAGTTGGTCATTAGTGGTAGTTGATGGGTGAAGTCATTGGAAACATTGGAGGGAGAGAGAGAGAAAGAGGGGAAAGGTAAAGTTTCTTGATATATGTGCAAACTTCAGTAGTAAACACTATCAAAGTTGGTGGAGTTAGGTTATTTAATATCGACTTGTGAAGTTGATGGACCAATCACAGAATTGAGTTAAAAACTCAACTCAACTCAACTAAACCCAATTTAATTCTCCAAACACCCCTTACATCAAAACTTTGTCTTCTTCACATGTTGTTGGTCATGATTTGGATCATATATAGACCAAAATTATATTGAGCTTTAAATCCAAGAATCTTATAATAACTAACTTATTCAACCTATTACATCTATCAGGGAAGAAAAAGTCAAATAGAATTATGAAGAAGAGCCAAAACGGAAACAGAGGGTAACATTATCGCCCCTTGATAATGTTTTCATATCTTGTTTTTCATTTTTTTTATGTTTATTTCTTTATCTTTTAATTGATAAAAATTGATGATCATTTCTTGTTTTTGATTCTTTAAAATTTAAAAGGTAAAATATTACGAGTACGAGTTTTAAAAATTAAATATCCAAAATTTTATTTTAAGTTTACTTTTAGGTATTTATTATGTATTTTGAAAAAAATTAAGTTAATTAATTATTTGAAAAGTTTAAAAATATGATATCAATAAATATTTTCTTAGGAACTTTATATTTATAATTAGTTTTAAGAAAATAGATAACTATAAGAATTTAAAATTAAAATTATCCATTAAAATTCTAAAAAAAATTTAACGGTAGTAAATATGTTAAAAATTAATATTACATTTGGTTAAAAAGTTATTAGTCTGAAATCTTAATGTAGATTAGTAATTAGGGCAGGAGTTTAATGAAAACCAATCAATTAGGGAAATGTTAAAATTAGGACATGCCAAATTTACCCATATTTCTTCACCACAAAAAATTAATTCATACCCTAATTTTAAAACATTTCAAATCCTCCATTCATTTTTCCTCTCCTCTTTAGCCTTCCTTTTACCACTTTATATATAATCTCTCAATCTCCCTCTTCTTCTTCACCGATCCCTTCTTTCCATCTTCTTTTCTTCAATCTCATCCTATTTTCATTTTCATAATGGCTTATCAATCTCTTGCTCTTCTTGTTGTCATCATTGTTGCCATTGTTGGTGCTTTCGCTCAGGCTCCTTCTACCTCCCCCACAACCTCTTCAGCTCCAATGACTTCTTCGTTTGATTCCACTTCATCCCTGCAGACCTCTTTTGAGACTTCATCTCCGATGAGCTCACAAGATTCCTCTATCTCGCCAGATCTCTCTACCTATGCTCCATCAATCTCTGTGGCTCCCGCATTCTCTCCTGATTCCACTAGTTCCAATAGTGCTCAGTCACCAACGCCCGAGGCAGCTCCGACCGGTTCTCCCACTGCTGGGACTTCTCGTTTGTTTACAAATGGTTTTTTTGGCTGATAGATTATGGAGCGGAGATTTAAATCTCAACTTTTGGTAGAAACTACCAATATTTCAATCATTTGAGCTATGCTCCTCGAAAAAATTCGAGTTATCATTTTACTTTTCTCTTTTATTTAGTTATTCATTTCAATGTAATCAAATAAAAATGAATGAGCACATTTATTTTTTTTTCCAAATTTGTATACATAATTGAGACGTAAACTTAAAACCTTCATATATATTTTACAATTTTTTCACATTGTAACCATTATACTTGAGGTATATAAAATTCTCTTGTTCATGAAAACAAGAAATTACAATATAAGCTTAAATTAGTGGAATGAATGAGTGTGATATGCACAAAGCAAAGTATGCATCAAGGGTTAAGAGCTTTTTATGATATCTTATTTCATATAGTAGGTTAGAGATTATTATACAATTGCATGATTTGATGTTGAAAATGCTGTCAAAGTCCCACATTGATTAAATAAAGGGATGATCTTCGATATATAAGGGTGGACAACTATCAACAATAGCATGAGATTTTTGGTGAGACCATAAGTAAAGCTAATAGCCATAAGGATTTATGTACGAAATCCACAATAACATACCCTCATGGAGATATCTGAATGTAGATTCTTTGAGTGTCGAATAAAGAAGGTAGACACGCGATATTTAGGCTAATACTGCGACAAATTTTTAAATATATGTTTTTTCCATCCCGAATTCTGGGCAGATTAGCTTGGAACTTAGAAAAGTTGGCAATCAAGGAGATTGTTGGAGAGTGATCCTGAGCTTGAGGGCAGTAGTTCCCTCTTCAATCCTTTAGTTTTCTATATTTAGAACATTATACATGGTCTATTTTTGTATTGTAGCCATGAGTGACTGAGTTGTGTTATTAGGGTTTATGATTTCGTTATCTATTGTTGCAACGCATTTTGGTTGTTTCTTATTTTGGATTAATACATGAACTATTTTTGCACGTTTTTGTTTATTGCTTTTGAACAATTGGCCAGTTTTTGAATGATTTTTATTTGATGTCTTGCTTGAGAGAGAGGACATATGTTAAACTATTAATCAATTATGCAAGAAGGTGATAGGAGATTCATAGAGATCAACAATGAAGGAACTTAGTGTTGTATCTAATTAATTAATTGCATGAAAGTGAACTAAAGGTTAGGTATTATAAAAGGTTGAGCTCAAAAGAGGATACCTGAATAAAAGATTTCTAGGTTTATAGTTAGCATGAAATCAATCTAATGTCAAACCAATTAATCTAGTTAATCTATCAATGAAATTATTACCCTAGGATGCGTCTTTGCTTGGTCTCATCTTATTGTTTCTCATCTATTTTCTTTTCAAGATTAGATTGTTTTAATTTCCATCACAGTTTGATTCCTTAAATAAAATAAAAATAATATTTTAGTAGCTAAATATGCATCAAAAAAATTTCCTAAGTACGATACTTGGCTAAGGCCCTTTTAAACTATATTATTGCTCGACACGTGCACTTGCACGTAGCAGTTGGTTTGTTAAAGTTAGGTGTGTTGGGGTTAATGCACTAAATCTTATAGGGTCCTGTAGTTTATAAACATTTGTATGAACAAACATTTTTGTGATATATAATATGATATATTCTATTCATTTCAGTTTATGAAATATGAGATATTTTAGTTGCATTAACAACAAACCAATAAACTAAGATCCCTGGTTATCGTTGTAACTTAAGCATGTATGTGGAAACATACAAGTGGATCGTGCTTTAAGTAATAACCTAAATGGTCTATAGTATATGGATAAAAGAGGGAAACCTTATCCTGGTGAAACTACGAGTGTGGCCCGTTTTTAGATGTTAAAAATGTTATAAAGTTCTACAAATGGTCTGATCTTGATCATTCGTATACTAGACATGCAAGTGGGGATACTCTATACAAAGGAATTTGTATAAGATCGGACCACGAAATGTTTAGTCTTGTTATATAATACCATTCATGACAGAGACTTTCATTTCACTAAGATAATCATAAGTAACATGACTTTAATCCTGAGTTAGTTGTGAACTCCTACCTGTGAGGGCGGTCCTTTCATTTGCATGGGTGCGAGTAGCTAGATCGTCGACTCAAAGTGGTACGAAGTAGGTGTAAGTAGATAAATTTCTCTCTTAAGGACTAATTTCGGAGCTTGAACGATGTGGCACCACACCTTCTCTTGGCTCGACAAGGATTTAGTCATAGTAGGACTATGATATATTGTTTATTAGAGGAATTAGTGGTACTTAAGGAGTTAGATGTAACTACAGGGACAAAACAGTAAATTGGTTCAACTATACTTACGAGCGATTTGTAAAGGGTTATCGTACTGTTGATTGGTTATATCCGATGGACACAAAAATATATCTGTAGTGCGAAGAGTGCAACTGTCATCTTTAATGGAGTGCCCGACAGTTACGGATGGTGTATATCATGATTAAAGAGTTTAGTCAGTTATTCATGTAACGTTTGAGCTTCAAGCTACAGTTCATAAGGTATCCTTGGTAGCTCAGGATTTATGTTGAGAATTAGTTTGTGGTTTAGTTTGAAGTGTTCAAATTAGCAAGAGGGAATTTGATTATATATAATATAATTAAATTAATTCAATTATATGTGATATAATTGATTTATTATATTTGATACATTATTTGATTGGAGGAATTAAAATAAATATGATTTATATTAAATGCCATATAGGAGAAAAGAAGTATGGTTAATATGTTGCATATGATGTGATATTAAAACTATAGGTTACAAATATAATATGATAAATTAGTTATTATATTTATTTACAATAAATTAATTATAAGATAATTTATTTCAATTTTTCTCCATATAACCACCTTAGTGTGTGGTTTTAGTAAGTTTATGGCAACCGAATGGATAAAAGATGAAAATCGTTTTTATTTTTCAAAACACGTACAAAAAGGCTTAAGTTATATGATAAATAGTTGAGAGAGTAAACAATCAATCGAGTTTTTCTATATGATAGATACTCGTTACTAAACGATCGAGTACCGAAGTCTATTGTATAGACTTCTTCCTTCTCCCACTTACTTAATCGTCTAGTTCCTCCTTCCCTCTTCCCAAATCCATACAGAGCCTACACCTCCTGGATTTTCACACTGAGAATACCGAGGTAATCGAGTGGTGGTGTCGAGTTTCCGTTCGAGGGTCGAGGATCGAGTTTTACTCAATTTTGATCGAGTAGTTGCCAGTTCGTGCTATTTGCTGAGTTTGCTTGTTGCTTTCATGCTGATCAACGCGTTCGAGTTGATCAAGGGAATACGTGAAGAAAATAGTTCTTCAAAGGTATTGTCTTACTCGACACTTTTGTACTTATCTTTGAATCATGTTGTATGTTAGTCCATGATGCATAACTATTGCTGTTTGATTGTAAATGTTCTTGTTCTTTTACAATGGGATTTGGAACGATATGCTTCCGCTCACTGGTTCTCTAGATTTAGAGTTCTTTCAATTGACATCAGAGCTAGGTTGTTTTGATATTCCAAATTCCATTGATGTATTGAATTTCATTTACAGTCATGGTGGGTTTTATGTTGTCTACAATGCATTTAAGTGTTGGATGTAGTTGTGGATGTTAATTGATGGATGTTTTGGGATAATTGCTTCTGTTTATGCTTTTGTTTACATTTCAAAGTTAATTTGTAAGGACCCCTATGTTTTTTGGCATAATTAACTTGCTATCGAGTATGTATTCAAGTTTTAACTTTTTGTTTGAGTCATTCTTTATGAAGCTTCAATGCATGTAGATGTTGTTCACTTTGAGGAAGAAGACCAAAGGTTGGTCGCTTCATGTAGCCCAGGCTAAATGATCGTTTAGATTTGGCTATGTGATCGTATAGAAAAGTTCTACTCGATCGTGTAGTATTTGCTAAACGATCGCATGGCTGATGCTATACGATCAAGTAAAGAGTTTACTCAATCGTGTTGCATTAGCTACTCAATCGCATGGACGCTGGGGTAAACGATCACTAAGTATGAGATACTCGATGCATGGTAGGCGCACGCACTAAGCGATCGAGTAGGCCAGCATACTCATCGCATAGTCACTGGCTACTCGATCTTGGATATAAGATACACGACGCTTGCTCCTTGATCGTTTAGGCGATCATGCTTCATCGCATAGTTGTCGTCTACTCAATTGTTTAGGCATGCGTTACTCGCTGTGCACTGCACGATTGCGTGGCCTTCATGCTTCATCGTATAGTTCAAAGGCACTTGATCCATGGTACACGGTTGTTTATACTCGAACAACATTACTCGACGATCACAAAGAGCTGCTATACAATTTTTTAGACTGTTTGAATCGGTTGACTCCATGGTTTATGTAATAGATAGCTTTTCTTTTCTGATTTTTTAGGCTAATTATCCCGATCCATCAATTTTTAATGAATGTACATGTGATGTATGTTTTATTATATGCCATAAAGTATGTCATATAGTTTTAAAACCCACCATAGGTTATGCAGTTTATTCATGCATCATCTTTATATTATAAGTGTTATGATATAGTAGCTTGCATGATTAAATTACATTAAAGCATGCTCATGCATCATATAATATAAGAGTTATAATATATTCATGCATTAAGCATATCCATGCATCATCTTTATATTATAAGTGTTATAGTATAAGGGTGTATATTAGCATGTATGCTTGGTACAAGTTATATAAAAGTTATATATAGTAACGAATGAACATTTCATGAAGCATGACACTTAGGTTAATTTATAAAAATTATAAATACCTAGTCTAGCTTAGAAATGTGGTTGTTTTTTATTTGTTTCATTTTTTGTAAGTGTTATAATTAATGAAATTAGAAATAAAATCAACAAGAAAGACATGCATGCAAAATTAGGCTTTAATCATTTTTTAAAAGAGTTGTTGTAGGATTGTATCAGCAACAACGGAAGCATGAGGATCATCTAAGCACCCAAATTCACTAATTTTGGCAAAATATAAAGCATGCTTTTGTAGAAAAACAAGTGAGTTTCAAGACATACCTCTTGTAGAAATTCTTCAAAGCTTCTTCACCAACTGGTATCTTCTCCAAATCTTATTGCAGACCACCTCAAGATCTCCCCACTATTCTCTTGGTACTCTAGATTGAGTTGTGGGACTCAAAATAAACTTGAATCAAGGGATGAAGGACAAATGCTCACTGCAGAAAACTAGTAGAAGAACTCTTTCTTCAAACCAAAATTTTCTCTCAAAATCTCTATAGATTGCATGCCCGATTTTTACTCTAATCTCTTCACTATATTGCAGATCAACATGCAAAGGAGAGTGTTGCATGAGTTGCATCTCATGCTTGGAGAAGACAAGGCAAAGAAAATGCATTTTGTGTGAGCAACTAAGGAGATGCATAATAGAAAATCTTGTTTTTCCATTTTGTGTGTTTTATTTTTTCCTTTTCAATTTTATCTCAAAAATAAAAATTTGATTTTATAAAATCTATTTTGATTTTTTAAAGATGAAAAAATTAATTAATTTCATAAATTAATTATTAAATAAAACTTCATTAATTTAATGTCAAATATTAAATTAATTTTAACACATATCTATCTTTATATATTTAAATCGTATTTGAATATATAAATTCTCCTATTCCGTTTAATTCTCAAATTAAACATGTAATTATATCTCATATAATTACTAATTCCCTTAATTCTAATTTGAACGATTCAAATTAACTTATCATACTATTATAGAGCTAATCCGTTATGAGCTAGTGGGGGACCTCGCAGACCTACAGATCATGGGCTCCAATGATCTGAGATTAATTGGTTAAACTCATTAGACCAAATTAATCCGCATTTGTTACCTAATGGGTCACTCTACTAAAGCCCATAGTTGCACTCCCCTCACTGTAGATATATTATGTCCACATGATTTAACCATAATCAGCAAGTCGGCCTTTCACAGGTTCTTCATAATAACGACTGGGTCAAATATCTGTTTTACCCCCGAAATTGCGTTTTAGTCCTCAAGTACCTACTAATCCTCTAATGAACAACTCGTTTATGATCCAATCACTAAACTAAACTCTCTCAGCTCAGTGAGAGAGTGGGGCCCTTATTCAAGACCTGGATTCAGTACTTGAGAGAACAACCTTTCTCCTATCCCTAAATCGAGTAGGCGTGAAATCCGTCTTGCACCCTATGTCCCCAGCAATCTATCCGGTCTTACCCCTGAAATGAGAGTCTTATTGAGCCGGCGCTATTGAGGCAACCCTCATCTATGCAAATCTAAGGGCAATCCCGAATAAATAGGAGTTCATAGTTAGCTCAGGATTAAGATCGAGTTACCTAGGTCATCTAGGTGAAATAGTCAGTCTTAGACAGTAAACAGCGTTATAAAGTAAGAGTGACTTATTTCTTGGTCCTGATCTTATGCAAACTCATTGCATTAGGACGCCTCCACTTCTCATGTCATAACATGTACGAATTAGGATCACATCGTATGTAGCACTTTACAACTCTTTGTAACAACTACTATAGATCATTTTGGCTATTTACTCGAACCTGATCCACTCTTATGTCTCCACATAAAGTTCAAGTACTCATACAATAGTCATGGGTCTAAGTTTATTGGATTTAGACTTTCATACAATTTATGAAATCAATAACAAGTATATTGATCATATAAAATGTTTATCATTTTACAAACCGCGAGTTTTAGGACATAAAACCCAACAGTTGTAAAATTTGATTGAGATAGACCTAAGATCACATTTCTAATGAGATTAGATACCTAAGTTTAATCTTTTAATTCGGTTTAATAGGATTAAATTGATTAATAAGAGATTAAATATGTACCAAATCTATCTATAAGGGACCTTTTGTCTAAGGAAAGTTCTGGCTAGCCTGGGGTATTTAAGCTGACGAAAATGGAACACCCCTAACTGGGAACCTACTAGAAAGGTGAATTAGATAGATTTTCTATATGCATGCAAATTTGATGAAAGTCTGTTAAAGAGCTTAATGAGACTTGAATCAAACTTGTTTAATTATAAAAAAACAAGTGTTGTTTTTTAGCAAATTAAAAACCCACTTAGTTAAAATCAGTAGCCGGATTTACTAAGTTTTGAATCCCTAGGTAGAACATTCAGTGGGAGGTACTTGGGGTATATGATACTTCACTTAAACATTTACACGTTTCTCCATAAAAGTTCACACCATGAGATCTATCATCGACCTCGAGGCACCTTGGAAGTGTCCCCCTAAAGGATGGTATTTGGGTAGGTCAATACCAAGGTAAGTGGAGAGAATGTTCATAGTAAGTTGGAGCGGGATGTGTGACAACATATCCTACGGTCTCTCTCATTAGGTTGGATAACGTTTTTGTGCATTGCCTCGAGGCACCCTGGGAGTGTCCCCCTAAAGGATGGCTGTATTTGCACAACTCTTTATTTGATCTCCTGAAAATGATAGGGTTGCTTTAGTCTCTTTTCCTAATCAGCTTTTCCCCTATGGTGGGCGCATTAGGGCGGGACTCTAGGGCCTAAAATGAAGGGTTACACTTACACAGAATTGTTAAGGTTGTTAACATATTCTAGACCAAACAATTGATCTAGAATGTCTCATCCCAGTGAAGAGGCATTTGATCACCCCATTAGTGACTTTTGTGTTGCCTTGCTGGGGCATCATTGCAAAATAGATGTCACTTAGGGTACAATAGAACTATTTTGCTAAAACCTAAAATTGGTGCTAAAAGTGGTATTGCAAGTAGACTCATTAAGTTTGTTTCTGTTTTCAACAACTTTTGAAAATGGCAAACGCTACTTTACTTTATTAGCCGCTGAAAAATTGACTGGTGATAACTACGCTAGTTGGAGAAATACGATAAACACAATACTAATCATTGATGATCTCAGGTTCATCCTTATGGAGTTGTGTCATCCTATTCCACCTCAGAACGTCGCTCAAATTGTTCAAGAGGCTTACGAGAAATGGACACGGGTGAAGGAGAAGGCCCGAGCATATATCTTGGCCAGCCTGAATGACGTCTTGGCCAAGAAGCATGAGCCTTTGATTATTGCACGTGAGATCATGGAGTCCCTGAAGGGGATGTTCGGACAACCGTCCACACAACTTAGGAATGATGCTCTAAAATTCATCTTCAACTCCAAAATGAAGAAGGATACATCTGTTCGTGAACATGTTCTGAACATGATGGTCCAGTTTAATATGGCATAGATGAACGAGTCTCGCATCGATGAGGCCAACTGGGTTAGCATAATTTTGGAGACGTTTCAGAAAGCTTCCTACATTTTGTTAGCAACACTATTTTAAACAGGGTTGACTACAGCCTATAACTCTCCTCAAAGAGTTGCAAACATTCCAATCCTTGTTAAAAAGCAAGGAGAAGAAGGTTGGTGAGGCAAATGTTGCTTTATCATCGAAGAAGTTCCATCAAGGTTTGACCTCAGGAACTAAGTTTGTACCATCTTCTTTCGGCACCATCAAGTGGAAGAAGAAGAAGGGTAGTAAGGGGAAGGGGAAAGTGCTTGCTAACCCATAACTTGCCACTCCACCAGGTAAGCGACCAGCGTCGATTGATAAGGGAAAATATTTCCACTGCAACAAGGATGGGCACTGGAAGTGGAACTGCCCACGTTATTTGAAGGAAAAAAAGAAAGCCAAACAAGGTAGATGTGATTTACTAGTTTTGGAGACTTATTTAGTGGAGAATGATGATTCTGCCTGAATGATAGACTATGGGCCACTAATCATTTTTGTTCTTTATTTCAGGGGATTAGATCCTGGCAGCAGCGTGAGACTGGTGAGATGACGATGCGAGTTAGCACTGAGCACGTCATCTCAGCTGAGGCAGTAGGAGGCCTCCGGTTGACTTTATAGAATAGGTTTATCATTTTGAATGATGTATACATTGTTCCCAAGTTAAAGAGGAACTTGATTTCTGTAAAGTCATTGCTGGAATTTAAATACAACCTAAAGGTTTCGGTTAATAGAGCGTTTATTCTGAAAGATGGTGTTGAAATATGTTCAGCTAAACTGGAAAATAATTTGTATGTGCTAAGGCCGTTGGCAACAAATTCCCTCAATCACATAAAGATGTTTAAAATTTCCATAACTCAAAACAAATGACTTAAAGTTTCTCCTAAGGAAAATGCTCAACTTTGGTACCTTCGTTTGGGGCACATTAATCTCAATAGGATTGAGAGGTTGGTGAAGAATGGACTTCTAAACGAGTTTGAAGAAAATTCTTTACCTGTGTGCGAGTCATGCCTTAAAGGTAAAATTACTAAGAGACCTTTTACTAGAAAAGGTTATAGGGTTAAAGAGCCTCTAGAGTTAGTGCATTCAAACCTTTATGGTCTGATGAATGTGCGAGCCAAGGGAGGTTACGAGTATTTCATCACTTTTACAGATGATTATTCGAGGTTTGGGTATGTTTATTTAATACATAAGTCAGAATCCTTTGAAAAGTTCAAAGAGTACAAGGATGAACCTGAAAACACATTAAGTAAACGGATTAAAACACTTCGATCTGATCGGGGTGGAGAGTTTTTAAATTTTGAGTTCCAAAACTATATGATAGAACATGGAATCGTTTCCCAACTCTCAGCACCTGGTACACCTCAGTAGAATGGTGTATCAGAAAGGAGAAACAGAATCTTGTTGACATGGTTCGGTCGATGATGAGTTACGCTTCCTTATCGGACTTGTTTTGGGGTTTTGCATTAGAGACTACAGCTTACATCCTCA
Organism: Benincasa hispida; assembly: GCF_027475165.1. Classification (NCBI taxonomy): domain Eukaryota; kingdom Viridiplantae; phylum Streptophyta; class Magnoliopsida; order Cucurbitales; family Cucurbitaceae; genus Benincasa; species Benincasa hispida. The sequence goes on along the minus strand of NC_143478.1, from coordinate 49,804,157 downwards.
ACTGTGTTCCCTCTAAGAGTGTTACAATAACACCTTTGGAGTTGTGAAACGGGCGTAAAGCTAGTTTACGTCACTTCTGCATCTGGGGTTACCCAGCACATATGCTTGAGGTTAATCCTAAGAAACTGGGACCACGTTTGAGGTTATGCCTATTTGTAGGTTACCTCGAAGAGACACGAAGGGGTTACTTTTGTGATCCTAAGGAAAACAAGGTGTTTGTATCAAAAACTGCTACATTCCTTGAGAAGGATCATATAAGGGAGCACAGTCCAAGAAGTAAAATCGTGTTGAGTGAACTTTCCAAAGAAACTACTGAAACTTCAACAAGAGGTTTTGAAGAGTATGTTACATCAAGAAGATTTGTTGACGAGAGTTCATCTAGTAGGTCAAACCCTCCTTAAGATTTGAGGGAACCTCGACGTAGTGGGAGGGTTGCGAACCCACCGATTCACTATATGGGTTTAATTGAAATCCTAGCTATAGCAGTTGATGGTGAGGTTAAGGATCTATTATCTTACAAGAAGGCAATGGGGAATGTTGACAGAGATGAATGGGTCAAAGTCATGGATCTCGAGATGGAGTCTATGTAGTTTAACTCAGTTTAGGATCTTGCAGATCAACTTGATGGGGTTAAACCCATAGGTTGTAAATGGATCTACAAGAGGAAACGAGGTACTGATGGGAAGGTGCAAACGTTCAAGGCTAGACTTGTGGCAAAGGGTTATACACAGGTGGAGGGAGTTGATTATAAGGAGACTTTCTTTCTTGCTGCCATGCTTATGTTTATCTGCATCCTCCTATGCATTGCCTCATATTATGACTATGAAATATGACAAATGGATGTCAAGACTACTTTTTTGAATGGCAATCTTGAGGAGATCATTTAAATGGTGCAACCCGAGGGATTCATTGAAGGAAATCAAACACGAGGATTTCCATGAGCAGTGGAAGGGATCGTTCCAAATTCCACTCGAATTGAACACAAACAATTACAGTCTTAAAACATAACAAACAGGTCATGCATATACAGAAATTACAGGATGTTATACGATGATACAAGGGATAGAGGATGCATACTTGATGCATACCTTTGAAGAATCATTATTCACGAATCCCTCGATCAATCTACAAGCATCCAAGAATAACACACTTGAATGCAACGATTGGCACAGCCAATGAACACAAACACAACAAATGGCCAATAGCTCCTCGAACCCAATGAAGTCCAACTCAATTCACGAACTGAGTCAAGACACTACCACAATGGTTACCTTGGTATGCTCCATGTGAGAATCCAAGAGTTGTGAGCTCTATATGATCTTAGCTTGAGGAAGAGAGTGGAGGTCTACAATCGAGTAGACGATCGAGCAAGTGGGAGATAAGAAACTGTTTATCACATAGACGATATGCTCCATCATGTAGCAAACGAAAACTATCGCATAGACTATGCTACTCGATTGTGTAGCAACAATCAGCTGATTACTTATCGTATAGTCAAAGGTAAACGATCGCTTAGCTGATCATGTAGTCTCTCAGCACTATTGCTTAGTGAAACTCTTTCACTTGATAGCTTGTCACCGTGAGTTCTTTCCGAATGAAGTAACTTCTAAATTTAGGAAAACAATTTTCCTTTTATCTCATGGTTACCATAAAACCACCAATAACTTTTCATTCAATCGGTTATTAGAGAAAAAGAATTAATTATCAAATAATTAATATATTATAAATAAACATGATAACCAACTTATCATATTATATTTATAACCTATAGTTTTAATATTTCATCTCATGAAACATACAAACCACAGTCCTTTTTCTATTTTATGGTACTTAATGTAAATCATATTTACATTAATTCTTCCACATGATGTATCTCATACATCATACCAATTATATCATATATAATTGAATTTCCTTTTGTCAATTTGAACACTTCATATCAACCCTAAAATCTAATTCTCAACTTGAATCCATTGAGCTACCAAGGGGACCTTATGAACCTTATGGACCTTTAGTCACGAGATCCACAATCCGTTAACTGCCCGACACTCCACTAAAGATCGACAGCTACACTCTTCTCACTACAGATATTTTTCTGTATCTATATCAACCAATCAACAGTGTGATAACCCTTCACAGATTGCTCGTAAGTACAGCTGGGCCAATTTACTGTTATGCCCCTGTAGTTACATCTAACTCCTTAAGTACTACTGATTCATCTAATGAACAATAAGTCATATTCCTACTATGACTGAGTCCTCTCTTCAAAAGAGAGGGTGTGGCCACTATGTTCAAGACCTGGAATCAGCCCTTAAGGGCGCAATCTATCTACGTACCCCTATTTCGGTGAAGGAGTGAATTCCATCTTGTGTAACTGAGTTTCCAGCTCCTCAATCAGACAAATCCCCAAAAAGGTAGGCTTGTTGAGTTGGCAATCTAGCCAGTCTCACCCATACTAATCAAAGAACCGTCCTCATAGGTAGAAGTTCCCAAAACACTCAGGATTAAGGTCATGTCACCTATGGTTGTTTTAGTGAGATGTAGGTCTCAATTATCAACGACGTTATATAAAGAGACGAATCATCTCATGGTCTGGTCTTATACAAACTTTTTGTTAGGACACCCTCGCTCACATATCTCCACATGAATGGTCAGGATCAGTCCATCTATAGTAGTTAATAACACTTGTAAACCTCTACAAAGCAGACCGTATCCGTAGTGTCACCAGGATAAGTTATCCCTCATTCATCCTTATACTATAGACCATTTAGGTTATTACTTAAGGCATGATCCACTTGTATATCTCATATACATGCTTAAGTTTACATACAATAACTACGGATCTTTGTTTATTGGATATGAGTAAATGCATATAAAATAACTCTTATTTTATTATTAACAATGTGTACAAAGTTTACAAACTACGAGACTCTGGGAGAATTAGGACACCAATCCCAACAATCTCCCACTTGTCCTAATTCCTCAGGACACTAATGTATAATACATAAAAAAAACAAGTACAATATATAATAAATTAGGGCATACTCTATACCCCAGTATCATCTCCCACTTGCCGTAGACAAGATGCTGCATGTTCCGTAGACCCAGACTCTCCAGATGACCCTCGAACACTTTAGCTGTGAGGGCCTTTGTAAACGGATCAACAACTTTGTGATCCGATGCGATCATCGTGACTATCACATCATCGCGATACACAATCTCCCTGATCAAATGATATTTCCATTTGATATGTTTGCCTCTATGATGACTTCGAGGTTCCTTTGAATTTGCCACAGCACCGCTGTTATCACAATAGAGAGTGATCGACAAAGACATATTTGGAACAACTTTCAAATCTGTAAGGAGCTTTCTAAGCCAAACATCCTCTTTGGTAGCTTCACAAGCGGCTATGTATTCGGCTTCCATAGTGAAGTCTGTGATGCATCCTTGCTTGATACTTCGCCAAACTACAGCCCCTCCATTCAGAGTGAACACTGACCCTGATGTTGATTTTTTAGAATCTCAATCAGTCTGAAAGTCAGAGTCTGTGTATCCTTTAAGTATAAAATCCTTATCTCCATACACAAGCATGTAGTCCCTCATTCTTCGAAGATACTTGAGGATCGTTTACTCCACCGTCTGGTGATCTAATTTGTGATTGGATTGATAACGACTGACAATCCCTATTGCATAGCAAATGTCAGGTCTAGTACATAACATTGCATGCATAAGGCTCCCAACAACCAAAGCATAAGGAATCCGTCTCATCTTCTCAACCTATTGAGGTATTTTAGGACATTGATCCTTAGAAAAAACAATTCCATGCCTGAAGGGTAACAAACCCTTCTTGGAATCCTACATCTTGTACCTAATCAACATTTGATCAATGTACGATGCCTGAAACAAGGCCAACCTCTTGTTCTTACAATCCCGAATGATTTGGTTCCCTAGAACATACTGTGCCTCTCCCAAAACTTTCATTTGAAACTTGGTGGCTAGCCACGATTTAATGTTAGTCAGAAAACCTACATCATTCCCAATGAGTAGGATATCATCCACATACAGTACCAGGAAAGCTACTAAGCTGTTGATGATTTTCTTGTTAACACAAGGCTCATCAACGTTCTGATCAAAGCCAAACGATTTGATCGCACTGTCAAATTTAATGTTCCACAATCTAGACGCCTGTTTTAGCTCATAAATGTACCTATTAAGCTTACAAACTTTTTGCTCTTGATTTGGAACAATGAAACCCTCTGGTTGAGCCATGTAGATGGTCTCCTCAAGATTACCATTTAGAAAGGCAGTCTTGACGTCCATTTGCCATATCTCATAATAGTAAAATGTGGCTATGGATAGGAGTATCCTGATAGACTTCAACATGACAATAGGTGAGAAAGTTTCCTCATAGTCCACTCCCTCAGCCTAGGTATAACACTTTGGCACGAGTTTAGCCTTAAAGGATTGCACTTTCCATCTACACCTTGTTTTCTCTTGCAGATCCACTTACACCCTATAGGTTTTACCCCATCAGGTTGATCCACAAGTTCCCAGATAGAATTAAAGTACATAGACTCCATTTCCTGGTTCATGGCTTTAATCCACTCATCTTTGTCAACATCCTCAATTGCTTGCTTATAAGACAATGGATCCTCGACCCCATCATCAGAAATGATGTTCTAGGCTTCAGTCAAACCCATGTAGCAATTCAGTGGGTTTATAACCCTCCCACTGCATCGAGGCAGTCTCAAATCTTTAGATGGTTGACTAGATGAACTAACATCAACAACTCTTGTTGATCTATCAGTCTGTTCAACAACTTTTGTTGAACCCTCAATAGTCTCACTTGAAATCTCATGTAAAACAAGCTTGCTTCGTGGTTTACGATCCCTGATGTGGTCTTCTTCCAAGAAGATAGTGTTTGTTAACACAAACATCTTATTCTCACTCAGGCCATAGAAGTTTCCAACATTCATTCCTTGGGGTAGCCTACAAAGAGGCAAACTTTCGAACGTGGTTCCAACTTCTTTGGGTTAGCCATATGCACGTGGGCCAGACATCCTCAAATCCTGAAGTGGTGTAAACTACCTTTATGGCCTCTCCATAGCTCAAAAGGTGTTTCAGAAACACGATTCAAGGGAACGTTGTTTATAATGTAACATGCAGTCTCCACTGTAAATCCCAAAAACGTGTCTAGAAGATGAACATAAATCATCATAGATCGAACCATGTCCAACAGGGTTCTGTATCTCCTTTATGATACACCATTATGCTGAGGTATACCTGAAGGAAAATCAAACATGAGAATTTCCATGAGCTATAGAAGGGATCGTTCCAAATTCCACTCGAATTCAACACAAATAATTACAGTCTTAAAACGGAAACTAATAGGTCATGGATATACATAAATTACAACATGTTATATGATGATACAAGGGATAGAGGATGCATACCTTTGAAGAACCATTCTTCACGAATCCCTCGATCAATCTAGAAGCGTCCAAGAATAGCACACTCGAACGCAACGACTGGCATAACCAACAAACACGAACAGAACAAACGACCAACAACTCCTCGAACCCAATGGAATCCAACTCGATTCACGAACTGAGTCAAGACACTACCACATTGGTTAACTTGGTATTCTTGGTGTGAGAATCCAAGAGTTGTGGGCTCTGTATGATCTTGACTTGAGGAAGAGACTAGAGGTATACGATCGAGTAGACGATCGAGCAAGCGGGAGATAAGAAGCTGCCTATCGCATAGATGTTATGCTCGTTCGTGTAGTAAACAACAGCATATAGCATAGACTATGCTACTCGATCGTGTAACAATGATCAGCTGATTAACTATCGTATAGTCAAAGGTGAGCGATCGCTTAGCTGATTGTGTAGTCTCTCAATGCTATCACTTAGTGAAACTCTTTCACTTGATAGCTTGTCACCATGAGTTCTTTTCGAATGAAGTAACTCCTAAATTTAGGAACACAATTTTCCTTTTATCTCACGGTTACCATCAAACCACCAATAACCTCTCACTCAATCGTTTATTTTTTAAAAAAAATTAATTATCAAAAAATTAATATATTATAAATAAATATGATAACCAACTTATCATATTATATTTATAACCTATAGTTTTAATATTTCATCTCATGAAACATACAAACCATAGTTCTTTTTCTATTTTATGGTACTTAATGTAAATCATATTTACATTAATTCATCCACTTGATATATCTTATACATTATACCAATTATATCATATATAATTGAATTTCCTTTTGTCAATTTGAACATTTCAAATCAACCCCAAAATCTTATTCTCAACATGAATCCATTGAGCTACTAAGGGGACCTTATGGACCTGTAGCTCGAAGCTTCAACGATACGTGATAACTGACTAAACTCTTTAGACACGAGATCCACCATCCGTTAACTGCTTGACACTCCACTAAAATCGACAACTACACTCTTCTCACTACAGATATATTTCTGTGTCCATATCAACCAATCAACAGTGCGATAACCCTTCACAGATCGCTCGTAAGTACAATTGGGCCAATTTACCGTTATGCCTTTGTAGTTACATCTAACTCCTTAAGTACCACTGATTCCTCTAATGAACAATAAGTCATAGTCCTACTATGAGTGGGTCTCCTCTTCCAAAGAGAGGGTGTAGCCACTATGTTCAAGACCTGAAATCAGCCCGTAAGGGAGCTATCTATCTACTTACCCCTACTTCGGGGAAGAAGTGAATTCCATCTTGTGTAACTGAGTTCCCATCTCCTCAATCAGATAAATCCTCAAAAAGGTAGGCTTGTTGAGTTAGAAATTTGGCCACTCCCACCCATACTAATCAAAGACCGCCCTCATAGGCAGGAGTTCCCAAAACAATCAGGATTAAGGTCATGTCACCTATGGTCGTTTTAGTGAGATGTAAGTCTCAACTATCAACGGCGTTATATAAAGAGACAAATCATCTGATGGTCTGGTCTTATATAAACTCTTTGTATAGGACATCCCGCTTGCATGTCTCCACATGAATGGTTAGGATCAGACCATCTGTAGTAGTTCACAACACTTGTAAACATCTACAAAGCGGGCCATATCCGTAGTGTCACCAGGATAAGGTATTCATCATTCATTTTTATACTATAGACCATTTAGGTTATTACTTAAGGCATGATCCACTTATATATTTCATATACATGCTTAAGTTTACATACAATAACAGCGGATCTTTGTTTATTGGATATGAGTAAATGCATATAAAATAACTTTTATTTTATTATTAACAACGTGTACAAAGTTTACAAACTACGAGACTCTGGGAGAATTAGAACACCAATCCCAACATTCATAGCCCAAGGTTAAGAGAAAAGGTTTGCAAGCTGAATCGGTCTATTTATGGATTGTAATAGGCATCTCGATCTTGGAACATAAGGTTTGATACTGCGAGCAAATCTTATGGCTTTGACTAAAACGTTGATGAGCCTTGTGTCTACAAGAAAATTGTTAACAATTCAGTAGTTTTCCTAGTGTTATATGTAGACCATATCCTACTCACTGAGAATGATGTAGGTTTACTGACTTCAGTTAAGAACTGGCTAGAGACCCAATTCCAAATGAAATATTTGGCAGAGGCTCTGTTTGTTCTTGGGATTCAAATCTTTTGGGATCGAAAGAACAAGGTGCTAGAACTGTCTCAAGCATCGTACATTGACAAGTTGTTGATCAAGTACTCAGTGTAGAACTCCAAAAGGGGCCTTTTGCCTTTTTGGCATCGAGTTACATTGTTTAAGGAACAGTGTCCTAAGACACCTCAAAAGGTTGAGGAAATGAGACGGGTCCCCTATGCATCTACCGTAGGCAGTTTGATGTACGCGATGTTATGTACTAAACCTGTCATCTGCTACGCTATGGGGATAGTCAATAGATATCAGTCTAACCTGGGACAGAGTCACTTGATAGCCATAAAAAACATCCTCAAATATCTTCAGAGAATGAGGGACTACATGCTTTTGTATGGTTCTAAGGATTTGATCCTTATAGGATACATGGACTCTAATTTTTAGACTAATAAGGATTCTCGAAAACCCACAGCAGGATTAATGTTCACTCTTAACGGAGGGGTTGTAGTATGGCGAAGCACCAAGCAGGGTGCATTGCTGACTCCACCATGGAGGCCGAGTATGAAGCAACTTGTGAAGCTATTAAGGAGGACGTTTGGCTCAAGATGTTCCTGACTGATCTGGAAGTTGTTCCAGACATGTCTAGGCCCACACCCTTTATTGTGATAATAGTGGTGCTGTGGTGAATTCCCGTGAGCCTCAGAGTCACAAGCGCGGCAAGCATATAGAGCAAAAATACCATCTCATCCAAGAGATTGTGCATCAAGGGGACGTGATTGTCACGAAGATAGCTTCAGAGTACAACGTTACTGATTCGTTTACGAAGGCTCTCAGAACTATAATATTTTAGGGTAACCTATAGAGCATGGGTCTACGGGACCGACTGCGATAGGACTAGGGCAAGTGGGAGTTTTTGTATTGGGCCTTAGTGCCCTATTTTATTGTTTTGTGTACTTGTAATATGATTATCTTGTACACCCCACTAGCTTTAGGACATGTGGGAGATTGTTGAGGTTAATGCCCAAAATCTCGTAGGGTTCTATAGTTTGTAAACATCTGTATGACCAAACAGTTTTGTGATATATAATATGAGATATTTTATTCACTTCAGTCTATGAAATATGAGATATTTTAGTTGCATTAACCATAAAAAAATAAACTAAGATCCCTAGTTATAGTTGTAACCTAAGCATGTATGTGGAGACATATAAGTTGATCGTGCTTTAAGTGATAACCTAAATGGTCTGTAGTATATGGATAAAGGAGGGAAACCTTATACTGGTGACATTATAAGTGTGACCCGCTTTGTAAATGTTGCAAATATTGTAAAGTGCTACAAATTGTCTGATCTTGATCATTTGTGTATTAGACATGCGAGCGGGGATACACTATATACATAAGAGTTTGTATAAGACTTGACCACAAAATGTTTATTCTCGTTATATAACATTGTTCATGACTGAGACTTTCATTTCACTAGGACGACCATAGGTAACATGACCTTAATCCTGAGTGAGTTGTGAACTCCTTCCTATGAGGGCGATCCTTTAATTTGCATGGGTGCGAGTGGCTAGATCGCCGACTCAAACCTACCACTTTGCGGATTCGTCTGATTGGGGAGTTAAGAACTCAGCTACATAAGACGAAATTCACTCCTTTCCCGAAGCAGGGGTAAGTAGATAAATTCTTCCCTTAAGGGTTGATTCCGGGGCTTGAATAATGTGACGCCACACCTTCTCTTGGCCCCAGAAGGGTTTAGTCATAGTGGGACTATGATATATTGTTCATTAGAGGAATTAGTGGTACTTAAGAAGTTAGATGTAACTACAGGAGCAAAATGGTAAATTGGCCTAGCTGTACTTACGAGCGATTTGTGAAGGGTCATCCTACTGTTGATTGGTTATATTTGATAGACACAAAAATATATCTGTAGTGCGAAGAGTGTAGCTGTCGGTCTTTAGTGGAGTGCCCAGCAGTTAACGGATGGTGGATATCGTGATTAAAGAGTTTAGTCAGTTATTCACGTATCATTGGAGCTTCAAACTACAGGTCCATAAGGTCCCCTTGGTAACTCAATGGATTCATGTTGAGAATCAGTTTTTGGATTAGATTGAAGTGTTCAAATTAACAAGAGGGAATTTGATTGTGTATGATATAATTAAATTAATTCAATTATATGTGATATAATTTATTTAATGTATTTGATACATTATTTGATTGGAGGAATTAATATAAATATGATTTATATTAAATGCCATAAAGGAGAAAAAGATCTATGGTTTATATGTTGCATATGATGTGATATTAAAACTATAGGTTATAAATATAATATGATAAATTAGTTATTATGTTTATTTACAATAAATTAGTTATAAGATAATTGATTTCGGTTTTTCTCCATATAACTACCTTAGTGTGTGGTTTTAGTAAGTTTATGGCAACCGAATGGATAAAAGATGAAAATCGTTTTCATTTTTCAAAACACGTGCAAAGAGGCTTGAGTTATACGATAATTAGTTGAGAGAGTAAACGATCAATCGAGTTTTTCTATACAATAGATACTCGTTACTAAGCGATCGAGTACCCAAGTCTATACGATAGACTTCTTTCATCTCCCACTTACTCGATCATCTACTCAACCGTCTAGTTCCTCCTTCCCTCTTCCCAAATCTATACAGAGCCCACACCTGTTGGATTCTCACACCAAGAATTCCATGGTAACTGAGTGGTGTGTCGAGTTTTCGTTCAAGGGTCGAGGATCGAGTATTTGCCAGTTCGTGTTGTTTGTTGAGTTTGCTTGTTGCGTTCATGCTGATCAATGCGTTCGAGTTTGATCAAGGGAATACATGAAGAAAATAGTTCTTTAAAGGTATTGTCTTACTCGATCCTTTGGTATTTATCTTTGAAGCATGTTGTATGTTAGTCCATGATGCATAACTGTTGATGTTTGATTATAAATGTTCTTGTTCTTTCACATTGGGATTTGGAACGATCTGCTTCCATTCACTGGTTCTTTAGGTTTATAGTTCCTTCAAAATGATGGAGATGATCGATGAAGTTAGTTAGCGCAGGTGATCATCAAAGTTTTGGGCACTTGAGGTGGTAGTTTGCAAAGTTAAACATTGGAGGTGGTCACTGGACATGATTTTCCGTAGGTGGTCGTAGAAGGAGGTGATCATTAAAGTTTAGCCATCGAAGGATATCGTTGAAGCATGTAGTTAAAGTGAGTTAGTAGTAGTTACTAGTGGTGACTATTGTCGCAGTTGGACATTAGAGGTAGTGGTTGGAATTGATGCTAGAATTGGCCACCGAATGTGGACATAGAGCATGTCACCAGTGATGGTTGTCGTTGGAGTTAGTCATTGGCAGTAGTTGGCAGGTGAAATCATTGGAAACATTGATAGGAGGGAGATAGAATGAGGGAAAAAATGAAGTTTCTTGATAAATGTGCAATCTTTAGAAGTAAACATTGACGTGCAGTTACCCATACCCCTACTCGCTCGCCTGTTCGGCAACAGCCATCTGGTGAAAGGGTTATACTTCTGCCACCACCATACTTTGGAAGCTCCTTTGCAAGCATTTATATATATACCCACTTGGCAAGCCTAAATCTTCTAATGTGGGACAACTTGTACCTCTTTCTCAAAAAAATACTTTTTCCTTTTGCAGTGGGCCAAAGGCCCAAAGTCATCCCCAACACTCTATTGGGCTACTTGTATAGATTAGGGTTGACCAGATAAATAGTAAAATTTAAGTTTTCATTTGGATAAATAGCAAAAACTTTTTTAAATTGTAAAAATAGAAAAACATAATATAAAATTAAAAAAAAATAATTATTTTACAATTGTGAAAACTACCCTAAATGAAATTCTAAAGGTCTGAGGAGTTCAAAATTGTTTGAAAACAACAAATACACTCTACATACAACTATCACACATTAAATAATGTATTCTGACAAAGTGTCTAATCTCCTTCACATCTCACACGGTAATGAATGAATTTCAACAACTCACATTCATTTAAACCAAAACCCCAACCAAACATTTTGCCCTAAAAATTGTTCAACGCAAGAAGTAGGTGTGCGGGTTCTCGACAACTACAAAAATCGTTCAAAAATCGTTCGACGGAAGAAAGACCTTCTCTTCAAAAATCGTTCAAGAGAAGAAATACCTTTTCGATAGCTTCAAATGCTTGACCTTCGATATTGAAGCCCCTTCTCATTAGCTTCAAGCAGCCTTCAAGGGACTTTTGCACGGCATCGAATATTTTTCCACAGGTATTGAATCTTAACACTTATTTCTAGTCCTTTTAAGCCCCTTCTTTATTGATTCCAACACTTTCGACATTGAAGCCCCTTCTATACTGATTCGAGTGAGGGAGGAAGTTCAAGTCTGGAGTCTGCTTAAATTTTCTAATTTCGTACAACATTGCAATTCCCAAACTTTCTTCTAATCCATGCTTGCAATCTAGTCTAACTCTTGTTTGCACGTTGAAGAGATGAAAAAAAAACGCTGAACGAAACTATTTATATATAATATATAAATATTCCATTATTTTTTCAAAAATAAAAAAGATTTATATTGGTTTTTTAGATATTAGAACGTGGTTTTATTATTAAATATTTATATTCAAATATTTTGGGATATAAACTAACGTCATCATTTTAGGACTTGTAAACAGAAATGATTAATCAAGATGATATAAAATCTAGCCCTTTTGTTGTTTGTATAAAACTGATAAGTCTACGATTAATCAAACATTTCAAGTCATGGAAAAAGAGAAAGTCGAAGGAAGAAGCAGAGCCAACGAAAGATTAAGAGCAACTGGAATAACTGATGAAAAAATAAAAAAACAAACAACCAAAGGGCTAATAGTTATCAACAGTGACGATGAGGTATGTTTTTATTTTTATTTTCGAATAGTTATGAATATCAAATTTTGATCATGTATGTAAAATAGGGGAAAATAGAGATAATGACAGGGGATCAAACATAAAACATGCAACTTCAATAACTAGCAACAAATAAAAGTGGGATGCTTCTTCACTAGAGGTCAAAGTTCAAGCAAATAAACCAAGGATATAGAGCAAGGTCAGGATTATTTGATTCAACAAAAAATGTTAAGGGTTGAAGATCTTACAGATCTAAATTGCGTGCAGGCTATGAAAAAATGACATAACTAAAAAAGAAAGGGAGAAATGATGTAGTAGTAGAAGAAGAAGAGCAACAGAAACTATATAAGGGAAAGGTATGATAATGTAGATTTTATGGAATCATCTATTAATTACAGTGTATTTGTTAAAGTATTTACATAATATAATTAATACATAATGAAACAGGATGAACAGGATAGTAATTAGTATGAAGAGAAAGAAAAGAACCTTGAAGAGACATGTGAAAACGCGCAAGATAAAAACAAGGACAATGAAGAAGAGAAGTCAAAAAGTCATGGGGAAATAACACTATCAGAAAAAACATCATCCAGTGAATAGTTAGACAAGAGGATGGAAACAAAGAAAGGAAAAAAGGTAATCATCTATGGAATGGATATATGTGAGGTATTTATACTTAAATATTTACTGATAGTTGTAGATATTAGGTAACAACTAGGTCAGATACAAGAAAAGGAAAAGTAACAACATGACAAAAGGGAAAAACAATTGAAACGATAGATACACGTGACGTAATTTTACTTAGATACTTTGTAATTGTATTTACTGTTAGCATATTATTAGGCTTATGTTTATGGTTTATTTCAAATGTGCTAGGACTATTTGTATATGATGGATAGTGCAAGGAGAAATGAACCACTGAAAATAAACTTGCAAACAAAGACTTTTGAATTGATAAACTCAAGGAGAATTTAATGAAGAGTTACAACAAAGATTTAGAGAAATTATTTTTGGACATTTACTTGATTTTCTATTAAAAATCAATCTTCACAGTTATTGTTACACCTAATACAAAGACCGTGTAAACCAAAGTCATCATCCCAATTGAATTTCTTCATAGGGGGTCGAGTACTGAAATTTGGTTTGAGAGAGTTTGCATTGATAACTGGTCTAAATTGTGGTAAATTGCCAATAATTGATAAAAGTGAGATAAAAGGAGGAGGTAATATAAGAAAAATGTACTTCGAGGATATGAAAGTTGTGACTAGGTATATCCATAACATAGCTTTTAATGTTAGCAAGGCATGATGTGAAAGCAACATGATAGAAATGGCAAAATTGTACTTCTTGGAAAGTTTTCTTCTCTGAAAATAAAATTCAGTGAATGTGAATATATACCACATACTGATGGTCGATGATGAAAACCTCTTTGATAACTACCCATTGGGAAGGGTTGCTTTTAATTTACTTGTTGATGTTATACATAGAGTAATACATAGCAAAGGTAAATCAGGAATATCAATGGGGGGATTTATATTCTCAATCTTAGCATGAGCATACGAGGTCATACCCACCTTGAGCTCATCATAAAATTTCTTTGCCAGGAAGGTTTCTAACAATGTTCAAAGGATAGTAAATTGAGCTGCAGACAACTAACCTAAATGGAAGGATCTCAAGCGAAGAATATTTTATTCAAAAGAGGTATAAATATATAACAATCCAAGTATGTGTATAAATATTATAGAAAATTATAAGTTGAATTTAATATTAAATTAATTCTAAGACTAGTTGGATAAAACCAATTTTAAATTTCATACGTTAAGATTAAATGTGGTACATAAATAATAAGTAAAACACAAAAAACATTAGTTTGGTAATTAAACAAATAAAAAAGTAATAAAATTTCTAAGAAATAAAATAATGATGATATGGGAAGATTTTTAAGTAGAAAAATCTAGTAAGTTTAAGAACAAAATAAATAGATAAAATAACTATGAATGGTGGAGAAATATCTAAATAAGTTAAAATAATAATAATAATAATAATAATAAATAATGAAAATTGAATTGAATTGGTACAAGAAAATATAATAAAAATGGCAATAATAAATAAATAAACCAGTTAGTAAGAGAGAGAGAGGGATAGATAAATATTAAATAAAAAAAGAGGAAAAGAAAGAGAGAAAGTCCGTTAAAAAAAATAAAAAGAAAAAGAAAAAGAAGAATATAAATATATATAAAAAAAGATAAACACAAAAAGAAAGAAAGAAAGTCGGTTTGAGTAAAATTTAAAAAAAAAATGTGGCGGTAAGCGACTCATATAAATAGGCGTGGTGAGAAGGAAAATGGACAAGAAAAAAAAAAAAAAAGAAGAGAAAGAAAGAAGTTTGCAATTTTAAGTAAGTTATTTTACTTTTTCTCTTTCTTTCTCCTTAAAATTATTCTCCATTTTCATTTCCTTTCTTCTTAAAATTATTCTTCTATTTAATTTCATTCATTTCATGAAATTAATTACTACTATTATTCACACTAATATTACTACTAATGTATGTTAAATATTAATTAATAATACTATTATTTCTACTACCACTATAGAAACTGTTATTATTATTATTGTTCTCGCTTTTACTTTTCTACTATACTATTAATATAAAGTTGTTATCTATAATATTAATATTATCGTTATTGTTATTACTATTAATTCTACTACTGCTGCTATTAATGTCGCTACTACTTTTAATAATATTATTACTGATATTGCAATTATTAGTATTAGTATTAGTATTGGTCTTAATATTAATACTATTATTATTAGTATTTATTATTATTATTACTACTACCTACTTACTACTATTATTATTGTTATTATTATTATTACTATTGTTACTATTATTAGTATGATCATTATTACTATTGTTGTTGTTATTATTATTGCTACTACTATTACTTTCATTATTCTACTACTACTATCATCATCATCATCATTATTATTATTATTGTTGTTGTCGTTATTATTATTCTAGTAGTAATATTATTATTATTTTACTATCACTATTATTATTATTATCATCAACATCATCATCATTATTGTTATCGTCATCATCATTCTTAAATAATGAAGCATAGCTATGTTAGTACCCTCAAGTTTTAATAATTATAATTTCATAAATAACTAAGCAAAATATGTTCATCAAATTCCTTAATCCAAAAGTTTAGTTTTAATGATAAGTGTTCTTTATGAAATCTATAGGACCAAACCACAAGGAATCATTAGGATCACAACCGAGGAAAGTGGTTTATCTCACCCTCTCTTTTAAGTGTTTTATGGTAGTGTACCTTTGTTACACTACATAATTATGTCATTGTTATGTTGCATTACATATTTAAAACACGTTTCTTGAAAAGGGACCTCATGCATTATGTTTGTTCACAATGATGAAATAAGGTTACATTTTAATTAGATAAAGGTTATGCTTCTAGGGTTAGCAAGGCATGTATGGTTGCACCCTTCTAGGCCCAATTCTATGCCAAATTTATGCTAGGGACTAGTAGGGTATGTATGATTGCATCCCTCTAGTCCAATCTTATTTTTATACCAATGGTTGATGTTGGATGCGACTCTAGCCCTACTGACTGCATGATTCGTTGATCATCAGATGGATTATTTTCTACTTAAGTCTTCATCTTTCTACCAGGGCGGAGGAACTTACGTTGGAACTATAACCGACCACCTCAGGTTATTATAAGTATATGTTTTTGGTCCCAATCATATGTTTTCATGACATGTTGCATGTGATTATGCATTTGGTCACTAACTTAAGTGAGAACTACTTACTGGGTATATTATATTTCCATCATATTTTTTTTACAGATTTTGTAGGTAAGGACACAACGTAGGAGGCATGACTATTTTTGTCATATAAGCATTTTGTTCCACTATGCTAATGTTTTATAGATCCTGGTATTTTGTAAAACAAACTTTTTGTATGGTTTGCTACTTAATTAATAAAATTTTAGATATGTTCTTTTGAAATTTTCACCAAAACCCATCTCATGATAGAAAAGTCTAAGTATCCATGTCGTAGCGGTCGGACATTATTATGTAAGGGTCTGGTCGTTATAAAATATCTATACAAACAAAATAGACATACGGTCTTAAATTTTAAACTATAAACTAACATCTTATTTCCTTGTTTATTTGATAGTTTGAAATTTGTCCATTACTTGCAACCCCATAGGAAATGACTATGCCATATTGCTCCATTCATCAAGGAGGAAAAGGGTGCTGCAAGAGGGTGAAGAAGAAATGAGAAGATATAGGCCGAGAGAGTGTGTGGTTGAACTATCCTTGAATAGAGGACTTGGTTTAACATCTGACAAAGATGAAACGAAAAAATGTTTGAAGGACTAAAGTAAATACAACAATTAATGAACACAAGGATGGATGAAAACTTTGATGCCATGAAGATTAGTTAACAAAGGTTGACAAAGAAGATAGATGACTTGGTGGAAATGTTAAAAAAAATGATTGACTACATAAAGACTACACAGCTGTTCAATCACACGCATCGATAAGCAATCTGTTTATGGTTTGTAAACTAACTACACTGTATTTATTGTATTTCATAGTACAAAACTATTATGAATTATATGGAAGCAGCCTACATCCAAATTCGAAAAGGAAATAGATGGTATTTATAAAGAACAAGAAAAGAAAGAAGAAGAGAATGAGTTGGTTGATGCTTCTGATGCTCCCACAATAGTTCGAAGAAAAGATGACGACGAGGAGGATGAAGGCCAAGGAAACAAGGATCGTAGATTGAAAATACCATCAATAGTTCACAAAGAAGCATGCCATGGAGATAAAACAAGGAGTCTAAAGAAAAAGAAAGTAAAGAACAAAAGGTCAAGGTGAGTTTATATAAGCGTGTTACAGATTTTATCTTTTAACAATACATGGAAATTGACTAGCAAAATTGATTGAGATAGGACAATCAAGACGTTGATGAAGAAATCAACGAAGTGATTCAATTAATTGATGAAAGAGAGATTTACAAGAAGTTGGAGATGTGAAACAAGCGAAAGACATTAATATTGGTATGTTTCTTCAAAACCGTACAAAATTTAATTATTATGTTTTAACTCTATTTTAAATAAATTATTTGGATTTTTTAATGTGTTAACAGAATCACACTCCTAAAACTTCAACAACTAAGATCCTTGAAAAGGTACAACGATTGTGGTGCACGGGTCAACACCAACAACCGAAAAAACAAGAGGTATAATACTACAACTAATGTGGATCTTGAACTTATAATGTGTATTAATACATATTTATAACTGTTTCTTGAATAACTAATCAAATTTCAAAAGGAAGCAGGACATGACTGATAAGTTATCCAACATTGATGAAAATAACACTGCTACAAGGATCATACTCAAGCATGTAAGAACAACTGATCTTGTAAGTTTGATCACTATTATAATTTAGCAAGTCCTAGCAACAACTAATTGGTCATTAAATGTTGTTAGTTAAACATAACAAAGAAAGAGTTGATCATGATGGCTGACCAAGAGGAGGAAAGAAGAGCAAGGCAATGGGAACTAAAAAGGAAACTGCCAAAAGTGAATGATGCGGATCCACTAATAACAGACATATGGATAGATGCAACAAGAGGGATAATACAAAACCTCAGACCACGGATGAAAATACCCCCTGGATGGCCCATCATTTGACTTACATTTAAGCCAAGTTTGAACTTGCAATGAATGAACCACGTGATTTTGACTTTTTATGTCATTCCCGTTTTGGATTTTGAAAGTAGAACACATTTAGATTTTGTGCAGCTATTTGGGCCAATTTTAGAATCTTTTTTTGGTATATGTTTTAAACTTTAGAACTTTTTAATAGAATTGGCTCCTATATTGAATGAAGGGAATGATTTGGATATGTTGATATAGTTTCTGTTTTGGTATCCAATTTAACTATTTTGAATTTTGAAAATATAATAGATTTGGATTTGGTGTAGTTCTTTTGTACAAGTTTATTGTTAAACTTTAGTATAGCATAAATGTATTTGTAATATACCATGTATTCCATTATTCCCAATTCATATGGGTACATGATGTCAAATGACACAAAATACACTATAATTCTAAAGACTTATTATGGGTACACTAAAATAGACTTAAATGGCACAAAATATATTATTCTCATTCATATGGATACATAATGTATTTTAAACTCATGGAAGAGTTTGTCTTGCAAGCACTATACTAAATAATCTTGATAAAATGGGCTTGTTAAAGTCTCAATCGTCCAAAAGGCATATTGGTGCATTATTTTATGATTATGGAATTATGGATGAAATGCGATGATGAAAATGCGTTGAGCACTCAACTTTTCTCAGTGGAATCCAAGTGTAAACCCCACTGAGTTTCCTGGTAAGTCCAGGGTCGAACTCAGGGACTTGGGAAAACAATATGCGGTTGTAATTTTTTAGAAGACTTTGCGGTAACCAAATAAATCAAGTAGTTGTTGGAAATGTTGTTTGCAGTGATAAAAATAAACAAATGTGGCGGAGTTCGAAAAGAGTTGATAAAACGGAAGATGCGATGAGTATGTAGTGAACGGGTTAAGAAGGGTTTTGGCTAACACTTCCTAAGATGCGTTCATGCTATGCGATCATGCAACACACATACAATAGTAAACCATCTCTCGATGCGAATGCTATGGCTTCTAATGATAGAACGCATGCGATATATGCGATAAGTCTATAGGACCTACACATAAGTCTCTATTCTTATGTATGCATTGACAAAAGGACACACACACAAATAAGACGACCACATAATATCGTACCTATCTCTAGGATGCATGCGATGTAGGTTGACAAACAGAGCTTATCTCTAAGTCCCTATCTCTTATTTATGAAGATCTAATCTTGCTCTTTCGAGTCTAGATTCTAACTTATCTTAGGTTCTTTCTTTAGACTCTCTCTCGAGTAGCACTAAAGGAATGTTAAGCATAGCATAAAACAAGATAATCGCATGCGATGAAGATCCTAGGTCATGTTAGCTTAATTCTTTTCAACCCATTCGATAAGTTTAGCTACTCATGCGTGCTAAGAGAGTGAACAAATGTAGAATAAGAACTTCCATTGTATAAATATAAAGTTGAAGTACAAAATAATGATGCAAGAAGAGAATAAAGAGCCAGGTAGCAATCTCTTGCTTCCCAGGATTTTACACTGGCTTTTCTACTCGTGTTCAAAAGATAATCTCGCTCTCGCGAGATCGGCCCGCTCTCTGCTTTCTATGCCTCTGGGTTCTCTCTCGAGTTGCCCTGAGCGATCTTTCTAGCGTCTCGGCTCTTCTCTTGCTCCGCCTTAAAATAAAAAGGAAAACGACGGACAAGGCTAAATTATGGAGAAATTTATCTAAGTATATGAACTTACTGAACTGGTGAACCCCTTTCTTGAAGGATGCCTTCGGTATTTATAGAGCTTTGGGGTGAAAGGCGGCTTCTCTCTTATGATTGCACAGATGGGATGGCTTTAATTCTTTGACTGATGCTTCGAATATTTGTCACCGAAAAGCTGAATGTACTTGTTATCGTTAGTGGCTTGTCAACTTAATTCGGATTCGACCGTCATCAGCTTTTTGTCTCATCGTGATTAATTATGCCTTTCACCCAGATACGCCCACCAGGTTGCACCGTCTCTATGCGAAAATCCTTCTTGAGTAGATGTATTCGAGCACAAATCACCGCAAAGCCTTGCGGTAATGCTGCGCTCGTCCGTTGATTTCTTGTGAGCGCTTTTCGCCTTGCGTCACCGCATATTCTTCATAAAAATACGAAAATTAACTGTTTCTATGTGATGAACGCATACGACCGCAATGTTATGAACTTAATGCTTTTTTGACGTAATCTAACATATTTTATCAATGCAAGCCAGCATTGTTTAAGAACTTAACACTGTAATAACGTGCATTTCTGTCCGTTATCAAACCCCCAAATTTAAACAATGCTTGTCCTCACGCATAAGCTAAAGATTTCCTCTAGCAAGTCGACCACAAATCTCTTTTCCTAGATTTCTCAAGAATACTTCATTCAAATCCTATACAAAAAAAATTCCTTAAGTCTTATTCAAGTCTCCTCTTAAAATATTTATAAGACCTAGGGACCGCAAGCTTAACCTTGAAAAGGACTTTACTAAATTCTGGGACATCGCATGATTTATTTCAAAAAGAAAACTTTTCCACCGAGGTGTCAAATGATTTTTATCCTTGCATATTTCTTGACATTATTATTTTTTTCTGACCTTGCGCTGATCCAAGTGTCTTGCCTTTGTTTTGGCTTGCCCCTATGATAACTTGTAGAAATACAAGTTATTTATGTTGTTTTATTTAGATAATGCGGCAAAAAGAAAAGAAAGTTGCATCGATAGTATAAGAATTGGCTGAGAAATACGAAAATTATAAAATGTCGTGAACACATCCACTAACCCCATTTCGATGGCGAAATGGAATGTTCAAGTCTCTGTTTTGCAGGAAATAGGTCACTGCATGCGTTAATGGCTCGAGGAAAAAATGTACAACGCATCTACATCGCATACGCCAATCGATCAAGAACGAGGAAAGATCAACGCAATGACGGCGCATGCGACGATCAATCATGGATTCTAGCGATCAACGCATATCCACCGCATGCGATAATAAAAACAACTACACCGCATGCGGCGATCGATCGAAGATGTGAAAAGTAATGCATTCGTGGGTGATTATGACAAGTGTGCAGCTTTCTATTGTACGATTCTGACAGTTTGATCGCAGAGCAGAGTGGACATTTCCACTAGCTATAGCAGGAATTATCAGAATTACACAGTGGGACCACTAATACAAAGAGCCAAAGTCTTGTCTATAAATAGCTTCCTTGAATTCATTGCAAAAGAGGCTGGTCTGAAGAGACTTTACAGAGAAAATCCGGGAGAATGACGAGACAAGGATGAAAGGTGAGTCTCCGAGCAATAAATTCTTCCTATTCCCGAAGCTGAAGCTCTGTGCAAGAGGTCACTTCTACCGGGAAAGCAAGCCTGAAAGGGAAGCTTTCCACTCCATCTCATCCACACACCGGCAAGCACAACGTCTCCGATCGGGATCTGTGTCAAGACATTGACACTCTTTCTGTATTTGTTTCTATTCTTTCATTTCATCTACTGTGTTCATCTTCTTTAATCTTTCATTCACAAATCATGTATCAAATGCTTATCTTTAGTTTTAAATGCTATTATCGTCATCATTATCATCTCTCTGTTCCTTTCCATACATTTATCATCCATTTTCTCCATCATGTGTTCTTAATCCCCTGGGTAAAGAGGAAGAATTAAGCGAGTGAGTTAATCTTTGTTAAGGTAATCGGCTAAGTTTAGCTAAAGCATGCTCGATGGCATTTTCACCTATGAGAGCAGAAGTGAAGATGTTATTCTGCCTATCGAGAGAAGGTTGGAAGAATGCAGTAACTAAAGCGAAAAGTATTTCCAGAGATGGAAACAACCTTACGTTCATTACGTTCATCTCTGTTTCACCATAGACGTATAGGAACGCGGCCGATCACTGAAAGGTGTACGCCAAGAGAAAGCGGAACCTTAGTTGCATCCTTAACGAGATTGATAAACTTGCAATGTCTTTTCCCTCTACTCATTCTCTTTTTTATTCATTCACAAGACTTTCCATCGCATTCATTAGATTCCTTTGTACAACTTCACAGCCAGTCCTCACCCTATATCATAGTAGTTTAGACATTTATTTTATCAACGCATTTTATTTACAATGCAATTTCACTTTCAGCGCAATTTACATTTCTGCATAAACCAAATTCTTTATTCTTTATGACAACCGGTCTCATTTACCACATTAGTATCGCATCTAAACAATAACAATCCCCGTGTTCGACCTTAGGTCATTCTGAGAAACTTGCGTTGGAATTATACTTGGTTCCAGCACAAGGAAACTTGTGTCACGTACTACATCATCGCTTACTACAAGCATATTATCATCAACGCATACACTTAGAATGTAGTATCGCAAAATATCTTTATCGCAAAGCACTTGAGTGCATAGCACATCATCAATTCCAGATTCATTCATAAGCAGTGCATAAGATAAAGAAAGAAAGATCATTACAAGTTTATGGCAACATGAGCTTGTATCATTCACATTCATCAGTTGTGCATATAAGACATAACATAGCAATAACATTCATTTTTATTGTCATCACCCCATGTATGTCATGCGAACATCCAACTACAAGCAATGCGCTCTTTCTCAGACTAAACTCATACCTACTTGGCAGAGGAGTTGCGGTCATTTATTTATGCGTTGATCCTAGCATCTTACTTTCGTTTTGACTTGCTCCCACGTGTGTCATGCGGATATCCAACTACGGGTAAGTGCCCTTCACAACTTAACACTTATCAACATGGGTTTCCCCATTGCATTGACAGTGGAGTTGTTATTCTCAGAATTTTTTTTTTCATAAAGCTAAAAATAGCAAGGTCGAAAAATAAATACCTCACTCCTAAATTTAAAATACAACAATGTCCCCTTGCCAAAATATTGAAAGAAGTCATGCGATGTTCTTAGGAAGATACGTAAAGAGAGTTTGAAAGAAAGCTAGTAGACCTCTAACTTCTAGAAATATTTCATGAAGTGACTTTTCTAAGATTAAGTTGATTCTAGTATATATGAAAAAATAGAAGCATGTGTTTCATCATTGAAATCATAATTGGCAAAGAGACAGCATGCGGCGACTTACTAAATTTATCAGTGTTAAATGATTGCGGTAATCAAAGAGGATGCGGTGATAAAACTTTTAAACTAAAATGCGATGCAATAGTGCAACATTTGGAATAAAGTCAAGGAAGAATACAACCCCCAAATTTGCGTTGTCGCCCGCATTGTCTGTTGACGCATCTTTCTTTGCAGGGATCTTCTTTCTTTAGATTGCGATGATAGAATAAGATAAGTTTGTTCATCATGTGGCGCCTCTACAATTGTTTGCCTCGATCGTTGTAAGAAAAACAATGAGAGGATCAAACAATATTAAACAAAAAGATTTTTTTTTTTTTTTACCGCAATTGTTCAGCACGATTGCCCCCCTCCCCCCCCCCCCCCCCCCCCCCCCATCTCATAGAGTAGAATAGATAAAGAACTGAAAAGATATAGTGAAATGAAAATTCTGAGTAGTAGAGAAAAGTTGAAGATTTCATGAGTCCCAAAACTTGTGTCCCTGATGAATTTCGAACATCTGATAGTGTATGGACCACCTACTTCTTTCTTATATATAGTCTCTTAATTCTACGGAGTTGACTTGGTGATGCCAGCCTTCTCCGTGATATACTTTTACTCACTGCCCGTTAACTTTGAATATGTTGGTTCCGTCATCATTCGATAATTCGACCGCTCCATGTGGAAATATTTCTCTAACTATGAATTGTTCGGACCAACGAGACTTTAATTTTCCAGGGAAGAGCCATAATCATAAGTTGAATAGTAAGACCCTCTGCCTGACTTGGAGGTTCTTACTGCATATATGTTTGTCGTGCCAACGCTTTGCGCGCTCCTTGTAAATCTTTGTGTTCTCATATGCGTCGATCCTCTATTCCTCCAGCTCGACCAATTGAAGTTTTCTCACTTCTTCTGCTTTTCTCAAGTCAAAGTTTAGCTTCTTTACCGCCCACAGTGCTTTGTATTCCAGCTCTAGAGGTAAATGACATGCCTTACCAAATACAAACGCATATGGGGACATACCTATGGGTGTCTTAAATGCAATCCGATATGCCCACAACGCAACGTCAAGCTTTGTTGCCCAATCCTTTCGCAAAGGCCTTACTACCTTCTCAAGTATTAGCTTGATCTCTCGATTGGACACTTCGGCCTGACCATTCGTTTGTGGATGGTATGCAGTGGCCACATTGTGGAGAATGTTATATTTGCGTAGCAGTTCCTTGATAGTATGATTGACAAAATGAGACCCTTCATCACTTATTATGGCATGTGGGGTGCCAAAACGAGTGAAAATGTTTTTCTTCAGGAATAGAGAGACTACCACCGCATCGTTTGCGGCGCATGTCACTACCTTTACCCACTTGGATACATAGTCGACGGCTAACAAAATATAAGTTTTACCATTCGATGGAGGGAATGATCCCATGAAGTCGATACCCCATACGTTGAAAAACTCAAGCTCTAAGATGATTTTCATCGACATTGCATGTTTCCATGAAATGTTGCCTGTGCGTTGGCACCGATCACACTTCATCGCGTAGTTGGTTGCATCCTTAAACAATGTTGGCCAAAAGAATCCACTCTGCAAAACCTTAGTTATGGTTCGCTGTCCTCCAAAGTGCCCACCATATGGTGAGTCATGACACTACGATAATATGCGTTGTTGAGCAGCATTTGGTACGCAGAGTTGCAGAATCTAGTCTGTCCCCTTTTTAGGCTCGTCCCAAAATATGATCTGCATTCGTGCTTGAGCTTCCTCTTCTAGTGGTCAGTATAATCCTCTAGAAATTTCTCGCAAACCAGATAGTTGACTATGTCAGCGTACCATGGTAATTCTTCAATATGGAACAGCTGCTCATCTGGGAACACCGCACTCACTTTTGACTCATTGCGGTAAACCTCAGGATTTTCTAGTCTGAACAAGTGATCCGCAACTTGATTCTACATCCCCTTGCGATCAATTATTTCTATGTCAAATTCTTGGAGGAGGAGAACCCATCTGATCAACCTCAGCTTCGCATCTTTTTTTTTCATTAAATACATTATCACCAAATGATCAGTGTGGATAAGTACCTTTATTCCCAGCAGATATGCTCTAAATTTTTCCAATGCAACAATTACCGCAAGTAGCCCTTTTTCTGTGGTGGTGTAATTAGTCTGAGTAGGATTTAGCATCTTACTCGCATATGTGATGGGATGTAAGATTGTCTTTCTCTTTTGTGTCAGAGCTGCTCCCATCGCATACCCACTTGCATCGTACATTAACTCAAAAGAAAGTGTCCAATCAAGTGCGATTAACACGGGCACGGTTGTCAGCGCATTCTTAAAAATCCTGAATGCGTTGAGGCAATTATTGTCAAAATCAAATTTTCTGTCAGCCTCCTGTAACGCTAAAGAATGATTTCCTTATTATGCGTGCACTGTGCCATAAACTTGATACGATGTTTTTATATCTTTAGTCTTTATGCGATACTACTTCTAAATATGCGTTGTTAATGATATGCTTGTAGTATGCGATGGAGTAATGCGTGTCACAAGTGTTCTTGCGCTGAAACCAAGTATAATTCCAACACAAGTTTCTCAGAAAAATCCAAAGTCGAACACATGGATTGTTTTCATTAATGCATTACTTTTGTGATACATGCGACTGTTTTTACAATTAATCAATAATTGGGTTTATACAGGAATCTAAAATGTGATGAAAATAAAATTGCGTTGATAAAATAAGTTGTGTAAATAAAATAAAATGCTAAACTAATATGATACAAGATACATGATACATGATACATGATACTGAGGTCGAGATTGACTGTGAAGTTATACAAAGGATCGTGGTATGCGATGGCAAGTCTTTATGGATGAATAAGAAATAGAAAGAGTAATTAGTAAAAACAACGCAAGTTTGTCAATTGCATTAAAGATTCAACTATGTTTCCGCTTTCCCTTGGCGTACACCTTTCGGTGATCGGCCGCGTTCCCATATCTCTATGGTGAAACAGGGATGAACGTGATGAACGCAAGGTTGCTTCCATCTCTGGAAGTACTACTCGCTATAGTTAATGCATTCTTCCAACCTTCTCTTGATAGGCAGAATAACATCTTCACTTCTGCTCTCACAGGTGAGGATGCCATCGAACATGCTTTAGCTAAACTTAATTATTTCCTTAACACAAATTAATTTACTTGCTTAATTATTGCTAATTACCCAAGGAATTAGGAAAACATAATGAAGAAAAGGGATTATGGATGAACAGAAATAGACAGAGAGATGATAATGGTAATGATCATAACATTTAATACTAAGATTAAGCATTCAATACATGGCGTGAATGAAAGATTAAGAAGATGAATACAAGTGATGAAATAGAGATTAGAAACAAATACAGAAGGAGTGTCAAGTCTTGACACAGATTCCGAACAGAGGTTTTGCTTGACAGCGTGTGGTAGAAATGGAGAGGAGAGCTTCCTTCTCAGGCTTGCTCTTCTGGTAGAAATGACCTTCGCACAGAGCTTCAACAGTAAGGATTAAAAGGATTCTTTGCCCAGAGACTCACCTCTCGGCCTTATCTCTTGATTATCCCGGATCTACTCTGGAAATCGCTTCAGACCAGACTCTCTCTCAGATATGTATATACATGTCTCTATGTACTCAAGTATATCTTTCAGTGAATTTGCATAATCTATTTATAGGTGAACCTTGGCTCTTTGACCTCGTGGTCCCCACTTTATGGTTATGGTAGTTCCTGAAATGGCGAAGTGAATATTCCTTCTGTTACGCAATTAACGCGTCAGAAATGCACAACTGAAAGCTGTACATTTTTCAGAATCCTCTGCAAATGTGTTGCTCTTTACATCTTCGATCGATCGCCGCATGCGGTGTTATTTTTTATTACCACATGCGGTTGAAATTGCGTTGATCGCTAAGCTCTTGATCGATTGTCGCATGCGTCGTCATTGCGTTGATCATCTATTCATTCCTGAATGATGGGTGCAATGCGACGTAGATGCGTTGTTTATTTTTTCTTTGAGCCATGAACACATGTGGTGACTGATTTCCTGCAAAACAGAAATTGAAATACTCTATTCTACCATCGCAATGGTGTTAGTGGGTGTATTGACAACATTTTATAATTCTCGCATTTCTTAGCCAATTTCTATACTATCGATGCAACTTTTCTTTCTTTTTATCGCAATATCTAAATAAAACAGTATAAATAGATTGTATTTCTACAAGTTATCACACCCCAAATTTAGATATATGTTTTTCCTCAAGCATATCTTCTGCTAAGACAATATTGTTCAGTTCTTATCCTAAATTTTTGCGTCGATTGGTTCGTCCGAATGCTTCCACCTAGACAACATTACTTAATAACGCAATTTCTTTCTATCCTTGATAATTCATAAACATGGCCTACTTTATTCTTTTATACAACAAATCTCTATTAAAAAATTCCTTTCTAGTTTTAAAAAGAATGTTTACCTCTTCATGCAAAAACAACTTGGTACGACTTGAATGCGGTGGTTAGGTTGCGTTATTTTATTAGAGACTATTGATCATGGTTACACCCTTCGTTTTGGCTTATTCCCACAGGTGTCATGCGAACATCCAACTATGGTTGTGTGCCAATCTCAACTTTAACTCTTGATTTTCAGCTAAGTTTAACTTTTGCTAGTCAGAGGAGTTTTCTCTTATATTCTTTTACTTTTCTCTCATTTTTTTTTCAAGTTGCGTCGTTCTTGGAAACCCATCTTCGTTTTGGCTTGCTCCCACGAGTGTCATGCGAACATCCAACTACGAGCAGGTTCCTTTCACAACTTAACTCTTATCAGGTTGGGATTGTTTTGGAATTTCCTTTGCACTGACATTGGAGTTTATATAATTTTTTTTTATAATGAACGCATTTTTCTAATGACCGCATCCACTTGATCACATCTACTCAAACCTTCCCTATCCCCAAATTTAGAGATGCGCAAGGTCTTCATTCTGTCTTTTTGAACAAAATAGACAAACATTTTGTCAAAATTTTGAAAAGAAGGTTTAAGCAGAATTTTGAAGGATAAAAGATAAAGCAGTGCTATTGCTATGAATTATCTAAGTGTTAGTTAGAAAATACAAAGTGTAGGAAATGTTTCTAAGGTAATGCATATAATTTATCATAGCAACGCAATGAATAACGCAAAAGAAAAGATAAAGAACATCACAATAATTGACAAAGGATGATAAATAAGAGGCTAACGCATACGGAAAGAATTATTACTCAGTTGTATTAAAGATTAACCTAGTATACAAAGAATTAAAAATAACGCAATACAAAATTTTAGCATGTACAAAGAATCAAGTAATAGCTTCTATACATAGAAAAATAATGAAATGAATTAAAAATCAAAGAATGACCGTAATAAAAAAAATTGTAGAGTTATTGAGGTGGAGGTTCAGGAGGAGGGTTTTGATGAGGTACTCGAGGAGTTTCTTCGAAATGCATATGTTACTGAAGATGCGGAGGCACCATGGGACCATGTAGATATGTCGTCAAAAAGTTGAAATATTCATGGTTGCGCTCCGCTACTTGCCTTTGATTTAGGTGTATCGTATAAATATTGCATTGAATATTGATCAACACCTGCCTTGTCATAGCAACACTGCGTTGCAACTCTTCTTGTCGCTCGTTTACCTTATTTATTTGCTGACAGAAATAATCATGTTGACGAGAAAGAAGGGAACGCATATCAGCAAGTTCAGCAGCTAAGGTGGCAATGGTGGGCTGCACCTACGATGTTTCACCATCAATGTTTTGGGGTTGGGTCGAAGTGCCTTCACCCAAATCATGTGGTTCATCAACATGCAGCGGTGGAGGGGAAAATTGCGATGAAGATGAAGGGGAGGATGGAGCTACTGGATATGCGTTGGGTGAAGCAGGAGCGAGGAGAAGGTTAGTAAAATGCTCGGGGAGTGTGGAGAGGGGTTCTGTAGTAGGGCTTGGAGGGCAAATGATCAAAGGTAAAGGGTCCAAGAGTTCTTAATCTTGCGGTGATGGCTCTTGGACTTTTTCCTTTCCTTTGTCAACCTTGCGTTGTTTCTTGGGTTTCGGCTGCTGTGGCACATTTAAATCGATCATGGGCCTTTTAGGTGGGATTTCGGGGCAATGTGGGGAATCTTTGTGAAGCATTCTCAAAATCTTGACGTTGATGAGGCCATGTACTTCCGGCATTGGTTCCTCTTCAATACTCACACCTAGTGAGAGGCATAAGCTTGAGACTGTCCAAGGAAAGAAATATTGGCCTCTTATATGCCCCACAAAACCTCGAATCTATCTTGCGATCAACTGGCCCACGTCTATTGGGATGCCACGTGCGATGAAGTATGCGGCCATAACTCTATCCCTCAAAATTGTTTTGTCAAGTGAAGTCGGGATGAGTCGCTATTTCACCAAATAAACCCAAAGCCACGATTCTGGAAGCAGTTTCTTGGAAACAAGGTTCTGATGCCTTTTAAGGAGACCGACCACTGAGTGCCTGGTTGTGTTAATACCTTTAGCGCATCTTCTATTTGCTCTTTTATGGGATCATAAATGATTTTATTACCCGGCGCATCTGGGATGTTCTTCATCAGATATAATTCATTGATGTCCTTTGCGCTGAAAGACACCACTTCCCCTTTCATGGTCACCGCATCTTTGGTGCCATGGAGCCGTCCATTATAGAAGTCTCGCACTACCGTTGGGATGACGATGGATGGACACTGGAAAAATGTTTCCCATCCATGTTCCAATAAAACACTTGTGATCAAGTCCCGTAGTGGCATTGGCGCAAGGAAGAATCCCATCTCCATCATCATATCATCATTCTCTTTCTTCTTTGATGGTCGTCCCTTAGCCATGCAAGCTCACTGCTTTCTGCTACTGCTTTGCCCTTCTCTTTTGTCAACGCAAGGCGGGATCTTTGTTTTTGTTTCCTTTCCCTTTCCTTGCGTTGTTCTTCCTTCTCCCACTCCGCAATTTCTTTGCCTTTCTTTTATCGAATGCATTGAACATTTGCTCGGCGCCTCTTCTCCTTCTCATCCTTCTTCTTTTTTTCTTCTTCCTCTTCTTCTCTCATTTCTTTTTCAAATTCTCTTTCAAATTTCTTTGAGGCCAGCAAAATGCGCTGTTCTTTCTCGAGCCTTATTCTTTCCTCTTCTTCTGATATTGCGTTGTTGTGGCGCACCTCCTCATCTTGTAATTTTCTTCTTCGACTTCCTCCTGCGATTATTTGCTATGCCGCAACATCTTCTCTTGTTTTTATTCCTCCTCTTTTCTTTTCTTTTCCTTCTCTTCTAATGCACTTTGTAAAATTGTTGGGTCGATTGTTGACCCTTGCGGCTCATTCTTGCGACGCCGCATAAGGGGGGTGGTGTCTGAATATTCTCCATCATCAGTCGAAACCGTTCTTATTTGTGTTATTTCCTCTTCAGGTTGCACTAATTCTTTTTCTTACACTGACTCCCCCTTATTCACCCCTGCGGAGGTGGATTCTCTGTCGATTTCTGGGCTCTCAGCCCTCTTTCTCTTCTTCAGGCGCGTCTTCTCCCGCCTGCGTTCTTTTTTTCCACTCGTTTTTCTTTCTTTCTTCTTGATTGGATGGGCTTCCTCACCTCCTTCAGCCTTCTTCTCTTTGATCTTCTTCTTCTTCTTCTTCTCCTCAGCCATTTCAGGTTGTTTCTCCGCCACCGCTTCCTCCAAAGCAACCCTGATGGGTCTCTCATAGGATTCTATTCGAACAGTTTCCTTAGGATCCAAAACGGCTAGGGTGTTCCTTCTCGAAGCTTCCTCCATTTCCTTCTCGGAGGGTAGTGGCTGATTAACAACCCCCACTTCGAGCAACCTTCCTTCCTTCTCCATGTTACTCAAAATACTCCCGTACACTTCTCTGTCATCTCTTCTTTTTCTCTTATTTTTAGAAGACAGTGTTGGGAGTGGGGCACTCTCCGTGCTCTACCCCTCTCTAATGCGGAGTGGTCCGGCTGCTACAGGCTTTCACCAAGGTTTTTCGGCAATTCGAGGGATAGGTCTAGGTTGGGCAGCGAGACGACGGCTTGTTACGAGGAATGCCGCCTCTCTTGCAATGATTTGGCCTTGTGAGGGTGATGAGGGTGAAGAGGATGGATGGGAAGACTGATCGGCCATGAATGTACTGAGGGAAAAAAACTGGGGAAAGTTCTTAGGGTTTTAGAAAGGAAGTTTGAAGTCTGGGTATGCAAAGGTTCTGCTAGGGTTTCTATTTGCAAAAGACTTAAATAGGCTCTCTCAGACGAAGGAAGTGGGAATTTATAGGTTGGGCCTTGATGGGCCCAATGCAAATTCTGCGGTGGCAGGCCTCGAGGTACTCAAAAAGCCAGTCGCCGCGCTCCTCACATTTATGAATCAACAGAGAAGTACGTCCTTTCATCTGCGTAATCATCATTTCCTTGGAAGCCTAAATGATTGGACTACTCTATTTGTAAAAAGAATTTATCTTTTGTGTTTTATTCGGATGGGCGAAAAGTTAAGAATCAACGCAATGCTTCCATTAATGCAAATGTATCTTTGCAGAGGACGGGCAACAACGCATGTATCAGTGAAACACACCCTTCAACTTAACGCATTTATGGAGGACGGGCGCACTGTATTTCTACTGGCGCAACACTACCTCAACATAGTGCATTTTCACTAAGGACGAGCGAAAAATACATACGAGTGCAACACACTCCTCAACGCAATGCATTTGGGTAGAATGAATGCAAAGTGTCTCTTGTTAGCACAAGATGTACCCATCATCGCAATGCATACTTGATGTTGATTGTTATTTTTATTTATTTTTTCATCAACACAAGTCACTAGGACTTTGCAGTAATCAATTTCTTTTAACAATCATTCACCACAATTAAGGATAACGCAATTAATACAAAAAAGTAAGGAAATTAAACAGAGCACAAAATTTAATGCAAGTGAATTAAATGAAAAGTAATTTCATAAAGCAATAAAAACAAGTTTAAGGAAGCAATAAATAACAAAATTCATAAAGCAATAAAGAAGGTAATTAAGAAAGCAGTTAAACATAGAATTTAGAGATATGGACCGGAAGACATTTTTCCCATGATGAATGCAATCCACACCTCTGCAGGCGATCAAGCTTGCCTCCACAATGTCATCAAGGACATTGGTCCTTCCTGTGAGATCTCGGGGCTTTGAAATTACTTGGCAGTGTTCTATTGCGTAGTTCGGCTGCCAATTGCCCAACTTGGACCTCCAAGTTTCTAATTGACGACGCCTGCGATTGCATTACAATATCGTTTTTCTCAATATATTGCTTGAGCAGGGACTTCAATGAATTTCCAGAGGTGTTTGAGGAGGATTCTTGGTTTTGCGGTTGTCTCTGATGACTCTGATTCTGGTTTTGATGAAAAGGTGGAGGGTTTCCTCGATTCTCGAAGTTGCTATTCTGATGGTTACTCGGCCCCCCTTGGTTGTGATTTCATCCCCAACCGAAGTTAGGGTGATTCCGCCAATCGGGGTTGTAAGTGTTGTTGTACGGATTGTTCTGGATAACACACACTTTTTGCCGGTTTGATGGGCACATTTCTACTGCATGGCCCTTTCCATATTGTATGTAACTTATTACGGCCACTTGTGTTGGCGCATTAGGTTGCGTTGATCCTTGGGAGTGGACACCTTGATTAAGTGCCATCAATTGTAGAAGAGAGGTCACCATGGCCATCTGTGTGGCTAAAGTTGTCATTGTATTCGCAAATACAATGGCATTATCATTTCTTCTTCTCTCAGAGCCTCTTCCTCTGTACCCGTCATCTACCCAGTCATCCATATTCCACGAGATGCGATCAAGGATGACCTTGGCTTTTGTGTAAGTTTTATCCATAAATCTTTCTACTGCGGAGGCATCAGCAACGGCTTGCGTTGATCTGTTCAGGCCGTTGTAAAACATTTCCATCAGAACACAATCGAGTATCCCGATATGCGGACAATTCTTCACCAGTCTTCTGAATCGCACCCAGGCGGTGCTTAGGGTTTCGTTATCCATTTTCTCGAAGTTTAGCACGTTCTTTCGTCTTCTTGTGTTGATTGCTGGAGGGAAGAACTTCTTCATAAACCATTCCACCAACTGATCTGAGGACGTTATTTCATTTGCCTCTAATGAATGAGCCCACCTCTTAGCCTTATCCCTCAAGGTGTATGGGAAGAGGTAAAGTCTGATACCTACTGGAGTTATGCCAGGAATGGAGAAGGTACTGCACATCTCGACAAAAATGGTCAGATGGGCATGAGGGTTCTCACATTGTAGACTTTCGAACTGCCTCATGTTTTGTATCATTTGGACCATGACCGGCTTTATCTCGAAACGTGCATTTTCCTCAACTATTGGGCGTGAAATTCCAGGCGAGAAGTCATAGAGATTGGGCGCCGCATAGTTCCTTATTGGGATATTGTGGTCGGCAGCAAGAAAAACAGGATCTTGCACTGGCCGGTTTACCCCTTGATTTCCTTCGGGTGCCTCATTGTTGTTGTTGTCTGCCATATTGATTCTTCTACGCCATGCTCTGTTCTGGTGTGCCCTTGTGCGAAAAGTATGATCGATCTCTGGGTTAGCTTCGAATTCTGGATCGGTTCTAGTGCTCATAAATAGTCAGTCTGTTCTTCACGTTAAACAGACAATACAAAGAGATTTGTCTTGCAAAATACAACAAAAGTACTCAACACTAACCGTTACCAATCCCCAGCAACGGCACCATAAAATTTTAATGCTAAAGAATGATTTCTTTATTATGCATGCACTGTGCCATAAAGTTGACATGATGTTTTTATATCTGTAGTCTTTATGCGATACTACTTTTAAATATGCTTTGTTAATGATATGCTTGTAGTATCTGATGGAGTAATGCATGTCACAAGTTTCCTTGCACTAAAACCAAGTATAATTCAAACGCAAGTTTCTCAGAATAATCCGAGGTTGAACACAAGGATTGTTTTCGTTAATGCTTTACTTTTGTGATACATGCGACCGGTTTTTACAATTAATCAAGAATTGGGTTTATACAAGAATCTAAAATGCGATGAAAATAAAATTGCATTGATAAAAAAGTTGTGTAAATAAAATAAAATCCTAAACTAATATGATACAAGATATAAGATACATGATACATGATACAGAGGTCGAGACTGACTATGAAGTTATACAAAGGATCGTGGTATGCGATGGCAAGTCTTTATGGATGAATAAGAAATAGAAAGAGTAATTAGTAAAAACAACACAAGTTTGTCAATTGCGTTAAAGATGCAACTAGGTTTCCGCTTTCCCTTGGCGTACACCTCTCGGTGATCGGCCGCATTCCTATATCTCTATGATGAAATAGGGATGAACGTGATGAACGTAAGGTTGCTTCCATCTCTGGAAGTACTACTCGCTTTAGTCAACGTATTCTTCCAACCTTCTCTTGATAGGTGGAATAACATCTTCACTTCTGCTCTCACAGGTGAAGATGCCATCGAGCATGCTTTAGCTAAACTTAATTATTTCCTTAACATAAATTAATTTACTTGCTTAATTCTTGCTAATTACCCAGGGAATTAGGAAAACATCATGAAGAAAATGGATTATGGATGAACGGAAATAGACAGAGAGATGATAATGGTAATGATCATAACATTTAATACTAAGATTAAGCGTTCGATACATGGTGTGAATGAAAAATTAAGAAGATGAATACAAGTGATGAAATAGAGATTAGAAACAAATACAGAAGGAGTGTCAACGTCTTGACACAGATTCTGAATGGAGGTTTTGCTTTCCAGCATGTGGTAGAAATGGAGAGGAGAGCTTCCCTCTCAGGCTTGCTCTTCTGGTAGAAATGACCTTCGTATAGAGCTTCAACGACGGGGATTATAAGGATTATTTGCCCAAAGACTCACCTCTCGGCCTATCTCTTGATTATCCCGGATCTACTCTAGAAATCACTTCAGATCAATCTCTTTCTCAGATCAGTATATACACGTCTCTATGTATTCAAGTATATCTTTCAGTGAATTTGTAGAAGCTATTTATAGGTGAAGCTTGACTCTTTGACTTCGCGGTCCCCACTTTATGGTTATGGTAGTTCCTGAAATGGCGGAGTGAATATTTCTTCTGTTACGCAATCAACCCGTCAGAAATGCACAACTGAAAGCTATACATTTGTCAGAATCCTCCGCAAATGCATTGCTCATTACATCTTTGATCGACCGTCGCATGCGGTGTTATGTTTTATTACTGCATGCGGTTGAAATTGCGTTGATCGCTAAGCTCTTGATCGATTGTCGCATACGCTGTCTTTGTATTGATCATCTCTTCATTCCTGAATGATGGGCGCAATGCGACGTAGATGCGTTGTTTATTTTATCTTTGAGCCGTGAACACATGCAGTGACTGATTTCCTGGAAAACAGAAATTGAAATACTCTATTCTACCATCGCAATGGTGTTAGTGGGTGTATTGACGACATTTTATAATTCTTGCATTTCTTAGCCAATTTCTATACTATCGATGCAACTTTTCTTTCTTTTTACTGCAATATCTAAATAAAACAGTATAAATAACTTTTATTTCTACAAGTTATCACCTTCATTAACGCACTCAGCAGTCATGCTATTTTTGAAAAGTCCTTGACAAAGTGTCTATAGAATCCAGCATGCCCGAAGAAACTTCTTACAGCCTTCACACTTGTTGGAGGTGGGAGTTTTTCAATTGCTTTTATTTTTGTTTTATCCACCTCTAACCCGTCCTGAGAAACCTTGTGCCCCAACACGATGCCCTTCTTTACCATAAAATGGCATTTTTCCTAGTTAAGAATGAGATTCATCTCCTCGCATATTTTCAGTATCTTCTCGGTGCATAGGTGCATCTCCAGGTTGGTCAGACAGACTTCATAGGTGTGCCCATAGACAGAGAAGTCGTCCATGAAGATTTCAACAGAGTCCTCAAGATAGTCTGAAAAGATGGCCATCATGCACCTTTGGAACATGCTCGGTGCATTGTAGAGGCCGAACGACATGCGGTGAAAAGCAAAAGTCCCATATGGGTAGATGAATGTGGTCTTGTCCTGAGCTTCTGGAGCAATCATAATCTTGTTATACCCAGCATAGCCATCCAGAAAGTGTAAAAATCATTTTTGGCTAGACGATCTAACATTTGATCAATGAATGGTAGAGGGAAATGATCTTTCTTCGTTGCCGCATTCAGTTTGTGGTAGTCCATGCAAATACGCCACCCGGTGACGATTCTTTGTGGTATCAGCTCATTATTCTCATTGAGGACTACCTTCATGCCTCTTTTTTTTTTGGCACACGCTACACGGGGCTGACCCACGTGCTATCTGCTATCGGATAAATAATGCCCGCATCTAACAACTTAATGATCTCCTTTTTAATGACCTCTTTCATCGTAGGGTTGAGTCTGCACTAATATTCAATCGATGCCTTGTGGTTTTCTTCGGGACAAATGCGGTGCATACAGTATGCGGGGCTAATTCCTTGGATGTATGCGAGCGTCCAACCAATTGCTCGCATATGTTTCCTTAGAATGCTTAGCAACGCATTCTCCTAATCCTCATTAAGTTCCGAGCAAATAATTACTGGCAGCTTCTCATTCTGCCCCAAAAATACATACTTTAAGTGATTCGGCAGGGTCTTCAATTCCAATATTAGTGGTTCTACTAAGGACGGTTGCGTTGTTTTTCTTTTTCTTTTTCTATTGGCTCCTCTTCTTGAGTTGCGATCATTTCAACTTCCTTGGTTTTTTTTTTTATGATCACATTACATGCAGCAATGGATGCGCTTGCATCCTCTTCTTCATTCTCTTCGTCAAGCTTTTCTTCTTTAGTCAAATTCTAGTCGTTGTCAGAGTCATGCAGGTCTTCTTCATCAAGAAACTTCATGGCACGGATTATGTTGAACTTGAGCTTCTGTCCATTTATGCTCAAAGTGATCTCTCCTTTGTGCACATCAATCTGAGCACAACCTGTTGATAAAAATGGTCGCCTCAAGATAATGGGAACATCTTTGTCGGCTGCGTAATCTAAGATGATGAAGTCGGCTGGTAGGATAAATTTGTTGATGGTGACCAGCACATCCTTCACTTTCCCCTCTGGATGCACCAGAGATCTATTTGCAAGTTGAAGAGTCACAATCGTGGGCATAAGTTGCCCCACATTCAGCTACTTAAAAATCAACAGAGGCATTAAATTGATGCTAGCTCCAAGGTCACACAATGCTTGCCCGATGTACAGTCCTCCAATGGAGCAAGGTATAGTAAAGCTCCCAGGATCACTCATATTCGGTGGAATTATTAATTTTGAGCTTTGCGTTAAAGCCACCGTGGCAAACTTACCAGTGCCCCTTTTCTTAGTTACCATATCCTTCAGAAACTTCGCGTAAGCAGGCATCTCCTCAATCGCTTCACTGAATGGAATATTAATATGTAATTGTTTTAACATAGACAGGAAGCGTTGATACTGTACCTCGTCATTCTTTTTATTTCTGAGTCTCTGTGGGAAATGTGGTAATTTCACTTTCACGGTCTCATTTTCTATTAGCTTAGAGGTGGAAAAACTTCTGGCTCTATCGCTTCTTTTTCCCTTTATTCTTCTTCGGTCACCATAATTTCAGGTTCCAACGAAATGGGAGCAGTCCGGCTACACTCCTTTCTTTCTCCCTCCACATTTTTTCCACTCCGCAATGTCACA
Source organism: Benincasa hispida (assembly GCF_027475165.1). Taxonomy (NCBI): domain Eukaryota; kingdom Viridiplantae; phylum Streptophyta; class Magnoliopsida; order Cucurbitales; family Cucurbitaceae; genus Benincasa; species Benincasa hispida. The sequence continues at coordinate 49,766,100 of NC_143478.1, read as the reverse complement.
ACCTGACATTGCTCTTTACCTGATCCCCCTGGGTTGTGTGGGAGTTCTGTTGAACTCGGCAAAGCCCCTTACGGCCTATTCTTTAGCTCGCTTGCAATCTGGCCCATCTGTAATTTGATATTGCGGATGGACGTAGCTTGACTTTGAAGCATAGTTTCGTTTTTCTCTATATACTGCTTCAACAAGCTTTCCAAGAAAGAAGATTGCGGCAGTTGCGAGCTACTGGCTTGATTGCTTGTCTGACCGTTATTCTGCAGGAAGAATCCAGGTGGCCCTTCTTTTTGCGCCACAGATTGGAAATTCTACTGCTGATTGTTCCATGCAAAATTGGGGTGGTTTCTCCACCCGGGGTTGTAGGTATTAGAAAAGGAATTATTTTTCACAAAGTAAATAGATTGTGGATTCTGTGGGCATTCTTCCATTGCGTGTCCATCACCGCAAGTCGCACACCTTGCGGTGTTTTGATTAATTGCGTTTACTTGCCTAGTTTGCGATGTTGGACTGTTGATCGCAATTCCCTGAATTAAGTTCATCATTGCGGTCATCTGATTCTGTAGTGAAGCAATAGCACCATTATTTGCGTCGTTATCCTTTATTCTCAGTCTCTGATCACTCTCTCTCCAATCCTCGTGGTTTTTAGAGATGCGATCCAAGATGTTCTTAGCCTCGTCATACATCTTGTCTAGCAGACCACCAGTGGCTGCCGCATTGTCAGCGGTCTACGAAGCGAGATTTAAACCGTGATAAAAGATTTTCATTTGAAGGCAGTCTGGCAATCCGTTGTGTGGACAGTCCCTAATCAACCTCTTAAACCTCGCCCAGGCATCGCTGTGCAATTCGTCCATGTCTTTTTCAAAATTGGTTATTTGTTTCCTTCGTCGAGCATTCTCAATAGGTGGAAAATATTTCTTCATAAATTTCTCTACAAGCTGTTCCCATGAAGTGATCTCTCCCGACTCGAGGGAATACACCCATTTTCTTGCTTGATCACACAGAGAAAATGGAAACAGAGTTAGTCGAACTTCTTCAGCAGAGATGTTCGGGAACACAAAATTATTGCAGATTTCTATAAAGCTACGGAGGTGGGCGCGTGGGTTCTCGCCACGCCGTCCTCTTAATTGTCCTACAGTTTAGATCATCTGCAGCATCACCGACTTCATTTCGAATCGGCTTCCATTGAGGGCTGGCCTCTTGATTCCTGGAGAGAAATCATAGAGGTTTGGCGATGCATAGTCCCTAATGGGGCCTATTACCATCGTTTTCCAAGAGGATTGGATTCGCCATGACGTTGTTTTCTTTTGGTCCTCCGTTTTTAGGCTGCTCTACATATCTTCTTTATCTGGCTGTTGTTGTTGGCGGTCTCTTAATCTCCATCTGAACGTCCTCTCAATCTCTGGGTCGTAATTTGTCAGAGATTGAGAGTCTGCAAAGAAATCAGAAAAATCATCGTTAGCACACTAATTTGCCGAAGTCCCCAGCAACGACGCCAAAAACATGGTGCGTTATTTTATGATTGTGGAATTATGGATGAAATGCGATGATGAAAATGTGTTGAGCACTCAAGTTTTCTCAGTGGAATCTAAGTGTAAACCCCACTGAGTTTCCTGGTAAGTCCAGGGTCGAACTCAGGGACTTGGGAAAACAATATGCAGTGGTAATTTTTCAGAAGACTTTGCGGTAACCAAATAAATCAAGTAGTTGTTGGGAATGTTGTTTGCGATGATAAAAATAAACAAAGCGGCAGAGTTCGAAAAGAGTTGATAAAACGGAAGATGCGAAGAGTATGCGGTGAACGGGTTGAGAAAGGTTTCAGCTAACACTTTCTAAGATGCGTTCATGCTCTGCGATCATGCAACACACATACAATAGTAAACCATCTCTCGATGCCAATGCTACGACTTCTAATGCTAGAATGCATGCGATATATGCGATAAGTATATAGGACCTACACATAAGTCTCTATTCTTATTTATGCGCAGACAAAATGTCACACACACAAATAAGGCGACCACATAATATCGTACCTATCTCTAGGATGTATGCGATGCAGGTTGACAAACAGAGCTTATCTCTAAGTCCCTATCTCTTGTTTATGCAGATCTAATCTTGCTCTCTCGAGTCTAGATTTTAACCTAGCTTTCTCAAGTCTCAAGTTCTTTCTTGAGACTCTCTCTCGAGTAGCTCTAAAGGGATATTAAGCACAGCATAAAACAAGATAATCGCATGCGATGAAGATCCTAGGTCATGTTAGCTTAATACTTCTCAACCCATCCGATAAGTTTAGCTAATCATACGTGCTAAAAGAGTGAACAGATGTAGGATAAGAACTTTCATTGTATAAATATAAAGTTGAAGTATAAAATAACGATGCAAGAAGAGAATAAAGAGCCTGGTAGCAATCTCTTTCTTCCCAGGCTTTTACATTGACTTTTCTACTCGTGTTCAAAAGATAATCTCACTCTCGCGAGAGTCGGCCCCTCTCTGCTTTCTACGCCTCCGGGTTCTCTCTCGAGTTTCCTTGAGTGATCTTTCGGTGTCTCAGCTCTTAAAATAAAAAGGAAAATTATGGACAAGGCAAAACTATGGAGAAATTTATCTAAGTATCCAAACTTGCTGAACTGGTGAACCCCTTTCCTGAAGGATGCCTTCGGTATTTATAGAGCTTTGGGTGAAAGGCGGCTTCTTTCTTATGATTGCACAGATGGGATGACATTAATTCTCTGACTGATGCACCGAATATTTGTCACCAAAAAGCTGAATGTACTTGTTATCGTTAGCGGCTTGTCAACTTAATTCAGATTCGACCATCATCAGCTTTCTGTCCCATCGTAATTAATTATGCCTTTCACCCAAATGTGCCCACTAGGTTGCGCCAGTTCTATGTGGCAATCCTTCTTGAGCAGATGTATGCGAACACAAATCATCGCAAAGCCATGTGGTACTGCTGTGCTCGTTCTTTGATTTCTTGTGATCGCGCTTTTCACCTTGTGTCATCACATATTCTGCATAAAAATACAAAAATTAATTGTTTCTATGCGATGAACGCATACGACCGCAATGTTATGAACTTAATGCTTTTTGGACGCAATCTAACATATTTTATCAATGCAAACGAACATTATTTAAGAACTTAGCACTGTAATAACGTGCATTTCTGCTTGTTATCACATATACATAAATTATTTGTAATTTTAGGTGAATTGAACTTTTCACATTGCACACATAAAGTTTAATAAAAACAAACACACTATAATTATAAAGCATGCAGCTCAATTTCCAATCCCCAATAATATAAATGAATAATGAATGTATCAAGTTATTTGGACTTGTTATATCATGATTTTTTTGGTATAGAATTTAAATATTTTGGATTGATTTCACAAACACACTATAATTCTAAAATGTTTAGCTCAATTTCCCATTATGAAAAATACAAATGACTGAATAACCAACATAAACTAGTAATATTTACCATTCAATTCCATGTACAATAATTGTTATATCATTACTATTTTTGTATACAATTTGAATATTTTGGATTGATTTCACAAACACATTGTAATTCTAAAACGTTTAGCTCAATTTCTCATTGTGAATAATACAAATGACTGAACAACCAACATAAATTAGTAATATTTAATTCCAATTCCATGTACAATCATTGTTATATCATTACTGTTTTGGTATACAATTTGAATATTTTGGATTTATTTCACAAACACATTGTAATTCTAAAAAGTTCAGCTCAATTATGGGCATTCTAAAGAATATAAATGATTGAACTACCAACATAAATTAGTAATATCTAACTTTCAATCCCATGTGCAATCATGATACTTAGATGAATATATACATTTAGTATAATTATATCCAAAAGTAAGATAACAAAGCGCAATATCAATGCAAATAACAATTCCTTTCATCAACGCTAGTAAGTTTGAATTAAAGAACTGTTTGAAGAAAGAAACAAACTGCAAAGTAAAGAAAAAAATACAAAAAAATATAAACCTATAAGTGTATTCAATGACATATGGGATCCTTACAAGACCTACAATTATGACCCCTCTTATCACACCGACTACAACAGATTGTAGCTTTGTTTTCTAAACAAGACGTGATTCTTTTTTTCTTAGGCCTCTCAGCCGGACGTTTGACATTAGGAGGAAGAACTGAATCATTGCCTACTGCATAAATTATAGTGAATTGTTGAAAATTGTCAATAGGTCGCATTTTCTTTCTCAACAAACATAGATTGGGAACACGTGACTGCAGTTGAAGGTGATGGAAAACAAGATATACGCAGCGGAATTAGGACCTAATTACACTCTAATTTCTTCTAAACAAAAGGAAATAAGCATGCAAATTGAAGTGGAAAAACAATAAATTAATAGGATAGGATTCAACCTGTGTAGCTCCCAAAAACTACTTTTCCTCGCTGAATCTCGAACCGAACTCTTTCGAACCACCACTAGAGTTGACCTACTATCCTCTGGACTTAGAACCGAGTTGTGGGACCTGGTGGATGAAGAAAATCGAGAGAGAGAAAAGAGATAGAAAATAAGATGGAATTTGGGTAGGGTTTGGGTTTGTTTTCCAGCCCAATTTTGAAAACCAAAATTGCCAAATTGTCAAAAGTCTTTAATTTAAATTCAAAAGCCCATTTTCTAGAAAAAAAACCATGCAACAATTGCATGAACCAAATCCATAAAAACCTAACACCTATAATCCACTATCTTAGTGGACTTAATGTCTCCACTATAAGCCAACACCTAGCCCACTAATTTGTTAGTTGAATTATCCAACAAAAGTTTGGATTTTCCCACTAACATTAGTCAAAGGGCAAAATAGTCATTTGGTCAAAGTCAAACTTTGACCAAAAAGTCAAAATTTTGACTTTTTATGATTTTTTTCGTGTTGACTAATTTTGACCTCCCGAGCATGAATCCACATTCATTTTCTCGAAATTCAAATCACAATTGAATATAATGTCGGTCAAAGTTTGACTTTTCAAAGTCAAAAAGTCAACTCTTTGACTTTTTACATCTTTGACCATTTCCATTATTTCTGAGCTTCCGAATATGAACGTATTCATATTCTTGATATTTAAACCACATTTAAATATTAAAGCTGTATCTCTAAACTGAAAAACCGACCACTATATCACATATACTTGTCGGTTTCTCTCTCTTCACCTAATTCGAACAATTCGAATCATTTTATCATACTGTTATAAGTTTATTCCATATGTGCTAGTAGGGGAACCTAATGGACCTATAGATCATGGGCTCCAACGATCCGAGATTAGCTGGCTAAACTCTTTGGACGGAGCTAATCAACATTCGTTTACTAACGGGTTATTCCACTACAGTCCCGTAGTTGCATTCCTCTCACTATAGATATATTTGTGTCCATTTGATGTAACCATGATTAGTAAGTTAATCCTTCACAAGTTGTTCATAATCTTGGCTGGGTCATAAAAACCGTTTTACCCCCAAGACTACATCTTGTTCCTTAAGTTCCACTGATCCTCTAATGAACAATTGGTTTAAGGTCTAACCTATAAACCGAATCCCTCTCGAGCCAAGGAGAAGGTGGGGGCCCTTGTTCAAGACTTGGATTTAGTACTAAAGGGAACAACCTATCTACTATCCCTATAACGGGTAGGAGTGAATTCCGTCTTGCACCTTATGTTCCTAGCTATCCACCCTTACCCCTAAAATGAGAGTCTTATTGGGCCAACGATGATGAGCTGCCCTCACCTATGAAGATCTAAGGATAATTCCGAGTGAACAGGAGTTCATAGTTAGCTCAAGATTAAGATTAAGTTACCTAGGTCATCAATTAACGAAATAGTAAGTTTTATACATAAAACGACATTTAGAATGTAAAAAGTGACTATTTCATGGTTCAGTCTTATGCAAACTCATTGCATAGGATGCCCCCACTCACATATCTCTATATGAACGATTTAGAATCACATCATTTGTACTAACTACAAAGTGGGTTGCATCCATAGTGTCCCCAGAATAAGGCGTCCAACCTTATTCATATACTATAGACCATTTTGGCTATATATCTGAACTTGATCCACCTTTATGTCACTACATAAACTTCAAACTACATTAAATAGCCTCAGGACCTTAGTTTATTGGATTCAAGATTACAATTTCAATAACAACTTTATTGAAAAACAAAACAGAACATGTTTATTAATTTACAAACTACGAGTTTTAGGACATAAAATCCAACAAACTCCCACTTGGACTTAAACTCCTAGTGAAGTATCTCAATGTACAATTTAAGTTAGAAACATATGAGTATAATAAACATATGAATACAATAAACTAGGGCATATACCCAAAAGTTCTCCCACTTGTCCTAGTTTACAAACTTCGTAGACCTAGACTTTGTAGGTGACCTTCAAACAGTTTAGCCGTGGGGGTCTTTGTAAAAGGATCAACAATGTTTTGCTCAGAAGATATCTGGGTTACTACAACGTCTCCACGATGTACAATCTCCCAGATCAGATGGTATTTGTGCCAATATGCTTGTCGCGCTTGTGGCTTCTTGATTCTCTTGAATTTGCAACTGCACCACTATTATAAAAATATAAGGTGATAGGTAGATACATATTTGGAACGACTTCTAATTCTGTCAAGAATTTCCTCAACCATACTACTTCCTTTGCTGCTTCACAAGCAGCTACGTATTCAGCTTCCATTGTGGAGTCCGCAATACAGTTTTGCTTCACACTTCTCTACACTACTGGTCCTCCATTCAGAATGAACACTGATCCCGATGTAGATTTTCTTGCATCTTTATCGGTTTGAAAATCAGAGTCAGTGTATCCAGTAAGGGTCAAATCCTTAGTACCATACACAAGCATGTAGTTCCTCGTTCTCCTAAGATACTTGAGGATATTCTTAACGACAGTCCAATGATCATATCCAGGATTGGACTGATACATACTAACTATCCCTACTGAGTAGCATATGTCAGGTCTAGTACATAACATTGCATACATCAGGCTCCCTACTGCGGAAGCATAGGGAATGCGTCTCATATCCTCAACCTCTTGAGGTGTCTTAGGACATTGATCCTTTGACAAATGAATTCCATATCTGTAAGGTAACAAGCCTCTTTTGGAATTCTGCATCTTATACCTAGACAACATTTTGTCTATATAAGTTGCTTGAGACATGGCTAGTGTTCTGTTCTTGCGGTTTCGAATAATTTGAATCCCGAGAACATACTGCGCATTTCCTAAATCTTTCATTTGGAACTGCGTTGCTAGCCATTTTTTGATGTCAGTTATATAATCTACTTCATTCCCAATGAGTAGAATATCGTCAACATATAAAACTAAGAACGCTATAGTAGAATTGAAGATCTTTTTGTAAACACAAGGCTCGTCAATATTCTATACAAAGCCATAAGATTTGATCGCAATATCAAATCTTATATTCCAAGATCTAGAAGCTTGTTTCAACCCACAAATGGATTTTTGAAGCTTACAAACCTTTTGTTCTTGACCTTGTGCAATAAACCCCTCTGATTGAGCCATATAGATACTTTCCTCAAGATTGCCATTTAAAAAGGTTTTCTTGACATCCATCTACCAAATTTCATAGTCATAAAAGGTGGCAATGGATAAGAGTATTCTAATCGGCTTAAGCATGGCAACGGGAGAGAAAGTTTCTTCATAGTCCACCCTCTCTCTCTAGGTATAACCCTTTGCCACAAGTCGAGCCTTAAAAGTCTGTACTTTACCGGCTTGGTCTCGTTTTCTCTTGTAGATCCACTTATAACCAATTGGTTTTACATCATTTTGTTGATCTACAAGTTTCCAGATAGAATTGAAGTACATAGACTCCATTTCGTGGTCCATGGCTTTGACCCACTGATCACGGTCCACATTTTTTATTACCTGTTTATAGGTCGATGGATCCTCTATGTCGTCATCAGGTATGACGACTTCTGCTTCTGTTAAACCCAAGTAATGTTTAGGCTAATAAACAACCCTCCCAATACGTCGAGGCATTCTCAACTCTTGAGAAGGATGTGACTGACCAGATGTACTAGTTTTATCTACTACTTTAGTAGATGAACTAGTTCTATCTGTAGCGTCTTTGGAAATTTCATTTAATACTAGTCTACTGCGAGGTTGATGACTTCTTATGTGGTCTTCCTTTAAGAATGTGGCAGTTGTCAATACAAATACCTTATTCTCTTGAGGATCGTAAAACAGACCACTTTTTGTTTCTTTTGGATAACCTACAAATAGGCATAGTTTTGAACGACGTTCCAATTTTTTAGGATTTTGCACCAACACGTGTGTTAGGCATCCCAAAATCCTAAAGTGACGTAAACTGCCTTTACGCCCTTTCCATAGCTCATAAGGTGTTTCTGAAACACTTTTAGAGGGAATGTTATTCAAAATATAGACAGCAGTCTCTAATGCATGTCCCCAAAAGGAATCAGGTAACTCAGCAAAGCTCATAATTGAGCGAACCATGTCCAAAAAGGTTCTGTTTCTTCTTTCAGATACACTGTTTTGCTAAGGCATATTAGGTGTAGAGAGTTGTGACTTGATTCCGTGTTCTATCATATAGTCCTAGAATCTTAAGTCCATGTACTCCTCACCTCGATCTGATCGTAGTGTCTTAATTGTTTTACCTAACTGGTTCTCAACCTCAGCCTTATATTCTTTGAACTTTTCAAAAGAATCAGACTTGTGATGCATTAGGTAAATATGACCATACCTTGAATAATCATCAATAAAACTGATGAAATATTTATACCGACCTCAAGCTTTGACATTCATCGATCCACAGAGGTCCGAATGTACGAGCTCTAAGGGTATTGTGGATTTGAGACCTTTTCCAGTAAAATATCTCTTAGTCATTTTTCCCTCAAGACAAGACTCACATAGACGTAAAGAATTGTATTGTAACTGATTTAGGAGTCCATTCTTAACCAATCTCTCAATCCTATTGAGATTTATGTGACCAAGTCTTAAGTGCCATAGATAGGCATTAGAAGAAACTTTTTGTCTTTTATCCTGAGTTTCGACTGTTCTAAACATCTTAGTATTTAAGACAAATTTTGCTTTAGTTGGTCTTAACTTATATATAAGTTGTTTTCACGTATAGCAGAACAAATTTGAATACCTTTTCTGAAAAATGAATGCTTCATTAACTTCAAAAGATATTTTATACATTTGTTCCATAATACAAGCGATAGATATTAAATTCCTCTTCATAAGAGGTGCATACAAAACATCTTTAAGTATGATATATCTATCGTTGAAAAAAAACTTCAAGTCTCCCACTGCTTCGGTCGAGACAACCTCTCCTGTTCCAACCTTGAGAGTGATCTCGCCTTGTTTAAGCTTTTTCCAGGAACTAGTTTCCTGAAAAGAGAAACAAATATGATTAGTGGCTCCTGATTCCAATATCCAGGTTGAGGTATCATCCTCCACTAAACATGTCTTAGCAACTAGTAAATCATATTTACCTTGTGCTTCTTTTGAGGCAGGGGCCTGAGGACATTCCTCAGTTAAGACAAATCTCAAGTCATCTATTACTAGTGTTGAATTCAGATTGTTTTTCCATGTTGAGTAATTATCGCCGTTTAGTTTCTCAGAAGCTAAGAGTTGATCTAGAGAGCTAGTCATGCTGAAAAGAAAAACATATCCTTTTTAGTAAGAAAAATTAATCTTTTAAATCCAATCAAGTTTAGCAAAAAAAAAAAAAAACTAATAATGAAGAAACTAATAATGTACCCTTCATTATTATATTTTGCAACGATATTTCAATGGTTTATAATAACCTCCACCGAGAGGTGATCGACTATTCCTCCATTGAATCAAGACTATCTTGACTAGATACTATCACCAGAATAACTCTTATCCCTATAGTAACTCAGTTATCGCTACTTTGGTCAAGAATTTACTAACACTTAGTAATTATCGTAAGTGTGACCCTCCATTTTCAGACCTCAAAGATCGAAATCATTATGCTCCTGAAGTTGGAAAGACAAGAATGAAAACGAACCTGAGAGACCCTATCAATTTCTAGAGTTCGCGGAGTTCCGAATCATATAATACAGCCCTCCGATTGGTAAGGTCGTTCCAGAGCAGACATGCAGGTGCATTATAGGAATCTCATGGTGCGACCTAATGGAAGAGACCGTAGGATGTGTTGACACACTTCCTTCTCCCACTTACTATGAACAACTTCCCCTATTCACCTTGGTATTGACTCATGCAAACACTCTCCGAATGGAGTCCACTCCCAGGGCGACCCAAAGCCAAGCATGAATCTCACGGTGTGAACTCTTAGGGACGCTAGAGCTAAAAGTACATTACTTCTCTCCAGCTGAAGTATTCTAGACAGTTAGGGTATAAAATACTTAGCGATACATTTTAGCTAACTAAACATATCCTCAGTCTAGGTGATTCATCCAAGTATAACTTTTATACTGGATTTTTAACCTACGATATCTAGGTGATAAACAAATTTTATTACCTCACACGACTCATGCATGCTCATAAGACCGGTTTAACCTAAATCAGACGCTGGCTCGATCTCTAGGTAGTAGGTGTTCTGTGAACTGTAAACTTAAAAACCTTCGACCTTAGTCATCTTATCTGACCTTTTTCCAAGATCTTGCCGCTTGTAACTTCGATTTTACAAGATATCGACCTATTTTCTATTAAAATTGGGATTGCTTGAAGGTTAAACCTAAGTGAGCATGCATCTTATCTTTGTTATAGATTTTAGAAGTCTAGGTTATTTTATAACAATTATAAAATAAATTATAACAATTATAACCCTAGAGCACTCATCTATAACATGCTTCCTTCAATCAAACATGCTTTATATAAAACTTATATTAAAACTAAGCATGCATAGTATATATTTTATAACACTTATAAGATATAACAAATGCATGTCACATGTTTTTCTTATGGTGGGGTTTTAAAACTATATGGTATACTATATGCACACATAATCAAACAACATTATACATCACATGCATAATAGGTAAGCAACACTAAAGTGGACCGATTTTTGCATTAAAAACAAACAAATAGCTAATTTATTACATAAATCAGTAATCAGCTTCCCAGAATCGGCTTCAAACACTTTGAACCATCTTGAACTAGCCAAAACACTCTCAAACCGGCCTAAAAATTCCTGAATCGGCCCAAAAACTCGAAAAACCAAGTTGAACCGGTCAAATTGGCTCAACCAGACCGTCTGGACCGACTGCTCAACAAACGCTGGTGCAATCAACGGAAGTGCGGGTCAGGTCGACGGAGGCGGAGCGAGTGCACGGGCGCGCGGGTCGCGAGCAAGCGGGAGGCACGTGGGCAGCTTCGAACTGAGTCAAGCGAATTAGAATGGGCGGGCGCTCGGGTCGGATCTGGCCGGGCAGGCATGCGAAGCCAGGCGCGCATACAAGCTTTTCTGAACCGAGTCGAACCACGGGCTGCCAATCGGGTTTAGGAGCTTAACTCGGGTCTGGGAGCAAAATTCGGGTCTGTAAGTATTTTTATTCACTCTTTGATGCTGTCTTCTCTCTCGGAATCAAGAAATTACAGCCTAATTTCAACTCTAATGACTCCAAAAAATTTACAGACCCTTTTTCACACATTAATGCTCATAAACATGTGAGCAATTACAAATTTTCACAAGAAATTTAAAGAAAAACAATGCCAAAATCATAATAAACCCACTTTAGTCCACATTTTCATTCCACACTTGAATAGAATGGAAAACAAAAAAACACCCACCAAAAGCAATTGAGCGTAATTCTAGCATGCTCTGATACCACATGATGGAACACGAGATATACGCAGTGAAATTAGGACCTAATTACACTCTAATTGCTTCTAAACAAAAGAAAATAAGCATGTAAATTGAAGTGGAAAAACAGTAAATTAATAGGATAGGATACAACCTTTGTAGCTCCCGAAAACCGCTTTTCCTCGCTAAATCTCGACCCCAACTGTTTCGGACCACCATTGAAGTTGACCTACTATCCTCTGGACTCAGAACCGAGTTGTGGGACCTGGTGGATGAAGAAAATCGAGAGAGAGAAAAGAGATGGAAAATAAGATGGAATTTGGGTAGGGTTTGGGTTTGTTTTCCAGCCCAATTTTGAAAACCAAAATTGGCAAATTGTCAAAAGTCTTTAATTTAAATTCAAAAGCCCATTTTATAGAAAAAAACCATGCAACAATTGCATGAACCAAATCCATAAAAACCCAACACCTATAATCCACTATCTTAGTGGACTTAATGTCTCCACTATAAGCCAATACCTAGCCCACTAATTTGTTAGTTGAATTATCCAACAAAAGTTTGGATTTTCCCACTAACATTAGTCAAAGGGCAAAATAGTCATTTGGTCAAAGTCAAACTTTGACCAAAAAGTCAAAATTTTGACTTTTTATGATTTTTTTCGTGTTGACTAATTTTGACCTCCCGAGCATGAATCCACATTCATTTTCTCGAAATTCAAATCACAATTGAATATAATGTCGGTCAAAGTTTGACTTTTCAAAGTCAAAAAGTCAACTCTTTGACTTTTTACATCTTTGACCATTTCCATTATTTCTGAGCTTCCGAATATGAACGTATTCATATTCTTGATATTTAAACCACATTTAAATATTAAAGCTGTATCTCTAAACTGAAAAACCGACCACTATATCACATATACTTGTCGGTTTCTCTCTCTTCACCTAATTCGAACAATTTGAATCATTCTATCATACTGTTCTAAGTTTATTCCATATGTGCTAGTAGGGGAGTTTATTCCATATGTGCTAGTAGGGGAACCTAATGGACCTATAGATCATGGGCTCCAACGATCTGAGATTAGTTGGCTAAACTCTTTAGACGGAGCTAATCAATATTTGTTAACTAACGGGTCATTCCACTATAGTCTCGTAGTTGCACTCCCCTCACTATAGATATATTTGTGTCCATTTGATATAACCATGATTAGTAAGCTAATCCTTCACAGGTTGTTCATAATCTCGGCTGGGTCATAAAAATTGTTTTACACCCGAGACTACATCTTGTTCCTTAAGTTCCATTGATCCTCTAATGAACAATTGGTTTAAGGTCTAACCTATAAACCGAATGTCTCTCGAGCCAAGGAGATGGTGGGGCCCCTTATTCAAGACCTAAATTCAGTACTAAAGGGAACAACCTATCTACTATCCCTATAATGGGTAGGAGTAAATTCTGTCTTGGACCCTATGTTCCCAACTATCCACCTGATTTTACCTCTGAAATGAGAGGCTTATTGGGCCAGCGATGATGAGCTGCCCTCACCTATGTAGATCTAAGGATAATTCTGAATGAACAAGAGTTCATAGTTAGCTCAGGATTAAGATTAAGTTACCTAGGTCATCAATTAACGAAATAGTCAGTTTTATACATAAAACGACATTTAGAACGTAAAAAGCGACTATTTCATGGTTCAGTCTTATGAAAACTCGTTGCATAGGATGCCCCCACTCATATATCTCTATATGAACGATTCAAAATCACATTATTTGTACTAACTACAAAGTGTGCTGCATCCATAATGTCCCAAGAATAAGGCGCCCAACCTTATTCATATACTATAGAACATTTTGGCTATATATTTGAACTTGATCCACATTTATGTCACTACATAAAGTTCAAACTACATTAAATAGCCTCAGAACCTTAGTTTCTTTGATTCAAGATTACAATTTCAATAACAACTTTATCAAAAAACAAAACATAATATGTTTATTAATTTACAAACTACGAGTTTTAGGACATAAAATCCAACAGAAGGTTCCTACGAGATAATGTAATGCATGAATGAGAGCATGGGATCATGTCTAGGTCCCATTCAGAACGTTAACAACAAATTGGTTGGAGCAATCATGCACTTCAAATTCATACTGGTTAATGGGGTATAACTACAAAAAAAAAAAAAAAAGAAGATAAATTTACGATGTTTACTATTAATAATAGGCTAAATCGAATACAAATATTGTGTAAATAAATGAACACTTACATCCATTGACCTACTGTCACTTAAGGCTGATCGAATAATGTTCTTTACATACAAGGACAATTTAGAACGCTGGAAACTCCAATGACTACGATGTTTGTAAAACCATGTTTGAACAAAACTATAGATAGATTCAAGGAGACCAACAACGGGTAAATTGCATGCTTCCTTTAAAACTAAATTCATGCATTCAGATATATTGGTTGTGATAGTACTGAAAATGTGCTATTTTCCTCTTCTTAATTCTAGATCGTTATTATGTTTAATGTGTCAATTTGATTATTTTTGTAGGCATTGAGCATCTTGGAGGTAGAATCAGTCGTTACGAGCTATTTGAGGTTAATTTGGAGCAATTAAGAGCTAATTTGAGCAACCAGGCTTCGAAGGAACGTGTGTAGGATTGTATCAATTGCAGCGGAAGAACAAAGATCATCTAAGCATTCAAATTCACTAATTTTGGCATAATATAAAGCATGCTTCTGCAGAAAAATGGGTTTCACGACATACCTCTTGAAGAGCTTCTTCAAAACTCCATCTCTAGCTGAAATCTTCTCCATATCTTGTTGTAGACCACCTCAAGATCTTCCCCACTATTCTCTTGGTGCTCTAGATTGAGTTGTGGGACTCAAAACAAGCTTGAATCAAAGGATGAAGGAGAAAAGCTCACTGCTGCAACAAGGTTGAAGAACCTTTCTTCAAACCAGTTTTTCTCTAAAAAACCTTTTTATTGCATGCCCAATTTTCACTCCAATCTTCTCATTATATTGTAGATCAACATGCAAAGAGAAGAGCTGCATGTGTTGCAGCTCATGCTTGGACAAGACAAGTGCCAAAGATAGGCATTTGGAGAAATATTCCTCTTCTTATAAGTCCCAGCAGTTTTAAACATCTCTATGTTTAAAACAGCTTTGACCTCAGTTGGTTTTAATGTACAAGTTTTTTTTTTTTTAATTTTGTAGAGCAAATCTATTTATTTCCCATTTTGATGAACACTTCACTATTTTCGAAATGAACTTTATAATTTTGTTCTAGCAAACATGAGACAGAAATAAGATTCCTTTTCATAGAAGGAAGATAATATACATTTTTGAAATAAATGTACTTATCTCCTCGGTCCCTACCTTAAAGATTGTTTCACCTTCTATCAACTGTCTCCAGGAACTTGTTTCTTGTGAGATACTATATACATGATTAGCGGCACCTGAATCAATTATCCAGATTTTATCGTTTTCCACTAAACATACTTCGATAACAAGTAAATCAACAAGTAAATCATATTTATCTTGTTGTTTGAATTCAGCATTCTTATCTACATAATTCATAATTTTAGATGAGTTGGGAGATAGAGGACAATCCTTCGTTAAAACTCTTTTGGTATAATCAATCACTAGTAATTTGTTTGTTGAATTGATTTTACTGTTACGTACATCAGAAGTGAGTATTCTAGAATTCGACATGCTGATAAAATTCAAACAACTTCTAATTAGCAAACTGTAATTAAATCCAAAGTCAAGTTTTAGCAAAAAGTAATAATGTACCCATGACAATTATTTATTTCCAACGATATTTTAGCGAGTCAGAATATGTGCTACCGTGGGACAGCCAAATACTCCTTCACTAAAACAAACAATTTTGACCAACCACTATCCTAGGAATAACTCTTATTCCTATTGTCTCTGGAATAACTCTTATTCCTATAGTCGTTTAGTTATTGTTTTCGGACAAGATCTTTACTAACAACTTAGTAATTCTTGTAAGTGTGACCCGCCATTTTCAAATCCTATAGGATGGTATGAATTTGCCTCCGAAATAGAAGACAACATCCAAGACGGAACTATAAGACCCTATTCATTTTACTAAAGCCTGGGTTATTCCGAATCCTATGTTACAACCCTCCGTGGGGATAGCCGTCGTTAAATGACTAGCAAAGGGTCGCTTAAAGCTAACAAGCATGCGAAACATAGGAATCTCACGGTTCAAACTAATGGAGGAGACCGCGGGATATATTGACACATATCCTTCACCCACTTACTATGAACTACTTCCTCCATTTACCTTGATATTGACTCATACAAAACACTTTCCGTAGGGAGGTCACTCCCAGGGTGACACGAAGCGTCATATGAATCTCACGATGTAAACTATATGGAGACGTGGCAATTGAAATCTATTTATCGTATAATAGACTTATATTTAAACAACTTCCTCTTATTCACCAAAATCTAGATTTAAGCTAAAAAATAATGTCCGTAGAGAGGTCACTCTCAGGGTGACACGAAGTGCCGCTTAAATCTAGATTGTGAACTCTTAGAGACGTGAGAGCTAAAAAAAACGTATCGTATATGTTATTAATCTCCCACTAAAGTTTTCTAATAACTCTATCATATAGAAGTTATTAAACTACCACTGAAGTGTTCTATTTTGGGTGGATTTATACTTAGGTTCTTTTCAGCTAATAAAACAACCCTAAGTCTATGTGATTTATCCAAGTATAACTCTTATAATCGGATTTTAACCTACGATGTCTAGGTGATAAACCGTTTTATTACCTCACATCACTCACGTATGCTCATAAAACCAGTTATCAACGCTCAATTATCCAGCCATAATCCCCAGGTAGGAGGTGTTCTATAACCCGTCAACTTAAGTACCCCCAACCTTAGATAGGAATATATACCAGTTGAGTTTGTAACCTAGGTTTTATAAGTTTTAACAATTAAAATAGATGGTCAACCTACGTGAGCATGCAACTATTGTTTATGGATTTTAAATGTCTATCCCAATTTTATCACACTTATAAAACTTTAGACATGCTAAACATCCACAACATACATGAGGCATTCAAATTTAATATAACATTTATATTAAATACAAGAAACCCTAACATGCATACTATATATTATATCAACTATAACATACTTTTAATGCATGTTACATGCTTCCTATGGTGGGATTTTAAATCTAAATGGCATACTATATGCACATACAAGATTTATTTAATTATAACATACATCAAATGCATAAATAATTAAACACAGACTGATATGGTTTTAGTTTTGGCAAAAAAAAAAAAACAAGCAAACAAAAGTCTAACTATTACAAAACAGCTTCCAGACTGCTCGAACCGCTCCAAAACAAACTCAAGTAGCTTGAACCGGACCCGAATCGTCTGAACTGAACCAACCAAGAACCATTCGAAGCTAAATCAGACTAAACCACAAGAGAACCGGTCAAACCGGCATCCCTTGCACATGTTCAACATCTCGCTAAGTCTCATCGTTTAGCAATGACGACCATCATCTAGCATTTTGCCAAATCGTTTAGTAAATGCTTTATCGTTTAGCGCACGAAAAGGTAAATGATCGTCTAATGCCATCACATAGCATTCAATGCATCACCCAGCTACCGCGCAAATGTATGCGATCACGTAGTGCTATCGCATAGCAACTCAACGCATCGCTTAGCTGCCGCATAGAGGTAAATGATCGCATATTGCTATCGCATAGCAACTCGACGCATCGTTTATCTCATGATCAAAGATAAACGATCGAAGTAAGCGATCGCTCAGAGCTATCGTATAGCTCTTCATAACTATCGCTTAGTTCTATCGTATAGAACCAAACGATTGCTTAACACAATCTTTTATTGCTGCATGTCATCGTTCAGTATCCGCCGTGTAGCTAAACGATCGCTTAGCTCCATCGTATAGAATATCATCGCATCGTTCAGCATCGTAGGTAAATGATTTGTTTAGTTCCATCGCATAGAAACTTCAACGCATCGCTTAGCACTTCGTCTACATGATTGCTTAGCTCCGCATCTAAACGATCGCTCAGTGATATTGCATAACACTTCATCACATCGCTTAGTGCGCACCGTTGCTAAACAATCACATAGTACCATCGTATAGTAAATTCAATGTATCGTTTAGTTCCCACGCCAAAGCTAAACGATCACTAAAATGCTATCGTATAGCAAATTGAACGCATCGCTTAGCTCTCGTAGGTACACGATCGTCTAGCGTTCAACATCACAACGTGTAGCGTCTTGAGCTAGATGATCGTTTAGCAACTGGAACCACAGCGACGATAAGAACAGAGGCTAATTTTTCTAGAACTGCAACTCAGCCTCTTCACTTGTTTCTTCGATTTACAGCTTAATTTCTACTCTTATGACTCCAAATAGATTACAGACTCTTGAGAACACATTAAGGATCATCAAGCAAGAGTCAATTACAAATTTAAATGATAAATTAAAGATAATGAAACAGGCAAAACTCAGAAAACCATATCAGTGCATCAGTTTCATATTTCTCATATAAAACACCCACCAAACCAAAATTAAACCAAATTGAATGCTTATTTGATGCTCTGATACCAATTGTAGCATAAGAACAAGGATCATTTAAGCATTCAAATTCACTAATTTTGGCATAATATAAAGCATGCTTCTACAGAAAAATGGGTTTCAAGACATACCTCTTGAAGAAATTCTTCAAAACTCCATCTCCTGCAATCTTCTCCATATCTTGTTGTAGACCACCTCAAGATCTTTCCCACTATTCTCTTGGTGCTCTAGATTGAGTTGAGGGACTCAAAACAAGCTTGAATCAAGGGATGAAGGAGAAAAGCTCACTGCTACAACAAGGTTGAAACAAGCTTCAAACCAGTTTTTCTCTCAAAAACCTTTTAATTGCATGCCCAATTTTCACTCCAATCTTCTCATTATATTGTAGATCAACATGCAAAGAGAAGAGCTACATGTGTTGTAGCTCATGCTTGAAGAAGAAAAGGGCAAATTGTTGCTTCATGTGTGAGCTAGTTAAGTGATGGATAATGGAAAAACCCATTTTTCCATTTGTGTTTTAGTTTTCTTTTCTTTTTTTCAATTTTATTCAAAAATAAAATTTTGATTTAAAAATCTATTTGATTTTAAAAATGAAAAATTAATTAATTTCATAAATTAATTATTAAATAAAACTTAATTAATTTAATATCAAATATTAAATTAATTTTAACACATATCCATCTTTATATATTTAAATCATATTTAAATATATAAATTCTCTTATTCTGTTTAACTCTAAAATTAAACATATAATTATATCTCATATAATTACTAATTTCCTTAATTCTAATTTGAACGTTTCAAATTAACTTATCACCCTATTCTAGAGCTAGTCCGTTACGAGCTAGTAGGGGGACCTCGCAGACCTACAGATCATGGGCTCCAACGATCTGAGATTAATTGGCTAAACTCATTAGACTAGATTAATCTCCATTCGTTAACTAATGGGTCATTCCACTAAAGCCCATAGTTGCACTACCCTCACTGTAGATATATTATGTCCACATGATTTAACCATAATCAACAAGTCGACCCTTCACAAGTTGTTCGTAATAACGGCTGGGTCAAATATCTGTTTTACCCCCGAGATTATGTCTTATTTCTCAAGTCCCTACTGATCCTCTAATGAACAATTGGTTTGTGATCCAATCATCAAACCAAACTCTCTCAGCCCAATGAGAGGGTGGGGGACCTTGTTCAAGACCTGGATTCAGTACTTGAGAGAACAACCTTTCTCTTATTCCTAAAATCGGGTAGGTGTGAACTCCGTCTTGCACCCTATGTCCCCAGCTATCTATCCGATCTTACCCCTAAAATGGGAGTCTTATTGAGCCGACGCTGTTGAACCAACCCTCAACTATGAAAATCTAAGGGCAATCCTGAATAAACAGGAGTTCATAGTTAGCTCAGGATTAAGATCGAGTTACCTAGGTCATATAGGTGAAATAGTCAGTCTTAAACAGTAAACAGTGTTATAAAGTAAGAGTGACTAATTTCTTGGTCTTGATCTTATGCAAACTCATTGCATAGGACGCCCCCACTCCTAATGTCATAACATGTACGAATGAGGATCACATTGTATGTAGCACTTTACAACTCTTTGTAACAACTACATAGTAGGCCACATCCAATGCTGTTACCAGAATAAGGTACCCAACCTCATTCATGTACCATAGATCATTTTGACTATTTATTCGAACCCGATCTACTCTTATGTCTCCACATAAAGTTCAAGTACTCATACAATAGTCATGGGTCTTAGTTTATTAGATTTAGACTTTCATACAATTTATAAGATCAATAACAAGTATATTGATAATAGAAAATGTTAATCATTTTACAAATTGCGAGTTTTAGGACATAATACCCAACAACGTGAACTCATGAAAATACCCCTAGGTGGAGCATTGCAATGCTCAAACGAGCATTGCACAATGCTATAAGGCAATAATTGCCTATATTGGACAAAACAGGGTAGCGTTGCAACGCTACGAACATCGTGATGAATGTACATGCAAGGCAGCGTTGCAATGCTGTTTGCAACGTTGCGACACTGCGACCAACCTCTATATATATTTTTCTTCCATTTAGGTCAGAAATAAATGCCCACATTTGGCCTCTAGCGAATTTTCCCCCTCTCTTCCCTCTTCCACTTGTGATTTTGGCATTTCTTTGGTATTTATCGAGTAGATGTTGGCTTGTAGCTTCTCATCCTCCATGGGAAGGTAAGATTTTGGTTTATTAGTTTAAGGCTTCAGAGGAACTCTACGTAATTTTGTGAGATTTCAATTTAATGATGTATAGAAACTTGTTTATGGGTTTTGATCCAAATTTATATTTATGAATTGCATGATTTTAATTGTTGATTGACGCCCAGTAATTTTTTCGTATGATTCTAATGCTTTGTGATTACCTTGTAATATCAGACATATATTTATAAGTTAATCCCATTGGAAGCAATAGGTTAGTTAGACAAAAAGGACTGCTCCTAGAAAACTAGAGAAAAATTGTATTGATTGTTTAATTAAACGTTGGAAGTTAAACACTCATCTTAGCGTAATCCCTAGAACTTAATTCAATTCATTAATTTGTATGGAGTGGATTCGTTTTTTGTGCATTTTGATTAATGACATCTCGATTAATTGTGCTTCTATCTTTTATTTTCTTGCACTTATTTTATGCAATTTCAATTATACATCCACACCAACACCCCCCCCCCCCCTCCCATTTATCACTTTAATTGAAAACAAGCTTTGGTGAACTAATCTTTCGTGCTTCCCTGAGGTTTGACCCCAGACTTACTGCTTGTACTACCAGTTAATATATGTAGCTCGTTCGGTGATTTATAAATATTATCTGCATAGGCGCGGGTTTATAGGTGATGGTAAAGTCGAACGCTGCCAAATTGGCACCATTGTCGGGGAAGCAAATTTTTTCTTCTTAGTTAGTTTTTAGTTAAAGTTTCCTTTCCTTTGATTTGTTTTCTTTTTGTGTCAGTTAAGCATGACATGGTTTCTGAATCAATCTTGGATGTCCAAAGGTCAAGTTGCAAATTTGATGATGAGGTAAACAACCTTCGCCACGAGCTTGTTACGTTGACTTCCTTGGTTGACTACTTGGTGAAAAGGAGATCGCAACAAGTAGAGGTCTACGGGAGTTGTCTACTCGAGGAGCATCCCACGTAAGTATGCCCGAGATTGCAATGGATGCCAACGGCATGTGGATTCACCGAGGAGGGGTATTATGGTCATTGGAACTACGAGCCTCACCATTCTTGGTGGGGGGGAGTCCTTTGACCATGGATACTCAGGATGGTGATAGATCTTTGGCGGCCAATATTTCACAGCACCACACTAGTCGATTCACACTTAATCTTCAGGGTCAGGTATGTCTTTAGAGGCTTTGGTTATGGAGCTTGCTGACAGAGCTTTTAAGATTGAGTAGGACAATCTCCATAGGCAGCAAGAGTTCAAGCGCATCCAACAAGTGCCCCGAGGCAGAGGCTAGAACTGACTTGCAAGGTCTGAGTGACCTTGTTGCTCAGTTTGCAACATCAGTTGGTAGGCCAGACGAGCTATTACCAGACCATTCCTTTGATTTTCCAAAGACCCAGAGGTATGAGGTAGTCCATGTCGACACGGTGGAGGAGCGGGAACCACTTCTTGGAGATTCGTGCCCTAGTATGACTTTGGAGTTTTAAGTTTATGAACTTGCTAATAGTACTTCTCAGTTTCAGCAGGATACAAAGAATTTCCAGCAGGATTGTCAAGCTCGGCTGCAAGGATTGATCACCCATGTTGCCCAGCTGAATGAGGCCATGTAGAAACTGAAGAGCACATCAGAGCAATCCATCATCTATACCTAGGAGGTCGAGTTCCTTGCAGAGTGCTACTACTCCAGTGATGAGGAGGATGTCACTCCATGCTTGCCAGTCTGTGAGGTTAAGGAGAATTTAGAGCCTAAATCTAACGACATCCAGATGATAGAGTTAGAGGTCAAATGACCTCGCCCTGTTTTGAATCTTGGTATTTCATATATATTTGAGTTTTGTTCCCTTAGTCCTCATGAGTCTATTGAGTCTTTTATTTTTTTTCGACTCTTTTGGGTCACTTGAGTCTTTTGATTCTTTTTTTTTTAAAAAAAATTTTTTTACCATATTCTGAAAAATCTAAATTCGACCTTTCTGGTTTTCTTTAGAAGATGAGAAGCCTTATAGCTTTACCAGGCTATATTGACTCATCTAAGAACGAACTAGAGAAATACGAGAATTTCATTGTGTCTTGATAGGGGACAAGTCACGTCGAGCAATCGACCTTGAAAATTTGCCCTTCCTGAAGGGAACCAGGTGATAAAATTTATTACATTCCTTTACTACTTTCAAGTTTAACTTATTGTTTTTCTTTTGTAGGATATTTCCCTCTACCCTAAAGAAGAAGAAGATCAATTTATGGCAGCCCTCTTACCACCATCCCATGTGCAGAAATGTTACCAGGGGAGGATTTCTATTCCCTTGACTTTTAATTTTATTGGGCTTAGATTAGAGATACATTGGGGATAATATATCATTTTAAGTTGGGAGTGGGGTATGTTGTGATTGTTCGGGTCCTTGAGCGTTGTGCTCGAATGATGTTTGTGTGCTTAATTTGCTTGCTTTCTTGCTTGGTTTGTTTCGATAAAGTAGTTGATGACACAGCCTTTTTGTGATTAGTTTTGCATAAAACTATGTTTCAAGAGCATGATCATGATTTTTAGCCCATTTTAAAAAAATTTCTTATCTCTCATCATCTTTAAGTCCCTTGTTCAACGAAATTAGTACTTGCATGCTTAGAGTGGTATTATGGGGCTTATATTTTTGTTGTCACCTCGAAAGGCCTAGGTGATAAGTGTTAAGTAACTGAAGCTCAACCTAGTAATGCATGCCTAAGTTTTTGCCAAACTCTTGTTTTGTATTGTACAAGCCAAGTGTAGAGTATGTAAAAAGCAAATTTGTAAAAGATAGAGTGTGTTGTAAAGTAAAAGCAAGTTTGTATATTATTTTTGTAGGGGATTACTCTTCTTTCTTGGGATATGATTAACCTAGGATGGCTATGACACCCATAGTTTCCATCTGAGCTAAAGTACCCCGAGGAATGAGTAAGCTTCAGTACCTTGTTAGGAGACATAGCTCGTAGTTGGATGACTCACATGACACCCGTGTGGGCAAGCCAAAATGAAGGTGATGTGTCTAGATAAAGCTTCCTCTTTTGTGTAAAAAAAAAAATATATATATATATATATTAGAAAAAGGGTAAAATAAAAGTTTGGTTTCCTTAAGTTTCCATTACAAAGTTGTCTAGGAAGCTTGGGTCTTGAACCTTTGAGCTAATGTAGGGGGAAAAGAATTGAAGGCCTTATAAAACCGTTATGGGTGTTGCAAGCTTAATTAGTAGGGCTTTTGACTCACTCATGCATGAGTAGATTTAGAATCATTTTTAAATATGCTTTATTGATTGATTGTAATTTAATTTAATTTGTTATTGCAAATCTCATCCTTGTAGATTGTTGAGAGTAACAACCCTTGTGATTGAACAAGCATAATTTTCTGTGTGAATGTGTGATTCTACCTTGCTCAAGGTCAACAAAAAATTAAGTTGGGGGTATTTGATAGCACCGAAAATGTGCTATTTTCCCCTTCTTAATTCTAGGTCATTACAATGTTTAATGTGTTTATTTGATGATTTTTGTAGGTATTGAGCATCTTGGAGGTAGAATTAGTCGTTACGAGCTATCTGGGGTTAATCTGGCACAATTAGGAGCTAATTTGAGCAATCAGGCTTCAAAGGGACGTGAACGAACAAAAACACCCCTAGGCAGAGCATTGTAACGCTCAAATGATCATTGCACAACACTATCAGGAAGTAGCTGCCTACATTGGACAAAATAGGGCAGCATTGCAACACTGAATCTAGCATTGCAATGCTGCAAACATCATCACGGACGTGCATGCAAGGCAGCATTGCAACACTGCTTGCAGCTTTGCGACGCTATGACCAACCCCTATATATATGTTTCTTCCGTTTAGGTCAAAAACACACGCCCACCTTCGGCCTCCAGCCATTTTCCCCTCTCTTCCCTCTTCCACTTGTTATTTGGGCGTTTCTTTAATAATTTATCGAGTAGATGCCAGATTGTAGCTTCTCATCCTCTATGGGAAGGTAAGATTTTGTTTTCTTAGTTTAGGGCTTCGGAGGAATGATGCGTTATTTTATTGAATGGAAATACGGATGATATGCTTTGATGGATTGCGTTGTGCACTCAAGTTTCCCCATCCGAATTCAAGTGAATTCCTCTGAGTTTCCTGGTAAGTTCAGGGTCGAACACAGGGACTTGTGAAAATAGTTGCATTGGTAATGTTTATGAAAACTTTGTGGTAACCAAGTAAATAAATAAAGTGTTGGGTGTGTTATTGCATTGATGAAAAGAAGTAAATAAAGGCGACGGATTTGAGAAAGATAGTTGCGTTGATAGATGCAATGAGTATGTGATGAATGGGTTGAGAAGATCTTTAGCTAGAGTTACTTGGGGGTGTGTCAGTCTATGTGATCATGTTACAACCATGCACAGCAAGTCATTTTCCAATGTAAATGTGATGCTCCTAAGTCTAGGACGCATGTGTTGAATGCAAAATGTCCATAGAGCTTATCCCTAAGTCTCTACTCTTGTCCTATGTGTTGATGCAAAATTCATGAAAGCAAGGTGATCGCATACAATCATATCTTATTGCTAAGATGCATGCGGTGCGTTAATAAAAAATAGTGCTCATTCCTAAGCGCTTATCTCTCGTTTATGCGTTCTAATCTGGTTCTTCCAAACCTAGATTCTGACCTGACCTTCCCAAGTCTAGATCTTGTCCTTAGACTACCCTCCCGAGTATCTTTAATAAACGAATGAAGTATTTATAAACAAGACAATCACAAGAATGAAGATTCCCTCGTTATGCTAGCTGAATGCTTCTCAACCCATTCAACTAATTTAGCTACTCATGTGTGAACAACAGAGAGTGAATAGATATAGAGAAATAAATTCCATTCTTATAACTAAGTTGAGTACAAAATCACAGTGGAAAGTAAAGGTGAGCCTGGTAGCAATTCCTTGCTGACCGAGGCTTTTTACACTGAATCTCTATTCTGGTCTAAAGATGTTCCCGCTTCCGCAGGCGTCGGCCCTCTCTCTGTCTTGGAGCTTTCGGTGCTTTCCCAAGCTTACCGGAATGATCTACCGCCACACTTTCTTCCTCGCGTCCACCTTAAAATGAAAGAAAACTATGGACAGAGGCGTGAACTTGTAAAGTGGTGAATTAATCGACTGCTTTACCCCTTCTCTGAAGAATGCACTTGGTATTTATAGAGCTTCCATGGTGAAAGGCGGCTTCTCTCTCCTGGTTGTACAGATGAGATAGCTTTAATTCCTGACTGATGTGCCAGATAATTGTCACCGATTAAGCTGAATGTACTTCGTGACCGTTATCGGCTGTCAATTTAATTTAGATCCAACTATCATCAGCTTTTTGTCCCATCGCTCTTAAGTATCCTTTCACCCGGATGCGCTGACCAAGTTGCGGCGATTCTTCTTGGGCGAATGTTTGCGAGCAGGATCAACGCAAAGCCTTGCGGTGAGGTTGCGCTCGACCAATGAATTCCTATGATCGCAATCTTTGCATTACGTTAACGCATATTCTACACAAAAATATAAAGATCAAATATTCTAATGCGTTGGACGCATGCAGCTGCAATATTATAGATTTTATGCTTAATGGACGCAATTTAACATATTTCATCTACGCAATCCAACATTGTTTAAGAACTTAGCACTATGATAACGTGCATTTCTACCCGTTATCAAGGAATTCGATGTAGTTTTGTGAGATTTCAATTTAATGATGTATAAAAACTTGTTTATGGGTTTTGATCTGAATTTATATTTATGAATTGCATGATTTTAATTGTTGATTGATGCCCAATAATTTTGTTGTGTGATTCTAATTCTTTCTGATTACCTTATAATATCTGACACATATTTATAAGTTAATCCCAATTGAAGCAATAGGTTAGTTAGGCAAAAAGGATTGCTTCTAGCAACCTAGAGAAAAACAGTACTGATTGTTTAATTAGACGTTGGAAGTTAAACACTCATCTTAGCGTAATCCCTAGAACTTAATGCAATCCATTAATTTTTATGGAGCAGATTCGTTTTTTGTGCATTTTGATTAATTAAATAATTAGGACCATTGGTTGGGATTCCAATCAATTGGGCTAAGCATGAACAAGAAGTTTAAGTCATAAATTGGGTCAATGATCTAAATTACATTGGGGAAATCCATTCCTCTAAGCTAAGACATCTCGATTAATTGCGCTTCTATCTTTTATTTTCTTGAACTTTATTTTATGCAATTACAATTATACATCCACACCAACCCCCCCCCCCCCCCCCAATTTATCACTTTAACAGAAAACAAGCTTCGGTGAACTAATCTTCCACGCTTCCCTGCGATTCGACCCCGGACTTGCTACTTGTACTACCAGTTAGTATAAGTAGTTCGTTCGGTGATTTATAAATATTATTTGCGTAGGCACGGGTTTACGGGCGACGGTAAACTCGAACCCTGCCAGGTTATCATCAAGGAATATCTCTTCCTCTCATAAGATGACCTAGCCCATTTGGATTTGCCAACATCTTCTAATTCAAGCCTAATGGACATAGCAACCTCATTCAACTGCCTCATGTAATACTCAAATTCAACAATTGTATAAGCTCTTGCACACATATGGAAAGTATCTTCAATTGGACGTGACTTATGGTTCTTAATAAGGTTCTTATACAAATGAAATGCACACAACTCGTGTTCAACAAAATCATAGATAGAACTAACACCATTGGCTATACTTTTATGTGAAGGAGTAATATAACATGCAACAGAAGAATTCAGAATCAATAAGCAATCTAACTATACTTAATTTGAGTTTTAAACATGCTACTCATGAGATATTCATAAGAGGTCTGAACAAAACATTACCTTTGCAGATCTCTTAACAAATTCAGCAGAATTTCCACGAATTCAAGCTTGATTCTTCAAGTAAACCACCACTAAGATCTTCTCCACTTCAAGAAGGAATGTGTGGTGGAAACACTCAAATTGAGCTGAATTGGTGATTAACTTAGGTGGGATTTGTGGGTTTTTAGTTTTGCAGCAATTCAGGTGTAAAAACCAGACACCTCTCTCAATTCCTTGCATGAAGCTTCAATATATAAGTTGAATTCATGCAGGAAGGAGGGTTGCATGTAGGGCAGCTCCTATTTGGAGTTTAATTGAAGATCAAAGTGGATTTGGGTGATTAACCACCCAAATGAAGTTAGTGGATTTTTCCAATTTTTGGGAAAAATCCACCAACTTAAATCAATTTCTATTAAATTGACTTTTCATTTAAACAAAACTATTTTATTTAAAATTTTAGTTTCATAAAATTAAATTAAAATAATCAATTTTTATAAAACTAATTCCAATTTTAATAAACCTTTTAATTAAAAATTATTAATTCAATATCTTAATATTAAATTAAAACACCGATTCCACCAATAAGACTCAATTTCATATAATTAATATTTAAATCATAATTTAAATATTAATTGATTCTCTAATTTTGTTTAATTTCGACTAAATTAAACGTTTTAATTGTATCGTCTACAATCAATTGAAAACCCTAAAATTGAATTTGAATATTTCAAATTCATAACCCTAAATTCAAATTTCATCCAATCAATGCTTAATTTATTATTCCAATTTATGAGGTAGTAGAGAGACCTAATGGCCAATGATTTGTAATTAATTGGTTAAACTCTTTAAACCAAATTAATTACTATTCGTCAACTATCAAGGCACACCACTATAGCTCGATAGTTGCACTCTCCTCACTGTAGATATATTTCTGTCCATGTTAACCATAATCGATAAGTTGATCCTTCATAGGTCGTTCATATTTACAGTTGAGTCAAAATTACCATTTTACCCCTATAAATGGATCTTGTTCCTTAAGCTCCCACTGACCCTCTAATGAACAAATGATTCATAATACCACTTATGAATCATGGCCCTCTCTATCACGAGAGGGCGGGGCCCCATTTTTCAAGTACAAGAATCAACACTTAAGAGAACAACTAATCTACTAACCCTAAGACGGGCAAGAGTGAATGCCATCTTGCAAGGCTATGTCACCAACTATCTATCCGGTTTTATCCCCAAAATGGGAGGCTTATTAAGTAGTGTTGTTGGACTACTCTCACTTATGCAGATCAAAGGATAATCCAGAATAAACAGGAGTTCATAGCTAGCTCAGAATTAAGATCGAATTATCCTAGGTGATTTTAGTATGACATAGTTAGTTTTAACAGTAAACTGTCGTTATAAAGAAATATGACTATTTCAAGGTCCAGTCTTTATGTAAACTCATTGCATAGGATGCCCTCACTCACATATCTCTACATGAATGATCTGTGGATCACATCATTTGTATCACCATACAAAATGGGTTGCATCCAATAGTGTTACCAGGATGAGATACCCAATTTCATCCATATACTTATAAACCATTTAGGCTATATACTATTAACTTGATCCTGTTTATGTCACCACATAAAGTTAAAGTTTTCATACTATAGCCATGGATATGTTTATTGGTTTTTCATAATAGAATACAATATCAACAACTTATCGAATAGGATATTCAATAATATTTTATTGATAAATAAAATGTTTAACAAAATTTACGAACTGCGAATTCTAGGACATTCCCAACATTATGACCATCCGACATAATAACATGGTCGTTTGAATCCCCATAAACAACTTTAAGATTACGAAAAAACCAAGACCATGATGTATCATTCTTATAATCGAAAATGACAAATGCAAGAGGTACAATCTGTGAATTGCCATCAAGTGTGCAACCAAACAATAATGTCCCCAAAATTTGTTCTTTAGACTAGCACCATCAACTAGCATAATAGGAAAAAAAAAATTTCCATGCATCTATGGAAGCAATAAGGGCCATATAGTAATACTTAAACCTACATTCATCATCAGATTCTTGTGTTGTATATGTTCCTATAAGAAATAAACATTTAGATTGATTGTGCAGTTGAAAATGATGACAAAATATCATATGAGTACTCAAGAGTCTCCCTCAGGGAATTGAGGGCAATCTCATAAACTCTCCAAGCTTTATCATAACTTATATTTACATCATGCTATCTTCTCATATAGCTTACAACATCACAAGGTCATCATGAAACTGTCATTCATTTTAAAAAAATGACTTTGTACACTCAACACCAATCCAAGATGTTGCTTGTTGATGACCATTTTTAACAATGTCAATAGAACATTGATGGATATCGATGTATTTCCAACCCATCCACACACCACCGACTCTATATACAGATGCACGTAGATACCACCCACTAGATATATCCTTGCAACGAATTTCAAATGATGTTTTGTTTGACCTAATAGTAGGAAGTTCAAAACAGTTTTTAAGAGCAAGCAAATAAACTACTTTCTTCAATACAGACTTGCTACTAAAAGGTAAACCTACTCAAACAGGAATACCAGACTAAAAAGACTCAAAATAATGAGATCAACCATTTCAGTGTTGCCCGAGAAAAATGATCAATGTCTACTAATTAATTATTCAAATACAGTGTATTTTGAGTGTTCAGGGCAACAGATGAGAGATGGTCAACCACTACACATAAATCAATTTGGGGGAATCTGATAACACTGGCATCAAGTACAAAATATCTAAATCTTCAACAATGCTTACAAGATTCGAATTGGCAGAACCAATCCGGTACATTGTCAAACTAGATATAGTTAACTCATCGGAGGGAAAAAGCTTACTTGGGATATATTCCACAAATTGTTGGAATGATGAATTTGATGGAATATGTGCCTCAAAATTTTCAAAATCATGATACTGAGAATTCTCATCCCATCGACCATCAAAGAGGATTCTAATTCATTGTAAAGCCATAGCAAAAACAGTAGCTTGTTAAATAAACCACAAGAAAACCTAAATCGATGAACACTTTGTGTGAGTAATAAGAGTTATGGCCATTTTTTTAGGAAGTGATATTTCTTTTTCCCAAATCGTTAAAATAATAGCAAAAATAGTATATACAACTAATTTATTAAGAATGTGAGAAATATACAGATAATTTATTAAGAATGTATGTGTAAAATTATAAAAAACAATATAAAGACCTGGATAAAATTGAATACGTATAAACCATTCAATGATTTGAATAAAATATATGAATAAAATAACATTTAATAATATATGGATATTTCAAATATAAATTTGGTAGAAAATTTTGGATATTTAATTAAGGTGAGATAAATTCAAAAAGTGGTTAAATAGAATCTAAAATAATAATAAAATATAGAGATTATGTTAACTATATGAGCAAAATTAGGAGGGCAGTTGCCTTTGACAAATATCAGCAATCATCCTATATATATACCTCCACCTTATTTTCTATTATACAATTATCTGGTATTTGGAGTTTCATCAACAACACCTACGAACTAGGCAAGGGAAAATCAGGGATTTAGAAATTTGTGGCCATGTGCATGTCACGTGAGTTGCCATAATTCTTATTCCTGGGCAGTTTTGCCATTTTCAGAATGAAACCTTAAATTCTGCCATACGCACCAATTCCCCTACAAATTATACTTGTAAGGTTTGTGATGTGTGTAGTGTGATGGAGATATTCATACTTTGGGCATAAAGGATAAATTGAGTTGGGGAAATTGGATAAATGGTCAAAATGAAATATTTGTAAGGTTTTTAGGAACTTTTTAAGTTGTTTGAGGGTGAAAGTGTCACTTCGACACTTTTTAGGTTCTTTTTAGGTTGGCTTTGCATTCGAAAGTCACACATAGACATATCTAAATTGTTTTGAGAGTTAACGTGTCACTTAGATACTTTTTAGGTAATTTGTAGTTGGTTTTGAAATAGAAAGTCACACTTAGACATTTTTATGTTGCTTTGAGAGTTAAAATATTACTTACAGTTTTTACGTAAATTTTAGTGGGTTTTGAGATTGAAAGTCATACTTGAGCATTTTAAAGTTGTTTTAAGAGTTAAAGTGTCACATATACACTTTTTCGATACTTTTTAGTTGGGTTTGAGAGTGAAATGTTGCACATACACATTTTTAAGTTGTTTTGATAATTAAACTGTCACTTTTGCACTTTTTGAAATCTTTTTAGGTGGGTTTTAAGTTTGAAAGTTATACTAGGCATTTTTAAGTTGTATAGAGAATTAGAATGTCACTTAGACACTTTTTAGATAGCTTTTAAGTTAGTTTTGATTTCAAAAATAACATTTAGGCATTTTTAAGTTGTTTTGAGAGCTAAAGTGTCACTTATAGACTTTTTAGGTAATTTGTAGTTGATATTGAAATTGCGAGTTGCACTTAGACATTTTTTAGTTGTTTTGAGAGTTAAACTATCACTTAGACGCTTTTTAGGTCATTTTTAGTTAAGTTTCTATGAGAATTGAATTGACACTTAGATAATTTTTGGAAACTTGGTAGTTGGTTTATCTAACCTATTGCCCTAATTTCTACGGGGTTGAATTTTTTACCATTCTATTTGAAGATGAATAGGGATTGAATTGAACTAAAAAAATAGATTTTCAAGAGATTATATTAAAGGAGTTGCTCAATTTTTGGAAGTGCCTAAGTGTCAGATCCCCAAGACTGAAGCACATGATCACACTGTAGGTGGGTTTTGTCCCACATGTGAAGAACACACCCAAGGCCAATAGGAAGTTGGTCGAGATAACCATGCCAAAGTGTGTTAGGTGTATGGGCTGGAGCAAGAGGCAGGGAGGTTAGCTGAGCACCAGGGGCAACAACATGAATAGACTAACAATGAGGTCAGCCTAGGAAGTTACACAACATAGGCAGGAGGCCCATGCCCCGTGCGCGGACATCGCATAGAATGCGTTAGAGGCACACGTGCAACACCCAGATTGAGCACGCGCATGTGAAGACACCATCAGGCGCATGCGTGTGAGGCCCTCAGCAAGGCACGTGCACATGCACGACATCTTGCCCGGATAGCACATGACACACACACAATGGATGTAGCATTGGGTGCATGCACACGTCAGATGGACGCACGGGCATTCGAGGTGCGTACAAAGTAGGTGAGCGAAGGCGCGGCGGCGCAAGGTAGCGCGTGCAGTAGTTGATGACCGAAGATCACCCTCGCGGCCACATGTGGACAACGTGCACTTGGTGCACTCAAGACCACGAAGGCGTGGAAGGCTCCTCAAAATGTGGAAGTGGTCCTTAAAGGTAGAAGACTTATAAGAATAAGCAACAACATTTTTGTATGGTGGCTTCCTACTTCTAAGGTGGCAGTATCCTAAAAATAGTAAGTTGGAGAGTGGAAGCTAAAAGAGGGGAAAGAGTGGACATGTCTCCTTCCTAGAAGGAAGGAAGAGTGGAGACATGTGGAATGGCCCTACTGTCATGGGTAGTGGGTGGTTAGTCCCACTTGGGTCACTCCTCTAGTTCCTCCACGTTTTTAGGCTCCCTCCCACCTATAAATTTGTCTTGAAAGGCCAAGAAATGGGATCGAAATTTACACGAATCATAAGGCTTTCACTTGAGCATTTTGTGAGAGAAAGTGATTTCTTTCCATTTTAAAACTCTTTACTTGTATGTGAGTTATGCCTTGAAGGAAAAATGACAAACGACCTTTTACTAAAAAAGGTTATAGAGCCAAAGAGACCTTAGAGCTTATACATTCATATCTCCACGGTTCAATGAATGTAAGAGCACGAGGATGGTTTGAATATTTCATCTCTTTCATAGATGATTATTCTAGATATGGGTATCTATATCTAATGCAACATAAGTCCGAAGCACTTGAAAAATTCAAGGATTATATGGACTATAATATGATCATGGTGGAGAGTATATGGACTTAAGATTCCAGAACTATATGATAGAATATGAAATTATGTCCCAACTCTCAGCCCCTGGTACACCTAAACATAATGGTGTATCGGAAAGGAGAAATAGAACCCTGCTGGACATGGTTTAGTCTATGATGAGCTATGTTCAACTTCCTGACTCGTTTTGGGTATTGTAGTAGAGACTGCTATTTATATTTTGAACAACATTCCCTCAAAGAGTGTTTTTAAAACATCTTTTGAGTTATGGAAAGGTCGTAAAGGTAGTTTAGCGACTTCAAAATTTGGGGATGTCCAGCCTATGTGCTAATGTCAAACCCCAAAATGTTGGAACCTCATTTAAAAGTATGCCTATTTGTAGGCTACCTCAAGGAAACAAGAGATGGATACTTCTTTGATCCAATTGAGAATAAAGTGTTTGTATCGGCAAATGCTACCTTCGTGGAAGAAGACCACATGAGGGATCATAAACCATGAAGCACAATTGTTTCAAATGAATTTTCTAATGAATCTACTAAGACTTCAACAAGGATTGTTGAAGAGGCCGATACATCAACAAGAGTTGTTGAGCTTGGTTTATAGTCACATATTATGACTATAAAATATAGAAAATGGACATAAATATTGCCTTTTTAATGGCAATCTTGAAGAGACCATCTACATGAATCAACTAGAAGGATTCATTGAACAATATCAAGAGCAAAAAGTTTGCAAGCTTACTCGAATCTTATGGCTTTGATCAGAATGTTGATGAGCCTTGTGTTTACAAGAAAATCATCAACATGTCAATAGCTTTCCTCGTGTTGTATGTGGATGATATCCTACTCATTGGGAATGGTGTAGGTTTTCTAACTGATGTAAAGAAATAGTTGGTCGCCTAATTCCAAATGAAAGATTTGGAAGAGACACGGTTTGTTCTAGGGACCAGATCATCAAGGATCGTAAAAACAAAAGGTTTGTCTTATCTCAAGCATCGTATATTGACAAGATGCTTGTCAGATATTCGATGCACAATTCCAAGAAGTATTTTTTACCTTTCAGGCATGGAATTGTATTGTCTAAGAAGCAGTGTCCTAAGACTCCTAAAAAGGTTAAGGCAACGAGACAAATTCCCTATGCATCGGCTATTGGTAGCCTTATGTATGTAATGTTATATACTAGACCTGAAATTTGCTACACAGTAGGGATTGTCAGTAGATATCAATCCAACCTAGGATTAGATCACTAAACAGTGGTCAAAACAATCCTCAAGTACCATCAGAGAACGAGGAACTATATGCTTGTGTGTGGAGATAAGGATTTGATCCTTAAAGGATACACAAACTTTGACTTTCAAACTTATTGGGATTTGGAGATAAGGATTTGATCCTTATAGGATACACAGATTCTGACTTTCAAACTTATTGGGATTCTCGAAAATCCACATTAGTGTCAGTGTTTACTCTAAATGGAGGAGCTATAGTTTGGCAAAGCATCAAACAAGGATGCATCATAGACTCCACTGTGGAAGCCAAATATGTAGTTGCTTGTGAAGCTACTAAAGAGGTTGTTTGGCTTAAGAAGTTTTTACTGATTTGGAAGTTGTTCCAAATATGTCTTGTCGTCACACTTTATTGTGATAATAGTGCTGTTGTGGCAAATTTTAAGGAACCTAGGAGTCATCGAAGAGGCAAACACATTAAATGGAAATATCACTTGATTCAGGAGATTATGCTCGAGGTGACGTGATTTTCATGAAGATTGCTTCGGAGCACAACGTTGCTGATACCTTTACAAAGGCTCTCACGACTAAAGTGTCAAGGGTCATCTAGAAAGTCTGGTCTACGGGACATGTGACATATTATCTAGGGCAAGTGAGAGATGTTACTGGGGTATAGTGTATGCCCTAGTTTATTGTATTTTGTACTTTATTTATATTGTACATTTGGCTACCTAAGCTTGAGGACAGGTGGGAGATTGTTGGTATTAATGTCCTAAATTTCTCTTTTATTCGCATTGTTTGTAAACAATGTATAAAGAAATTGTATTAATAAAATAATTATTCTTTTATGAGCATATACTCAATCCAATAAACTAAGATCCCAGGTTATTTTATGTAATTTAAACATGTATGTAGAGACATACAGGTGGATCATGTTTAAATGATAACCTAAATGGTCTGTAGTAGATGGATAAGGCTGGATACTTTATCCTGGTGAGACTTGAAGGAACTCTTATCAAAGAGACCCATGAGCGGAAGTAAGATCATTCGGTATCCCATTGTGATAGAACATACACATTTATCAAAGAGACCCATGAGCGGAAGTGAGATCATTCGGTATCCCATTGTGATAGAACATACACATTTATAACCAAATAGTAATAGTTATGCAAAACTCTAAATTACGGCATGCTGCAAAAGGAAAATACTAAGGATCACCCTTGAAGAACTATTCTTCTCATTCCCTCAATCTTACTACACGATCGTTCACCAACACGAACGTCACGTGATGCGTGGAAAATGGAGGTAAGTAAATATGTGTTCATCGTTCATTCTCCATGTGTCGCTGGTCATGCATTGGACTAAGGGATATGCAATATGCGTTTGATGACCATGCGTTCCTGCCACAAGTTTTCTTGCTCTCTCGCCAAGTATAACGAGATCGCAAGTTTCTTGGGTGATCCGAGGTCAAACTCAAGGACTTGTAGCTAAATGTCATGAAGTAAAGTGTTTGTAGCGAAGAATAAAAGAATTTGAAGGTCATGGGCTATTCTTTACTCTTACTCTAACTAACAAATTAAGCAGTGGAAGTATGACTGTGAGAGATAGAGACACAAAAACTATTAACAAGTAATAAAATGCATGGGAAAATAGATAAAATGGTGGGGATGTCTTCACCGCATCAATAAGCTTGATCGCAAGGGTAACCTCAGCCAGCGCAAGCTATGCGATTATGCTACACACACTTGACAAAGACACATGCGATGCATATGCGATAGTGTCGAGAGGCCTTATGTCTAAGTCTCTATTCTTACTCACATGCTCCCACATATAAACAAGATGATCGCATACCACTGTATCCTACTCCTGGACGCATGCAATGTGACCACATACTTTCATATCCTATCTGTAGGGTGCATACGCTGTGTAATAGCAAATAGAGCTTATCTCTAAGCCTCTATTCTTGCCTATGCAATCCAATCTGACTCTCTCAAGCCTAGATTTTGTTTTTAGAATACTCTCTCAAGTATGCCTAAATGATGAATGATGCACTCATAAGACAAGGTAATCACATAAACATGGTTGACATAAGATTATTCCTATCTCTAGGAACACTGCTTATTTTGCTTAATGCATTCCACCACTTACCCTCCTGGGCAGTTACTACCACTGAACAGTTCATAGACAAGCATTGCTACAGCATCACACTAAGCAAATAGGATTTTCTCACAACACTCGCGCAACGCACACCTCTCGGTGGTTTGCTACATGCTTCATATATCTATGTCGAATTGTTAAGTATGCGATACTCTAGCAATCTTACTTAGTTTTTGCGATGAAAGTAAAGAATGATGAGAAAATGAAGATGGAATCGAAGGAAATAGAGAAATGTATTGATTGCAAAATGTATTAAACTTTTAAGCCACAATGTAATACAATACAGAGGTAGAAGAGATATGGAGGGCTAGATGGGCAATGTCTTGCGTCCATTAGATGTGTGCCAAGGCTGCCGGTGGTGCCATGGATGGGCGGTAGAGTAGTCTCTCCCGAGATCTATCTCTGATGAGGCTCTGATCGTCACTCGGAATGAAGAACTGTCAAGAATATCTTCCCATGCTTTCATCTTGATCACAAGGATTTACCCGAAGGCAGAAGCTTGGATGATTTCAAGTTATGCTCTAAGGCTTCTATTTATAGAGCTTGATCACCGACAGCATTAATGGTCCTTCTCTGAAATTCTACAGCTAACAGCATGATGGACCTGCTCTGAATCTCTACTGCTAACGGCGTGGTAGGTGAAATGTCAACATCGCCTTTTGATACTCCCGAGGTATGCATTCGGTCTTGGTTTTCGAAGTACCAATGCATTCCACCACCCTCGCATTCATCCCTCTATTGTGGTTATTATTCCTTAGCTGCAACGTCTATGCAATGGACGCATTCGGTTAATGGCCACAACATCCTTGCGTCAAAACGTATGCAATCGCATATGTGACGCCTCTTTGATGGCGAGATTCACCGCATGCGATCGATTCCTGCGTTAGCTACAAAAATAGACAATTGGACGCAAAATAACGCATAATAGTTGGTTAGCCGAGATTCTCATTGCTGATCAATGCAAGCTCATTTTCTCAAAATTCTTAGTACAATCATTGCATATTCTACTTAACAGCCCTCATAATTCTAAATAAAAAGCCTATAATAAC
Source organism: Benincasa hispida (assembly GCF_027475165.1). Lineage (NCBI taxonomy): Eukaryota > Viridiplantae > Streptophyta > Magnoliopsida > Cucurbitales > Cucurbitaceae > Benincasa > Benincasa hispida. The sequence goes on along the minus strand of NC_143478.1, from coordinate 49,728,253 downwards.
TTGCATTTCTACCCGTCATCACACCCTCAAACTTAGAATCATGCTTGTCCTCAAGTATGCCTTATACTCAAGAAATTCATAATTCACCCTCTGGCTTTCCTTTGCAATGACCAGCCTCTCAGAATATAATTTACTCATACCTCTAACCATGGCAACAACGCTCTCCTCAACTTCGGCTACTTCTTCAAAGAGATCTTTTCTAAGCTTAAATTCGGTAAGCCTCTGCTAAAAAAATTTTTACTCATGCTCTGCAACTTTTCTTTTAGCTTTCAACAATGCATTCATTCAAAATAGTTTAAGTTCTGTGATTTATTATTAGCAGGCGTTGAACCTGGTTACACTCTTCTTTTTGGCTTGCCACCATGGGTGTCATGTGGACAGCCAACCTCGGTTGCATGCATATTTAACTTGACTCTTGCCTTGGCTTAATTTGGGCTTGTGCCAGACAGAGAAGTTGCTCTTATGCGTTGATGATGGCCACTTACTTTTGTTTTGGCTTACCTACACGGGTGTCATGCGAAGTATCCAACTACGGGTAAGTGCCTCACAACTCAACTCTTATTAGCTTGAGTTTCCCTTTTGCATTGACAGTGGAGTTTTTATTATAGAACATTTTTTTTAAGGGCATTGCAATGTAATGAACGCATTTTCCGGGACCACTGCCACCCCTAAACTTAGAGATCAGCAGCGCTCTTGCCAAAAAGCTGAAGATAAACTCATCAGGAATGTGGTAACAAATGTTTGAGCAGAGGTATACACACAACAAAACTTAGGCTGTCACTCTTTGAAGAAGCTATTAAAGGTGAGGTGAGCGATGTTTAGTTAGTGGATGTGGTGAATTATAAGTACCATCATGGATGCTAATTTATCAATGCAAAGGTAGGCAATCGGTCAAAAGAGAATTTCCTAAGGATAATGCATAAAAGATAACAAGAAAAGAACCTTTGAGTAGAATAACACTTGCAACCATGCCTTAGAATTCATGCAGTCAAAGCCATGCGTTGAATGATGGAGAGGATTCTTCCGTTGTAACTTCGTACCGATGAGAACTATTGTCGCACCAACAAGGAGAAAACGCACCATATCCAAGAAAGCAGCTTCATATCTAAAACAACAATAATTAAAATAAACTAGACTAAGAAAGCAAGGTAAAGATAGAGTAGAAGACATCCCTAGAAAAATGGAAGTGAGGTCACCGCAAGGAGTCTTCCATGAAGGAGATTGATCTTAACTGCTTGGGTCAAGAGGCTTGTCGTGACCATTGGAACTTCCGGAAATTGTTGGAGGCATGTTGGTCATCACACTCTTATAACTACCTTTAGCTCATGCGATTGATTGCCTTTCTATCTTGGGGTCAATACTGGCTTTCGGTGCATCGCCTACACTTCAAATATTGTGTGCAACTTGGTCACACAAGCTACAATACTCCCAAGGTAAAAAGGTTTCCTGCGAAAACACAAAACTCAACAAACTATTAGCTGTCAAGTCCCCAGCAACGGCGCCAAAAACTTGATGCGTGGAAAATAGAGGTAAATAAATATGTGTTCATCGTTCGTTCTCCATGCGTCGCTGGTCATGCGTTGGACTAAGGGATATGAAATATGCATTTGATGACCATGCATTCCTGCCATAAGTTTTCTTGCTCTCATGCCAAGTATAACGAGATCGCAAGTTTCTCGGGTGATCTGTGGTCGTACTCATGGACTTGTAGCTAAATGTTATGAAGTAAAGTGTTTGCGACGAAGAATAAAAGAATTTGAAGGTTATAGGCTATGCACTACTCCTACTCGTAACTAACAGATTAAGCAGTGGAAGTATGATTGTGAGAGACAAAGACACGACAACTGTTAACGAGTAATAAAATGCATGGGAAAATAGATAAAACGGCGGGGATGTCTTCACCGCATCAATAAGATTGATCGCAAAGGTAACCCCAGTCAGTGCATGCTATGCGATTATGCTACACACACTTGACAAAGACGCATGCGGTGTATATGCGATAGTGTCGAGAGGCCTTATGTCTAAGTCTCTATTCTTGCTCACGTGCTCCCACACATAAACAAGATGACCGCATACCACCGTATCCTACTCCTGGACACATGCGATGTGACCATATACTTTCATATCCTATCTGTAGGGTGCATACGCTGTGTAATAGCAAATAAAGCTTATCTCTAAGCCTCTATTCTTGCCTATGCAATCCAATCTGACTCTCTTAAGCCTAGATTTGGTTTTTAGACTACTCTCTCAAGTATGCTTAAATGATGAATGATGCACTCATAAGACAAGATAATCACATAAACATGGTTGACATAAGATTATTCCTATCTCAAGGAACACTGCTTATTTTGCTTAATGCATTCCACCACTTACCCTTCTGGGCAGTCAGCTACCACTGAATAGATCATAGACAAGCATTGCTACAACATCACACTAAGCAAATAGGATTTTCTCACAACACTCGCGCAACGCACACCTCTCGGTGGTTTGCTACATGCTTCATATGTCTATGTCGAATGGTTAAGTATGCGATACTGTAGCAATGTTACTTAGGTTTTGCGATGAAAGTAAAGGATGATGAGAAAATGAAGATAGAATCGAAGGAAATAGAGAAATGTATTGATTGCAAAATGTATTAAACTCTTAAGCCACGATGTCTAGATACGACCAGCTGAGTGAACTATTGTATAGTAACACTCCATAATCGTTTCGTCTCTCTATCAGCTATCGTTTAGTGAATTCAATTCACTTAACAGCAATTTCATGAGTTCTTACTGAGAATAGCAACTCTATTAAATTTAGGAAAACATTTTTCCTTTTATCTCACGGTTACCATAAAATCACCAATAACCTTCCACTCAATTTGTTATTAGAGAAAAAGAGATAATATCCAATAATTAATATTATTATAAATATATATGATAACTAACTTACCATATTATATTTATAACCTATAGTTTTAATATTTCATCTCATGAAACATAAAAACTATAGCTCTTTTTCTATTTTATGGTACTTAATGTAAAACACATTTACATTAATCCTCCATTGATGTATCTAATATATCACACCGATCATATCATATATAATCGATTTTCCTCTTGTCAATTTAAACATTTCAAATCAACACCAAGAACTGATTCTCAACTTGAATCCATTGAGCTACAAAGAGGACCTTATGGACCTGTAGCTTGAAGCTCCAACGGTACATGAATAACTTACTAAACTTTTTAGTCACGAGATCCACCATCCGTTAACTGTCAGGCACTCCACTAAAGACCGACAGCTACACTCTCCTTACTACAGATATATTTTGTGTCCATATCATCCAATCAACAGTGCGATAACTGTAGGATTGTATCAATTGCAATGAAAGCACAAGGATCATCTAAGCACTCAAATTCACTAATTTTAGCATAATATAAAGCATATTTCTGCAGAAAAAATGGGTTTCAAGACATATCTCTTGTAGAACTTCTTCAAAGCTCCTTCTCCAAATGCAATCTTCTCCATATCTTGTTGTAGACCACCTCAAGATCTTCCTCACTATTCTCTTGGTGCTCTAGATTGAGTTGTGGGACTCAAAACAATATTGAATCAAGGGATGAAAGAGAAAAGCTCACTGCTGCAACCTTGTTGAAGAACCATTCTTCAAACTGAATTTTCTCTCAAAATTCTGTAGATTACATGCCCGATTTTCACTTTAATCTTCTCATTATATTGCAGATCAATGATAACTTATAGAAATACAAGTTATTTATGCCACCTTATCTAGATATTGCTGCCAAAATATAGTGAATATGCGCCGAGTGTATGGAAATTAGCTTCAAAATACAATAATTATAAATTATCGCAACTACAACCACTAACATAATTAAAATGGAAGAAAAGGAGAATTTTACTCTGTTTTGCAGGAAACCGAGTCACCGCTTGTGCTCGAGGCTCAAGAAGAATTGATCAATGCATCTCTGTCACATTGCGCCCGTCAATTAGCAATGAAGAGACGATTAACGCAATGACGGCGGAATGCAACAGTCGATCCAGAGCTGACTTTCAACCTTATGCAGTAATAAAAACAACACCACATGCGAACTCATGATCGAAAGATGCAGCTGAGCAACGCAAAAGCAGAGGATTGAGACACATGTACAACTAACAGTTGTACAAAATTGACAGGGAATAATATCCCTCAATCTTCGGAATTTCCATAACAACAAGTGGGGACCACGAGTCCGAAGTCAAAGATTCTCACCTATAAATACCCCATGGATTTCAGAGAAAATGCTACTGGATACGGGGCTAATTGCTGCTAAAGTGTTGAGAGAAAAGGTTGAGTTGAGTGCTTAACTGAAGAAATCTGGGAAGAAGAAGAGACAAGGCCGAGAGGTGAGTCTCAGTTTTATTTTGCTAAGTACCCGATGGGAAGCTCTATATTGAGAACCCAACTATTGGTTGAGCAAGCCTGAGAGGGAAACTCATCCATCCATCTGATCCATCTAATCTAGCAAGCAGATTTCCACCCAAATTGGTGCCAAGACGTTGGTGTTTGTTTGTATCTGTTCTATCTCTTTTCATCATTGTATTTCACTTTCTTTATCTCTTCATTCACACACCATGTACCAAATGCTTAATAGATATATTAAATGTTTCGATTGCTTTCATACTCCATTTTCTGTCTACTTCCGCTCCTCTGTCAATCACTTTCTCCATGAGTCTTTTAATCCCCTGGTAGTTAATATGAATTAAACGAGTACTTAATCTATGTTCAAGAGATAATTGCATTTAGTTAAGGCATGTAAGACGACATCTTCACTTGTGAGAGCAGAAGTGAAGATGCCATTCTGATCTATTGAGAGAAGGTTAAAAGAATGCATTAACTAAAGCGAGTAGTACTTCCAGATATGGAAGTAACCTTACATTCATTACGCTTGTCTTTGTTTCACCACAGACATGTGGGAGCGCGGCCGATCACTGAGAGGTGTACGCCAAGAGAAAAGCGGAATCGTACTTATGGCTTCAACACAATTAAGAAATTTGCGTTGTTTATATTAGTTATCTTTCTCTTTCTGTTTTGTACATAAGACTTGCCACCGCATTCCATGTTCTTTGCATAACCTTCACAGCCAGCCTAGACCCCAACATCTTGTATCATGAAGCTTGTATCTTGTATCATCTAGCTTAGGTTTACTATACTTATTTTATTATCGCATTTTTATTGCTTTCCTTTACTTTACCGCAATTTTATATACTTGTACAAAACACTCTTTAAAGATTGAAAAACCTAGTCGCATATCACAAACATACCACAATAACCTAAAACAATCCCTGTGTTTGACCTCGGATCATACCGAGAAACTTGCGGTTGAATTACACTTGGTTCCAACGTAAGGAAACTTGTGACAACGCAAGGCATACTACAAGAACATTCATAATTAACACATATCTAGAAGTAGTATCGCATCATTTCTCGCATAACATAGCATATCTTTTAGCAATCAATTCCATTGTCAACAAGTTTATGGTGTCGTTGTCGAGGATTGGTTAACGATTTGTTGTTTGAGTATATTTTTGTGATACGTGCAAGACATAAGGGATTATGTGGCGCCAGATTTCTATAATTTCTCACCAAGAATTTCAAGACCTATGGTTGAAGGGAATGTGAGCTTTGAGGTGAAACCTATTATGCTACAGATGATTCAGAATGTGGGACAATTTGGAGGATTACAAGGAGAAGACCCACACGCTCATCTGACAAATTTTGTAGACATGTGCAGTGCATTCTCCATGCCTGGTGTGACTCAAGAAGGGCTTAAGCTATATTTATTCTCGTACACATTGCGGGATGAAGCCAAGAGGTGCAAGCATTAGAGCTGGATGAAATGAATGAATGGGAGCAGTTGGTTGATAGGTTCATGAACAGATTCTTTCCTCTGTCTGTCAACGCAAAGAGAAGGAGGGATGTTTTGAATTTCGAACAAAAGGGTTACGAAATCTTGAGCACCACCTGGGTGTGATTCTGACAGTTAGTGAAGAACTGTCCGTACATCAGGATTCTTGATAGTATTTTGATGGAAACCTTTTACAATGGCTTAGACCAATTAACGCAAGCAGTTGTTGAGGCCTCTGCAGAAGGAGGATTAATGAATAAGTCATATATGGAAGCAAAAAACATATTGGATCACATCTCGCGTCATTCTAATGAGTGGGTTGATACTGGGCTCGAGGTAAGAGGTCAGGTGGAAGAAAGAGTAGAAAGTGTTAATGTTTCAACAGACACAATGAGTGCACTGGTCGATCAAATGACCACAATGACCTCGCTTCTTCAGACGGTGGCTAATCAGCAGAGAACTCTCTCTCAAGGATCAACGCAAGTTAATGCGGTGACTCACGTGCCCGCAATGAGGAGAGGGACATCCAGTAGGAGTCTGCCCATGGACTCAACAACTCGTATATGCTGTCTACAATGAATCATTTGGCAACATCCACAACCCTGGTTGGTGGGATTACCCAATTTTTGGCTTGGACAAGAATCTCAATTAGGAGAGCCATAGTTTCTATCAATTTAGTTATCAAGGGGATCGAGGCAACCTTTCAGTCTTCACTAATCCGGACTACAACCCAAACAATTCTCAACGTACACCACCCTGTTACCTACTGTCCTTATATGATACCTCTTGCAGCACCTCGTCTCTGGAGACATCGTTAAAACATTATATTGAAAAGAGCGAGGCAATGAGACAATCGCAAGCTGACTCCCTAAAAGAATTAGAAGAACAGATAGATTAACTTGCGAGGGAATTAAAGAAGACAACGCCTGGTACGCGGCACAGAAACTCAGAAGTAGTGGAGCCCAGAGGTAAAGAACAATGTCATGCAGTGACATTGAGGAGTGGCAAAACAACAGCCCCTATTATGCCAAAAGCACCAGATGCTGCAATAACACCAATAGAGTTGACTGTTGATGATGACCAGTTGACTAATATTGGAAAAAGTACCAGTTCAGAAGTAAGCTCGTCTACAAAAGATGAAGCTTCTCAAGACATGAATTCGCAATCAACGCAACCTCCAGCTAATGACACACAGCAACCACAGGACCTCACCAAATAGCCAAGTGAATAAGAAATATGGCGGGATCCTCCACCTTTCCCGTCCAGGCTGAAAAAGAAAGATGATAGCAAGCAATTTCAGAGGTTTATGGACGTTCTCCGACAGCTACACATTAATATTCCCTTGATAGAAGCATTAGAGCAGATGCTGAATTATGTGAAGTTTCTCAAGGATATTCTCGCCAATAAGAGAAAGGTTGGGGAAAATGAAATAGTTGTGTTAACATATGACTGCAACGCTCTGTTTCAAAACAACCTCCCCACTAAAATGAAGGACTCTGGGTCCTTTACATTGCCCTGCAAGATAGAAAGGAAGATGGTTGGGAATGCACTGTGTGATTTAGGGGCAAGCATAAATCTGATGCCCTTGTCGATTTTTAAGAAGCTGGATATCACGAAGTAAGACCAACCACGATCACATTACAGCTGGCCGATAGATCGATTCCTGAGGGCAAGATAGAAAAGGTTCTCATGCAAGTGGACAAGTTTATCTTCCCGGAAGACTTTGTCATATTGGACTATGAAGTCGATAGAGAAATCCCTATAATCCTTGGTCGTCCATTTCTCGCCACAGGGCGAGTGCTGATCGATGTGCAGAAAGGAGAACTGATTATCAGGGTCGACGATCAGGAAGTAAAATTCAACATGCTCAATGCGTTGAAGTACCTAGGTGATATAGAGAACTGCCAATATATCAAGGAACTGCGGGAAAAACATTAGCACAAACCCCTGAAGGAGTTGGAGGAAGAAGACTTTGAAATCGGCGCAATGATAGAGGAGTGTTGCAACGCAATTCAGGTAGAATTTAATTTTGAGCTGCTCAAGTTATCTGAACGGACATCACAACGCATTAAACCATCTTTGGAAGAACCACCCGTGTTAGAGTTAAAGTTGTTGCCCGTGCACCTTAAGTACACATACTTAGGAAGTAATGACATGTTACCTGTTATCATTTCTTCATCGCTGAGTAAGGAGAAAGAAGATGCACTCATACAAATCCTATGAAATAATGCAAAGGCCTTAGGATGGACTTTGGCAGACATTCGAGGAATCAGTCCTTCGTATTGTATGCACAAGATTCGTCTAGAAGAAGAAAAGACTGGATTAAACGTCGTTTGAACCATGCCATGAGGGAGGTCATGAAGAAGGAAATAGTAAAGTGGTTGGACGCAGGTGTCATCTACCCGATATCTAATAGCAGCTGGGTGAGTCCAGTGCAGTGTGTTCCAAAGAAAGGGGGAATGACAGTCATCACTAATGACAAGAATGAATTGATTCCCACAAGGATAACTACGGGGTGGAGAATTTGTATGGATTATTGCAAGCTGAATTTGGCCACTAAAAAGGACCACTTCCCACTCCCGTTTATAGATCAGATGTTAGAGACTTGCGGGGAATGAATTTTTCTACTTTCTTGATGGCTATTCAGGGTATAACCAAATAGCAATTGCGCCGGAGGACCAAGACAAGACAACCTTTACGTGCCCATTTGGTACGTTCGCATTCCGACACATGCCATTTCAACTCTGTAATGCACCAGGCACTTTTCAATGATGCATGATGGCAATATTTTAAGATTTCTTGGAGGAGTCAGTCGAGGTATTCATGGATGATTTCTCAGTCTTCGGCAGTAATTATGACTACTGTTTGTCTAACCTTGAAAAGGTCTTGAAGAGATGCGTGGCAAAAAATCTTGTTTTGAACTGGGAGAAATGCCACTTCATGGTGGAAGAAGGTATAGTTCTAGGTCACAAAATCTCTAAGGCAGGATTGGAAGTTGATTAGGCAAAGATCGACGCAATTTCAAAGTTACCTCCACTAGTGAACGTAAAAACACTTAGGAGCTTTCTGGGACACACTGGGTTTTATAAAAGATTTATTCGCAACTTCTCTCAAATCGCAAGGCCTCTAAGTGCACTCCTTGAAGCTGACCGAGAATACAATTTCGATGATGCGTGCACCAAAGCATTCAACACATTGAAGGATGCACTCATCTCTGCACCCATTTTGATTGTGCCAGATTGGACGCAACCATTTGCGTTGATGTGCGATGCTAGCGGATATACTGTAGGCATAGTTTTAAGTCAGCGCAAGGATAAGGTATTGCATCCTATTTATTATGCAAGTAAAACATTGAATGATGCACAGGAAAACTATACAACCATAGAAAAGGAAATGCTTGCAGTGGTGTTTGCACTGGAGAAGTTTTGGCAGTACTTAATCAGAATAAACGTGGTGGTGTATACAGATCACTCTGCGATAAAGTATTTGATGTCGAAAAAGGATGGAAAGCCAAGACTTATACGGTGGGTGTTGCTTCTGCAAGAGTTTGACCTAGAGATTAAAGACCGGAAGGGCACCGAGAACCAAGTCACAGATCATTTGTCAAGATTGGAGAATTGCGAGGTTCAAGGGACACTTTTATTTTAATGTATTTTAAGTCTCTAACCTTCTAAATATTTCTATTTTACATCAAATTACAAGTTCAACGACTTCTTAATATTTATCTAATGGGTAGTTGCAAATATAACGAGCAGGCCCAAATATTAGCATATACAGCACAAAATGCAAAAAATATACATATATAGAAATAGCAAAATTTGGATTTAACTTTAGAATCTATTAGTGATAGACCATATAAATGGTAGGAGTATAGAATCTAGTGTTCATATACATAAGAATCCAACTAACCCATTAGATATTGATGTCTTACATCAAATTACAAGTTCAACGACTTCTTAATATTTATCTAATGGGTAGTTGCAAATATAACGAGCAGGCCCAAATATTAGCATATACAGCACAAAATGCAAAAAATATACATATATAGAAATAGCAAAATTTGGATTTAACTTTAGAATCTATTAGTGATAGACCATATAAATGGTAGGAGTATAGAATCTAGTGTTCATATACATAAGAATCCAACTAACCCATTAGATATTCATCTTTGTCATACTTGAATCAAATTTTAGGTCTTCAATCTTTGTTATACTTGAGTCATCAATCCTGTTTGAAAATTTAGTAAACATTTCATAAGCTTCTAGCATATCCCTTAATTCATAATAAGCCTGCTAATTTTGAGATGCTTTTCTCACATATTTGTATGATTTTCTATGTTATTCAAGCATCTGATGTTCCAATGAAGTTGAATTGGGTGAATATGATTTTGGGTAGAATTTTTTACTTTTTGTTTCTTTTCCACTAAATATTATATTGCAAAGTAAGAAGCCTGAATCCTACTTATTATATAGAATATGTTCATGAATTTTACTTTTTCGGTTCTCTTCATCAATAAATTAATATAAATATATACGAAGGTGACATCATTTAATTGATTAAAATATCGAATAGTCATTTTAAGTGTGAGGAATTCAAACTCATCTCCTTAGATTTGAAAAGTCAAAATATTTAATGACCGAGTAATGTTAAGTACCTTATTGATAAAAGAGAGTGATTGGTGTATGTTTAGAATAATTAAAGTTATTAATTTTTAAAGATAAAAGAATTTATGAATAGTTACACTTGTAAAGTAATAGCATCATCCTTCTTAAAATAAATATTAAAATTGTTGTATGATTTAGTTTATAGGTGCTCCAAGCATATCTTTTCTTTTCCCATTCGAATAGATCATTTAATTTAAAATATAATTAGCCATTAAATTATTCTTCTAAATTATCAACGAGGAACTGCCTCTTCATAATATTAATCTATTATATTGTTCTCTCTTTTCATGTAAAATCCACACAGTCCAGCCATTGACATCAATCTTAGAAGTTGAATTATTTGATGTTTGGGGAATTGACTTCATGGGCCCATTTCCACCATCCGAAGATCATCAATATATTCTGGTTGCAGTTGATTACTATTGAAATGGGTTGAGGCCATCGCATGTGCCAAAAATGATGAGGTCACAGTGGCGAATTTTCTGAAGAAGAACATCTTAGCTCAATATAGGACGCCATAGGCCTTAATCAGCAATGAGGGCTCTCACTTTATCAACTGCATAATCGCCAACCTATTGACTAAATTCAACGTCAGCCATTGAGTTGCAACTGTTTATCACCCACAAACCAATGGGCAGGTAGAGATTTCTAATAGAGAGATCAAAACTATCTTGGAGAAGGTAGTCAATACTTCCAGGAAGGATTGGTCACCAAGGCTTGATAAAGCACTGTGGGCTTACAGGACTGCCTACAAAACACCAATTGGCATGTCTCCGTATGCCCTAGTCTTTGGAAAAGCTTGTCATCTACTACTCGAGTTGGAACATAAGGTGATGTGGGCATGCAAGAAGCTGAAGTTTGATTTAGCAAGTGCGGGGAAAGTCCGAAAGCTACAATTGAACCAGCTGGTCGAATGGCGAAGGGACGCCTACCAGAATGCCAAGATCTATAAGGAGAAAACCAAGAAATGGCACGACGATCGCATAAACGATCGGGCATTCACCGAAGGTCAATAGGTATTACTATTTAACACACGTTTGCGATTGTTCCCAGGGAAGTTGAAGTCCCGCTGGTCTGGGCCATTCCAAATCAAGACAATCTTTCCTCACGGCGCAGTGGAACTAACAACTTTAGATTGGAATGACGCATTTAAAGTCAATGGTCAATGAAGTAAGCCCTACTATGGAGGCGATTTCGATCGACGCATGGACACCATTGACTTGGGCAAGCAGGATTAAACCGCTTGCAGGGGGAGAAATTGCGGTAATTCTAAGAACTTCTTTCAATCAGCTTCCTTATTTATGTTTACTTGCTTTCCTTACAGCTTTCTTTTATTGCTTTCTAAATTCCGTATTTACTTTCTATTAGAATTAGTCTTTAATGCTTTTTGTTTTTCCTTCCAATCTAATTTCACATGTATTTCCATACCTTAAATTTAGTAGTGCCAGTCGTAGAATTTTTGTGAATGATTGGATGAATCACTGCAAAGTCTTTTCGACTCATGTTTTGATGAATTAAGAAGAAAAGAATATAAACTGGTATGTAACAAAATGACAGGTGTAGTGAGCGATACCAAGAGACACCATGCATCCAGTTCACCCAAATGCATTGCGGTGAGGGGTGTGTTGCGTGCGTATATGTCCTTTGGCCGTCCTTAGCTACATGCATTATGTTGAGGTATCCTCCAGAAATGTGTTTAGTTAAGGGGTGTGTTGATGGGATGTATGCGTGTTGCCCGTCCTTGGCAAAAATGTATCTGCGTTTATTGGAAGCATGGTGTGAATGTTAATCGTGCACCCTTCTGAATCAAATTTGAAAGAAAAAATCAAATTCTTTGACTTGTACAGGCAACAAAATTTTTTGTATTGCATTCATTTATAATTACTTGTATACTTTGTTAATATTCAATACAATTGAGTACATATTCAATCCACTTTTTGCTTGTGCCTTTTTCTTTATCATCCTTTGTCAATATTTGCGATATTCTCAATCTTTTACTTTTGTGTTTTTCATTGCGTTGCTATGATGTATCATATGTTATACTTAGAAACATTTCTCATACTTAGTAAATTCTGAATAACACTTAGTTAATTCTTAGTTTAGCAGTACTTTACCTTTTATCTTTCAAAGTTCTACTCAAACCTTCTTTTTGAAATTTTCTTCTAAGTGTTTGTCTAGTATATCCAAACAAGGCAATGAGGACCTTGCTCATCTTTAAATTTGGGGGTGGGGAAGGTCTGAGTAGAAAATGCGTCCATTTTCTATATAAAAAAAAAATTATACAAAACTCCAATGTCAGCGCAAGGGAAAACATAAAAAATATTCCCAACTTGATAAGAGTTTAGTTGTGAAAGAAGCCTGCCCGTAGTTGGATGTTCGTATGACACTCGTAGGAGCAAGCCAAAACGAAGGCAGGTTTCCAAGAACAATGCAGTATGAAAAAAAAATAATAAAAAAAATAAAAAAAATAAAAGTAAGTAAGAGACAACTCCTCTGAATATCATGAGTTAAAGTTGAAATTAGCACACAACCGTAGTTGGATGTTCGCATGACACCCGTGGGGACAAGCTAAAACGAAGAGTGTAACCATGGTCAATAGTCTCTAAATAAATGACGCAAAGTTTTGCTCACTGCATATAGATACATCAAGTGGTTTTGACAAAGAAGAGATAAACATTCTATTTTGAAGACTAGAAAAGCATCTTTGAGCAGAATTTTGTTACATAGAAGAATAAAGTAGGGTTTTGTTAAGAATTAGTAAGGATAGAAGGAAATTGCGATGTCAAGTAATGTGCCTATGTGTAACATTCGGAAAAACCAATCGTCACAAAAATATAGGACAGGAATTGAGCATGATTGCCTTAGTAGAAGATATGCTTGAGGACAAGCATATATCTAAATTTGGGGGTGTGATAACTTGTAGAAATACAAGTTATTTATGTCACCTTATCTGGATATTGCGGCCAAAGATAGTGAATATGCGCCGAGTGTATGGAAATTAGCTTCGAAATACAATAATTATAAATTATCGCAACTACACCCACTAACATCATTAAGATGGAAGAAAAGGAGAGTCTTACTTTGTTTTGCAAGAAACCGAGTCACCACTTGCGCTCGAGGCTCAAGAAGAACTGATCAATGCTTCTCTGTCACATTTCGCCCATCAATCAGCAATGAAGAGACGATTAACGCAATGACGGCACAATGCAACAGTCGATCCAGAGCTGACTTTCAACCGCATGCGGTAATAAAAATAACACTGCATGTGAACTCACGATCGAAAGATACAGCTGAGCAACGCAAAAGCGGAGGATTGAGACACGTGTACAACTAACAGTTGTGCAGAATTGACGGTCTGATTGCATAATAGAAGGAATAATATCCCTCCATCTTTGGAATTTCCATAACAAAAAGTGGGGACCACGAGGCCGAAGTCAAAGATCCTCACCTATAAATACCCCATGGATTTCAGAGAAAAAAAATATGCTACTGGATACGAGGCTAATTGCTGCTAAAGTGTTGAGAGAAAAGGTTGAGCTGAGTGCTTAACTGAAGAAATTCGGGAAGAAGAAGAGACAAGGCCGAGAGGTGAGTCTCAGTTCTATTCTGCCAAATACCCGTCGAGAAGCTCTATGTTGATAACCCTGTTACTGGTTGAGCAAGCCTGAGAGGGAAGCTCATCCATCCATCTGATCCATCCAATCCGGCAAGCAGATCTCCACCCAAATTGGTGCCAAGATGTTGGCACTTGTTTGTATCTGTTCTATCTCTTTTCATCATTGTATTTCACTTTCTTTATCTCTTCATTCACACACCATGTACCAAATGATTAATAGATATATTAAATGTTTCGATTGCTTTCATATTCCATTTTCTGTTTACTTCCGCTCCTCTGTCAATCACTTTCTCCATGATGTCTTTTTAATCCCCGGTAGTTAATATGAATTAAATGAGTACTTAATCTGTGTTAAAGAGATAACTGCGTTTAGATAAGGGATGCTAGACGGCATCTTCACCTGTGAAATCAGAAGTGAAGATGCCATTCTAATCTATCGAGAGAAGGTTAGAAGAATGCATTAACTAAAGCGAGTAGTACTTCTAGACATGGAAGTAACCTTGCGTTCATTACACTCGTCTCTGTTTCACCATAGACATATGGGAGCCTGGCCCATCACTGAGAGGTGTACGTCAAGAGAGAAGCGGAACCATACTTATGGCTTCAATGCAATTAAGAAACTTGTGCTACTATATTAGTTATCTTTCTCTTTCTGTTTTGTACATAAGACTTGCCACTGCATTCCATGTTCTTTGCATAACCTTCACAGCCAGCCTAGACCCCAACATCTTGTATCATGAAGCTTGTATCTTGTATCATCTAGCTTAGGTTTATTGTACTTATTTTATTATCGCATTTTTATTGCTTTCTTTTACTTTACCGCAATTTTATATACTTGTACAAAACACTCTTTAAAGATTGAAAAACGTGGTCACATATATCACAAACATACCACAATAACCTAAAACAGTCCCTGTGTTTGACCTCGGATCACACCAAGAAACTTACGGTGGAATTGCACTTAGTTCCAATGTAAGGAAACTTGTGACAACGTAAGGCATACTACAAGAACATTCATAATTAACACATATCTAGAAGTAGTATCGCATTATTTCGCGCATAACATAGCATATCTTTTAGCAATCAATTCCATTGTCAACAATCAACATGCAAAGAGAAGAGCTGCATGAGTTGCAGCTCATGCTTGGAGAAGACAAGGCAAATATATTGTTATATGTGTGAGCTAGTTAAATGATGGATAATGGAAAAAACCATTTTTTCCATTTTGTGTTTTTGTTTTCCAATTTTTCAATTTTATCTAAAAATAAAATTTTGATTTCAAAAACCTATTTGACTTTAGAAAAAGAAAAATTAATCAATTTCAGAAATTAATTATTAAATAAAACTTATTAATTTAATATCAAATATTAAATTAATTTTAACACATGTCCATCTTTATATAGTTAAATTCTCCTATTCCGTTTAATTCTAAAATTAAACATAATTACATTTCATATAATTACAAATTCCCTTAATTCTAATTTGAATGTTTCAAATTAACTTATCACGCTATCCTAGAGCTAGTCCGTTACGAGCTAGTAGGGGACCTTGCGGACCTACAGATCATGGGCTCCAACGATCCGAGATTAATTGGCTAAACTCATTAGACCAAATTAATCTCCATTCGTTAACTAATGGGTCATTCCTAAAGCCCATAGTTGCACTCCCCTCATTGTAGATATATTATGTCCACATGATTTAACCATAATCAGCAAGTCAACCCTTCACAGGTTGTTCGTAATAACGGTTGGGTCAAATATCTGTTTTACCCCTAAGATTATGTCTTATTCCTCAAGTCTCTACTGATCCTCTAATGAACAACCGGTTTGTGATCCAATCACCAAACTAAACTATCTCAGCCCAGTGAGAGGGTAGGGCCCCTTGTTTAAGACCTGGATTCAGTACTTGAGAGAACAACGTTTCTCCTATCCCTAAATCGGGTAAGCGTGAACTCCGTTTTGCACCCTATGTCCCCAGCTATCTATCCGGTCTTACCCCTGAAATTGGAGTCTTATTGAACTGCCGTTGTTGAACCAACCCTCAACTATGCAAATCTAAGGGCAATCTCGAATGAACAAGAGTTCATAGTTAGCTCAAGATTAAGATCGAGTTACCTAGGTCATCTAGGTGAAATAGTAAGTCTTAAACAATAAACAACGTTATAAAGTAAGAGTGACTTATTTCTTGGTCCTAATCTTATGCAAACTCATTGCATAAGACGCCCCCACTCCTCATGTCATAACATGCACGAATTAGGATCACATCATATGTAGCACTTTACAACTCTTTGTAACAACAAAAGAGTAGGCCGCATCCAATGGTGTTACCAGAATAAAGTACCCAACCTCATTCATGTACCATAGATCATTTTGACTATTTACTCGAACTCGATCCACTCTTATATCTCCACATAAAGTTCAAGTACTTATACAATAGTCATGGGTCTTAGTTTATTGGATTTAGACTTTCATACAATCTATGAGATCAATAACAAGTATATTGATAACATAAAATGTTTATCATTTTACAAACTCCGATTTTTTAGGACATAAAACCCAACAATACTCCCACTTAGACTAAAACTCCAGTGGATCAATATATACAAATATATACAATGTTGAGTTTACATGGAAAGAATAAAATGTACAAATACAATAAATTAGGGCATCACAATACACATCAATCTCCCACTTGCCCTAGTGATACAAAACTCGTAGACCTCGTCCTACTAGGTGACCCTCGAACACTTTAGCCGAGAGGGCCTTCATAAATGGATCAGCTAAGTTGTCTTGGGAAGCAATTTGAGTGACAATGACGTCTCCTTTGTGTACAGTCTCCCTGATGAGATGGTACTTCCGTTCGATATGCTTTCCCTTTTTATGGCTTCGTGGTTCCTTTGAATTTGCACTATTCCACTGTTGTCACAATGGAGAGTGACAAGCAGGTGCATGTTAGGAACTACTTCTAGATGTGTCAGGAACTTTCTGAGCCATACTGCTTCTTTTGCTGCTTCGCTTGCAGCTACATACTCAACATCCATTGTGGAGTTCGCAATCTAACTCTGCTTGATGCTCCTCCACACAACTGCTCCTCCGTTAAGAGTGACTACTTACCCAGAAGTTGATTTCCTCGAATCAATATCGGTATGAAAGTCAGAATCAATGTATTCAGTAAGGATCAGATCCTTAGGACCATAGACGAGCATATAATCTCTCATTCTCTGAAGATACTTGAGAATGTTTTTAACAGCGATTCAATGGTCATGACTAGGATTGGACTAAAATCTGCTGACAATTCCTACGGCATAGCATATGTCGGAACGAGTACATAACATTGCATACATCAAACTCCCAACTGCAGATGCATATGGAATTCGATTCATCTCCCCAACCTCTTGAGGTATCTTAGAACTCTGCTCCTTAGACAAGTGAATTCCATGTCTGAAAGGTAAAGATCCTTTCTTGGAATTTTGTATTTTATACCTAGACAACATCTTGTCTATATAAGATGCTTGAGATAATGCCAATGTTCTGTTCTTAAAATTCCAAACTATTTGGATTCCAAGAACATACTGTGCTTCTCCCAAATCTTTCATTTGGAATTGTGAAGCTAGCCATCTCTTAACGTCAGCGGGATATTCTACCTCATTCCCAATCAGTAGAATATCATCAACATACAACACCAGAAAAGCGATAGTTTTGTTGATGATCTTCTTGTATACACAAGGTTCATCAACATTTTGTTCAAAGCCATAAGATTTGATCGCAGCGTCAAATCTCATATTCCAGGATCGAGAAGCTTGTTTTAATCCATAAATGGATCGATTAAGCTTGCAAACTTTTACTCTTGACCCTACTATATAAATGATAACGAGAAGAAATGCACGTTATCATAGTGCTAAGTTCTTAAACAATGTTGGATTGCATTGATGAAATATGTTAAATTGCATCCATTAAGCATAAATTCTATAATATTGCGATCGCATGCATTTAGCGCATTAGAACAGTTGATCTTTGTATTTTTTGTGCAGAATATGCCTTAACGCAATGCAAGATTGTGATCATAGGAAATCATCGGTCGACCGCAACTTCACTGCAAGGCTTTGCGTTGATCGTGCTCGCAAATATTCACCTGAGCAGGATCGCTGCAACTTGGTCAGTGCAACATGGTGGGCGCATCCGGGTGAAAGGATAATTAAGAGCGATGGGACAAAAAGCTGATGATAGTCGAATCCAAATTATGTTGATAGCTGATAATTGTCATAAAGTACATTCAGCTTTATCGGTGACAATTATGCGGCGCATCAGTCAAGAATTAAAGTTGTCCCATCTGTACAACCAGGAGAGAGAAGCCGCCTTTCACCATGGATGCTCTATAAATACCAAGTGCACTCTTCAGAAAAGGGGTCCACCACTTTTACAATCTTTTGTTCCACAAGTTCACGCCTCTGTCCATAGTTTTCTTTCATTTTAAGGCGGACGCGAGGAAAAAAGTTGTGTCAGTAAATTGTTCTGGTAAGCTTGGGAGAGCGACGGAAGCTCCAAAGACAGAGAGAGGGTTGACGTCTGATGAAGCGGGAACATCTTTAGAACATAATAGAGATTTCAGTGTAAAAAGCCTCAGTCGGCAAGGAATTACTACCAGGCTCTCTACCTTACTTTTCATTGTCATTTTATACTCAACTCATATATAAAAATGGAATTTCCTTCTCTATATTTGTTCACTCTCTGTTATTCACACATGAGTTGTTAATCGAGTTGAATGGGTTGAGAAGCATTTAGCTAGCACCATTAAGGAATCTTCATTCTTTGCGATTATCTTGTTTATGTATGCTTCATTCGTCCATTAGAGATACTCGGGAGGGTAGTCTAAGGACAGAATCTAGACTTGGGAAGGTCAGGTTAGAATCTAGGTTTGGAAGAACCAGATTAGAACACATAAATGAGAGATAGGCATTTAGAAATGAGCACTATTTGTTATCAACGCATCGCATGCATCTTAGAGATAAGATATGATTGTACGCGGTCATCTTGCTTACATGCATTTTGCATCAACGCATAGGACAAGAGTAGAGACTTAGGGATAAGCTCTGTGGACACTTTGCATTCAACACATGCGTCCTAGACTTAGAAGCATCACATTTACATTGGAAAGTGACTTGTTGTGCATGGTTGAAACATGATCGCATAGTCTGATGCATTACCGAGTAACGCTAGCTAAAGATTTTCTCAACTCGTTCATCGCCTACTCATTTACATCTATCAACGCAACTGTCTTTCTCAAATTCGTTGCCTTTATTTATTTCTTTTTCATCAACGCAAACAACAAACCCAACACTTATTTATTTACTTGGTTACCACAAAGTTCTCATAAAAATTACCAATGCAATCTATTTTCATAAGTCCCTGTGTTTGACCCTGGACTTACCAGGAAACTCAGAGGAATTTACTTGAATTCCGCTGGGGAAAGTTGAATGCGCAATGCAATTCCATCAATGCATAACATCCATATTTCTATTTCATAAATAACAACCATCAAGTTTTTGGCGCCGTTGCTGGGGACTTCGGCAAAATAGTTTGTTAACGGTAATTTTTTTATTTCTTTGCAGAACTCTCAATCTCTAGCGAATTACGACCCGGAGATTGAGAGAACATTTAGAAGGAGACTGAAAGACTGGCAACAGCAACCACAATCTGATAAATAAGAGATGGCGAAGTAGCCTGGAAATGGAGCACCAAACGATAATAATGTCATGGTGAATCCAATTCTGTTGGCAAACGATCGCAATAGTCCTATTAGGGACTATGCATCGCTAAACCTCTATGATTTCTATCCGGGAATCATGAGGCCTGCCCTTGACGGAAGTAGATTCGAGATGAAACCAATGATGCTGCAGATGATCCAAATTGTAGTCAATTCGGAGGAAGGCGTGGCGAGGACCTGCACGCCCACCTCCAAAGTTTTATTAAAATCTGCAATACTATTGTGTCCCCGAACATCTCTGCTGAAGAAGTTCGGCTAACGTTATTCCCATTTTCTATTTATGATCAGGCTAGGAAATGGGTATATTCATTTGAACCAGGAGAGATTACTTCTTGGGAGTAGGTAGTGGAGAAATTTATGAAGAAGTATTTTCCACCTACCGAGAACACAAGACGAAGGAAGCTTATTACTAATTTTGAACAAGACATAGACGAATCGCTCAACGATGCTTGGGTGAGGTTTAAAAGGTTGGTCTGGGATTGTCCGCATAATGGGTTATTAGACTACCTTCAAATGGAGATTTTCTATCATGGTTTGAATCTCGCTTCGTAGACTGCTGCCAATGCGGTAGCCACTGGTGGTCTGCTCGACAAAACTTATGATGAGGCAAAGAATATCTTGGATCGAATCTCTAAAAACCATGAAGACTGGAGAGAGATGACTAGAGATTGAGACTTAAAGACTCTGACGCAAACAATGGTGCTAGTACATCATTACAAAACCAAATGACCGCAATGATGAATTTAATCCAAGGAATGGAGATCAGTAGCCCAACACCGCAAGGTGAGTAAATCAACGCAATCAGTCAGAACACCGCAAGGTGTGCAACTTGCAGAGATGGGCATGCGATGGAAGATTGCCCACAAAATCCACAATCTATCTACTTTCTGAAAAATAATCCCTTTTCAAACACCTACAACCCCGGGTGGAGAAACCACCCCAAATTTTTCTTGGAAGAATCAACAACAAAATTTTCAACCTGTGGCGCAAAAAAAAGGCCACTAGAATGCTTTCAACGCAACAATGGTCAACCGAGCAATCAAGCAAGTAGCTTGCAAAAACCGCCACAATCTTCTTCTTTGGAGAGCCTATTGAAGCAATATATAGAGAAAAACAAAACGGTGCTTCAAAGTTAGGCCACGTCCATCCGCAATCTTGAATTACAAATGGACCAGATTGCGAATGAGCTGAAAAGTAGACCGCAGTGGGCATTGCCAAGTTCAACCGAACTTCCACGCAACTCAGGGGGATCAGGTAAGGAGCAATGTTAGGTTGTGACATTGTGCAGTGGAAAGACTATGGAGGAGAAAAGAAGGAGCATAGTAGCACAACTTCTATCGCAATTGAGCTTGAGATTGCGGTAACGCAAGAAGAAGAAAGAGAAAATGAAACAGTAGAACCTGAGGTTGCGTCGACCTCGAAGCCTAATGAAACGGGAACCATGAAAGTCCAATTACCACACTTCCCACAGAGACTAAGGAAGAAGAAAAACGAAGAGGTACAATACCAATGCTTCTTATCTATGTTAAAGCAATTACATGTTAACGTTCCTTTCAGTGAAGCGATTGAGGAAATGCTTGCCTACACCAAGTTTCTGAAAGACATGGTAACTAAGAAGAGGGATGCTGGAAAATTTTCCATGGTGGCATTAACGCAAAGTTCCAAATCAATTATCCCACCAAAGATGAGCGATCCTGGGAGCTTTACTATTCCTTGCTCTATAGGAGGACTCTATATTGGGCAAGCCTTGTGTGACTTGGGGGCCAGCATAAATTTGATGTCGCTGTCGATTTTTAGACAATTAAATGTGGGGCAACTTGTGCCCACATTAGTGACTCTCCAATTGGTCGATAGATCTCTGGTCCATCTAGAAGGTAAGGTGAAGAATGTGCTGATAAAATTGACAAATTTATCCTGCCAGCTGATTTCATCATTTAAGACTATGAGGCTGACAAAGATATGCCCATCATTTTGGGGCGACCTTTTCTATCAACGGGTCGTGCTCAAATTAATGTGAATAAAGGAGAAATCACTTTGAGTATCAACGAACAGAAGCTCAAATTTAATATAATTCGTGCCATGAAGTTTCCAGATGAAGAAGACCTACAAATGCTAATGATGACCTGAATTTGATTGAAGAAGAAAAGTCTGATGAAGAGCATGAAGAAGACGATGCCAATGCATCCTTGCTACCTGCAATGCGATCACAACAAAAACAAACAAGGAAGAAGAAATGATCACAAAGCAAAAAGAAGAGCCAACAGAAACAGATCAAAGAAAAACAATGCAACCTTCCTTAGTGGAGCCACCAACACTTGAACTAAAGACCCTACCAACCCATTTTAAGTATGCATTTTTGGGGCAGAATGAAAAGCTGTCAGTGATCATTTCCTCTGTGCTCAACAAAGATTAGAAGAATGCGTTGATGAGAATTCTCAAGAAACATGTGCGAGCAATTGGCTGGATGCTCACTGACATCAGAGGAATTAGCCCTGCGTACTACATGAACCACATTCGTCTTGAAGATGATCACAAAGCAACAATTAAACATCAACGCAGACTCAACCCTACGATGAAGGAGGTCATCAAAAAGGAGATTATGAAATGGCTAGATGCGGGCATTATCTACCCCATAGCAGATAGCACGTGGGTCAGCCCCATGCAATGTGTGCCGAAGAAGGGCAGAATGACGGTAGTCCCAAATGAGAACAACGAATTAATACTGCAAAGAACCATCACTGGATGGCATATATGTATGGACTACCGCAAGTTGAACGCGGCCACAAAGAAAGATTATTTCCCCCTACCATTCATCGATCAAATGTTAGACCGACTAGCAGGGAATGATTTTTACTATTTCTTGGATGGGTATGCCGGATACAATCAAATCATGATAGCTCCTGAAGATCAAGACAAGACCACATTCACTTGCCCATATGAGACATTCACTTTTTGCCGCATGCCATTTGGCCTCTGCAATGCGCCAAGCACGTTCCAAAGGTGCACGATGGCGATCTTTTCAGATTATCTCGAGGACTCAATAGAAATATTTATGGATGACTTATTCGTTTATGGGAACACTTATGAAGTCTGCCTAGCCAACTTAGAGAAAATTCTGATGAAATGTGAAGAGACGAACCTGGTGCTGAACTAGGAAAAATTTAATTTCATGGTCAAGGAGGGTATATTGTTGGGACATAAAGTCTCCTGGGATGGATTGGAGGTGGACAAAGCAAAGATCGACGAAATTGAAAAGCTTCCACCTCCAACCAGCGTGAAGGCTGTGCAAAGCTTCGTGGGGCATGCTGGATTCTATAGACGATTTGTCAAGGACTTTTCTAAGATAGCACGACCGCTGAGTGCGTTGCTAGAGGCTGACAGAAAATTTGAGTTCGACAACAACTGCCTCAATGCATTTAGAGTTTTAAAGGATGCACTGATTACCGCACTTGTACTGATTGCGTCGAACTAGACATTGCCATTTGAAATCATGTGCGACACAAGCGGGTATGCGATGAGGGAAGCTTTAGCACAAAAGAGAAAAACAATTTTGCACCCCATCACATATGGGAGTAAAACTTTAAACCCTACTCAAACAAATTATACCACTATAGAGAAAGAACTCATGGCTGTGATTTTTGCGTTGGAAAAATTTCGGGCATATCTGTTAGGAACCAAGGTACTCATCCACACTGATTACTCGGTGATCAAATATATAATGACAAAGAAGGACGTAAAGCCAAGGCTGAATAGATGGGTTTTCCTCCTTCAAGAATTTGATATCGAAATAATTGACCGGAAGGGGACAGAGAATCAGGTTGCGGATCATTTGTCTAGACTAGAAAATCCTGAAGTTGACCGCAATGAGACTGAAGTGAATGTCGTGTTCCCGGATGAGTAGCTATCCCACATAAAAGAATTTCCCTGGTATGCAGACATCGTTAATTATTTGGTTTGTGAATAATTTCCTGAAGATTACACCTACCATCAACAGAAAAAGCTCAAGCACGAATGCAAACATTATTATTGGGATTAGCCAAATTTGTATAAGAGAGGTACAGACCAGATTACTCGATTATGCGTGCCAAATGCTGCTCAACAATGCATATTGTCATAATGCCACGACTCACCATATGGTGGGCACTTTGGAAGGCAATGCACTGCAGCCAAAGTTTTGCAAAGTGGATTCTTTTGGCCTACATTGTTTAAGGACGCGGCTGACTACGCAATGAAATGTGATAGGTGCCAATGCACAGGCAACATTTCATGGAGAAACGCAATGCCAATGAACACTATCTTGGAGCTGGAATTATTCGACATTTAGGGGATTGATTTCATGGAATCATTCCCTCCTTCGCATGGCAAGCATTACATTTTATTGGCCATCGATTATGTCTCCAAGTAGGTTGAGGGAATAGCATGCACCGCAAGTGATGCGGCGATAGTCTCCCACTTCCTGAAGAAAAATATCTTTACTCATTTTGGCACCCCTCGTGCCATCATAAGTGATGAAGGATCACACTTTGTCAATCACAATATCAAGGAGCTGTTGCACAAGTACAATATCCTTCACAAAGTGGCCACCGCATACCATCTGCAAACAAATGGTTAGGCTGAAATGTCCAATCGAGAAATTAAATTGATACTTGAGAAGGTAGTAAAGCCTTCGCGGAAAGATTGGGCAATAAAACTTAATGATGCGTTATGGGCATACCGGACTGCATTTAAAACACCAACAGGTATGTCCCCCTATGCATTGGTATTTGGCAAGGCATGTCATTTGCCTTTGAAGCTGAAGTATAAGGCATTGTGGGCGGTCAAGAAGTTGAATTTTGATTTAAAGAAAGCAAGGGAAGCGCGAAAAATGCAGCTGGTTGAGCTAGAAGAATGGAGGATCAACGCATATGAGAATGCGAAGATTTATAAAGAGCGCACCAAGCGCTGGCATGACAAACTAAAATCACGTTGGTCCGGTCCCTTCATCATTAAAGAAATATTTCCACATGGTGTGGTGGAGCTGAGCATCAAGGATGGTAGCCAGAAATTTAAGGTTAATGGACAGTGGGTCAAGGCATATTGCAGAGGTGATTTCCAGCCAGAAACAGCCTCCACAAAGTTGAAAAACCCGACTACCTTCCTACATGATTATTGAACTCTTATTCCTTCGTCACTTTTACTAAGTATTTGGTTATTTGAATCTCAATTAATTTTACTTTCTTTCGAAAAAAAAAAACTTGTTGTTTTGTTTAAATCATTTGACCCTTTCTTTTCCTGTTTACAAGGATTAAGGCACAGGATTGTGGAGATATTACATGAAGAAGTAAATGATCTAACTCCATCACCGCAATCCACAGAAGATAGATCGCCGCAAGGAAGGATGCGTCAATACACAATACGGGCGACAATGCAAAATTTGGGGGTGTACTCTTCTCTATCTTTATTTCAAATTTTATGCTATCACATCGCATGTTAATTTTAAAAGTCTTATCACTGCATCCTCTTTAATTACTGCAATCATTTGACATAGGTAAATTTAGTAGTTTACCACATTTTGTTCTTTGCCAAGTATGATTTCAATGATGAAAAATATGCTTCTATTTCTTTCGTATATACTAGAGTCAACTTAGTCTTAAGATTGTCACCTCATGAAATATTTCTAGAAGTTAGGGGTTTGCTAGTTTTCTTTTAAACTCTCTTTACAACGCATTCTATGACCATCACATGACTTATTTTAATCTTTAGTCAATGAGGACATTGTCGCATTTTAAATTTGGGGGTGGGGTATTTGTTTTCCGACCTTGCTACGAAAAAAAAAGAAAAAAAAAACTTTTGAGAATAACAACTCCACTGTCAACGTAATGGGAAACCTATGTTGATAAGAGTTAAGTTGTGAAAGGTACTTACCTGTAGTTGGATATCTGCATGACACACGTAGGGGCAAGCCAAAACGAAAGTAAGTCACCAGGATCAATGCATAAATCAATGACCGCAACTCCACTGCCAAATTGGTATGAGTTTAGTCTGAGAAAGAGTGCATTGCTCGTAGTTGGATGTTCTCATGACACACGTGGGGGCAAGTCAAAATGAAGGCAAGGCACTTGGATCAGTGCAAGGTTAGAAAAAAATAGCAATGAAGAAAATTTTTATGCAATGATAAAATCATTTGATACCCCGGTAGAAAATTTTCTTTTTGAAATAAATCATGCGATGTTTCGGAATTTAGTAAAGTCCTTTTGAAAGTTAAGCTTGTAGTCCCTAGGTCTTAGAAATATTTTAAGAAGAGACTTGAATAAGACTTAAGGAAATTCAGGTATATAGGATTTAAATGAAGTATCCTTGAGAAATTTAGGAAAAGAACTGTGCGGTGGACTTGTTAAAGGAATCTTTAGCTTATGCTTGAGGAAAAGTATTGTTTAAATTTGGGAGTGTGATAACAGGCAGAAATGTACGTTATCATAGTACTAAGTTCTTAAACAATGTTGGATTGCATTGATGAAGTATGTTAAATTGCATCCATTAAGCATAAGTTCTATAATATTGCGGTCGCATGCGTTCAACGCATTAGAACAGTTGATCTTTGTATTTTTTGTGTAGAATATGCGTTCACGCAATGCAAGATTGCGATCATAAGAAATCATCAGTCGGAGCGCAACTTCACCGCAAGGCTTTGCATTCATCGTGCTCACAAACATTCACCCGAGAAGGATCGCCGCAACTTGGTCAGTGCAACATGGTGGGCACATCCGGGTGAAAGGATAATTAAGAGTGATGGGACAAAAAGCTGATGACAGTCGAATCCAAATTAAGTTGACAGCCGATAAGGGCCATAAAGTACATTCATCTTTATCGGTGACAATTATGCAGCGCATCAGTCAGGAATTAAAGCTGTCCCATCTGTACAACCAGGAGAGAGAAGCCGCCTTTCACCATGGATGCTCTATAAATACCAAGTGCACTCTTCAGAAAAGGGGTTCACCACTTTTACAATCTTTTGTTCCACAAGTTCACACCTCTGTCCATAGTTTTCTTTCATTTTAAGGTGAACGCGAGGAAGAAAGTTGTGCCGGTAGATCATTCTGGTAAGTTGAAAGAGCGCCGGAAGCTCCAAATACAGAGAGAGGGCCGACGCCTGCGGAAGCGGTAACATCTTTAGAACAGAATAGAGATTTCAGTGTAAAAAGCCTCTATCAGCAAGGAATTGCTACCAGGCTCTCTACCTTACTTTCCATTGTCATTTTGTACTCAACTCATATATTAAAATGGAATTTCCTTCTCTATATTTGTTCACTCTCTATTATTCACAAATGAGTAGTTAAACGAGTTGAATGGGTTGAGAAGCATTTAGCTAGCACAACTAAGGAATCTTCATTCTTTGTGATTATCTTGTTTATGTATGCTTCATTCGTCCATTAGAGATACTCGGAGGGTAGTCTAAGGACAGGATCTAGACTTGGGAAGGTCAGGTTAGAATCTAGGTTTGGAAGAACCAGATTAGAACGCATAAACGAGAGATAGGCGCTTAGGAATGAGCACTATTTGTTATCAACGCATCTCATGCATCTTAGAGATAAGATATGATTGTATACGGTCACCTTGCATGCATTTTGCATCAATGCATAGGACAAGAGTAGAGACTTAAGGATAAGCTCTATGGACACTTTGCATTCAACACATGCGTCCTAGACTTAGGAGCATCGCATTTACATTGGAAAATGACTTGTTGTGCATGGTTGTAACATGATCGCATAGTCTGACCCATTTTCGAGTAACGCTAGCTAAAGATCTTCTCAACCCGTTCATCGCATACTTATTTGCATTTATCAACGCAACTGTCTTTCTCAAATCCACCGCCTTTATTTATTTCTTTTTCATCAATGCAAACAACAAACCCAACACTTATTTATTTACTTGGTTACCACAAAGTTCTCATAAAAATTACCAACGCAATCTATTTTCACAAGTCCCTGTGTTCGACCCTAAACTTACCAGGAAACTTAGAGGAATTTACACTTGAATTCTGTTGGGGAAACTTGAGTGCACAATGCAATTCCATCAATGCATAGCATCCATATTTCCACTTCATAAATAATAACCATCAAGTTTGAGACATAACATCCATATGTCTAAACCCTTCTGGTTGAGACATATAGATACTCTCTTCAAGATAGCCATTCAGAAAAGCTCTCTTGACATCCATTTGCCATATTTCATAATCATAAAATGTGGCTATAGACAAGAGTATTCTAATAGATTTTATCATGGCAACTGAAGAGAAGTTTCTTCAAAATCTAACCCCTCTCTTTGGGTACACCCTTTTGCCGCTAGTCTAGATTTGTAGGTCTGTACCTTACTAGCTTGGTCTCGTTTTCTCTTGTAGATCCACTTGCAACCGATGGGTTTTACCTCTTCTGGTTTATCTACAAGATCCCATACAGACTTGAAATACATAGATTCCATGGCTTTAATATATTGGTCTTTGTCCACATCGTTCATTGCTTGATTAAAAGACAATGGATCCTCTAAACCATCATCTGGTATGATGACTTGAGTTTCAGTTAAACCCATGTACCGATCAGGCTGTTGCACAACCCTCCCACTACGACAAGGCATTCTTAACTCTTGAGAAGGATGTGAAGTATCAGTTTCATCAACAACTCTTGTTGACGGACCTGTTCTATCAACAACTCTTGTTGAAGGACCTGCTCGATCAACAATTCTTGTTGACACATTTGTCGTTTCTTTGGACATTTCTTCTATTACTAGCTTACTACGAGGTTGATGGTTCTTTATATAATCTTCCTCCAGGAAGGTTGCATTTGTCGATACAAATACTTTATCTTCTTGAGGTTCATAAAAGAGACCACCTTTTGTTTCTTTTTGGTAGCCTACAAATAGGCATACTTTTGAACGGTGTTCCAGCTTTTTAGGATTTTGTACCAACACATGTGCTGGGCAACCCCAAATCCTGAAGTGATGTAAATTTCCTTTACGTCCCATCGAGAGGTCGTAAGACATTTCAGAAATGCTTTTCGAGGGAACTATGTTCAAAATATACACCGCAGTCTCAATTGCGTGTCCTCAAAAAGAATTTGGTAACTGAGCGTAACTCATCATGGAACGAACCATGTCCAACAAGGTTCTTTTTCTCCTCTCTACCACACCGTTCTGCTGGGGTGTGCTAGGGGCTGTGAGTTGAGACTGAATTCCATGTTCTATCAAATAGTTATGGAATTTTGTGTCCATATACTCACCACCTCGATCAGATCGAAGTGTTTTAATCTTTTTACCTAATTGGTTCTAAACCTCAGCCTTATACTCTTTGAACTTTTCAAAAGTTTTAGACTTTTGGTGCATTAGGTGAATATGCCCATACCTTGAATAATCATCTATAAAACTGATGAAATATTCAAACCCTCCTCTTACTCTAACATTTAGAGGTCCACAAAGTTCTGAGTGAATCAACTCTAGAGGTTCTTTGGCTCTAAGACCTTTTCCAGAAAAAGAACTTTTTGTCATTTTACCCTCAAGACAAGACTCACATGGTGGTAATGAACTGTCTTCCAACTTATTTGGATGACCGTTCTTAACCAATCTCTCAATCCTGTTGAGATTTATGTGACCCAGTCTTAACTGCCAAAGATAGGCATTTGGAGAAATCTTCCTCTTCTCATGAGTACCAGCAGTTTTAAACATCTCTATGTTCAAAACAGTTTTGACCTCAATTGATTTTAACATGTACAAGTTATTTTCTAATTTTGCAGAGCAAATCTGTTTATTTCCCAGTTTGATGAACACTTCACCATTTTCGAAATAAACTGTATAATTTTGTTCTAGTAAACAGGATACAGAAATTAGATTCCTTTTCATAGAAGGAATATAATATACATTTTTCAAATAAATGTACTTATCTCCTATAAATAACTTCATATCTCCCACTGGTTTGGTTGAAACAATCTCCCCGGTCCTTACCTTAAAGATTGTCTCACCTTCTGTTAACTGTCTCCAGGAACTTGTTTCCTTTGAGATAGTACATACATGATTAGCGGCACCTGAATCAATTGTCCAGATTTTATCGTTTTCCACTAAACATGCTTCGATAACAAGTAAATCATATTTATCTTGTTGTTTGAATTCAGCATTCTCATCTACATAATTCATAATTTCAGATGAGTTGAGAGATAGAGGACAATCCTTTGTTAAAACTCTTTTGGTATAATCAACTGCTAGTAATTTGTTTGTTGATTTGATTTTACTGTTATGTACATCAGAAGCAAGTATTCTAGAATTGGACATGCTGAAAATTTTTTAAAAAATCTTATTAGCAAATTGTAACTAAATCCAAAGTCAAATTTTAGCAAAAAGTAATAATGTACCCATAACCATTATTCATTTGCAACAATATTTTAGTGAGTCAGAATATGTGCTACCGTGGGGCAGTCAGATACTCCTTCACTAAAACAAACAATTTTGACCAAATATTATCCCTGGAATAACTCTTATTCCTATTGTCTTTGGAATAACTCTTATTCCTATGGTCGTTTTGTTATCGTTTTCGGTCAAGATCTTTACTACAACTTAGTAATTCTTGTAAGTGTGACCCGTCATTTTCAGATCCTATAGGACGCTATGAATTTGCCTCCGAAATAGAAGACAACATCCAAGACGGAACTATAAGACCCTATTCATTTTATTGAAGCTTGTGTTGTTCTGAATCCTATGTTACAACTCTTGGTGGGGATAGCCGTCGCTAAATGACTAGCAAAGGGCCGCTTAAAGCTAACCAGTAGGCGCAACATAGGAATCTCACGGTTCAGACTAATGGAGAAGACCGTAGGATATATTGACACATATCTTTCACCCACTTACTATGAATTACTTCCTTCGTTTACCTTGATATTAACTCATACAAAACACTTTCCGTAGGGAGGTCACTCCCAGGGTGATACGAAGCGTCATATGAATCTCACGATGTAAATTATATGGAGACATGGTAGTTGAAATCTATTTATCGTATAATAGACTTATATTTGAACAACTTCCTCTTATTCACCGAAATCTAGATTTAAGCTAAAAAATACTCTCCGTAGGGAGGTCACTCCCAGGGTGACACGAAGTACCGCTTAAATCTGGATTGTGATCTCTTAGAGACGTGAGAGCTAAAAATAACGTATCGTATATGTTATTAATCTCCCACTGAATGTTTCTAATAACTCTATCATATAGAAGTTATTAAACTGCCACTGA
Source organism: Benincasa hispida (assembly GCF_027475165.1). NCBI lineage: Eukaryota > Viridiplantae > Streptophyta > Magnoliopsida > Cucurbitales > Cucurbitaceae > Benincasa > Benincasa hispida. The sequence continues at coordinate 49,697,078 of NC_143478.1, read as the reverse complement.
AGTGTTCTATTTTGGGTAGATTTATACTTAGGTTCTTTTTGGCTAATAAAACAACCCTAAGTCTATGTGGTTTGTCCAAGTATAACTCTTGTAATTGGATTTTAACCTACGATGTCTAGGTGATAAACCATTTTATTACCTTACATCACTCACGTATGCTTATAAAACCGGTTACCAACGCTCAATAATTCGGCCATAATCCCCAGGTAGGAGGTGTTCCGTAATGCGTCAACTTAAGTACCCCCAACCTTAGACAGGATTATATACTGGTTGAGTTTGTAACCTTTGTTTTATAAGTTTTAACAATTAAAACAGGTGGTCAACCTACGTGAGCATGCAGCTATTGTTTATGGATTTTAAATGTCTAACCCAATTTTATAACAACTTATAAAACTTTAGACATGCTATTCATCCATAACATACATAAGGCATTCAAATTTAATATACATTTATATTACATACAAGAAACCTTAACATGCATACTATATATTATAACAATTATAACATACTTTCAATGCATGTTACATGCTTCCTATGGTGGGATTTTAAATTTAAATGGCATACAGTATGCACATATAAGATTTATTTAATTATAAAATACATCAAATGCATAAATAATTAAACACTGACTATTATGGTTTTAGTTTTGGCAAAAAAAAAAAAACAAACAGAAGCCTAACTATTACAAAACAGTTTCCGAACTGCTCCAAAATGAACTCAAGTAGCTTGAATCGGACCCGAACCATCTGAACCGGACCAACCATGTTTAAACCGAACCAGCCAAGAACCATTCGAAGCTGAATCAGACCAGACTCCAAGAGAACTGGTTGAACCGACATCCCTTGCACATGTTCAACATTTCGCTAAGTCTCATCGTTTAGCAATGAAGACCATCATCTTGCATTTTTCCAGATTGTTTAGTAAATGCTTGATCGTTTAGTGCACGATAAGGTAAATGATCGTTTCATGCAATCACATAGCATTCAACGCATCGCCCAGCTGCCGCACGAAGGTATGCAATCGCGTTGTGCTATCGCATAGCAACTCAACGCATCGCTTAGCTCCCGCATAGAGGTAAACGATCGTGTAGTGCTATCGCATAGCAACTCGACGCATCGTTTAGCTCCCAATCAAAGATAAACGATTGAAGTAAGCGATCGCTCAAGGCTATCATATAGCTTTTCATCACTATCACTTAGTTCTATCGTATAGAACCAAACGATCGCTTGACACAATCATCTAGCGCTGCATGTCATCTTCAGTATCCGCTGTGTAGCTAAACGATCGCTTCACTCCATCATATAGAACATCATCGCATCGTTCAGCATCGTAGGTAAGCAATTTGTTTAGTTCCATCACATAGAAACTTCAACGTATCGTTTAGCACTTCGTCTACACGATCGCTTAGCTCCGCATCTAAACGATCGCTCAGCACTATCGCATAGCGCTTCATCGCATCACTTAGCGTGCATCATTGCTAAACGATCGCATAGTACTATCGTATAGTAAATTCAACATATCATTTAGTTGCCACGCCAAAACTAAACGATCGCTTAATGCTATCGTATAGCAAATTGAACGCATCGTTTAGCTCCCGTAGGTACACGATCGTCTAGCATTCAACATCACAACGACCAGCGCCATTTCTATATGATCGTCTAGCTTTTCTTCAGATCATGTAGCATCTGAAGCTAGACGATCGTTTAGCAACTGGAACCACAACGACGATAAGAACAGAGGCTGATTTTCTGGAACTGCAACTCGGCCTCTTCGCTTGTTTCTTCGAATTACAGGTTAATTTCAACTCTAATGACACCAAATAAATTACAGACTCTTGGGAACACATTAAAGCTCATCAAGTAAGAGCCAATTACAAATTTAAATGAGAAATTAAAGAGAATTAAACAGCCAAAACTCAGAAAACCATAACAGTGCACAAGTTTTATATTTCTCATAGAAAACACCCACCAAACCAAAATTAAACCGAATTGAATGCTTATTTGATGCTCTGATACCAATTGTAGGATTGTATCAATTGTAGGGGAAGCACAAGGATCATCTAAGCACTCAAATTCACTAATTTTGGCATAATATAAAGCATGCTTCTGTAGAAAAAATGGGTTTCAAGACATACCTCTTGTAGAACTTTTTCAAAGCTCCTTCTCCAGCTGCAATCTTCTCCATATCTTGTTGTAGACCACCTCAAGATCTTCCCCACTATTCTCTTGGTGCTCTAGATTGAGTTGTGGGACTCAAAACAAGCTTGAATCAAGGGATGAAGGAGAAAAGCTCACTGCTGCAACCTTGTTGAAGAACCATTCTTCAAACTGAATTTTCTCTCAAAATTCTGTAGATTGCATGCCCCATTTTCACTCCAATCCTCTCATTATATTATAGATCAACATGCAAAGAGAAGAGCTGCACGAGTTGCAGCTCATGCTTGGAGAAGACAAGGTAAATATATTGCTACATGTGTGAGCTAGTTAAATGATGGATAATGGAAAAAACCATTTTTCCATTTTGTGTTTTTATTTTCCAGATTTTCAATTTTATCTAAAAATCAAATTTTGATTTAAAAATCTATTTAATTTTAAAAAATAAAAATAAATTAATTTCATAAATTAATTATTAAATAAAACTTAATTATTTTAATATCAAATATTACATTAATTTTAACACATATCCATCTTTATATATTTAAATTCTCCTATTCCGTTTACTTCTAAAATTAAACATAATTATATTTCATATAATTACAAATTCCCTTAATTCTAATTTGAACGTTTCAAATTAACTTATCACGCTATTCTAGAGCTAGTCCATTACGAGATAGTAGGGGGACCTCGTGGATCTACGGATCATGGACTCTAACGATTTGAGATTAATTGGTTAAACTCATTAGACCAAATTAATCTTCATTCGTTAACTAATGGGTCATTCCACTAAAGCCCATAGTTGCACTCCCCTCACTGTAGATATATTATGTCCACATGATTTAACCATAATCAGCAAGTCGACCCTTCACAGGTTGTTTGTAATAACGGCTGGGTCAAATATCTGTTTTACCCCCGAGATTACGTCTTATTCCTCAAGTGCCTACTAATCCTCTAATGAACAACCAGTTTGTGATCCAATCACTAAACCAAACTCTCTCAGCCCAGTGAGAGGGTGGGGCTCCTTGTTCAAGACCTAGATTCAGTACTTGAGAGAACAACCTTTCTCCTATCCCTAAATTGGGTAGGTGTGAACTCCGTCTTGCACCCTATGTCCCCAGGTATCTATCCGGTCTTATCCCTAAAATGGGAGTCTTATTGAGCCGGCACTGTTGAGCCAACCCTCAACTATGCAAATCTAAGGGCAATCCCGAATAAACAGGAGTTCATAGTTAGCTCAGGATTAAGATCGAGTTACCTAAGTTATCTAGGTGAAATAGTCGGTCTTAAACAATAAACAGCGTTATAAAGTAAGAATAACTTATTTCTTGGTCCTGATCTTATGCAAACTCATTGCATAGGACGCCCCCACTCTTCATGTCATAACATGTACGAATTAGGATCACATCGTATATAACACTTTACAACTCTTTGTAATAACTACAGAGTAGGCCGCATCCAATAGTGTTACCAGAATAAGGTACCCAACCTCATTCATGTACCATAGATCATTTTGACTATTTACTCGAACACGATCTACTCTTATGTCTCCACATAAAGTTCAAGTACTCATACAATAGTCATGGGTCTTAGTTTATTGGATTTAGACTTTCATACAATTTATGAGATCAATAAAAAGTATATTGTTAATAGAAAATGTTTATCATTTTACAAACTACGTTCTGCCTTTGTAGTTATATATCATTTTATGAGACCCATCACAGATTGCTCGTAAGTACAGCTGAGCCAGTAACCGTTCTGCCCCTATAGTTACATATAACTTCTTAAGTACCACTGATCCCTCTAATGAACATAAGTCATAGTCCTACTATGACTAAGTGGTGTCTTCCAAAAGGAAGTTGTGGCCATTATGTTCAAGACCCGAAATCAGCCTTTAAGGGAGCAATCTATCTACTTACCCCTACTTTAAGGAAGGAGTGAATTCCATCTTGTGTAACTGAGTTCCCAGCTCCCAAATTAGACAAATCCCCAAAAAAGTAGGCATGTTGAGTTTACAATCTAGCCACTCTCACCCATATTAATTAGAAGACCGCCCTCGAAGGCAGAAGTTTCCAAAACACTCAAGATTGAGGTCATGTCACCTATGATCGTTTAGGTGAGATGAAAGTATCAAGTATTAACGACGTTATATAAAGAGACTAGTCATCTCGTGGTCTTGTCTTATACAAACTCTTTGTATAGGACACCCCGGCTCGCATGTCTCCACATGAATGGTCAGGATCTACCATCTGTAGTAGTTCACAATACTTGCAAACCTCTATAAAGCAGGTCATATTTGTAGTGTCACCAAGATCAGGTATCCTTCCTTAATCCTTATACTACAGACCTTTTTAGGTTATCACATAAGGCATGATCCACTTGTCTATGTCATATACATGCTTAAGTTTACATACAATAACCATGGAGCTTTATTTTCTTTGGATATATGAGTAAATGCCAAATAAAATAACTTGTATTTTATTCATAACAATATGTACAGTTTACAAACTACAAGACTCCGGGAGAATTAGAACACCAATCCCAACAATAAGCTAATCAAACAAGAGCCAATTACAAATTTAATCAAGGAACCAAAGAGAAAATAAATGCCAAAACTCAGAAAATCATATCAATTCACCATTTTCATATATATGAAAAAACACCCACCAAGCAAAAATTAAACCAAATTTAATGCTTAAATGATGCTCTGATACCAATTGAAGAACTATATGAGCATGCAGCGGAAGCAACAAGGATCAATAAGCATTCTAATTCATTAATTTTTTGCTGTAAATGATACATGCTCATACAATAATAAGAGGGTTTCAAGACATACCTTTTGAATCTCGAATTCAGCTGCAAATCTTCTCCAATTCTTCTTGTGAACCACCTCAAGATCTTCTCTACTATTCTCTTGGAGCTTTAGATTGGGTTGTAGAACTCAAAATAAGCTTGAATGAAGGGGACATGGAGAAGAACTCACTGCACCATCCACTTTTAAGAACACCTTTCTTCAACTCGAATTTTTCAGCAAAAACTCAAATGATGCATCCCTCAATTCCACTTCTATCTTCTCTATTTATTGCAGGACATTCATGCAAAGAAGTACGCTACATGAGATGCAGCTCATGCTTGGTGAATTGAAGCAAGAGCAAGTGGGAAATTGAGTGAGTTAGTTTATTAGGTGAGTGGAGAAATCCAACATTTCCCATTTTGGGTTCTTTTAATTTGATTTTCCAATATTTTTGTAATTTCAAATTGATTTCTAAAATTAATTTTTTTCAAAATTTGAAAATATTATTAATTTTACAAAATTAATTTCACAAATTAACTTTTTAATTAATAAAATAATTAATTAATTTTAATTAATTTAATATCAAATATTAAATCACTTTTACACAAATTCCACCTTTATAAATTCCTATTCATGAATTTAATATTTAAATCATATTTATCCAATTTCGTTTAATTCTAATTTGAACGTTTCAAATTAACTTATCACACTACTCTAAAGCTAATCCATTTACGAGCTAGTAGGGGGACCTCGTGGACCTGGGCTCCAACGATCCGCGATTAATTGACTAAACTCTTTATATAGAATTAATTCTCATTCGTTAACTAATGGGTCTCTCCACTAAAGCCCATAGTTGCACTCCTCTCACTCCAGATATATTATGTCCACATGATTTAACCATAATTAATAAGTCGACCTTTCACAGGTTGTTCGTAATAACGACTAGGTCAAATGTCTGTTTTACCCCCGAGATTACGTCTTATTCCTTAAGTTTCTACTGATCCTCTTTTGAACAATTGGTTTGTGATCCAGTCACTAAACTAGATCCCTCTCAGCTTAGTGAGAGGGTGTAGCCCCTTGTTCAAGACCTAGATTCAATACTTAAGAAAACAACCTTTCTTCTATCCCTAAATCGGGTAAATGTGAATTCTGTCTTACACCCTATGTCCCCAACTATCTACCCGGTCTTACCCCTGACATGGGAGGCTTATTGAGTCGTCGCTATTGAGCCAATCCTCACCTATGAAAATCTAAGGTTAATCCCGAATAAACAGGAGTTCATAGTTAGCTCATGATTAAAATAGAATTACCTAGGTCATCTAAGTGAAATAGTCAGTCTTATATAGTAAACAACGTTATAAAGTAAGAGTGACTTATTTCTTGGTCTAATCTTATGCGAACTCATTGCATAGGACACCCCCACTTCTCATGTCAATACATGAACGAATCTGGATCACTTCGTTTGTAGTATCTTTACAAGAACTTGTAACAACTACAGAGTAGGCCGCATCCAATAGTGTTACCAGAATAAGGTACCGAACCTTGAACATGTACTATAGACCGTTTTGGCTATTTACTCGAACTTGATCCATCTATATGTCTCTACATAAAGTTCAAGTATTCATATAATAGCCATGGATCTTAGTTTATTGGATTTGGACTTTTACGTATGCCATTTATAGAATCAATAATAAGTTTATTGACTATAGAATATGTTTATATTTTACAAACTTTGAGTTTTAGGACATAAAACTCAACAAAAACTAAATGCAGAAAAGTAAGATAGATTCATAATGCGAGAGATCGAGCATAAGATTACCTTTGTCGGTTTAGAGATCGTAGGGTTTTCTATGAATCTAATCATCGATTAATTATTACAAGATCTTGACTTAACTATCTCTTAAGCCTAATCGAATGCACAGACAGCCCATACAAACTCCCTAATGAGAATCAACATGTCGTTAATCCATAAATTAACTAAGCTCGTTACAAAAGAAATTTCTTAGTTAATTGCATTACGTACAAAGATTGATTAAGACACTAAGCAAGAATGGACAATTCTACCCTAATGCATTTCCAATCCTTAGGTTTTGTTATCAATTAGGTGATCCTAGAGCATAGACATCATGCCATAAATCAAACTAAAACCTATTACTACTAAATTAAGCATGCTTTTAGTGCAATGACAGACCAAAAACATACAAGCAAGACAAAAATACGAGAAAACGAGTCGTCAATTCATCAATCCTATATGCTTATACTAGAAATTAATTCAATGAATGGAAATCATAAAGAAATAGAAATATCCAATAAAAAATTCATAAGAAATCTCAAAGAGTTCAAGAAAATGCTTACAAACCTAAAAATCGACGTTTTGGCCTTCAATCGTTCAGCAAATCCGACTCATGATGCCATTATTTACAAATACAATGCAAAAGGAAAGGAAATCTCATGAGTTTTGGCTTAGAAAGGCTAAAACTAAGCAACATGCTCTCTAAGATGGCCTAACTCTCCTCCCTCTTTACCTAATTTGCAAATAAAATATTTATAATATAGTCGCAGAATTGCAACGCTAGGAAGAGCGTTGCCTAGTGTTGAAACACTCTTGTCTATCCAGCCCTCAAGCATTGGCCATATGTTGCAACAATGTTGTGGCTCTCCCTTGCAACAGACACGTGTGTGGATGCTTGGCGTTCCATTAATTATCACAACGTTGCAATGCCAAGGGTAGCATTGTGATGCTACCTTGCATCTTCAGCTTCTGCCATTCAGCGTTGCACTTAAGCATGTATGAGCGTTGGGACACTTCAATTAAGGGCAGTTTGGTCATTTCCTCTCATTTGAAGCCCAGATGCTCAAATTGCCTCGAATTTGCATCAAATTAACCCCGTTTCTCATCAAATGGTCAATTCTACCTCTTGGTTACTCGATACCTACAAAATAGGATAATTAACACGTAAAATCCATTAACGAGTCCTAAATTAAGCTAGGAATTATAGCTCTTTTCGAGAGTTATTAAACACCCCCAATTTAATTCTTGCTCGTCCCGAGTAAGATAGAAACATACATTCAAACAAATACATCCGTTCATTGCAAAACATGCTTGCTCAAGTTTCAGAAGTTGTTACTCTAGTCTCAACAGTAAATTAGAATAAAATCTGCAATCAAGAATGAAATCAATCAATGAAGCACATTTTTAAGAATGATTCTAAATCTATTCATGCATGAGTGAGCCTAGAGTATCAACCTTGGACATACCAAACTTGCAAAAATGGGCAACACTACGACAAGGGTGCCTAAACTCACGCACATATATTTTAAAAGGCATTTCTTTTACTTAGAGGGCTAGCTTTCACACTCAACCGCCAATAACCTATTCACTCTTTTCTCGCCTAACTAGACACAATGGAGGTAGCTATTTTCACCTCTATCCATGCACACACAAGCACACTATTTTTTTTTTTTTTCAGGAAAGCTAGCAATTGCCTCATTTTTTTATATATTTTTTCAAAGAACTAATTTGCTACTTTTTCATATTTTTTTTATTCGCACACCAAGTTCTTTTTTATCCACATTGTCTAGTTTTGCTCTAAAACAAGGGAGGTTACTCCTAAGTCAAAGGTGGACCTTTCAAGGTGACAATAGAAATACAAACCAGATAACCCAATTCTAAGTATGCAAGACTTTAATTTTGCAAGAGCAATGACTTAAAGATGCATGAGAGACAAGAAAGTTTTTTAAAATTGGGCTAAAAATCATGATCATGCTCTCTTAACATTATTTCATGCAAATTTTATCATAGAAGAGTGTATCATAAACTATCATCATAACAAACTAAGCAACAGAGCAGACAAATATATTAAGCACACAACATTGTCCAAGCATAGCACTCAAGGACCCCAAGCTAAAATATACTACCCAATGGGTACCCCACCCCCAACTTAAAATGATTATCCTCAGTGTATCCCTAAATAAAGCTCTAAAATAAAAAGTACAAGGGAATAGAAAACCTCCCCTGATAACGTTATCGCACACGGGGTGGTAGGTAGGAGGGAAACTTCATCTGATTCTTCTTTCTTCTTTAAGACTAGGGAGAGGAACCTACAGAAGAAAAATAGAAACTAAGCTATGAAAGCAATAAAAGAAAGTAAGTAAATTTGTTCACCTAGCTACCTCCAAGAAGCGCAAATTTTTTACGTCAGTTGCTCGACGTTGTTTTCTTGTCAATATATGAAAAAAAATCTTTTATTTCTCGGGCCTTTGCTTCCTTCAATGCATGAAGCTGCTCAATGGGAGCAAGCTTTTGAAGAAATCAATGGCTCTAGAGACAGAAATACTTTTGAATTTTTTCATTTTTGGAAAAGTAAATGCACACTCGACTGAAATTACAGAAAATAAAGACCCAAACTTGTGAGGTAAAGATGAGTAATGCTCAGAATTAAAAGGGGAGCTAAGGGAAAGAAAAGGATGGGGCTTAGTAGCCTCTAACTCTTTTACTTGAGGCATAGACTCAAACTCGAAATGAAACAGAGGCTCATACTTAACCTCATAGACTTGTTTTTGGCATGGCAGAGGATCAACATCGTCATCATCATCGATCCAGGGGAATTCCTCGTTAGGATCATCCTCGGTGTCGTAGACGATGGGAAGCTCTAAACGATTCTACAGTGTAAGCACGGGATTTGCAAGCTGAGGAATAATACCTACAACAAGAAGCATGAGGGATTGAGTCTCCAAGTGAGACTTAATAGAATCTTGCACACACTTAAAAGAACTATCAATAAGTTCACACATTATAAAATCCAAAGTCTTACCTTGACTAGTGTTCTGAACGACTAGCTGCTCAACGGGATGATTAACGCTAGTTATTTCACTACTTATTTCGGTATGGTTAGAAGATGGTTCCATCCAAGACTCTTCAACCCTCCCAACTAATTCAATAATATGAGCAACGAGGTCACTCAGATTCTGAAATTCAGTTGTAGCTTCGGATCCATAGAAGTTATCTTGCTAGAAACTCGAGGATTCTTGATGACTATAGGGGACTCCTACACAAACTCACCAAAGCTATTAGAAAGTTCCTTAACCAAATCTTCTAAAGAGGAAAAGGCATGCATTGATAACAGAGTTTGGCTAGGCATCTCCCATGGAGGACAATAATCACGCTCAGGACCACGTGAACCTGTAATTGCCTAGTAGCCAAAACTTGAACAAGAGAGGTTAGTTTAGATATTTGATTTCTAAGCTCATTAAATTCTCTTACCTCTTGCACTCTTCGCTGAGTCACTTGCTTCGCACGAAGCGCATAATAAATGTTCATATCTTCTGCCATGATAAAACAAGTGGACACAAGAAAAGAAAATTATTTTTGGGTTTTTAAAGTCTACAAGTCAAATTCAACTAAAAGATATTAAATGGCTTGCCTGCCCGACAACAGTGCCATTTTTTTCGCATTTGGAAATCGATGTTAATTCGACTCCAAACCGAAACAAAAATATTTTTATATCACTAAAACCTACTTCTTATACTAACAAGTAGTATAAGCAGCAAGTACGGGGTTGAACTACAGAGAGGCCAATAATTAAATCTTTTCTTAAACTAAATTTGACTATAAAAAGAGTAAAAACGGAGTTTTGGTTTGATTGACAAGAAAACTAAATGTGAAAATTAAAATGCGAAAAAGTGAGATAGATTGAGAATGAGAGAGATAGAGTAAAAGATTACTTTTACCAGTTTAGAGATTGTAGGATTTTCTATGAATCTAATCATCGATTAATTATGAAAACGATCTTCACTTAAATATTTCTTAAGCCTAACCGAATGTAGAGACAACCCATACAAATTCCTTCATGAGAATCAACATGTTGTTAATCCCTAAATTAACTAAGCACATTACAAAGGCAATTTACTTAGTTAATTGCATTTCATACTAGGCTTTATTAAGGCATACTAATGATCATAGGTATATCTAAAATTTTAAAGCATACAATGACTAATAAAATGGGAAGATGTCTATCTATGAGAAGAACGAACCAACAAAGAGAAATTATGTTCACTAATATACTTTCAAATCATCCACAATTCACTACTTTTATAACGTGATGCTCTAAAAACCATTGGCAACTATCTTGAATACATTCTAACTCAACAAAATTTGAATTTGACCTCAAAGTTCTAAACTCGAAATTATTCTTTATGGCTATGAGCTGAAATGACTTCAACAACATTCCCTTACTAGCAGGCAAGTCTTCTTCTTCAAAGACAATGCAGAAGACATACATATGACAATCTCTAAAAAATTCTAATTCACCTTTAAAATCAGCCTCAATAACAGAAGAAGGAGTAGCAACTGAAACCTCTAAAAGCATATTCAGAGCATGAGCAACTAAAGGATATTTCCTAAATTCATCCTTAACCACAGGAAAAAACCAAGATACATATTTATCTTCAAAAATCTTAACAACATGTTGAATCCCAGTACTACCTTTGATTTATTTGGTGATGATGTGAGTGTTATGCAACGAACGTGCAAGTTTTCCTAACAAGGCTCAAGTATAAACCTTCTTAGGTTTCCTGGCAAGTTCAGGGTCGAAACAGGGACTACTAAGTAGATATGCAATAGACTCTTTGATTCTATTGCAGTGGTAAAAATAAATGAAGTGGATAGTGTTTTGATTGAGATTTTTCCTATGCGACGGAGTTGAACGCGGAGTGATGAAAGCGTAGAGTTACAATAAGTAAGCGATGAAGGGGTTGAGAAAGGGTTTAGCTAACATTTCCTAAGATTATGCACAAGTTATGCGATCATGCTCACACAAATTTCAGTACATCTCTCAATGCAGAGTGCCTCAATTTCTATTTCTAGAACGCATGCGATGTATATGCAAAACAGTCGATAGGACTTATTTCTAAGTCTCTACTCTTGCCTATGCAATGATGAATGATGCACATATAGAACAAGGTGACCGCATACCATCATTCCTATTTCTAGGGCACATGCGATGTGTAAAGTAATAGAACTTATGTCTAAGTTTCTACTTCTTGCTTATGCGATTCTAATCCGACTCTCTCAAGCCTAGATTCTAATATGACTCTCTCAGGCCTAGATTTTATCTTTAGACTACTCTCTCAAGTATGTCAAAAGGGTGAATGATGCACACATAAGACAAGATGATCGCATAAAATGTAAATCTTAAGTCATGTCAGATAAGTACTTCTCAACCCACTCAGAAATTTAGCTACTCGTGCGTGGTATGGAGAGATTGAACATAGATTGAAACAAAGTTTCCATTTTCTACAAATAAAGTACTAAATACAAAATAACAAATGGATTTGAGAAATGAGAAGCCCGTTAAGCAATGTTTTGCTTCTCGTGGCCCTTTACACTACTCTTTATCACTTTAACTCTGTTCTAGTTATGTATTCTTGCTCTCGCAAGTGTTGGCCCTCTCTCCTTTGTGTTGCTTTCCAACAGTCTCTTGATCTGTCCAGGAGCGATTTCTCTTGGCTTTTTCCTCGTCTCCTTACTCTCTCTGTCCTCTATGTATAAGAATAAGTATGTGCAAGAATGGACTAACTAACTCTTTTTCTCTGGTGGCCTTCGGTATTTATAGATTTCAAGGTGAAGCAGCTTTTCTTGCTACTAATTGCAATGATGGGTGACATTAATTCTCCTATTCTGTTGCACCGTTTAATAGTCACCGAAAGTTGAATGTACTTGCTACAGTGTGGCTTTTAACGGCTTGTCAACTAAATTCGGAATCGACCGTTTTCAGTTTTCTGTCCCATCATGATTTATTATGCTGTCACCTTGATCCGAGGTCTTTATGCGATCACCTTTTCAAGAAAACTTCTCTCGATCGCATGTCTTATGATCGCAACTTCAAGTGCGCTGATGCATTGTGCCTTTGGATCACAATTTCATATACGCCATCGCATTGTACCTGCACAAAATAGGTGAATTAACTGCTTTTATGCGATAAGTGCTCGCGATCGCAATTTCTTTTAGTTTAGCACTTTCAGACATGATATTGCCTATTTTACCATCGCATTCTCTCATTTTTTTACTTATTTGATCTATAATAAATTGTATTCCTACCGGTTAGCACACCCATAAATTTAAAACAATGCTTGTCCTCAAGCATAAACTAATGTTTTTCTTTAAAAATTCAACCGCCTTTACCCTACCTAGACTTCTCAAGGTGCCTTATTCAAATTTCATGAATTTCATGAACCAATGCCTTCTTAATTTCTATTCTGATCTCTTCATAAAATATTTCTAATCTTTAGGGACTACAAACTTAACCTTCAAAAAAATCTTTACTCGTTTCTAGGGCATCGTATGATTTATTTCAAACTTTCTCAAACTGGGATGTTCAAGTGATTTTGACCCTTGCACGATTTAGAGATTCGTTTTGTGATCTTGCATTGATCTGAGTGTCCCGTCTTCGTTTTGGCTTGCCCCCATGGGTGTCATGCAGGCATCCAACTACGAGCAAGGCGCTCTTTCTCAGCCAAAACTCATACCCATCTCTTTATTTGGCAGCAGAGTTGCGATCACTTGGTTTATGCGTTGATCACGATTCCCACCTTCGTTTTGGCTTGCCCCCACAGGTGTCATGCGGACATCCAACTACGAGTAGGATCTGATCTCAACGTTATATAATTTTTTTTTAATTCAATTTCTTAAAAGTAACAAGGTTGAAAATAGCATTACTAGCACCCCTAAATTTAAAATACAACAATGTTCTCATTGCTGATCGACAAAATAATTCATGTGATGGACTTAGGTAATTTCATAAAAATAGTGTTGAAGAAAAACTGGTAGACCACTAAATTTTAGAAATGTTTCATGACTTGATTTATCCTTAAATTAATTTGACTCTAGTACATATGGTCAGAATTAAAGGCATGAATTTCACCATTGAAGTCATAATTGGTACGGGGTAAATGCAACAACTAAATAAAGTAATAAAAAATTCCAGATTGAGTCAAACTAAAGAGATTGCCATAGTGGAATTTAGCAATATTAAATTGAAACGTAAGAAGTGCAAAATTGAAATAAGAAGAGGCAAGGAAAGATACAACCCCCAAATTTGCTTTGTCGCCTGCATCACTTTTGATCGCATCCTTTCCTATGGTGGGCTTATAACTTGATTGCGATGGGTTAATCGAACCGGTCGAGTGTTTGAGGTTATCGCATTGCTCCATCGTAATAATTTCTACGATCAGTGATAAATATCAAGGGGATAAAAAGTATGAAAGAAAGAGTTGTCAATTCTAAAGAGTAGTGATTATGCAAAAAGTAAGATAGATTCATGAAAGAAAAATATCAAAAGGATACTCAAAAAAGGATTCGTCTCTGATGAGTGTGTGTTCCTTATCAATGTAGGGACTACACTTTTCTTCTTCATTCTGGATTCCTCAGGTCCATGGAGGTATTCCCCCATTGGAAATCTTCTCTATGATATATCTTGACTCTTTGTCCATTTACCTTAAATGCACTAGTCCCTTCTTCGTTTGTTAATTCTACCGCTCCGTGCGAGAATACTTCTTTAATTATGAATGGTCCAGACCAGCGCGATTTCAATTTTCCCGGAAAGAGTCGTAGCCTAGAATTGAACAGTAAGACCTCCTGACCTACCTGAAGATTCTTTTCACACAGTCACTTGTCATGTCAATACTTCGTACGTTCTTTGTAAATTTTGGCATTTTCATATGCCTGTAGTCTCCATTCGTCCAGCTTGAGTAACTGAAGTCTTCTTTCCTCCCTCGCAGCCTACAGATCAAAGTTAAGCTTCTTCACTACCCACAACACCTTATGCTCTAATTCCAGCGATAGATGACATGCCTTCCTAAACACCAACGTATACGGGGACATGCCTATCGGTGTTTTATAGGAAGTCCTATATGCCCACAAGGCATTGTCAAACTTCATGACCTAGTCTTTTCATGAAGGATTCACCACCTTTTCTAAAATCAACTCGATTTCTCTGTTGGAAACCTCGGCTTGTCCGTTTGTCTAGGGGTGATATGCAGTGGCGATCTTATGATGGACATTGTATTTGATCAGCAGTTTTTTAATGATACGATTGACAAAGTGGGTTCCTTCATCACTTATTATGGCACGTAGGGTGCCAAAATGAGTGAAGATGTTTCTCTGTAAGAATTTGGAGACTGTTGCCGCAGTATCTGCGACGCATGACACCGCTTCAATCAACTTGGAAACATAATCGACAGCCAATTTACTGTATTTATGACCATTTGACAATGGAAATGGTCCCATGAAATCTATGCCCAGAACATTGAAAAGTTGCAATTCCAATATGCTATTTATCGTCATCGCATTTTTCTCTGAAATGTTTTCAGTGTGTTGGCACTTATCGCATTTCATAGAAGAATCTCATGCGTCCTTAAACCGAGTTAGCCAGTAATACTCGCTTTGCAAAACTGTTGCTGTTGTGCGTTGTCCCTTGAAATATCCTCCACAGGGCGAGTCATGACATTGAAAAAGTATGCGCTGAAGAGAAATCTCTGGCACATAGAGCCTTACTATCTAGTCTAGTCCCCTTTTGTAAAGATTTGGCTCATCCCGGTAGTAGGATTTACATTCATGAATGAGCCGCTTCTTTTGGTGTGACGTGTAATTTTTCGAAAATTGTTTGCAGACCAGGAAGTTGACAATATCTACGTACCACGATAGTTCTCCAAGTTTAAACAACTGCTCGTTCGGGAAGGATACGTTCACCTCCGATTGAGTGTTATCCACTTCAGGATTCTCTAATCTCGATAAGTGGTCAGCGACCTGGTTCTCCATTCTCTTGCAGTTGATTATCTCCATATTAAATTCTTGAAGTAAGAGAACCCATCGGATTAGCCTCGGCTTCGTATCTTCGAGCAACGCATTCAATGATCGAGCTATTTTAGAGAAGTACTTCATAAATCGTCTATAGAACCCTACATGTCCTAAGAAACTCTTTAAAGCCTTCACATTAGCTAGAGGTGCAAGTTTTTCAATGGCCTCAATTTTTGCTTTATCCACCTCTAGCCCGTCTTTTGAAACTTTGTGCCCGAGCACAATTCCTTCTTTAACCATGAAATGACATTTCTCCCAATTCAACACTAGATTGGTCTCTTTGCACCTTTTCAATATTCCTTCCAAGTTTTTCAGACAAACTTTATACGTTTTCCCATAGATTGAGAAATCGTCCATAAAGATTTCAACCGAGTCTTCTAGGTACTCGAAGAAGATTGCCACCATACACCTTTGAAACTTGCTTGGCGCATTGCATAGTCCAAAAGGCATGCGGCGAAAAGCGAACGTTCCATATGAACAGGTGAATGTGGTATTTTCTTTGTCTTCTAGTGCAATCATAATCTGGTTATAGCCCTCATACCCATCAAGAAAACAGAAATAGTCATTCCTTGCTAGTCAGTCGAGCATTTGATCAATGAAAGGTAAAGGGAAAGGATCTTTCTTAGTCGCCGCATTGAGCTTTCGGTAGTCCATACAAATCCACCAGCCAGTGACGGTCCTCATTGGGATTAATTCTTTGTTTGCGTTCGGGACTACTATCATTCCACCCTTTTTGGGAACTGATGCGTAAGGGCTATGCGCTACTCCTACTCCTAACTAACAGATTAAGCAATGGAAATATGACAATGAGAGTTAGAAACACGACAACTGTTAACGCGTAATAAGATGCATGGGAAAATAGATAAAATGGTGGGGATGTCTTCACCACGTCAATAAGCTTGATCGCAAGGGTAACCCCAACTAGCGCAAGCTATGTGATTATGCTATACAAACTTGACGAAGACGCATGTGATGCATATGTGATAATGTTGATAGAACTTATGTCTAAGTCCCTATTCTTGCTCACGTGCTCCCACACATAAACAAGGTGACTGCATACCACCGTATCTTACTTCTGGACGCATGCGATGTGACTGTATACTTTCATATCCTATCTATGAAGTGGAAAGTGTTTTGATTGAGATTTTTCCTATGCGATGGAATTGAACGCGGAGTGATGAAAGCGTAGAGTTACAATAAGTAAGCAATGAAGGGGTTGAGAAAGGGTTTAGCTAACATTTCCTATGATTGGGCACAAGTTATGCGATCATGCTACACACAAATTTCAGTACTACATCTCTCAATGCAGAATGCCTCAATTCCTATTTCTAGGACGCATGCGATGTACATGCGAAACAGTCAATAGGACTTATTTCTAAGTCTCTACTCTTACCTATGCGATGATGAATGATGCACACATAGAACAAGGTGACCACATACCATCATTCCTATTTATATGGCGCATGCGATGTGTATAGAAATAGAACTTATGTCTAAGTTTCTACTTCTTGCTTATGCAATTCTAATCCGACTCTCTCAGGCCTAGATTCTAATCTGACTCTCTCAAGCATAGATTCTATCTTTAGACTACTGTATGTCCAAGGGGTGAATGATGCATACATAAGAAAAGATAATCGCATAAAATTTAGTTAAGTACTTCTCAACCCATTCAGAAATTTAGCTACTTATGCGTGGTATGGAGAGATTGAACATAGATTAAAATGAAGTTTCCATTTTCTGCAAATAAAGTACTGAATATAAAATAACAAATGGATTTGAGAAATGAGAAGCCTGCTAAGCAATGTCTTGCTTCTCGTGGCCCTTTACACTACTTTTTATCACTTCAACTCTATTCTAGTTGTGTATTCTTGCTCTCGCAAGTGTTAGCCCTCTCTTCTTTATGTTGCTTTCCGGTAGTCTTTCGATCTTTCTGGGAGCGATTTCTCTTGGCTTTTTCCTCGTCTCCTTTCTCTCTTCGTCCTCTATCTATAAGTATAAGTATGTGCGAGAATGGACTAACTAACTCTTTTTCTCTGGTGGCCTTCGATATTTATAGATTTCAAGATGAAACAGCTTTCTTGCTAATGATTGCAATGATGGGCGACATTAATTCTCCTATTCTGTTACGCCGTTTAATAGTCACTGAAAGTTGAATGTTCTTGCTACAGTGTGGCTTTTAACTGCTTGTCAACTAAATTCGGAAGCGACCGTTATCATCTTTCCTTCTCATCATGATTTATTATGCTGTCACCTTGATGCGAGGTCTTTATGCTATCGCCTTTTCAAGAAAACTTCTCTCAATCGCATGTCTTGTGATCGCAACTTCAAGTGCACTGACGCATTATGCCTTTGGATCGCAATTTCATATATGCCATTGCATTGTACCTACACAAAATAGGTGAATTAACTGCGTTTATGCGATGAGCTCTCGCGATCGCAATTCCTTTTAGTTTAGCACTTTTGGACATAATATTGCCTATTTTACCATCACATTCTTTCATTGTTTTACTTATTTGAGTTGTAATAACTTGTATTCCTACCAGTTATCACTCCTCCAAATTTAAAACAATGCTTTTCCTCAAGCATAAACTAAAGAATTTCTTTAAAAATTCAACCGCCTTCACCCTACCTAGACTTCTCAATGTGCCTTATTCAAATTTCATGAACCAATGCCTTCTTAATTTCTTTCCTTATCTCTTCTTAAAATATTTCTAATCTTTAGGTACCGCAAGCTTAACCTTCAAAAAAATATTTACTTGTTTTCAGGGCATCATATGATTTATTTCAAACTTTCTCAAATCGGGGTGTTCAAGTGATTTTGACCCTTACGTGATTCAGATATTCGTTTTGTGATCTTATGCTGATTCGAGTGCCCCGCCTTCGTTTTGGCTTGCCCCCACGAGTGTCATGCGGGTATCCAACTACGACCAAGGCACTTTTTCTCAGCCAAAACTCATGCCCATCTCTTTATTTGGCAGTGAAGTTGCGATCACTAGGTTTATGCGTTGATCACGATTCCCACCTTCGTTTTGGCTTGCCTCCATGGGTGTCATGCGGACATCCAACTATGAGCAGGATCTTATCTCAACGTTATATAATCTTTTTTTTTTTAATTGAATTTCTTAAAAGTAACAAGGTAGAAAATAGCATTACTAGCACCCCCAAATTTAACATATAGCAATGTCCTCATTGCTGATTGACAATAACTCAACCGATGGACTTCGGAAATTTCATAAAAATAGTGTTGAAGGAAAACTGGTAGACCACTAAATTTTAGAAATGTTACATGAATTGATTTGTCCTGAAATTAATTTGACTCTAGTACATACGGTCAGAATTAAAGGCATGAATTTCATCATTGATTTCATAATTGGTAAGGGGTAAATGCAGCGACTAAATAAAGTAATAAAAAATTCTAGATTGAGTCAAAATAAAGAGATTGCAATAGTGGAGTTTAGCAATATTAAATTGAATCGCGAGAAGTGCAAAATTGAAATAAGAAGAGGCAAGGAAAGACACAACCCTCAAATTTTCTTTGTCACCCGCATCACTTTTGATCGCATCCTTTCGTATGGTGGGCTAATACCTTGATTGCGATGGGTTGATCGAATCGGTCGCGTGTTTGAGGTTATCGCATTGCTCCATCGCAGTCATTTACTACGATCAATAATAAATATCAAGAGGATAAAAAGTATGAAAGAAAGAGTTGTCAATTCTAAAGAGTAGTGATTATGCAAAAAGTAAGATAGATTCATGAAAGAAAAATATCAAAAGGATTCGTCCTTGATGAGTGTGTGTTGCTTATCAATGCAGGGACTACACTTTTCTTCTTTATTTTGGATTCCTTAGGTCCACGGAGGTTTTTCCGCGTTGGAAATCTCCTCCATGATATATCTTGACTCTTTGTCCATTTACCTTAAATGCGCTGGTCCCTTCTTCGTTTGTTAATTTTACCACTCCTTCCGGGAATACTTCTTTAATTATGAATGCTTCGGACCAACACAAATTCAATTTTCCCGGTAAGAGTTATAGCCTAGAATTGAACAATAAGACCTTCTAACCTACCTGGAGATTCTTTTCACACAGTCGCTTGTCATACCAATGCTTCGTACGTTCTTTGTAAATTTTGGCATTTTCATACGCTTATAGTCTTCATTTGTCCAGCTCGAGTAACTGAAGTCTTCTTTCCTTCCCTGTAGCCTTCAGATTAAAGTTAAGCTTCTTCACTGCCGACAGTGCCTTATGCTCTAATTCCAGCGGCAAATGACATGCCTTTCCAAACACCAACGCATACGGGGACATTCCTATGGGTGTTTTATAGGCAGTCCTATATGCCCACAAGGCATCGTCAAGCTTCATCGCCTAGTCATCCGTGAGGGATTCACCACCTTTTCTAAAATTAGTTTGATTTCTCTGTTCGAAACCTCGGCTTGTCCGTTTGTGTAGGGGTGATATGTGGTGGTGATCTTATGATGGACATTGTATTTGATCAGCAGTTTTTTAATGATACGATTGACAAAGTGGGTTCTTTCATCACTTATTATGGCACGTAGGGTGCCAAAACGAGTGAAGATGTTTATCTGTAAGAATTTGGAGACTGTTGTCGCATCGTTTGCGACGCATGACACCACTTCAATGCACTTGAAAACATAGTCGACGACCAAATGAATGTATTTATGTCCATTTGATGGTGGAAATGGTCCCATGAAATCTATGCCCAGACTGCAATTCCAACATGGTGTTCATCGGCATCGCATTTTTCTCTGAAATGTTTCCAGTGTTTTGGCACTTATCGCATTTCATAGAATAGTCTCATGTGTCCTTAAACAAAGTTAGTCTGTAATACCAGCTTTGCAAAACTCTTGCTACTGTGCATTGTCCCCCGAAATGTCCTCCATAAGGCGAGTCATGACATTGAAAAAGTATGCACTGAAAAGCAGTCTCTGGCACACAGACCCTCACTATCTGGTCTGGTCCTCTTTCGTAAAGATTTGGCTCGTCCCAGTAGTAGGATTTACATTCATGAATGAGCCGCTTCTTTTGGTGAGACGTGTAATTTTCTGGAAATTGTTCGCAAACCAAGAAATTGACAATATCTGCATACCACGTTAGTTCTTCAAGTTTAAACAACTGCTCGCCCGGGAAGGATTCATTCACCTCCAACTGAATGCGATCCATTTCAGGATTCTCTAATCTCGATAAGTGGTCAGCGATCTGGTTCTTCGTTCCCTTGCGGTCGATTATCTCCATATTAAATTCTTGAAGTAGGAGAACCCATCGGATTACCCTCGGCTTCACATCTTTTTTTGTTATTAAATATCTTATTGCCGAGTGATCGGTGTGAACTATAACTTTGGATCCTAATAAGTAAGGTCTGAATTTTTCAATCGTAAAGATTACCGCTATAATCTCCTTCTTTATGGTGGTGTAGTTAGCTTGGTGGAGTTCAATGTTCTGCTCGCATATGCGATAGGGTGTAACATTGTCTTTACCTTTTGTGCTAAAACTGCCCCCATAACATATCCGCTAGCATCGCACATCAGTTCAAATGGCTTTGTCCAATCGGGTGCTATCAAAATAGGCATTGTAGTCAATGCGTCCTTCAGTGCTTTGAATGCGGTGAGGCATTATGAGTCAAAGTCAAAAATTTTGTCAGCTTCTAGCAACGCATTCAATGGTCGAGCTATTTTAGAGAAGTCCTTCACAAATCGTCTGTAGAACCCTGCATGTCCTAAGAAACTCTTTAAAGCCTTCACATTTGCTAGAGGTGCAAGTTTTTCAATGGCCTCAATTTTTGCTTTATCCACCTCTAGCCCGTCCTTTGAAACTTTGTGCCCGAGCAAAATTCCTTCTTTAACCATGAAATGACATTTCTCCCAATTCAACACTAGATTGGTCCTTCGCACCTTTTCAATATTCCCTCCAAGTTTTTCAGAAAAACTTTATACGTTTGCCCATAGATTGAGAAATCGTCCATAAAGATTTCAACTGAGTCTTCCAGGTATTCGGAGAAGATTTCCATCGTACACCTTTGAAACTTGCTCGGCGCATTGCATAGTCCAAAAGGCATGTAGCGAAAAGCGAACGTTCCATATGGACAGGTGAATGTGGTATTTTCTTTGTCTTCTGGTGCGATCATAATCTGGTTATAGCCCATATACCAATCAAGAAAACAGAAATAGTCATTCCCTACTAGTCGGTTGAGCATTTGATTAATAGGGAAATGATCTTTTTTAGTCACCGCATTGAGCTTCCGGTAGTCCATATAAATCCGCCAACCAGTGACGGTCCTCATTGGGATTAACTCGTTGTTTGTGCTCGAGACTACTATTATTCCGCCCTTCTTAGGAACGCATTGCACGGGGCTGACTCATGTGCTATCAGCGATAGGGTATATGATGCTAGCGTCTAACCATTTAATGATCTCTTTTTTAACAACCTCTTTCATCGTAGGGTTTAGTCTGCGTTGAGGTTCGATCGAGCCTTTTTGGTTTTCTTTGAGCCGAATTCTGTGCATGCAGTACGTCGGGCTAATACTTCTGATATTTGTTGGTGTCCATTCGATTGCTTTAATATACTTCTTCATAATACTGAGTAGCATATTTTCTTTTTTCTTCTAGTAACGCAGAGGATATTTTACTGGTAAGGTTTCATTCTGGCTAAGGAAAACGTACTTCAAATGATTTGGTAGAGTCTTCAGCTCTAGTGTAGGTGGTTGCTCTAAGGAAGGTTTCTGTGTTTTTCTCTCTTCATTCAAACTCAACTTTTCTTCATTGTTCACTGTCTTTGTTATTACATGGCAGGTTTCTAAGGGTGTTATCGCATCCTCTTTTTCTCCATCTTCTTCTTCGGACTCCAAATCTTCATCGCAAGTGTGTTCATTGTCAGAATCTGTTAGGCCTTCATCTTCTGGAAACTTCATTGCCTTGATGATGTTAAACCTGAGCTTCTTTCCATTGATGCTCATTGTGATCTCTCCCTTGTGCACATCTATTTAAGCATGACTAGTAGACAAGAATGCTCGTCCCAATATGATTGACACATCTTTGTCCACTTCATAATCTATAATGATGAAGTCTGCAGGTAGAATGAATTTATCGATTGTGACTAAGACATCCTTCAACATTCCTTCAGGGTGTACCAGGGACCTGTCTGCAAGTTGAAGAGTCACCGTCATGGGTGTCAGCTATCCTACATTCAATTGTTTGAAGATTGAAAGGGGCATTAAATTTATGCTTGCCCCAATATCACATAATGCTTGACCGATGTAGATCTCTCCTATTGAGCAGGGAATCGTAAAGCTGCCTAGGTTGCACATCTTCAGTGGGATTATAGTGTTTGATTCTTCTGTTAATGCCACCGTGGCGTATTTTCCTGTGCTTCTCTTTTTCGACACCATATGTTTCAAAAACTTAGCATATTTCGGCATCTGCTCTATCAGTTCTGTAAATGGAATATTGATGTGTAGTTCTTTTAATATTTCCATGAAGCGATGATACTGACTTTCATCGTTTTGCTTATTTTTTAGTCTCTGAGGGAAGGGGGGTAGTTTTAATTTCACTATTCTATGGTCTGGAGGCTTAGAGGTGGTCGCAACTTCAAGTTCCATAATCTTGGGCTCTTCTGACTGAGTTTGAGTTAACAACTTCTTTGATTCCAACGTATTTGAGTCGGTTCTGCCAGGCTCCTTCCTAACTTCCGCCATCATCTTTCCTCTTCGCAAGGTGACTGCTTGGCAGTGTTATTTCCCTGTGTTCCTCGGGTTGCGTGGGAACTCAGTTGAACTCGGTAGTGTCCCCTACGGTCTATTCTTCAGCTCTCCCACAATCTGTTCCTATTTGGATTTCCAGGTTACGGATGGAAGTCGCCTGGTTCTGGAGGACCATCTCATTCTTTTCGATGTACTGTTTTAACAGGTTCTCTAGAGAGGATGATGGTGGTGCTTGAGAGCTGCTGGCTTGTTGTTGCTGTTGACCGCTAGTTCGTTGGAAAAATCCTGGCGGCCCTTCTTTTTGCGCCATAGGTTGATAGCCTTGTTATTGGTTATTTTTCCGAGCGAAATTAGGTTGGTTTCACCACCCGGGGTTGTATGTGTTTGAAAAAGGGTTGTTCTTGACAAAGTAGATTGACTGCGGATTTCGTGGACACTCTTTAACTGAATGCGATTCTCCATATGTAGCACAGCTAGTGCTACTCTGTTCTATCGCGCTGACCTACCTTCTTTGGTCTCCGGGATTGTTTATTGCGATGCACTATAACAAATTTATCATCACATTCATCTGATTTTACAAAGATACGATGGCACCATTATTTGCGTTACCTTTTCTAGGCTTTACTCTCTTATCTCTTTCCTACCAATCTTCATGGTTTTTCGATATGCGATCAAGAATGTTCTTTGCCTCATCATAAGTCTTGTCCAGCAGATCGCCTGCTACTACCGCATTGGCAGCTGTCTACGATACGGGATTTAGCCCATGATAGAAAATCTCCATTTAGAGTCAGCCTGGCAATCCATTGTGCAGGCAGTCGCGCACTAACTCTTGAACCTCGCCCACGCGTCACTGAGAGATTTTAAATGGGAGTTCTTCCTTGTTGTCTATGTCTGTTTTTATATCTTTTGCGAAATGTTCTTTCGATCTCTGGGTCGTAGTTGGGCTTAGGATTGTGTCCTTCACTCATGCGACGCTTGCTTCTTCCTTTATTGAAGGAATGGCAATGCACAAAGGTCGAGAGCTGCAAAGAAATCAAAGAGGTTTGATGTTAGCGCAATATATACCATAGTCCCCTTCTCGATCGTATGTCTTGCGATCACAACTTCAAGTGTGCTGATGCATTGTGCCTTTGGATCGCAATTTCATATATGCCATCGATTGTACCTGCACAAAATAGGTGAATTAACTGCTTTTATGCGATGAGTGCTCGCGATCGCAATTCCTTTTAGTTTAGCACTTTTGGACATAATATTGCCTATTTTACCATCGCATTCTCTCATTGTTTTACTTATTTGAGTTGTAATAACTTGTATTCCTACCAGTTATCAACTACCTAAGTTCAATAAAATTGAAAGTTCAATAGATGAATGAAGTTGAAGTTCCTTCCACGTGAAGTTAACAAAAGACTAAAAAAGCATCGCTTCCTCAATCGAAACACCAATAGTTTTGTAACCGACATAGCATTGTCAATCATCCCAGTGACCACTATGGAAAACGACTAATCGAAGTTTAACAAAAACTATAAAATGTTGCAAAAGTATTAAAAGAAAATAATAAGATATAACTCAAAATGGTAATAAGAAATTAATCACATGAAATCAAATAAAAATCAAATAACAAACACATTTATGTAACTTATATTGTTAGTAAATAATACAAAAGATAGTCATCACATGATAATCAAATATCAATAAAATAGAAATCTTCAAACAAAAAAGAGAACATAAACATGAAACCAGTAACAAATAAAACACAAACTTCAAGAAAAAATCTTACAATTTGGAAGAGTTTAAAAAATCTTCACAATCACTATTCGGTTGCACCATTTCAATGTCACATTAAATTAGAACAAAAAAAAGAAAGAGTTTAGAAATAAAAAAACTTCTCTAATCGAGTGAGAAATAAATAATCTCCAAGTTCGCTTTGTCCTATCATGTGTGCAATTTCAAAGAAAATGAATAATTATTAGTTTAAATCTCCTTTTGGACCTTTAATTTGGGTCTTAATTTTAGAAAACGATCAAAATATTGAAGACCAATCAATTTTATAAGTTTCTGTAAACCTCACTTTCAACTTCTATCCATTTGAGATATACCTAAAAACTTTATAATATTGTCATCGCCTGAAATACATCAAACCTAAAAATGGACATACAACAAGGAAGAAAAGAGTAAAATAATCAACAAATTCGCATCAGAAATCTCCAACTGACAAAATCAAAATCGAAAACAATAGATTTCAAAAACAAACATAAAAGAATGAGAGAAGGTGAAGACAAACTTCAACCAAAAGTTTGAACGAGAACCCTCTACCACTTGGCTAAAAAAATCTACTACTAGCAAAGCAAAATCGAAATCTCCAGCTGATCAATTCGAGATTCTTAATCGAAACCAATTATAAACAGAAAAATCGAGAAGTAATTGAAATATTAAACGTTATTTTAGAGCTTGGTGTTGCTAAAGATGAAGTTGAAAAGAAGGGGAAAAGGGGGAGAAAATCGCGTCAGATTTGAAATATATATTAGGAGGGTAGTTTTAGAATAAAGAAAAATGAAATCGCCATGAGTTTAACCAGCTGAATATTTTTATATATTTTACCATATTTACAATATATAAAAAAGTGAAGACATGGATGCTAAGGTATAAATAAAATAAGCTACCTGATGCAATTTTCCCAAAATTTTTAATTTGAAATCTTATCAAATCTAACATAGTTTGATTGAAAGAGGAAGAAGGAAATTGAGGAGATGGAGAAATGAAATAGGGGTAGGGATTGGGAAGTGGAAGTTGTCTCTGTCACATGAACACATTCTCCAGTTTTATCACATGAGCTTTTGATGAGATTTTGATCGATTTGTAACAAGTTCAATTATACCAAAATAGTTCTCATTCATTTTTATTTGATTTCATTGGAATAAAAATTAATAAAAGAGAAGAGTAAAGTGATGACTCGAAATTTTTTCGAGGAGCATAGCTCAAATGGTTGAAATATTAATATTCTCTACAAAAAGTTGAAATTCAAATCTCTGCTTCATAATCTGTCGGGAGAAGTCTCGGCGGAAGGAGAACTAGTCGGAGCTGTTTCTGTCATTGGTGATTCAGCATTATTGGAACTGGTGGAATCTGGAGAGGATGCGGGAGCCACAGAGATTGTTGAAGCATCGGTAGAGGAATCAAGTGAACTCATTGGAGATGAAGTCTCAGAGGAGGTCGTCTGGGATAAGGTGGAATCAAGCGAAGAGGTCACTGGAGCTGGAGAGGTCGTGGGGGAGGTAGAAGGAGCTTGTGCGAAGATACCATCAATGACAACAATGACGACAATAAAAAGAGTAAGAAATTGATAAGCCATTATGAAAATGGAAATAAAAGATGAGATTGAAGAAAAGAAAATGGAAAGAAGGGATCGATGAAGAAGAAGAGGAAGATTGAGAGATTATATAGAAAGTGAGAAAAAAAAAAGGAGAGAGAAAGAAGAGGGGAAAAATGAATGGAGGGTTGAAAAGTTTTAAAATTAAGGTATGAATGTATTCTTGGTGGTGAAGAAAGATGGGTAAATTTGACCTGTTCTAATTTTAACATTTCTCTAATTGATTGGTTTTCATTAAACTCGTGTATTAATTACTACTCTAAATTAAAAATTACAGATAATTTTTAATAAATCTTCAACCAAATGTAATATTAATTTTTAACATATGTAAATATGTTAAAAATTAATTTTAAAACCATATAATTATTTATTTTCTTAAAACAAATTATGAATATAAATTTCCTAGAGAATATTTGTCGATATCATGTTCTTACAATTGTCAAATAATTGATTAACTAAAATTATAATAATTGATTTTCTTTTTTTCAAAATGGCCTAATAAATACCTAAAAGTAAACTTAAAATAAAATTTTGGATATCTAATTTTTAAAGCTTGTATTCGTAATTTTTTATGTTTCAAATTTTAAAGAACCAAAAACAAGAAATAATCGTTAAGATAAATTATTTTAAAAGACTATTAGAAATATTTACAAGTAATAGCAAAATATCACATCTTTTTATTAATTAAAAGAAAACAAAGAAATACAAAACAGTTGTTAAATGTAGCTTAATTTTTCTTTATTATAAAAGAAAAACAACAAATAGGACAAGAGGGAGGAAGGAAGGAAGAAAGAAAAAAAAAAGATATAAAACATTATGAAGCGACGATAATGTTACCGCTCTATTTTCTTTTTGGCTCATCTTCATAATTCTATTTGGCTTTTTCTTCCCTCCATTACTTGATAGATCTAATAGGTTGAACAAGTTAACTATTGAAGCTCAACATAATTTTGGTCTATATATGATGCAATTCATGCCCAACAGCATGTGAAGAAGACAAATTTTTAATTTAGGAGATGTTTGAGGAATTAAATTTGGTTGATTTGAGTTGAGTTTTTAACTCAACTCTTTGGTTGGTCCACCAACTTCACAAGTTGATGCTAAATAATCCAACTCCAGCAACTTTGACAGTGTTTACTACTAAAGTTTACACATTCATCGAGAAGTTTCATCTTTCCACTATTTCTCTCTCTCTCTCTCCAATGTTTCCCATCATTTCACCTGCCAACTCCTGTCGATTACCAACTCTGATGACAACCATCACTAGTGACATGCCTTATAACCACATTCGGTGGCCAATTCTAGCATTAATTCCAATGACTACCTCTGATGCCCAACTTCGATAACAGCCACCACTGGCAACTACTATCGACTCACTCTAACTACATGCTTCGACGACTTCCTTCAATGACCAAACTCTGAAGACCACCTCCTTCTACGACCACCTTTGGAAAATCATGTCCAGTAACCACTTCTGATGTCTAACTTTGCAAACTACCACATCTAATGGCCAAAATTTTGATGATCACTACCATTAACTAACTCCATTAATCATCTCCATCATCTAAATTTGATGGACCAACTAATATGCGCAAGCGCACGCGTCAAGTAATGATATAGTTTAAAATGCTCTTAACTAAGTATTGTCCTAAAAAAAAAATAGCTTGATGAAATCTTAGCTACTCAGATATTCTTCTAATTTTATTTAGGGAATCGAATTGTGATGGAAACTAAATTATTCTAATCCTAAAAAGCAAATAAATGATAAACAACATGATTAAACCAAGCAAAGACGCATACTAGGGTAATAATTTCATTAATAGATTAATTAGATTAATTGGTTTGACCTTAGATTGATTTCATGCTAACTATAAACCTAGAAATCTTTTATTCACGTATCCTCTTTCAACCTCAACCTTTTCTAATACCTAACCTTTAATTCACTTTCATGCAAATCATTAATTAGATACAACACTATGTTCCTTCATTGTTGATCTCTATGAATCTCCTATCACCGTTGTGCATAATTGATTAATAGTTTAACATACTAGATCTAATTTAATGCCCTCTCTCTCAAGCAAGACATCAAATAAAATATCATTCAAAAAGTGGCTAATTGTTCAAAAGTGATAAACACAAGCATGCAAAAATAGTTCATGCATTAATCAAAACAAAGAAACAACCAAAATAGGTTGCAACAATCCATAACTAAATCATAAACCCTAAGAACACAACTCAATCACTTATGGCTACTGTATAAACATAGACCATTCATGATGTTCTAAATACTGAAAAGTACAGGATTAAAAAAGGAAAGAAAAGCAAGTGGGGCTTTTGACTACTATCCTCAATCTTGGGATTGCTCTCTAATAATCTCCTTGATCACCAACTTCTCTAAGTTCCAAGCTAACGTCTCTACCCAGAATTCAGCTCCCGATGGAGGCCTTTGACCAACTATAAATAACTGTAAACAAAAATCTCTAAAACAGTCTCCTCAATTTGATGACAAAAACATATATTTATAAATTTTTCACAACGTCGCAATGCTGGTTTAATTATCGTGCGTCTCTGTGAAAATTTTTTATACCCCCCCCCCCTCCCCACACACAGACCCAAAAGATAGATCTAATTCTGATCCCCCATGCATTCACGAGGGTAATTACCAATTGATCATGAATCATGAATGATTCATTCTTCTTCTGACAGTGAACGCTTTCCCTTTTAGTTGTAAGGCCGAAACCCAATTTAATGACTATCTTTCACTCATAGGAAAATGGAGATTCCAATAATTAAGTATCCTCTGTTGAAATCGGAGGTAAAATATTTTGAAGCTTAGCTAGAGGTCTTGTCTTTGACATTGCCCCTTTTCAGGAGTCCCGGTAAAAAACTCCTTAATTACTCCCAATGAAACACCCACCGAAACCGAGCACTTCAGACCCTGAGGGGCAAGGGCAAGGGCTGCCTCTACAGACTATGCTTCAAATTTTTTATAATTAAATCAATCCATCTTAGACGAAAGAGAGGATATCTCGATCGAGAAAAATTCCATATGATCCAATATATCCGACAGCTCGCACTATACGTCAATCCATGATGCATCTTCCTCTTCAGGATATCAAAAAGGTACTTTTGGAACATCAATAGTGCTAAGACGCCACAGAATAGTGTCGCAGCACGCTATGCATACGTTCTTCTATATTTTCACCCATTTTCACCTATTTCACATCTCATCTTTCCTAGATCAAAGTTTGACCTCCTATTGCAGTATCTTCATCATTTCGTACTCAAATTAACTCGTTTTCGTCCAAATTCTTTGTTTCCTACAAATTAAATATAAAAAACATCAACGATCGCAGAATAAGCATAAAACTAACTATTCTAAGCCCGAGAAATCATTTTCTAAGTGCTTTCACAAACTCATTCAATATTATACTAAAAATACTTAGGTAGGAAAAGTATTTTTAAATATAAGATTGAAACTATTAGTTCATAGTGTTTAATATTCATGTTATATAGTAATTTAAGATTAATTGAAATACTTTGAGCATATAATCAAACCAAACAATTTTTTTGTAGAATAACACTTTTGAGAGAATATAATATAACAAAACACATTTGTATTTTTATTTTAAATAGTTTTTATAGAAAGAGTTTAAATGCAAATGACTTTTTGAAAAACATTTCACCACCTGAAAGCTCAACCATAGATGCATATCACCATGATTATATCTTCTAAGAATGGATCTATACTTTTTTAATCGAAACTCGAAGAATCTAGTCAAGGTCTTGTGCCGCTCAAATATATCTTGTTAAGGACCACTGGCCTTCAGATATCTCCACGATGATATGTTATTGTGGATTTCAGATATAAACCCTCATGGTTTTACTTTTGGTCTCACACAAAATGTCATGCCATTTTTTATAGTTGTCCTCTCTTATATATCCAAGATCATCCCCTTATTTAGTCAATTTGGGACTTTGATCATAATTTTAACATCACATCACGAAAAATGTAAACTCTAACCTACGATTTCAAATAAGATACAATAAAAGGCATTAAACCCTTGATGACCTACTTTGTTTTGTGCATATCACACTCATACATTCCACTAATATGAGCTTATATTGTAATGTTCCTGTTTGTATGAACAAGAGAATTTTATATATCTCAAGTACAATGGTTACAATGTAAAAAAAATCATAAAATACATAGGAACGTTTTAAGTTGACATCTCAGTTGTGTGTAAACTTTTGGAAAAGAAAAATATGTGTGCTTATTGGAATCATTTTATGGACGCGTTTTGTTTTGTTTTTGTTTTTATTATTTAAGGACGGATGGGTTTGAACATGAAATCATGCGTTAGACATAACTGATGCATTTGCTCCCATGCGTTTGAGGTCATGCATCGGAATGATGATGCGTTAATCTTAACATGTAATGATCATGCGTTTCTATCACAAGTTTTCTTAAGCTTGCGCCAAGTATAACACAAACGCAAGTTTCTCGGGTAATTCGAGGTCAAACACGGGCACTTGTCGCTTAATAATATTTGTGAAGTGATGCGTTTGAGGCGATGAATAAAAATAAAGCGAAGAAGGTTTAAATGTTTTACACACTACTCCTACTCCTAACTAAACAGATTGAGCCATAGAAGACTTGCAATGAGAATAAGTAGAGACACGAAAACCATTAATGCATAGAATTTGGAGCTCCGATCATCATTCGGTCTGGGTTGTGGAGATGAAGAATTCTCACTGGAAATCTCTTTCAAGCTCTCATTTGTGATCACAAACTTTTGCCTTGAGGAAGAAGCTCGGATGTCTTAAAATGAAGATCTCAATGGCTATTTATAGAATTTGGACGCTGATAGTTGTAATGATGAAGATATGGCTCATTGCTGCTTTTGTCGCGGTATGGGCATTGTCACATTGCCTTATCTTATTGATACTCCCAAGGTATGCATCCGAGTTGAATTTAGCTGAAGTTATCAACGCATTCTACCCATCTTGCGATCTTTTATTATGGCTGTCAATCCGTGGCCGCAATCTCTATTTGTTCACCGCATTCTCCATGCATTGGACACATGCGATTACTTCAACTTCCATGCGTTGAACGCATGGGATTGCTGTCTGCGTTCGTCTGGCTTCAGCGCATGCGTTTGTCTGTGATTGCTTATTACAAACGCATGCGTTTGATTCCTGCGATAGCTACAAAATAGACACTTTGGCACGGAATAATGCATAATATTGGGTCAGTGAGATTTTAGGTGCTTATCGATGCAAAACTTAATTTTTTACAAATTCTAAGTATTATCACTGCATTTTCTACTTGTTAGCCCTCATAATTCTAAATAAAAGACTTATAATAACTGGCGTTTCTGCCGGTTATCAGTGCTCACATGAGATTTTGATCGATTATTAACAATTTCAATTATAACAAAATAATTTTCATTCATATTTATTTGATTACATTGGAATAATAACAAAATGAAAGAGAAAATTAAAATTACTCGAATTTTTTTCGAGGAGCATAGCTCAAATGATTGAAATATTAGTAGTTTCTACCAAAAGTTGAGATTCGAATCTCTGCTCCATAATCTATCAGCCAAAAAAATCATTTGTAAACAAGCGCGAAGTCTCAACAGAGGGAGAACCGGTCGGAGCTATCTCCGGCGTTGGTGATTGAGCACTATTGGAGCTGGTAGAATCCGACGAGAATGCAGGAGCCACAGAGATTGATGGAGCATAGGTGGAGAGGTCTGGCGAGGTAGAGGAATCTTGTGAGCTCGTCGGAGATGAAGTCTCAAAAGAGGTCATTGGGGATGAGGTGGAATCAA
Source organism: Benincasa hispida (assembly GCF_027475165.1). Taxonomy (NCBI): domain Eukaryota; kingdom Viridiplantae; phylum Streptophyta; class Magnoliopsida; order Cucurbitales; family Cucurbitaceae; genus Benincasa; species Benincasa hispida. The sequence goes on along the minus strand of NC_143478.1, from coordinate 49,664,361 downwards.
ACGAAGAGGTCATCGGAGCTGGAGAGGTCGTGGAAGAGGTAGATGGAGCCTGAGCGAAAGCACCAACAATGGCCACAATGATGACAGCAAGAAGAGCAAGTGATTGATAAGCCATTATGAAAATGAAAATAGGATGAGATTGAAGAAAAGAAGATAGAAAGAAGGGATCGATGAAGAAGAATAGGGAGATTGAAAGATTATATATAAAGTGGTAAAAGGAGGGATCAAGAGGAGAGGAAAAATGAATGGAGGATTTGAAAAGTTTTTAAAATTAGGGTATGAATTAATTTTTGGTGGTGAAGAAAGATGGGTAAATTTGACATGTCCTAATTTTAACATTTCCCTAATTGATTGGTTTTCATTAAACTCGTGTCGTAATTACTACTCTAAATTAAAATTTCAGATATTTTTTAATAACTTTTTAACCAAATGTAATATTAATTTTTAACAAATTTAGCACCGTTTCAATTTTTTTTTAGAATTTTAATGGGTAATTTTAATTTTAAATTCTTATAGTTATCTATTTTCTTAACACTAATTATAAATATAAATTTCCTGAGAGAATATTTATTGATATCATGTTTTTAAAATTTTTAAATAATTAATTAACTTAAATTATAATAATTGATTTTTTTTTTTCAAAATGCATAATGAATACCTAAAAGTAAACTTCAAATAAAATTTTAGATGTTTAATTTTTAAAGCGTGTACTCGTTTACCTTTTAAATTTTATTGAACTAAAAACAAGAAATGATCATCAATTTTTATCAGTTAAAAGAAAAGAAAGAAATACAAAACAATTATCTAGTGGAGCTCAATTGTTCTTTATTGAAAAAGGAAAACAATAAACATGAAAAAAAAAAAAACTGAAAAACAAGATATGAAAACATTATCAACCGGCGATAATGTTACCTCTCTTGTTTCCTTTTTGGCTCATCTTCATAATTCTATTTGACTTTTTCTTCCCTCCTTTACTTGATGGATATAATAGGTTGATCAACTTAGTTATTATAAGATTCTTGAACTTAAAGCTCAACATGGTTTTAGTCTTTATATCACTACAAGAATTATGATCTTTGTCCACGCAATAAAACATTGATAGATCTTAAAGAAAGTGTGGGCAAAGCCTTTGCAGATGTTTTTTTGCATGGGCATTTAACGTGGCTAGATGCCTGTTGGCAGAGCTTTTGCCCACGCAAGTAAACGTGTGGGCAGATTTTCCTTTTTTGCCCACGCAGCTGATGTCGATAGAGAAGACTTTTTGGTCATGAAATTTTGTTTAAGGGAAAAACTCGTATTTCTGTCCATGCATAGTCTTTCTACCAACGCAATAACTTATGTTGGCAAAACTTAATTTCTTCCCATGCATAATCAATTGACAGAAATGAAGATTTGCTAATGTAATAGCCTTCTTGGACCGAAATTACATTTTTGTCTACACATGATACATTGCCAGATAGTGTTTGTTTCATTTTCATCCATGCACAAAACATAGCCAGAGCTTTATACCTACCAACATATACGATACGTGGCCATCATGTATTTCTAACAATGCAAAAAAATGTCGGCAGAAACCACTTTAATTTGTTTCACGTTTGTTATTAAATTATTATATGCTTTAGGATCAATATTAAAAAAAAAAAATTCAATTTTCTTTAACAAAATAATTCAACATCGCAACAATAAATTGAGAAAAGGAAATGAATTCAACTATTAATTCTTTAATCAAAATGTGTCATTCGGACAAGAATTTCTATTAGATTTGATACATGAGCTATTAGATTTTATTTTGGCATACCAAAATGAATAAGAAAATATTATATACACAAAAAATGTTTAGCTCGATTAGTTGATCTTTACCAAAAAAGGTAATTTTCAACATCTTCAAAATATATAGATTTGAAAAAAATATATTAAAGTCAAACAAGCACAATATACTAAATTTTATTTATTTATTTTTTTAATGAATTGTGTATCAAAATTAATAAAGAAAATCTATTTACATGAGTTTCAAGTCCCATATGCTATATATCCACTCAAAAGAATAAGATTCAACATATTGTGCTTATTTGACTTTAATATATCTTTTTCAGGTCTATATATTTTGAAGATGTCGGAAATAGCCTTTTTTGTAAAGATCAACTGATCGAGCTAAGCATTTTTTGTGTATTTAATATATATTTTTTTTACTTTGGTATGCCAAAATAAAATCTAATAGCTCATGTATCAAATCTAATAGCATTAAAGAATTCTTGTCCGAATGATACATTTTGATTAAAGAAATAATAGTTGAATTCATTTCCTTTTCTAAATTTGTTGTTGCGATGTTAAATTATTTTGTTACATGAAATTGATTTTTTTTATTTTAATATTGATCCTAAAGCATATAATAATATAATAACAAATGTGGAACAAATTAAAGTAGTTTCTACCGACATTTTTTTTACGTAGCTAGAAATATATGATGGCCATGCATCGTATATGTTGGTGGGTATAAAGCTCTGGCGATGTTTTGTGCATGAACGAAAATGAAACAAACACTATCTACCGACATATCATGCATGGGTAGAAAGTAAATTTTGGTCCAAGAAGGCGTGGGCAAATCTTCATTTCAACCGATGGATTATGCATGGGAAGAAATTAAGTTTTGCCAATGCAAGTCGTTGCATTGGTAGAAAGACTCTGTGTGGGCAGAAATGTGAGTTTTACCTACAAACAAAATTTCGTGAGCAAAAAGTCTTTTCTGCCGACGTCAGCTGTATGGGCAAAGGCAAAGCTGCCCACGCGTTACCGTGTCAATAGGTGTTTGGCCATGTTGACTGCCCATGCAAAAGAACGTCAACAAAAGCGTTGTCCACGCTTTTCTTAAGATTTGCCGATGTTTTATTGCATGGACAAAGACCATAATTCTTGTAGTGATATATAGACCAAAATTATGTTGAGCTTTAAGATCAAGAATCTTATAATAACTAACTTGTTCAACCTATTAGATCTATCAAGTAAAGGAGGGAAGAAAACGTGAAATAGAATTATGAAGATGAGCCATAAAGGAAACAAGATAGGTAACATTATCGCCATTTGATAATGTTTTCATATCTTGTTTTTCATTTTTTTTTCATGTTTATTGTTTTCCTTTTTCAATATAGAACAATTGAATTGCACTTGATAATTGTTTTGTATTTCTTTCTTTTATTTTAATTGTTAAAAATTGATGATCATTTCTTGTTTTTGGTTCTTTAAAATTTAAGAGGTAAGATTATGAGTACAAGCTTTGAAAATTAAATATCTAAAATTTTATTTTAACTTTACTTTTAGGTATTTATTATGCATTTTGGAAAAAAAAATATCAATTATTATAATTTAAGTAAATTAATTATTTAAAAATTTTAAAAAACATGATATCAATAAATATTCTCTTAGTAAATTTATATTTATAATTAGTTTTAAGAAAATAGATAACTATAAGAATTTAAAGTTAAAATTACCCATTAAAATTCTAAAAAAAAATTGAAACGGTTGTAAATATATGGGAAATTATTTCCAATGGTAAAAGTGTTGAAAATATTTACAAGATATAGCAAAATTTTAGAACTAACAATGATAAACACTGATAGAAGTCTATCAGGGTCTATCAATATCTATGATAGACTTCTATCAGTGTCTATCTATCAGCATCTATCATTGATAGTTCTAAAATTTTGCTATATTTTATAAATATTTTGATTTATTTTTTTATATTTAAAAACAACTCTAAATATATTAAAAGTTAATATTACATTTGGTTAAAAAGTTATTGAAAAATATCTGAAATTTTAATTTAGGATAGTAGTTAGGACACGAGTTTAATGATAACCAATCAATTAGGGAAATGTTAAAATTAGGATGCCAACAAGAGTGTAGCTCAATTGGCATAGTGCTTGTACTATCAACGAACCTCCCCCACCCCACACTTTGGAGGAATGTCGGGCACCTCACTTTCTCTATTATTTGTCGACTTATTGGTAATGGTCCCCAGGTATTGTTCCCGAAACCTTTGTTTTTTTTTTTTATTTTATTCCTATTTGGATTAAACTAAAGCATGTCCCTTGGAGTTGTGGATGGATAGGGGTTTAGCAGTGTTAGCTAGTGTCGTGGACAAACCTATTTCTTTTGATGTTACAACTAGAGATCGATGGTGGTTATCGTATGCGAGGGTTTGTGTTTAGGTGGATGGTGATTCGTTAATGCCCCCTTCAGTCACTATTAGGATGCGGGGTCAAGAGTTTATTATTCTAGTAGTGTATGAGTGAAAACCTCGGGTGTGGAAAAAGGTCAGGAGTTGTGTATTGTGGTGGTTAATGAGGGATGTTTGGGGGAGAATGGGGGTATTGAGAGTGTGAGGAAGGGGCAGGATGTGGGTATTGGTGCGAGGAGAGTTAACCCAGTGAATGGGAGTAAAGGTGCGGGCAGTGATGACGAGTTTACTATGGTCAGTCGTAGTAGGCAGGATAGAGGAGGTGTAGGGCATAGGGGTAGTAGTGGGTCACCAGGTTCGGTGCCCTTGAGAAGTAGAGTAGTTTATGAGTCCCCTAGAATTACGGGGTTTGTAAAGCATGTTGATGATCGCAATAAGTTTGATACTTTGTGTGATGAAGGGGGAGACTCGTTGGCATTGGCTCTAGTGCAGGCAGATCCTGATCCATTGTTTATTATGGATGAGATGTTCGAGAGTTCGGGAAAAGGCCCAGTGGGAGGAGGTAGATGTGATCTATTTCAAGGTCCATGATTTGGTGTTCCTGGAATGTTAGGCGGTTGAATGACTTGTCAAGTGTAGGGTGGTGGCAGACTTTCTGGCTTCATCCTTTGTTACTTTCTGCTACTTGCTTGATACGTGGGTTCGTCGCAAAAATTTTAGTATGGCGATGGGTAGGTTTGGTGACATGTGGAGTTGTGTGTGTAGCTATAGTGTACGAGGAATTGGGAGGATCTGGGTGATATGGTGGAAGAGTGTTTATGAGTTCTCTATTGATGTCAATGGGGATCAGTGTTGGGTTTTATATTCTAAAAACTCGCAGTTTGTAAAATGATAAACATTTTCTATTATCAATATACTTGTTATTGATCTCATAAATTGTATGAAAGTTTAAATCCAATAAACTAAGACCCATGACTATTGTATGAGTACTTTATGTGTCGACATAAGAGTGGATCAGGTTCGAGTAAATAGTCAAAATGATCTATGGTACATGAATGAGATTGGGTACCTTATTTTGGTAACACCATTGGATGCGGCCTACTCTGTACTTGTTACAAAGAGTTTACAAGAGACTAAGTTATCTTATCCTCTTATAGAAGATCAAATAAAGAAACGCGCAAAACTACCATCCTTTATGGGGACTATAATGATAAAATTGAATGATGCGCTAAGACTCAAGTTTTCGTCACCGGCAACGATGCCAAAAAATTGTAATGGTTAAAAATTTATTGATGCGCTAAGATTCAAGTTTTTGTCCCCGATAACGACGCCAAAATCTTGTAATGGTTAAAAATTGAATGATTTGATGATGAGCTGTGATTTATGATATTGTGATACTACGTTCTAAATGTATGCAATGATGCTTAAATACTTCGTAGTATGTGTTCGTGTGGTGCATGTCACAAGTTTTCTTGCGTTGGAACCAAGTATAATTCCAACATAAGTTTCTCAGAGTGATCTGAGGTCGAACACGAGGATTGTTGTAATTAATGCGATACTATTGTGGTATATGCGACTGGTTAAACATAAAGAATAATGAATTGGGTTTGCAGAAATGTAAAATTGTGATGAAAAGTCAATTGCGGTAAAGAATAAAATGTGATGGTAGATGAAGTGCAGTAAAAGTTAATTACGATGATAAAAGTAAAGTGTGGTGAAATAATTGCGGTGATAAAATAAATGAATAAACTATTAATATACAGGTTGAGGACTGGCTGTGAAGATGTGCAAAAGTGTCTGGTGAATGTGGTGGCAAATCTTATGAAATGAATCAGAAAGAGAATGGGTTGAGGGAAAGGACATCGCAAGTTCATCAATCTCGTTAAGGATGCAACTAAGGTTTCTCTTTCCCTTGGCTTACACCTTTCAGTGATCGGCCGCGTTCCCATATGTCTATGGTGAAACAGGGATGAATGTGATGAATGAAAGGTTGTTTCCATCTCTGGAAATGCTTCTCGCTTTAGTTAACACATTCTTCCAACCTTCTTTCGAGAGGCGGAATAACATCTTCACTTCTGCTCTCACAGGTGAAGATGCCGTTGAGCATGCTTTAGCTAAACTCAACCGATTTCCTTAACAAGGATTAACTCACTCGCTTAATCCTTCCCTTTTTCCCAGGGGATTAGTTACACATGATGAAGAAAATGGATGATGAATGTGGAGAAGAACAGAGAAATGAAAATGATTACGATAATGATATTTAAATCTAAAGATCAACATTTGTTACAAATGGATTAAAGATAGATGAACACAATAGATGAATGGAAAATAAGAACAAATACGGAAAGGGTGTCAATGGCTTGATACAGATTCTGATCGGAGACGATGTGCTTGCCGGCGTATGGTAGAAATGGAGTGGAAATATTCCCTCTCAGGCTTGCTTTCCAGGTAGAAGTGACCTCTTGTATAGAGCTTCTTCTTCGGGAATGGAAAGAATTGCTTGCTCAGAGACTTACCTCTCGGTCTTATCTCGTCTGTCTCCCGAATTTTCTCTAAATTGTCTCTTCAGACCAGCCTCCTTTCATTGAATTCGATGAAGCTATTTATAGACCTTGGCTTCTTCTGTATTAGTTGTCCCGTTCTAAGAATCTGATAATTCCTGCCATGGCATAGTGGACACGTCTGCTCTGCTCCATGATTGATTTTTCAGAATCGTACAACAAAAAAGCTGTACAATGTCAGAAGTCCTTGCGAATGTGTTGCTCTTCACATCTTCGATTGATCGTCATATGCGATGTAATTGTTTTGATCTCTTATCAATTGCCGCATGCGGTGGAAATGCGTTGATCATTTGAGTCCATGATCGATCGTCGCATACGCTGCAATTGCGTTGTTCTTTCTTTATTCTTGAATGATTGTCGTATGCGGTGATAATGTGTTATTCATTTTTGTCCTTGAGCGATTATCGCATTCGGTGACCTGTTTCCTGCAAAACAGAGACTTGGACATTCCATTTTTCCATCGCAATGGGGTAGCAGGTGTGCTTACGACACTTTACAATTGTCGTATTTCTAAGCCAATTTCTATATTATCGGCACAACTTTTCCTTCTTTTTGTTGTATAATCAAAATAAAATGGTATAAATAACTTGTATTTCTACAAGTTATCACACCTCCAAATTTAGATATATGCTTGTCCTCAAGCATATCCTTGACTAAGACAATTCAACTCAAATCCTATCCTAACTTTGTGTTGATCGGCTACTCCAAATGCTCCACCTCTACATAATTTCTCACCCTACAAGTTCCTTCTATCCTTTAACATTTCTTCAACATACTCTACTTTATTCTTATCTAAGACAAACCTCTGTCCAAAGTTCCCTTCTATTTTTGAGAAGAATGTTTTACCTCTTCTTGCGAAAACAACGAAGTGCGTCTTTATGCAGTGGCCTGGTTTACGTCATCGTATAGAGAATGTTGATCATGGTTACACCTTTCGTTTTGGCTTGCTCCCACGAGTGTCATGCGAGCATCCAACTTTGGTTGTGTACCAATCTCAACTTCAACTCTTGATCCTCAGCCAAGTTTTACTTTTACTGGTCAGTGGAGTTGTCTCTTTTATCCTTTTTCTCTCTTTCTCTCTCTCTTTTTTTTTTGTATTGCGTCGATCCTGGTAACCTACCTTCATTTTGGCTTGCTTCCACAAGTGACATGTGAACATCTAACTGCGAGCAGGTTTCTTTCACAACTTAACTCTTATCAGGTTGGGATTTTCCCTTGCGTTGACAGCGGAGTTTTTTTTTTTTTTTTTTTGATGATGAACGCATTTGCCTGATATTACCGCATCCGCTTGATCGCATCTGCTCAGATCTTCCCCACCCCCAAATTTAAAGATGTGCAAAGTCCTCAATGCGTTGTTTTGGACAGAAAAGACAAAACACTTAGTCAAAATTTTGAAAAGAAGGTTTGAGCAGAGTCTTGTAATAGAGAAGGTAAAGCAGAGCTATTGCGATGAATTGTTTAAGTGTTAGGCAGAAAATGCAATGTATAAAGAAATTTTGCTAAGGGTATGCATACTACTCATCATGGCAGCGTAAATAAACAACGCAAAAGAAAAGAAAAGAATTACTACAATAAATTGACAAAGGATGATAAAAGTAAAGAGGCCAACGCATAAGGAAAGAATGATTACTCAGTTGTATAAAATTTGTCTAAGTACACAAAGAACTATAAATATCACAACACAAAGTTGTATGTACAAAAGAATATAAGTATAGCTTTCTATAAAAATTGAATAGCCGCAAAGAAAAAATGCAAAATTGTGGAGAAAGTGGTACACCCCCAAATTTAGAGTTGCGGTGGGGGCTCTTGATGAGAATGATGTTGTAGAGGAGCTCTTTGAGGCGCTTCTTGAAATTGCAGAGGTTGCTATAGATGTGGAGGCACCATGGGACTATGTAGATATGCTGTTAACAAATTAAAGTACTCATGGTTGCGCTTGGCCATCTGTCTTTGGTTCAGGCAAATGGTAAAGATGTTGCATTGAGTATTGACCATTGCCTGTCGCCACATTGTATTGCTGTCTCACAACTCTGCGTTGCTCTCCTGCAACTCCGTTAATGCATGGTGGAAGAAGGTGAGTTCTCGAGATAAGAAGACCCGCATATCGGCTAAGGTAGCAGCAAGGGATGTAGTGGTAGGTTGTGTCGTCGATGTTTTTCCAGCATCAGTTTGAGGTTGAACGGAAGGGCCTACTCCCAAATCGTGTAGGTCATCAACATGTGACGTTATTTGTGATGAAAAGTGAGGGTGGAGATGGATGGCGGGGGGACGCTGCTGGAGATGCGAGGTTGGAATCAGGGGCAAGGAGGAGGTTTGTGAATTGTTCGGGAAGAGGGGAAAGGGGTTTGTTTGGAGGGCTTGGTGGGCAAATGACTAAAGGCAAAGGGTCCAAGGGTAAACTAGTTTGCTTTTGCGGTGATCGTTCTTGGACGATTTCCTTTCCTTTATCATTGCGGCACTGCATCTTTGGTTTTGGTGGTTGCGGCGCATTTAGATCAATTAGGGGCCTTTTTGTTGGAAGCTCGAGGCAATGTTGTGAATCCTTGAGAAGCATTCTCAGGATCTTTGTGTGGATGACGTCGTGAACTTCAGGCATGGGCTCTTTGTCAATGCCTATGCCCACAGAGAGGCACAGGCTTGAAATTGTCCACGGGAAGAAGTATTGACCTCTCACACGGTCAACAAAACCTCGCATCTGCTTTGCAATGAGCTTGCCCACATCGATCGGAATACCGCGCGCTATGCAACATGCGGCCATAACTCGATCCCTTGATATTGTTTTGTCATGCTTTGTTGGGATGAGTCACCGTTTCAACAAATAAACCCAAAGTCGCGCTTCTGGCAGCAGCTCGTTAGAGGCGAGGGTTCTTCTTTAGGATCATCAATCAACTTGGTGCCCGATTGCGTTAAAACCTTCAGCGCATCCTCCATATGTTCTTCTTTAAGATCATCAATCAACTTGTTACCCGGTGCTTTTGGGAGGTTCTTCAACTTATAGAGTTCATTGATGTCCTTTGTGCTGAATGGCACTACCCTCCCTTCAATGATCACCGCATCTTCGGTGTCAAGGAGCTGGCCGTGATAAAAGGCCCTCACTACCGCAGGAATAACGATGGATGGACATTGGCAGAAATTTTCCCACCCATGTTCCACCAGAATGCTCATGATGAGATCCAGTAGTGGCATCGACGCAGGGAAGAAGCCCATCTCTATCCACAGATCATCATTTTCTTTTTTTGTTGCTGGGCACCTTCTGGTCGATGCAAGATTACTGCTCTCTGCTTTTTCCTTTCCCTTGTCTTAAGCAGACGCAAGGCGGGATTTTTGTCTTTTTTTGCATTCCTTTGCCTTGCGTTGCTCTTCCTTTTCCTTTTCCCATTCTTCCACTTCTTTTCTCTTCCTTTCTCTGACGCGCTGCACATTTGCTTTGCGGCGTCTTTCCTTCTCCTTCTTCTCTTTCTTTTCTTTTTCTTCTTCTTCTCTTATTTCTCTTTTAAATTGCTCCGAGGCAAGCAAAATGCGATGCTCTTCCTCGAGCCTTCTTCTTTCTTCTTTTATTGCTCTTGCGTTGTCACGACGAACCTCCTCATCGTGAAGTTTTCTGGCCAAACCGCCTCATGCGATGATTTGGCACGAACCTGACATCTTTTCTTGCTTCTCCTCTAATTCTCTGTTTCTTTTCTCCTCCTCCTCTGCTATGCGTTGAAAGAATAATGGGTCACTTCTGGACTCTTGCGGCGCATTCTCCTTGCGACTCTGCATAAGAGGAGTGATGTGAGGATCTTCTCTATCTTCAGACGCAACCAATCTGGTATGCGGCGATAAAACTTGTGGTTGTGTTGATGCTCTAGCTTGCATTGACATCCCCTCTTCCACTCTTGTGGTGGTTGATTCTCCATAAAAATCCAAACTTTCTGCCCTCTTCCTTTTCTCCTCTTTCTTCATGCGCTTCTCTTCTCGCCTGCATTGTTTTCTTTCACTCTTCTTCTTTTCTTTCTTCTCCTTCTTTAACTAGGCTGCTTCACCTTCTTCCGCACATTTTTCTTTACTATTTATCTTCTCCTTCTTTTTGGTCATCCCTGGTTGCTTCTTCGCCTCTACAACCTTCAAAATATCCCTGATGGGTCCCTCATTGGAGTCTGTTAGAATAGTTTCCTTAGGATTCATAGTGGCCAGGGCCATTCTCCGCGAAACTTTCGCCAACTTCTCCTCTTGACGGTAGGGGCTGGTTCACAACTTCTACCTTCGGTAACCCCCCCTCTTTCTAAATTGCTTAAAATACTCCTAAATACCTCCTTGTCATCCTTTTGCTTCAGTTCGCTTTCAATCGAAGGTACTGTGAGTGCCACCTCAGGTCTGGTGGCAAGGGCACTCTATATGCTCGGCCTCTCTTGGTTGGTGGGTGGTTTTACTGCTATAGAGGTCTTTCGCTAGGGTTTTTCCACGATTCTTGGGGAAGGCTTAGGCTGGGCGGCGAGGTGGCAGCTGGCAGCGAGGAAAGCCGCCTCCCGTGCGGTGATGGGGGCTTAGGAACGGGACGATGGTAGGGAAGATGAGTGGGAATATTGTTCGACCATTTGCTTGGTTGAGTGAAAGAAGTTGGAAAATTTTTGGTCTGAGGAAGAAACTCGGAAGGGGATGGTATGCAGAGAGAATTTCTTTAGGGTTTTTCTTTCGCGAAGAGATGCAAATGAGCTCCTCGGTTGAAGAAGGTGCAATTTATAGGTTGAGCCTTGATGGGCCCAACACAATCGCTACGTGGCAGGCCTCGATATTCCAAAAAACGTGCCGTCGCACCCCTCCCATTATGATCTAGCAGAAAGGACATCCTTTCGTCTACTAAATCATAATTCCCTCGGAAGCTGAAGCGATTTGACTACCCTCTCCGTGAAGATTTGATCATTTATCATTATTATTTTTTATTTAATAGAACGAGTGCAATGTTAAGTGTTTAACACAATGCATCCGTTACCGCAAATGCATATTTGCGGAGGATGGGCACAACGTATGCATTAGCACAACACACCCCTCAACGCAATACATTTCTGGAGGATGGGTGCACGGTATTACTACCAGCGCAACGTAACCATCGACATAATGCGTTTTTGCTGAGGACAAGCGCAGTGTACATACGCGTATAACTCATCCGTCAACGCAATGCATTTGTGGAAGACAGGCACAAAGTGTATCTATTAAAGCCAGATATACCTGTCATCATAATGCATACTGGATGTTATTTATGGTATCACCAACATCGCAACGCTTATCCCAAAACTAAATTGATAAGATGTTGCGGTGTTCATTTTTTTTAATATTCAACCACAAAAATTTTGAGATCAATGCAAACTAAGACAGGAATGGAAATAACTCAACTAAACATGAAACTAAATTAATGTAAGCAATAAACTAATTTTAATAACGCAATAGAAAAGCAATAAACTAATTTTCGAAAGTAGTAAAGGAAGCGGTAAAGATAGATGTAGGGATGCTGTTTTAAAGAGTCTTCAGGGTTACTGCAATCGCATCCCTGCAAGCGATCAGTCTTGCTTGCCTAAGTCGATGGTCTCCATGCATCGTTCCACATTGCCCCAATAGTAGGGCTTAATTTGTTGATCATTGACTTTGAATGTGTTGTTTCCATCCTTGGTTGTAGCTCCACTGCATCGTGGGGAAAGATAGTCTTGATACGAAATGGCCCAGACCTGCGGGACTTCAACTTTCCTGGAAACAATTGCAAACGTGCGTTGAATAAAAGTACCTGTTGACCCACGAAGAACGTTCTCTTGCTTATGCGATCTTCATGCTATTTCTTGGTTCGCTCTTTATAAAGTTTGGCATTTTCGTAGGCATTCATTCGCCACTCAACCAGCTCGTTCAACTGTAACTTCTGGACTTCCCCGCACTTGACAGATCAAAATTCAGCTTTTTAATTGCCCACATTGCCTTGTGTTCCAGCTCGAAAGGCAGATGGCAAGCTTTTTTGAAGATCAGGGCATATGGGGACATACCGATTGGAGTTTTAAAGGTAGTCTTGTATGCCCATAGTGCTTCATCAAGCTTGGCTGGCCAATCTTTCCTGGAGGTACTGACTACCTTCTCCAAGATGGTCTTGATTTCTCTGTTGGAGATTTCTGCCTGCCCATTGGTTTGTGGGTGATATGCAGTTGCAACTCTATGGCTGACATTAAATTTGATCAACAGGTTGGTGATGATGCGGTTGATGAAATGTGTGCCTTCATCGTTAATTAAGGCACGGGGCATTCCATATCGTGTGAAGATATTTTTCTTGAGAAATTTCGCCACCATGGCCACATCATTTTTAACGCATGTGATGGCCTCAACCAACTTTGAAACATAATCAACAGCAGCCAAAATATATTGATGACCCTCTAAAGGCAGAAATGGGCCCATGAAGTCGATTCCTCACACATCAAACAGTTCAATTTCTAAGATCGAAGTCAAAGGCATTTCATCCCGTCTGGACATGTTCCCTGTTCTCTAACATCTATCGCATTGCACAACATGGGCGTGGGCATCCTTGAATAGCGTTGGCCAAAAATAGCTTCTTTGTAGAACTTTTGCGGCGGTCCTCTACCCCCCAAAATGTCCTCCATAAGGGGACTCATGACAAATTTCCAAAATGTGCTTGGTTTTATGCTCAGGAATGCATCAACGCAAAATATGATCGAGTCCGAGTCGATACAAGAATGGGTCATCCTAGAAATAAAACTTGACTTCGTGTCTCAGCTTCTTCTTTTGCTGATATGAATAGTCTTCGGGTACTTGGCCGCAAACTATGAAGTTTACAATATCTGCCTACCATGGGACATTAACGCATACCGTCATAAGTTGCTTGTCAGGGAATCTCTCTTCAATCTCTCTCTCTTTCTTCTGAACCTTGCAATTTTCTTGTGGTGATAAATGATCTGCGACTTGGTTCTCAGTGCCCTTCCGGTCTTTGATTTCTAGGTCAAATTCTTGCATGAGTAATACCCACCTAATCAGTCTTGGTTTTACGTCCTTTTTCGTCATGAGATACTTGATCGCAGAATGATTAGTATACACCACTACATTTGATCCAATCAGGTACTATCGAAATTTCTCCTGGGCAAACACCACTGCGAGCATTTCTTTTTCTGTGGTTGTATAATTTTCCTGTGAATCATTTAGCGTCTTACTGGCATAATAGATAGGATGCAAAATTTTGTCTTTTCGCTGGCTCAAGATTGCACCTACTTGCATCCACTTGTGTCATACATCAATGCAAATGGTTGCGTCCAATCGGGCGCAACCAGAATAGGTGCGGTGATGAGCGTATTTTTCAGCGTATGGAACGCTTCGGCGCATGCGTCATCAAAATCATATTCACAGTCAATCTTGAGGAGTGCATATAGAGGTCTTGCGATCTGAGAAAATTTGCGGATGAATCTTCGATAGAACCCCACATGTCCCAGAAAACTTCTAAGTGTTTTCACATTGATTGGTAGTGGTAACTTGGATATTGCATCAATTTTTGCTTGATCAACTTCCAACCCTGCCTTTGATATCTTGTGACCTAGCACTATTCCTTCTTCTACCATAAAATGGCATTTCTCTTAGTTCAGAACCAAATTTGTTTCAACGCATCTCTTCAAAACTTTTTCCAGATTTGATAAACAAGAGTCATAGGTGTTACCAAAAACCGAAAAGTCATCCATGAACACCTTGACTGACTCCTCCAGGAAATCTGAGAAAATGGCCATCATATACCTTTGAAAGGTGCTTGGTGCGTTACAGAGTTCAAATGGCATGAGACGGAATGCAAAGTGTTAAATGGGCACGTGAAAGTTGTTTTGTTCTGGTCTTCCGGCGTAATCGCGATCTGGTTATACCCTGAATAGCCATCAAGAAAGCAAAAGAATTCATTCCCTGCAAGCCGATCCAACATTTGATCAATAAACGGAAGTGGAAAATGGTCCTTCTTTGTGGCCAAATTTAGCTTGCGATAATCCATGCATATTCTCCACCCCGTGGTTGTTCTGGTAGGGATTAATTCATTTTTGCTCTTGGTAACGATTTTCATGCCCCCTTTCTTTGGAACACACTGCACTAGGCTTACCCAACTGCTATCAGATATTGGGTAAATGACGCCTGCATTAAGCCACTTCACAATCTCTTTCTTGACAAGCTCTCTCATTGCAGGGTTTAGATGGCGCTACCTCTCTACGAATCCTATTTTTCCCTCTTCAAGACGGATCTTGTGCATGCAATACGAGAGACTGATCCCTCGAATGTCCGCTAAGGTCCATCCCAAGGCTTTCGCATATTTCTTGAGGATCTGAATAAGTGCTTCCTTTTTTTCTTTGCTCAGTGAGGCAGAGATTATAACTGGTAGAATGTTGTTGCCTCATAAATAAACATATTTGAGGTGCACTGGTAGTGCCTTCAACTCCAACATGGGTGGTTCTTACAAAGATGGCTTAATTCATTGTGTTGCTCGTTCAGATAACTTTATTGTTTCAAAATCTGGGCTAGTCTGTATTGCGGCACAATTATCCTCTAACATTGCGCCAACCTCAAAGTCTTCTTCCTCCAATTTTTCTCGAAACTCGTGCCATTTTTCTTCCTGTAGTTCTCCAATATACTGGTAGTTTTCCATATCATATGGGTATTTCAACGCATTGAGAACATTGAACTTTGCTTGCAGATTGTCGACTCTTATGGTGAGTTCTCCTTTTTGAACGTCGATCAACACTCGCCCTATTGCGAGAAACGGGCGACCCAATATGATTGGCACCTCAGTGTCAGCTTCGTAATCCAATATAATAAAGTCAGCAGGAAAGATGAATTTATCCACTTGCACAAGTACGTCTTCTATCTTGCCCTCTAGATGCGTTATTGATCTGTCAGCCAACTGCAACGTAATTGTGATGGGTCTTGCATTGCCGATGTTTAACTTCTTGAAGATTGATAAGGGCATCAGGTTTATGCTTGCCCCTAAGTCAAAAAGTGCATCTTTGACTTCTTTACCCCCTATTGAGGATGGTAATGCTTGATTTTATGAAGTGAAATTATGGATGATATGCAATGGTGAAATTGCATTGAGCACTCAAGTTTCCTCAGTGGAATCCAAGTATAAACTCCACTGAGTTTCCTGGTAAGTCCAGGGTCGAACTCAGGGACTTGGGAAAACAGATTGCGATGGTAAGTTTTATGAAAACTTTGCGATAATCAGTAACTTAATTAATTGTGGGTTTTTTATTGACTGCATTATTGAAAAATAAAAAAATTCGGCAAATTTGAGAAAAGTCAGTTGTGTGATAGATGCACTGAGTATGCGGATGAACGGGTTGAGAAGATCTTTAGCTAGCGTTACATGGGAATGCGTCAGACTATGCGATCATGCTACAACCATGCACAACAAGTCATTTTCCAATGCAAATGCAATGCTCCTAAGTCTAGGATGCATGTGTTGAATGCAAAAAGTGTCCATAGAGCTTATCCCTAAGTCTCTACTCTTTTCCTATGCGATGATGCAAAATGCATAAAGGCAAGGTGACCACATACAATCATATCCTATCTCTAGGATGCATGCGATGCATTGATAACAAATAGTGCTTATTCCTAAGCTCCTATCTCTTGATTATGCATTCTAATCTGACTCTCCCGAGCCTAGATTCTAACCTAACCTTTCCAAGCCTAGATCCTGTCCTTAGACTACCCTCCCAAGTATCTCTAATGGATGAATGAAGCATACATAATACAAGATAATCGCATAGAATGAAGATTCCCTAGTTGTGCTAGCTAAATGCTTCTCAACCCATTCAACTGATTTAGCTACTCATGCATAAATAACAGAGAGTGAACAAATATAGAGAAGTAGATTCCATTTCGATATATGAGTGGAGTACAAAATAATAATGGAATTTAAACCTAGAGAGTCTGGTAGCAATTTCTTGCTGACCGAGGCTTTTACACTGTAAATCACTATTCAGTTCCAAAGATGTTCCTGCTTCCACAGGCGTCGGCCCTCTCTCTGTCCTTGAAGATTCTGACGCTCTCCCAAGCTTACCGGAACGATCTGTTGGCACAACCTCCTCTCTCATGTCCGCCTTAAAATGAAAGGAAACTATGAACAAGAACGTGCGAACTGGACATATGAAATTTTGAACTGCTGAACTAATTAACCCCTTTTCTGAAGGATGCCCTTGGTATTTATAGAACATCCATGGTGAAAGTCGGCTTCTCTCTCATGATTGTACAGATAGGACTAGTTTAATTCCTTACTGATACGCTGAACATTTGTCACCGAAAAGCTGAATGTACTTGTGATCGTTATCGGCTGTCAACTTAATTTAGATTCGACTGTCATCGGCTTTCTGTCCCATTGCGATTAATTAGAATTTCACTCAGATGCGCTTACCATGTTGCGCTGACCAAGTTGCAGCAATCCTTCTCAGGCGAATATTTGCGAACACGATCACTGCAAATCCTTCCAATAATGCTGCGCTCGACCAATGATTTCCAATGATCGCAATTGCCGCCTTGCGTCATCGCATATTCTGTACAAAAATACAAAAATCAACTGTTCTAATGTGATGAATGCATGCGACCACAATATTATGAATTTGATGCTTTTTGGATGTAATTTAATATGCTTTATCAACGCAAGCCAGCATTTTTAAGAAATTAGCACTATGATAATGTGCATTTCTGCTCGTTATCACATGGCAATGGGAAGCTCCCTGGATCTTTCATTTTCTTGGGAATGTTGTTCTGGAAGAGCGCACTACATTCATACGTTAGTGCGACAGTTTCATTTTCCCCGATCTTCCTCTTGTTGGGGAGTATGTCCTTGAGGAACATCACATAACTCGACATTTGTTCCAACACTTCTATTAAGGGAATATTGATATGTAGCTATCGGAGAACATCCATGAATCTCTTGAATTGTTTACTATCATCTTTCTTTTTCAGCCTAGACGGGAAAGGTGGAGGATTCCGCCGAACTTCCTGATCATTTGGCTATTCCTTGAGGTCCCTTGTTTCCTGTGTTCTTGGGGGTGGAGGTTACGATGACTTTGATTCTGGGTTTTGTTGAGATTCATTCTTTGTAGAGATTGTTGCTTCTAAACTGGTAGATCTTTTGTTTGTGATTGAGTGGTCATTGTTGGTGATTGGGTATTCTGGCCGTTCTATTGATTCCAGTACTAGTGGCACGGGGACCATCTTCCTACCGCTTCTCAATGTCACTACTTGACATTGTTCCTTACCGCTTGGTCCTGGTGCTTCCGAGCTGCTGGGCAGCGTACCAGGTGCTCTATTCTTAAGCTTGTTTGCAAGCTGTCCAACCTGCACCTCCAAATTTCTAATGGAGGAAGCTTGCGACTGCATGATTGCCTCGTTCTTTTCGATATAATGTTTCAATAGTGCTTCCAAAGACGAGGTACTAGAAGAGGTGTTAGAAGAGGACGGTTGGTTGTATGGCTGTCTACTCTAAAAATTACCCTGGCTTTGATCTGATGATGGAAAACCGGAGGATTACCTCGATTCCCGGGATGACTGTTCTATTGATTCCTTTGGCCCCCCTAGTCGTGATTCCCTCCCTAACTAAAGTTGGGGTGATCTACCAACCAGGGTTATATATGTTGCTAAACGGGTTATTGTGAATAGAGTATACGAACTGTGGATTTGACGAGCAGACTTCCACCGAGTGCCCCTCTCTGCATTGGATGCAGCTTACTGCTACCACTTGCGTCAGCGCATTGGCTTGCGTTGCACTTTGAGAGAGGTGTCCTTGATTAATATCCACAGTCTAGAGGAACGAGGTAACTTCGGCCATCTGGGCGGCCAAGATGGTCATTGTATCAGCTGGTACAATGGCACTTTTTGCTCTTCTTCGCTCCAGGCCTCTTCCCCTATACCCTTTATCCATCCAATCATCTATACTTAACGAAATGCGATCTAAGATGACCTTCCCTTCCGTATACGTCTTGTCCATGATCCCTCCTACCGCGGAGGCATCAACAACTGCTTGCTTTGATCTATCCAAGCCATTATAGAAGGTTTCCATCAGAACACAATCGGGGATCCCGATGTGTGAACAGTTCTTCACCACCTTCTGAATCACACCCAGGTGGTGCTCAGAGTTTCATTTTCCATTTGTTCAAAATTTAACACGTCCCTTCGTCTTCTTGCGTTGACGGTGGGCGGGAAAAATTTCTTCATAAACCTCTCAACTAACTGGTCCCATGAATTGATTTCATTTGGCTCTAATGAATGAACCCACCTCTTTGCCTCATCCCATAGTGTATACGGGAAGAGATATAATCTGATTCCTTTCGGAGTCACACCAGGAATGGAGAATGTATTACATATTTCCACGAAGCTGGTCAAATAATCATGCAGTCTTATTCTTGTAGACCTCTAAATTGTCCCACATTTTAGATCATTTGAAGCATGACTGGCTTTATCTCAAATCGTGCATTCTCCTCTATCGTGGGTCTTGCAATTTCGGGCAAGAAGTCATATAAATTGGGTGTCGCATAGTTCCTCATTGGGATATTGCGGTCGGCTGCCAGGAAAACTGGATCTTGCGCTGGCCTATTTACCCCTTGATTCCCCTCGGGCCTATCGTTGTTATTAGCCATGTTCCTTCGTCGCCTTACATGTTTCTGGCGTGCTCGTGCGCGAAAAGTACGCTCGATCTCATCGGCTTCGAATTCTGGTTCAGTCCCAGTACTCATAAACCATCAGCCTACTCTCCGAGTTAAACAGACAGTACAACAAAGATCTGTCCTGCAAAATACCACAAAAGTATTCAACACTAAAAAACTTGTCGATCCCTGACAACGGTGCCAAAAACTTGTTAAGATAAATGAAATTGATGATGCACCAAGACTCAAGTTTTCGTCCCCGGAAACCATGCCATAAACTTGTAATGGTTAAAAATTGAATGATGCTCTAAGACTCATGTTTTCGTCCCCGGAAATGGTGCCAAAAACTTGTAATGGTTAAAAATTGAATGATTTGATGATGCACTGTGATTTATGATATTGCGATACTACGTTCTAAATGTATGCGATGACACTTAATTGCTTCGTAGTATGCGTTCGTGTAGTGGGTGTCACAAATTTTCTTGCACTAGAACCAAATATAATTCCAACGTAGGTTTCTCAGAGTGATCTGAGGTCGAACACGGGGATTGTTGTAATTAATGTGATACTATTGTGGTATATGCGACCGGTTAAACATAAAGAATAATGAATTGGGTTTGCAGAAACATAAAATTGCGATGAAAAGTAAATTTCGGTAAAGAATAAAATGCGATGGTAAATAAAGTGCAGTAAAAGTAAATTGTGATGATAAAAGTAAAGTGCGGTGAAATAATTGTAGTGATAAAATAAATGAATAAACTATTAATATACAGGTTGAGGACTGGCTGTGAAGATGTGCAAAAGTGTTTGGTGAATGCGGTGGAAAGTCTTGTGAAATGAATCAGAAAGAGAATGGGTTGAGGGAGAGGACATCGCAAGTTCATCAATCTCGTTGAGGACGCAACTAAGGTTCGCTTTCCCTTGGCTTACACCTTTCAGTGATCGGCCGTATTCCCATATGTCTATGGTGAAACAGGGATGAACGTGATGAACGCAAGGTTGTTTCCATTTTTGGAAATACTTCTCACTTTAGTTAATGCATTCTTCCAACCTTCTTTTCGAGAGGCGGAATAACATCTTCACTTCTACTCTCACAGGTGAAGATGTCGTCAAGCATGCTTTATCTAAACTCAGCCGATTTCCTTAACAAGCATTAACTCACTCACTTAATCCTTCCCTTTTTCCCAGGGGATTAGTTACACATGATGAAGAAAATGGATGATGAATGTGTAGAATGGAAAGAATTGCTTGCTCAGAGACTTACCTCTCGGTCTTGTCTCGTCCGTCTCCCAGATTTTCTCTAAATTGTCTCTTCAGACTAGCCTCCTTTCATTGAATTTGATGAAGCTATTTATAGACCTTGGCTCCTTTTGTATTAGTGGTCTCGCTCTGAGAATCTAATAATTCCTTCCATGTCATAGTGGAGACATCCGCTCTACTCCACGATTGATTTGTCAGAATTGTACAACAAAAAAGCTGTACAATGTCAGAAGTCCTTGCGAATGCATTGCTCTTCACATCTTCGATCGATCGTTGTATGTAGTGTAATTGTTTTGATCTCTTATCGATTGCCGCATGCGGTGGAAATGCATTGATCATTTGAGTCCATGATCGATCGTCGCATGCGCTGCAATTGCGTTGTTCTTTCTTTGTTCTTGAATGATTGTCGCATGTTGCGATAATGCGTTGTTCATTTTTGTCCTGGAGCGATTATCGCATCCGGTGACCTGTTTCCTGCAAAATAAAGACTTGGACATTCCATTTTGCCATCGCAATGGGGTTAGCAGGTGTGCTTACGACACTTTACAATTTTCGTATTTCTAAGCCAATTTATATACTGTCAACGCAACTTTTCCTTCTTTTTGCCGCATAATCTAAATAAAACGGTATAAATAACTTGTATTTCTACTAGTTATCAGGGATAATCCCAGGGTGCCTCAAGGCGATGCACAGTAACTTTATTCAACCTAACAAGGGAGACCGAGGGATATGCTGTCGCACTTCCCACTCCCACTTACTATAAACATTCTCTCCATCCACCTTGATATTGACCTACCAAAACACCATCCGTTGGGGGGACACACCAAAGGTGTCGCGAGGCCAAGGATAGATCTCACGGTGTGGACAGTTAGGGAAAAGTGAAAGGTTTAAGTGAAGTATCTTATGCCCCAAGTACCTCTCACTGAATGTTCTACCTAGGGATTCATTAACCTAGACAATCCGGCTACTTATTTTAGTCTAAGTGATCTTTTTAAAGCCTACTCATAAACAATGTTTGTTTATGAAATATAAACAAGTTCAAGTAGTCACATTTAAATGCTTTAATGGACTATCCTTAACTTGCATGCATGCATCAAATATATCTAATTCACTTTTCCAGGTAAGTTTCTAGGTAGGGATGTTACATTTCTGTCAACTTAAATACCCCAGCCTAGACAGAACCCGCCTTAGACAAAAGGTCCCTTATAGATAGATTTGTTACACTTTAACCTTTTATTAGCCAATTTAATCCTATTAAACTGATTAAAAGATTAAAGCCTTAGGGTTGCTAATCATATTACAACCGTGATCTTAGGTCTATGTGATCCAAGTTGTAAACATTTTAAAACCATGCATTAAACCTAAGTGAGCATGCATGTCTTTCTTATTTCTTTTCGTTCTAATTTCTCTTTAAATCTTAAAAAGAAACAACTAAAAAATATTGTGCATAACGAGGCGTTTATAACATTTATAAAGTAACCTATGTGTCATGCTTTATGCAATGTCCGGTCATTACTATATAACTTTTATATAACGCGTAATAACCTAGCAAACATGCTATCATTCACCTTTATACTATAACAATTATAATATAAAGATGATGCATGTCAATGCTTTTTATGCATGCATAAATATAACTCTTATATTATATGATGCATGAGCATGCTCTTACATAATTAAAATCATGCTTCTCTAAATTATAATAATTACAATAAAGAGATGATGCATGATCAAGGCATAACCTAATGTGGGATTTACTATATGTGCATACCATATGACATATAAAACATGCATCGCATGTATTAAACAAAGAGATTAATGGACCGGGAAGAGCCTTTAAACCAAAAAACCAGAATGAAAACCTTATCTATTACATTTTTCATCGAGCAAACCAGTTCATAGGTGAACTAGGTCTTTAACCGCCAGGAGGTCTTCATCGTGTAGCAAACTCCAGCAGGTAGACGATCGTTCAGCGCGCACTAGATGATAAGAACATTAGCAAACAATCGCGTAGACGACGACGAGGCTGCTAATCCTGATTGTCCAAACGATCGTGTAGTGTGACGACAGGTAAACGATTTACCTTGAGTTAATAAGCGATCGTTTAGTCAGTTACTAAGCGATGAAGCTTGCTGACCTAAACGATCATCTAGCACACTTTAAACGATACGCGAGAGTCTCATCGGCTACATGATGCGTGCAACTTGGTAATCGATTTACCTTGCGATGCTAAGTGATTGTTTAGTCAGTTACTGAGCGATGAAGCTTGCTGACCTAAACGATCGTCTAGCTCGCACGCACATTAAACGATACTCAGCGATCACGTGCCCGATCGTCAACTCGATACGACCAACTTTTGATCGCATCCCATCATTCAACCGATGTATTCAATCGCGATCGCATACTCCTTCATCTTCAGGATGCGATGGACAGCGATCGCATAGAGCATCTTTTGCACGATGCGATCAACCCTAGATCATCTCCTTCCTCGAAGAGTCGCAACCTTTGCCAAAGACTTCGACGAACAACTCAAGACATCAAACATTTTGAATACAGACTCGATTACGATTATTTATGCCCAAAAATGCAGGGGCCTTTACAAATAATCGCAAATGTAAAAAAGGAATTAAACAAATCGAGGCAATTCATCCCGAAAAGATCCATTAATCAGGCACATCCACAACAGAACTAACATTTAAAACAACGTAGAAATGCACCCACTATAAATGTAAATGTTATTTCGTTGCAACAGATGAAATCGAAGTATTAGAAACTTGGCTCCGATACCTATTGAAGGATCTCATACCGAGAGTTCCATAAGCGGGTTTAGATCGCTCTGATTTCATAATGACTGAAACAAAAATGACATACATTCAACACATATAGTTATGCATCTAGAACTCATTATCGGCATGCTCAGAATACAATAATTAACAAGGAAAAAGGGTCATACCAGATCAAGACTCTTTTCGTATGTCTGAACTTTAAGCAGCAGAAAACCTCCCACTGATCTACCAGCACCCGACGAGTATGTTGACTGCAATAGCATGATTCGAACATACATGAACAATGCAGTGGGGATGACACCACCAAAAGAGAAACCCAGGTATCCTCAGCGTCAAAAACCCAAAGAGTGGGCTTTGGTGAGTTTGGTAGAGTATGGATGAGAAGGCGTCGTGTAGACGATAAACAAGTGGGAGATGAAACTCTGCTATCGTATAGTAGAAATGCTTATCGTACAGTAAAGCTACACGATCGTGTAGAAAAGATTGAACGATCATTTAGGAAAAACGTATACGATCGTTTGGAGAACATGTGAGGTAGATGATTGTTTAGACGAACGAGCTTCTATCGTATAGGCTCTCGCGATCACTTTCACGGATTCTTTTGGGCGTGCGATAATACGAATGCACTATTGAATTAAAATGAAAATGATTTTCATTATTTTAATTCACAGGTTACCATAACCATTGCAGCCCCACTTCCCACGTCCGAACATGGATAAATCCATTAATTATCAAATAATTAATCAATTAATTTAATTAATAAATATAATCATATTATATTTATATCCTATAGTTTGATATCATGTATCTACTATAGTATTTTCTTCTTTACTTGATATAAATCATATTTATATCTAATTTTCTCCAAAATAATGTGTCTCATACATTTAGCCAGTTATATCATATATAATTAACCAGTCCAATTATATCATATATAATTGAACTTCCTCTTGTCAATTTGAACACTTCAAATTAACCCAGGTGACCTAATGGACCTGTGGCTTGAAGCTCCAACTGTACGTGAATAGCTAGCTAAACTCTTTAGCCACGAGACCCACCATTCGTTAACTATCAGTGATTCCACTAAAGACCAATAGTTGAACTCTTCTTACCATAGTTATATTTCTGTGTCCATCGGATATAACCAATCATGAGTACGATGACCCTTCACAGATGCTCGTAAGTACAATTGGGCCAAGTTACCGTTTTTCCCCTGTACTTACATCTCACTCCTTAAGTACCACTGATTCCTCTAATGAATAATACAACATAGTCCAACTATGTGTGAACACCTCTCGGGCCAAGAGAAGGTGTGTGGCACCACATCGTTCAAGCCCTGGAATCAGCCCTTAAGGAAGCCATCTATGTACTTACCTCTGCCTCGGGGAAGGAGTGAATTCCATCTTGTGTAGTTGAGTTCCCAGCTCCCAAATCAGACGAATCCTCAAAATGGTAGGTTTGAATCGGCGACCTGGCCATTCGCACCCATACAAATCAAAGGACCGCCCTCAATGGTAGGAGTTCCCAACTCACTCAGGATTGAGGTCATGTTACCTATGATCATCCTAGTGCAGTAAAGTCTCTGTCATTAACGGTGTTATATAACGAGACGTTAACACTTCGTGGACAGGTCTTATACAAACTCTTTGTATAGGACGCCCCCGCTCGTATGTCCCCAACACGAATGATCAGGACCAGACCATCTGTGACAAGTCACAACACTTGTGTCCATTCCACAAAGCGGGCCGCATCCGTAGCATTACCAAGATAAGGTTTCCCTCCTTTACCCATTTACTATAGACCATTTTGGTTATCACTCAAGACATAATCTGCTTGTATATCACCACATACATGCTTGAGTCACATACAGATAACCAGGGATTTTATGTTTATTGGTTTGTGTTAAAGCAAATAAAACAAATAACCGAGTAAAATACAAGATGTGAAGTAAATATCATATATTAACAACATAGGTGTTCATATATATTGTTTACAAACTACAGAACACGAGACTTTAGGGCATCAACCCCAACAGGGTCGACTTGCTGATTATGGTTAAATCATGTGGACATAATATATCTATAGTGAGGGGAGTGCAATTATGGGCTTTAGTGGAGTGACCCATTAGTTAACGAATGGGGATTAATTTGCTCTAATGAGTTTAGCCGATTAGTCTTGGATCGTTGAAGCCCATGATCTGTAGGTTTGCGAGGTCCCCCTATTAGCTCGTAACGGACTAGCTCTAGAATAGCGTGATAAGTTAATTTGAAACGTTCATATTAGAATTAAGGAAATTAGTAATTATATGAGGTATAATTATGTTTAATTTTAGAAATTAAACGGAATAGGAGAATTTATATATTTAAATATTATTTAAATATATAAAGATGGATATGTGTTAAAATTAATTTAATGTTTGATATTAAATTAATTAATTTTTATTTAATAATTAATTTATGAAATTAATTCATTTTTCATTTTTTAAAATCAAATACATTTTTTTAAAATCAAAATTTGATTTTTTAGATAAAATTGAAAAAGGAAAAGAAAACTACAACACAAAATTGAAAAATGGGTTTTTCCGTTATCCATCTTTGAAGTAGCTCACATATGAAGCAACCATTTGCCTTGTCTTCTCCAAGCATGAGCTGCAACTCATGTAGCTCTTCTCTTTACATGTTGATCTGCAATATAATGATAAGATTGGAGTGAAAATCGGACATGCAATCTACGGAATTTTGAGAGAAAATTCAGTTTGAAGAATGGTTATTCAACAAGGTTGCTACAGTGAGCTTTTCTCCTTTATCCCTTGATTCATGCTTGTTTTGAGTCCTACAACTCAATCTAGGGCACCAAGAGAATATTGGGGAAGATCTTGAGGTAGTCTACAACAAGATATAGAGAAGATTGCAGTTGGAGAAGAAGCTTTGAAGGAGTTCTACAAGAGGTATATCTTGAAACCCATTTTTTCTGCAGAAGCATGCTTTATATTATGCCAAAATTAGTGAATTTGAATTCTTAGATGATTCTTGTGCTTCCACTGCAATTGATACAATCCAAAAATTGGTATCAGAGCATCAAATAAGCATTCAATTTTGTTTAATTTTGGTTTGGTGGGTGTTTTATATGAGAAATATGAAACTGGTGCACTAATATGGTTTTCTGAGTTTTGGCTGTTTAATTCTCTTTAATCTCTCATTTAAATTTGTAATTGGCTCTTGCTTGATGAGCTTTAATGTGTTCCCAAGAGTTTGTAATTTATTTCGAGTCATTAGAGATGAAATTAAGCTGTAAATCGAAGAAACAAATGAAGAGGCTGAGTTGTAGTTCCAGAAAATCAGCCTCTGTTCTTATCGTCGCTGTGGTTCCAGTTGTTAAATGATCTTCAAGCTCCAGATGTTACACGATGTGAAGAAAAGCTAGACGATCGTATAGCAATATGCACTGGTCTTTGTGATGTTGAACGCTAGACGATCGTATTCCTACGGGAGCTAAACGATGCATTCAATTTGCTATACGATAGCATTAAGCTATCATTTAGCTTTGGCGTGGGAACTAAACGATACATTGAATTTACTATACGATGGTAATATACGATCCTTTAGCAACGATGTGCTCTAAGCGATGTAATGAAGTGCTACGTGATACACTGAGCGTTTAGATATGGAGCTAAGCGATCGTGTAGACATAGTGCTAACCGATGCGTTGAAGTTTCTATGCAATGGAACTAAACAAATCGCTTACCTACAATGCTGAACGACGCAATGATGTTCTATACGATGGAGCTAAGCGATCGTTTAAACTACGGCGGATACTAAACGATGACATGGAGTGCTAGACGATGGTGTTAAGCGATCGTGGTGTTAAGCGATCGTTTGGTTCTATACGATAGAACTAAGCGATAGTGATGAAGAGCTATACGATAGCATTGAGTGATCGCTTACTTCAATCATTTATCTTTGATCGGAAGCTAAGTAATGCGTCGAGTTGCTATGTGATAGCACTACGCGATCGTTTACCTCTATGCGGCAGCTAAGCGATCGTAGAGTTGCTATGCGATAGCACTACGTGATTGCATACCTTCGTGCGACAGCAAGGTGATGCGTTGAATGCTATAAGATGGCATTAAATGATCGTTTACCTTTTCGCGTGCTAAACGATCAATCATTTACTAAACGATTTGGCAAAATGCTAGATGATGGTCGTCATTGCTAAACAATGATACTCAGCGAGATGTTGAACATGTGCAAGGGCTGCCAGTTCGGCTGGTTCTCTTGTGATCTGGTCCAATTCAGCTTCGGATGGTTCTTGGCTAGTCTGATTCAGACGGTTCGGGTCCCATTCAAGCTACTTGAGTTCATTTTGGAGCGATCGAGAGGTCCGGGAGCAGTTCAAAAGTTGTTTCTTAATAGTTAGGCTTTTGTTTACTTTTTTTTTTTTTTGTCAAAACTAAAACCATATCAGTCTGTGTTTAATTATTTATGCATTTGATGTATGTTATAATTAAATAAATCTTGTATGTGCATATAGTATGCCATTTAGATTTAAAATCCCACCATAGGAAGCATGTAACATGCATTGAAAGTATGTTATAATTGTTAT
Organism: Benincasa hispida; assembly: GCF_027475165.1. Taxonomy (NCBI): domain Eukaryota; kingdom Viridiplantae; phylum Streptophyta; class Magnoliopsida; order Cucurbitales; family Cucurbitaceae; genus Benincasa; species Benincasa hispida. Next base: position 49,636,343 of record NC_143478.1, on the reverse strand, counting down.
ATATAGTATGCATGTTAGGATTTCTCCTATTTAATATAAATGTTATATTAAATGTTGAATGCCTCATGTATGTTGTACATGTTTAGCATGTCTAAAGTTTTATAAGTTGTTATAAAATTGGGTTAGACATTTAAAATCCATAAACAACAACTACATGCTCATGTAGATTGACCACTTATTTTAATTGTTAAAAACTTATAAAACCAAGGTTACAAACTCAACTGGTATATAATCCTGTCTAAGGTTGGGGGTTCTTAAGTTGACAGTTTATGGAACACCTTCTACCTGGGGATTATGGCCGAATTATTGAGCGTTGGTAACCGGTTTTATGAGCATACATGAGTGATATGAGGTAATAAAATGGTTTATCACCTAGACATTGTAGGTTAAAATCCAATTACAAGAGTTATACTTGGATAAACCACATAGACTTAGGACTGTTTTATTAGCCAAAAAGAACCTAAGTATAAATCTACCCAAAATAGAACACTTCAGTGGCAGTTTAATAATTTCCATATGATAAAGTTATTAGAAAACTTCAGTGGGAGATTAATAACATATATGATACGTTATTTTTAGCTCTCATGTCTCTAAGAGTTCACAATCCAGATTTAAGCGGTACTTCGTGTCACCCTGGAAGTGACCTCCCTACAGAGAGTATTTTTTAGCTTAAAACTAGATTTTGGTGAATAAGAGGAAGTTGTTCAAATATAAGTCTATTATACGATAAATAGATTTCAACTACCACGTCTCCACATAGTTTACACTGTGAGATTCATATGACGCTTCGTGTCACCCTAGAAGTGGCCTCCCTACGGAGAGTTTTTTGTGTGAGTCAATATCAAGGTCAATGGAGGAAGTAGTACATAGTAAGTTGGTGAAGGATATGTGTCAATATATCCTACGATCTTCTCCATTAGTCTGACTCGTGAGATCCCTATGTTGCACCTGCTGTTAGCTTTAAGTGGCCCTTTGCTAGTCGTTTAACGACGGCTATCCGCACGGAGGGTTGTAACATAGGATTCGGAACAACCCAGGCTTCAGTAAAATGAAAAGGGTCTTATAGTTCCATCTTGGATGTTGTCTTCTATTTGGAGGCAAATTCATACCGTCCTATAGGATCTGAAAAATGGCGGGTCACACTTACAAGAATTACTAAGTTGTTAGTAAAGATCTTGACCGAAAACGATAACTAAACGACTATAAGAATAAGAGTTATTCTGGGGATAGTGTTTGGTGAAAATTGTTTGTTTTAGTGAAGGACTATCTGACTACCCCACGGTAGCACATATCCTGACTCACTAAAATATTGTTGCAAATAAATAATGGTTATGGGTACATTATTACGTTTTGCTAAAACTTGATTTTGGATTTAGTTAAAATTTTCTAATTAAATTTTTTTTGAATTTTATCAGCATGTCGAATTCTAGAATACTCGCTTCCGATGTACATAACAGTAAAATCAAATCGATAAACAAATTACTAGCATTTGATTATACCAAAAGAGTTTTAACAGAGGATTGTCCTCTATCTCCCAACTCATCTAAAATTATGAATCATGTAGATGAGGATACTGAATTCGAACAACAAGATAAATATGGTTTACTTGTTATCAAAGCATGTTTAGTGGAAAACGATAAAATTTGGACAATTGATTCAGATGCTACTAATCATGTATGTACTATCTCACAGGAAACAAGTTCTTGGAGACATTTGACAGAAGGTGAAACAATCTTTAAGGTAGGGATCGGGGAGATTGTTTCAGCCAAAGTAGTGGGAGATATGAAGTTATTTATAGGAGATAAGTACATTTATTTGAAAAATGTATATTATATTCCTTCTATGAAAAGGAATCTAAGTTCTGTCTTCTGTTTGCTAGAACAAAATTATAAAGTTTATTTCGAAAATGGTGAAGTGTTCATCAATATGGGAAATAAACAGATTTGCTCTGCAAAATTAGAAAATAACTTGTACATGTTAAAACCAACTGACGTCAAAGCTGTTTTGAACATAGAGATGTTTAAAACTGCTGGGACTCATAAGAAAAGAAAGATTTCTCCAAATGCCTATCTTTGGCACTTGAGACTGGGTCACATAAATCTCAACAAGATTGAGAGATTGGTTAAGAACGGTCATCTAAATAAGTTGGAAAAAAGTTCATTACCACCATGTGAGTCCTGCCTTGAGGGTAAAATGACAAAAAGATCTTTTTCTAGAAAAGGTCTTAGAGCTAAAGAACCCCTAGAGCTGATTCACTCAAACCTTTGTGGGCCTCTAAGTGTTAGAGCAAGAGAAGGGTATGAATATTTCATTAGTTTTATAGATGATTACTCTGGGTTTGGGCATGTTTACCTAATGTACCAAAAGTCTAAAACTTTTGAAAAGTTCAAAGAGTATAAGGCTGAGGTTGAAAACCAATTAGGTAAAAAGATTAAAACACTTTGATCGGATCGAGGTGGTGAGTATAAACATATAATTCCATAACTATTTGATAGAACATGAAATTCAGTCTCAACTCACAGCCCCTAGCACACCTCAGCAGAACGGTGTGGCATAGAGGAGAAACAGAACCTTGTTGGACATGGTTTGTTCCATGATGAGTTATGCTCAGTTATCAAATTCTTTTTGGGTTCACACCGTTGAGACTGCGATGTATATTTTGAACATAGTTCCTTTGAAAAGCGTTTTTGAAATGCCTTATGAGCTCCGGATGGGACGTAAAGGAAATTTACGTCACTTCAGGATTTGGGATTGTTCAGCACATGAGTTGGTGCAGAATCCTAAAAAGCTGGAACACCGTCCAAAAGTATGCCTATTTGTAGGCTACACAAAAGAAACTAAAGGTCATCTCTTTTTATGATCCTCAAGAAGATAAAGTATTTGTATCGAAAAATGTAACCTTACTAAAGGAAGATTATATAAAGAACCATCATCCTCGCAGTAAACTAGTAATAGAAGAAATGTCCAGAGAAACGACAAACGTATCAACAAGAGTTGTTGATCGAGTAGGTCCTTCAACAAAAGTTGTTGATAGAAAAGGTCTGTCAACAAGAGTTGTTGATGAAACTGATACTTCACATCCTTCTCAAGATTTGAGAATTCCTCGTCGTAGTGGAAGGGTTGTGCAACAGCCTGACCGGTACATGGGTTTAACTGAAACTCAAGTCATCATACCAGATGATGGTTTAGAGGATCCATTGACTTTTAATCAAGCAATGAACGTTGTGGACAAAGACCAATGGATTAAAGCCATGGACCTTGAAATGGAATCTATGTATTTCAATTCTATCTGCGACTTGTAGATCAACCAGAAGGGGTAAAACCCATCGGTTGTAAGTGAATCTACAAGACAAAACGAGACCAAGCTGGTAAGGTATAGACCTACAAAGCTAGACTAGTGACAAAAGGGTTTACCAAAAGAGAGGGGTTAGATTTTGAAGAAACCTTCTGTTCAATTGCCATGATAAAGTCTATTAGAATACTCCTATCCATAGCCACATTTTATGATTATGAAATATGGAAAATGGATGTCAAGAGAACTTTTCTGAATGGCTATCTTCAAGAGAGTATCTATATGTCTCAACCAGAAGGGTTTATACAGCAAGGTCAAGAGCAACAAGTTTGCAAGCTTAATCGATCCATTTATGGATTAAAACAAGCTTCTAGATCCTGAAATATGAGATTTAACAATGTGATCAAATCTTATGGCTTTGAATAAAATGTTGACGAACCCTGTGTATACAAGAAGATCGTCAACAAAACTGTCGCTTTTCTGGTGTTGTATGTTAATGATATTCTACTCATTGGGAATGAGATAGAATATCTAGCTGACGTTAAGAGATGTTTGACTTCACAATTCCAAATGAAATATTTGGGAGAAGCACAGTATGTTCTTGGAATCTAAATAGTTCGGAATCGCAAGAACAAAACATTGGGATTATCTCAAGCATCTTATATAGACAAGATGTTGTCTAGGTATAAAATGCAAAATTCCAAGAAAGGATCTTTACCTTCCAGTCATGGAATTTGCTTGTCTAAGAAGCAAAGTCCTAAGACACCTCAAGAAGTTGAGGAGATTAATCGAATTCCATATGCATCTACAGTTGGGAGTTTGATGTATGCAATGTTGTGTACTCGTCCCGATATATGCTATGTCGTAGGAATTGTCAGCAGATTTCAGTCCAATCCTAGTCATGACCATTGAACTGCTGTTAAAAACATTCTCAAGAATCTTCGGAGAACGAGAGATTATATGCTCGTGTATAGTCCTAAGGATCTGATCCTTATTGGATACACTGATTCTAACTTTCAGACCAATATTGATTCGAGGAAATCAACTTCAGAGTCAGTATTCACTCTTAACAGAGGAGCAATTGTGTGGAGAAGCATCAAGTAGAGTTGTATTGTGGACTCCACAAAGCTGAGTATGTTGCTATAAGTGAATCAGCAAAAGAAACATAGCTGATCCATTTACAGAGGCCCTCTCGGCTAAAGTGTTCGAGGGTCACCTAGTAGGACTAGGTCTATGAGTTTTGTATCACTAGGGAAAGTGGGAAAATTGATGGGTATTGTGATGCCCTAGTTTATTGTATTTGTACATTTTATTATCTCCATGTAAACTCAACATTGTATATATTTGTATATATTGATCCACTGGAGTTTTAGTTCAAATGGGAGTATTGTTGGATTTTATGTCCTAAAAACTCGCAGTTTGTAAAATGATAGACATTTTCTATTATCAATATACTTGTTATTGATCTGATAAATTGTATGAAAGTCTAAATCCAATAAATTAAGACCCATGACTATTGTATGGGTACTTGAACTTTATGTGGAGACATAAGAGTGGATCGGGTTCGAGTAAATAGTCAAAATGATCTATAGTACATGAATGAGGTTGGGTACCTTATTCTGGCAACACCATTGGATGCGGCCTACTCTATAGTTGTTACAAAGAGTTGTAAAGTGCTACATACGATATGATCCTAATTCGTACATGTTATGACATAAGGAGTGGGGGCGTCCTATGCAATGAGTTTGCATAAGATCAGGACCAAAAAATAAATCACTCTTACTTTATAACGTTGTTTACTATTTAAGACTGACTATTTCACCTAGAAGACCTAGGTAACTCGATCTTAATCTTGAGCTAACTATGAACTTCTGTTTATTCAAATTGCCCCTAGATTTGCATAGTTGAGGGTTGGCTCAATAGCGCCGGCTCAATAAGACTCCCATTTCAGGGGTAAGACCGGATAGATAGCTAGGGACATAGGGTGCAAGACGGAGTTCACGTCTACCCAATTTAGGGATTGGAGAAAGTTTGTTCTCTCAAGTACTAAATCCAGGTCTTGAACAAGGGGCCCCACCATCTCACTAGGCTGAGAGAGCTTGGTTTGATGATTGGATCATAAACCAGTTATTTATTAGAGAATCAATATGGACTTGACGAATAAGACGTAATCTCGGGGGTAAAATAGATATTTGATGTAACCGTTATTACGAACAAACTGTGAAGGGTCGACATGCTGATTATGGTTAAATCATGTGGACATAATATATCTACAATGAGGGGAGTGCAACAATGGGCTTTAGTGGAGTGACCCATTAGTTAACGAATGGGGATTAGTTTGGCCTAATGAGTTTAGCTGACTAATCTCAGATCGTTGGAGCCCGTGATCTATAGGTCCGCGAGGTCCCCCTACTAGCTCATAACCGACTAGCTCTAGAATAGCATGATAAGTTAATTTGAAACGTTCAAATTAGAATTAAGGGAATTAGTAATTATATGAGATATAATTATGTTTAATTTTAGAAATTAAATGGAATAGGATAATTTATATATTTAAATATGATTTAAATATATAAAGATGGATATGTGTTAAAATTAATTTAATATTTGATATTAAATTAATTAAGTTTTATTTAATAATTAATTTATGAAATTAATTCATTTTTCATTTTTTAAAATCAAATAGATTTTTTCTTAAAATCAAATTTTGATTTTTAGATAAAATTGAAAAAGGAAAAGAAAACTAAAACACAAAATGGAAAAATGGGTTTTTCCATTATCCATATTTGAAGTAGCTCACACATGAAGCAACCATTTGCCTTGTCTTCTCCAAGCATGAGCTACAACTCATGCAGCTCTTCTTTTTGCATGTTGATCTGCAATATAATGAGAAGATTGGAGTGAAAATCGGGCATGCAATCTACAGAATTTTGAGAGAAAATTTGGTTTGAAGAATGGTTCTTCAACAAGGTTGCTACAGTGAGCTTTTCTCCTTCATCCCTTGATTCAAGCTTATTTTGAGTCCCAAAACTCAATCTAGAGCACCAAGAGAATAGTGGGGAAGATCTTGAGGTGGTCTACAACAAGATATGGAGAAGATTGCAGCTGGAGAAGAAGCTTTAAAGAAGTTCTACAAGAGGTATGTCTTGGAACTCATTTTTTCTGAAGAAGCATGCTTTATATTATGCCAAAATTAGTGATTTGAATTCTTAGATGATCTTTGTGCTTCCGCTGCAATTGATACAATCCAACAATCAGTTCATTTATGGAATCTTAGTGGATATTGTATCTAGTGCTAGGGTACGTATTGGTGTTATGTATGCCTCTAATCACGTGAGTGAGAGGAGGAACTTGTGGTCTCAGTTGATTGATGTGTGTGTCTCATGGAAGCTTCCCGGAGTTGTTTTGGGGGATTTTAATGTTATTCGTAGTAGTTCGGAGGATTTTGGTGGTTGCCCTAGCTTGAGGGAGATGGAGGAGTTTGATGGGGGCGTTATTGGAGGCGGATCTGGTTGAGTTGGGTGTGATAGGTAATTGGTTTACTTGGACTAGTAAAATTCAAGGGAATGGTATCTTGCACCGGTTGGATCGATGCTTGTCTAATGAGGCATGGAATGTAGCTTTTCCGTATTTGGAGGTTAGGGTTAGTTAGTGGGGGATTTCTGATCGTAGCCCTCTTCTGGTTTCTACAAGGGAGACGAGGAGTAGGCTACCTCCCACGTTTCGTTATTTTTCTCATTGGGCAGAGGCTGAGGGTTTTATTGATACTATTAGGCCAATATGGAGAAGGCCAGAGGATTTGTCTCCTATGGTTAGCTTTGTGCGAAATTTAAAGGTAGTGAAACGGAATTTACGTGCTTCATTTGGTAGGCATATCTCTATGTTAGCTGATGAGGTGAGGGCGGCTAGGCAGGATGTAAAGGTTTCTCAGGCGAAGGTAGAAAGGGATCCTACTTCAGAGTTAGTGTGTGTGGAGGCAACTCGCACCATTGAGGTGTTCTGGTCAGTGGCGAGATTGGAGGAGGTGTCGCTCTGACAGATGGCCAGGGTGAGGTGTCCGGAGTTAGGTGATATGAACACAACTTTTTTCCATCGTTGTGTTCATTCAAGTTGCAGCTGTAGTGGTTTATTTACAATCATGGATGCTGGGGTGACTCGCCAGACGGTGCATGACAAGGTGGCAAGGGTGGCGGTAGAATTCTTTCGGGGTTGTTTTAGGTCTCAGCCAGTGGGGTATAGGGATCTTACTGCTCGAATTGGGGATATTGTACAATTCAGCTGGTCCGAGGAAGGGATGGAGGCACTTGGTCATCCAGTGAGTCAGGATGAGATTAAGAAGGCTTTATTCTCGATGAAGTCTAGGAAGGCTCTTAGGCCTCATGGGTTTTCGGTTGATTTATATAGAGCTGCTTGGAATGTGGTTGGCGATGATTTTTGTGATGTTGTGCTGAATTTTTTTTAGTCTTATCCCAAAGAGGCAGGGAGCTGAACGTATGGAGAAGTTTCGTCCTATTTCTTGTTGCAATGTTGTGTATAAATGTATCTCGAGGTTCTTAGTAAAGAGATTGCGGTTGTGGTTACCTGCTTTCATCAGTGGTAACCAGTCTGCATTTGTTCCGGGTAGGTTGATTTTCGATAACATATTATTGTGTCAGAAGCTTATGAGGGGCTATAAGAAGGGCAGAGGGAAGTCGCATTGTGTGTTGAAGGTAAACCTTCAAAAGGCATATGATTCGGCCAATTGGGATTTTCTTTTTGGTGTGTTACTGGCTATAGGTACGCCCCTTCAGTTTGTTAGTTGGGTGAGGACTTGTGTTACATCGCCTATGTTCTCTGTGATGATTAATGGGTCCCTTGAGGGGTTTTTTCCTGGTAGAAAGGGGTTGAGGCAAGGGGATCCATTTTCTCCTTTTTTGTTTGTGATGGTGATGGAGGTCTTGTCTAGGTTGTTGAATAATCCTCCTGTGTGGTTTAGGTTCCATGATCGGTGTGAGCGTGTGGGCCTGACTCATTTGGTTTTTGCAGACGATTTGATGATTTTCTGTGTAGCTGAGAGAGATTCTTTGGAGTTTGTGAGGTAGGTCTTGGCAGATTTTGCAGGGCTGTCTGGGTTAGTTGCTAATGTTGGAAAGAGTTCCATGTTTGTTGCGGGTGTGGAGTCTAGGGAGGCGGAGGAACTAGATGCGTTTATGGCTTTCTCTCTTGGTTTGCTGCCTGTTAGGTACTTGGGTTTACCTTTATTAGTGGGTCAGTTTAGGGCTGAGGATTGTGCACCTTTGATTCAGAGGATTACAGCTCGTATTAGAAGCTGGGAAGTGCGGTCCCTCTCCTTTGCTGGGAGGTTGCACCTTGTTAGATCTGTTTTACAATCCTTTTAGGTGTTTTGGTGTAGCATCTTCATGTTTCCTACGTGTGTAACTCATGAGGTTAATCGTCTGTTACTTAGTTATTTATAGAAGGGTAGTGCACTGAGTCGGGGTAGTGCACGGGTGGCGTGGGATGAGGTGTGCTTGTCGTTGGGTGGGGGGGGGGGGGGAGGAGGGGGGGTTGGGTGTGAAGCATGTGGCATCTTGGAACCAGGCTGCTATTATGAAGTTGCTCTGGCTTCTTTTAATTAAATCGGGATCATTATGGGTGGCGCGGGTGGAGGAGTATGTTTTGCGTGGGCAGTCTTTGCAGGTTGGTCGGAGTGAGGTTGGGAGGTCTTGGTGCTTGAGGGCTATCTTGCGAAGTAGAGATAGATTCAAGCATTTGATTCGTTTGATGGTTGGCGATGGATGGTCTTGTTTTGTTTGGTGGGATCCTTGTCTGTCGGGGGGTGTGGTTTTGGATTCATATGGGTCTACGGTGGTTTATGATGTAGGGAGTAGTTTGGAGGCATGGTTGTCAGAGTTCATGGATGGTAAGGGAGGTTGGAGGTGACCTACAGTGTCTTGGGAGCTTCTTGAGATCTGGGGTCTTATTCAGGCAGTGAGGCCTAGGGTGAGGGGGAAGATTATTGGGTTTGTATGTCGGATGCTAGTGGTTGGTTTTCTAACGCTAGTGCATGGGAGAGTTTGGGTCCTCGTTGTTCTAGGGTGTCTTGGGCTGGTATTTTGTGGGCGGGGGGGTGGTATTCCACGTCATTCCTTCTGTGCATGGTTAACTGTGAGGGACAGGTTGGGTATGCGGGACTGATTGAAAAGTTAGGGTGTGTTGTCAGGGGGGGTGCCTTCTGTGTAGGGGAGGTGTGGAGTCGCGAGATCATTTATTTTTTGAGTGTGGGTTTGGGAGAGAGGTGTGGTCTGGTGTGTTGCGTCAGTTGGGCTCATCGCATCGGATGGTGGGTTGGGAAGTGGAGTTAAGTTGGTTATGCCGAGTGGGGTCAGTAAGAGGGTGCGTAGTACGTTATTCCATGTATTTTGGTGTGCTTCCATATACTACATCTGGTAGGAGCGTAACCAACGACTATGGAAGTAGATCGAGGTCGGTGTCTGCTCTGGTTCACCTATGGTCTCTACGGTTCGTGCTAGTGCTGCTTCTGGTAGGTTGATCTTCTTGGTCTTATGTAGTGTGTTTACGAATGTTTTTTCTTTTTGAACTTTCCGTTGTTCTTTGTTTTGCTATTGTCCCTAGTTTGTGGGTTCTGGTTTCTTTTCTCTAGCTTTCTCCCTAGGTGTTTGCGAGTTTTGCATTTTTTATGTTGGTTTTGTTCTGGTCTTATCTTGTAGGCTTTGTTTTGGGTTTTGTTACCCTGTCTTTGCTTGTGCTTGTGCTTTGATGCTTTGATGCCTTGATCCTGGGCTGTGTGATCCCCCTTGTTGTTGTATAAAATTAGGACATGTCAAATTTACCCATCTTTCTTCACCACAAAAAATTAATTCATACCCTTATTTGAAAACTTTTCAAATCCTCCATTCATTTATATCTCCTTTTACCACTTTATATATAATCTCTCAATCTCCCTCTTTTCAAATGGTTCCGACAGGTTCTCCCTCTACTGAGACTTCTCGCTTCTTTTCAAATGGTTTTTTGGCTGATAGATAATGGAGGGGAGATTCAAATCTCAACTTTTGGAGTAGTTTCTATCATTTGAGCTATGTTTCTCGAAAAAAATTTGAGTTATCATTTTACTTCTCTTTTATTTAGTTATTCATTTCAATTTTTTTTCCAAACTTTTTCACATAATTGAGATGTCAACTTAAAACCTTCATATATATTTTACAATTTTTCACATTTTAGCCAATGTACTTGAGGTATATAAAATTCTCTTGTTCATACAAACAAGAAAATTCTATTATAAACTCACATTAGTGGAATGTATGATGTGATATGCACAAAGCAAAATATGCATCAAGGGTTCAGGGCTTTTTATGGTATCTTATTTCAAATAGTAGGTTAGAGTTTATCATTTTGCATCATTTGATGCTGAAAATGCTATCAAAGTCCCACATTGACTAAATAAGGGGATTATATAAGGGTGCAACTATCACCAATGGCATGAGATTTTGGGTGGGACCATAAGTAAAGCCATTAAGGTTTATATCCGAAATCCACAATAACATACCATCGTGGAGATATTGAAGGTCAGTGGTCCTTAACAAGATATGTTGTGAGCATCATAAGGCCCTTTTTACCATGCCAGACATTCTTCAAGTGTCGAATAAAGAAGTAGAGATCCATTCTTAGAAGATATAGTCATGGTGGTATCCATCCTTGATTGAGCTTTCAAGTGGTGAAATATTTTTCAAAAAGTCATTTGCATTTAAACACTTTCTATAAAAAAAATATTTATAATAAAAATACAAATATGTTTGGTTATATTATATTTTTTCAAAAGTGTTGTTATATAAAAAATTGTTTCGTTTGGTTATATGCTCAAAGTGTTTCTATTAATGTTAAATTACTATATAAGATGAATATTAAACACTATGAACTAATAATTTCAATATTGTAATTGAAAATACTTTCACCGCCCAAGTTTTTATGGTATAACATCGAAATAGTTGGTGAAAGCACTCAAAAAGTGCTTTCTCGATCTTAAAATTTAGTTAGTTTTATGCTTATTTTGCGATCATTGATGCTTTTTATGTTCAATTTATAGGAAAGATAGCATTTGCATCGAAATGAGCTAATTTGAATGTGAAATGACAAAAATACCATTAGAGTAGGTCAAACTTTAATCAAGAAAAGATGAGATGTGAAATAGGTGAAAGAGGGTGAAAAACATGGAAGAAAGCGTGCACATCACGCTGTGATGCTGTTTTGTGGCACCATAGCGCAATAGAAAAATTTCACAGAGACGGGCAATATTTAGGCTAACGCTGCAACATGGCGACAAACTTTTAAGTATATGTTTTTGTCGTCGAATTGAGGATACTATTTTAGAGAGTTTTGTTTAGGGTTATTTGTAGTTTGTGGGCTTTAGTAGTAAACATTGTCAAAGTTGGAGTTGGGTTATTTACTCGCTTTAGCTAACGCATTCTTCTAACCTTCTCTCGATAGATCAGAATGGCATCTCCACTTCTGCTCTCACAGGTGAAGATGTCGTCTAACATGCCTTAGCTAAACACATTTACCTCTTTAGCACAGCTTAAGTTACTCGTTTAATCCATATTAATTATCAACAGATAAAGAAAACTTCATGGAGAAAACGATTAATGGAGGAATAAAGGTAGACAGAGAAGTGGAAATAGAAATGATCAAGACATTCAATAATACTATTTAGCGTCTTACATGATTTGTTAATGAAGAGATTAAGAAGATGAAATACAGTTGATGAATAGAGTTAGAAACAAATACAAATAAGCACCAATGTCTTGACACCGATCTGGATGGAGATTTACTTGCCGGTGTGGATGGATCGTGCGGAAGGATGAGCTTCCCTCTCAGGCTTGCTCAACTGGTAGCAGAGATATAAGCACAGAGCTTCAAAGCGAGGATCTGGCAGAATAACACTGAGACTCACCTCTCAGCCTTGTCTTTTTTCTTCCTGGATTTTTTCCGATCAATACTCAGCTCAGCCTCTCTCTTAATAATCTAGCATCAATTCGCCTTCGTATCAAATATATCTTCTCTGAATTCTATGAGGGTATTTATAGACGAAAAGCTTTGACTCTTGGCTTGTGGACCCCACTTATTGTTATGGAAATTCCAAAGATGGAGGAATAAACATTCCCTCTGTTATGCAATCAGACCGTCAAATCTGCACAATGGTTAGTTGTACACGTGTCACAATCCTCCGCATTTGCATTGCTCAGTTGCATCTTTCAATCGGGTGCTCGCATGTAGTGTTGTTTTTATTACCGCATGCGGTTGAAATTTAGCTCAGGATCGACTGTCGAATTGTACCGTCATTGCGTTGATCGTTTCTTCATTGTGAGCACAATGTGACAGAGATGCGTTATTCGGTTTCTCGTTGAGCCTTGATCGCAAGTGGTGACTTGGTTTCCTGTAAAACAAAATAGAAATGTCCTCTTCTACCATCTTGATCATGTTAGCGAGTGTAATTACGATAATTCATAATTATTGTATTTCTGAGTTAATTTTCATACAATCAACGCATATTCCTTCCCTTTCGGCCACAATATCTAGATAAGGCCGCATAAATAACTTGTATTTCTACAAGTTATCAGAGACATGCATTGTGTAGACTATGAGACACTCGCATATTGTTTAAAGTGCATGCGCTAGACGATCATTTAGATCAGCAAGCTTCATCGCTTAGTAACTGATCAAACGATCACTTAGAACGCAAGGTAAATCGTTTACTTGTCGTCACGCTACACGATCACATAGACGATTAGGCTTCGCAGCATCGTCGTCATCTACGCGATCGTTTAATATTGCTCCTATCGTCTAGTGCACACTGAACGATCGTCTACCTACTGGAGTTTTCTACACGATGAAAACCTCCTGGCGGTTCAAAACCCGGTTCACCTGTGAATCGGTTTTCTCGATGAAAAATGTAATAGATAGGTTTTTTCATTCTGGTTTTTGTAAAGGCTCATCCTGGTCCATTAATCTTTTGTTTATTACATGCGATGTATGTTTATTATATGTCATATGGTATACACATATAGTAAATCCCACCTTAGGTTATGCAATGGTCATGCATCATCTCTTTATTGTAATTGTTATAATTTAGAGAAACGTGATTTTAATTATGTAAGAGCATGCTTATGCATCATATAATATAAGAGTTATATTTATGCATGCATAAAAAGTATTGACATGCATCATCTTTATTTTATAAATGTTATAGTATAAGGGTGAACGATTGCATGTTTGCTTGGTTGTTACGTGTTATATAAAAGTTATATATGATAATGGGCAGAAATGCATGTTATCATAGTACTAAGTTCTTAAACAATGTTGGATTGCGTTGATGAAATATGTTAAAATGCGTCCATTAAGCATAAATTCTATAATATTGCCGTCGCATGCATCCAACGCATTAGAGCAGTTGATCTTTACATTTTTGTGGATAATATGCGTTAGCGCAATGTAGAGATTACGATCATAGGAGTACATTAGTCAAGCGCAACTTCATCGCAAGACTTTGCGTTGATCGTGCTCGCAAACATTCACCCAAGAAGAATCACTACAACTTAGTCAGCAAAACATGGTGGGCGCATCCGGGTGAAAGGATAATTAAGAGCGATGGGACAGAAAGCTGATGACAGTCGGATCCAAATTAAGTTGACAGCCGATAACGGTCACAAAGTATATTTAGCTTTATCGGTAACAATCATCTGGCGCATCAATCAGGAATTAAAGTTTTCCCATTTATACAACTGGGAGAGAGAAGCCACCTTTCACCATGGAAACTCTACCAAGTACATTCTTCCGAGAAGGGGTTAAGCAGTCGATTACTTTATCACTTTACAAATTCACGCCTCTGTCCATAGTTTTCTTTCATTTCAAGGTGGACGCGAGGAAGAAGGTGTGCCGGTAGATCATTCCGAGAAGCTTGGAAAAGCACCGGAAGCTCCAAGACAGAGAGAGGGCCAATGCCTGTGGAAGCAGAAACATTTGTAGATCAGAATAAATATCAGTGTAAAAAGCCTCGATCAGCAAAGAATTGCTACCAGGCTCTCTACCTTTACTTTCCATTGTCATTTTGTACTCAACTCACTTATAAGAATGGAATGTTTTTCTCTATATCTGTTCACTCTCTGTTATTTATGCATGAGTAGCTAAATTAGTTGAATGGGTTGAGAAGTAGATAGCTAGCATAACGAGGGAATCTACATCTTTGCGATTAATTTGTTTATGTATGCTTCATTCGTCTATTAGAGATACTCGGGAGGGTAGTCTAAAGACAGGATCTAGACTTAGGAAGGTCAGGTCAGAATCTAGGTTTGGAAGAACCAGATTAGAACGCATAAACGGGAGATAAGCGCTTAGAAATGAGCACTATTTGTTATTAACACATCGCATGCATCTTAGCAATAAGATATGATTGTATGCGATCACCTTGCTTTCATGCATTTTTCATCAATGCATAGGACAAGAGTAGAGACTTAGAGATAAGCTCTATGGACATTTTGCATTCAACACATGCGTCCTAGACTTAGGAGCATCGCATTTACATTGAGAAATGACTTGTTATGCATGGTTGTAACATGATTGCAAGGTTTGACACATTCTCAACCCGTTCATCGCATACTCATTGCATCTATCAACGCAACTATCTTTCTCAAATCCGCTGCCTTTATTTACTTCTTTTTCATCAATGTAACAACACACCCAAAACTTATTTATTTACTTGGTTACCACAAAGTTTTCATAAATATTAACAACGTAACTATTTTCACAAGTCTCTGTGTTCGACCTTGGACTTACCAGAAAACTCAGGGGAATTTACACTTGAATTCCGCTAGGGAAACTTGAGTTTACAACGTAAGCCACCAACACATATCATCCATATTTCCATTCATAAAATAATGCATCAATATATAGTAATGACTGGACATTGCATGAAGCATGACACATAGGTTATTATATAAATGTTATAAATGCCTCGTTGTGCACAATGGTTTTAGTTGTTTCTTTTTAAAAGTTAAAGAGAAATTAAAACTAAAAGAAATAAGAAATACATGCATGGTCACTTAGGCTTAATTCATGGTTTTAAAATGTTTAAAACTTGGATCACTTAGACCTAAGATCACGATTCTAATACGATTAGCAACCCTAAGAATTTAATCTTTTAATCAGTTTAATAGGATTAAATTGGCTAATAAAAGGTTAAAGTGTAGCAAATCTATCTATAAGGGATCTTTTGTCTAAGGCAGGTTCGTCTAGGTTGGGGTATTTAAGTTTATGGAAATGTAACACCCCTACCTTGGAACTTACATGTAAAGGTGAATTAGATTGATTTGATGCATGCATGCAAGTTAAGGACAATCCATTAAAGTGTTTAAATGTGACTACTTGAACTTGTTCATATTTCATAAACAAATGTTGTTTATGAGCAGAGTTTAAAAAGATGACTTAGACGAAATCGGTAGTCGGATTGTCTACGTTAATGAATCCCTTGGTAGAACATTCAGTGGGAGGTACTTGGGGCATAAGATGCTCCACTTAAACCTTTCATGTTTCTCCTAAATAGTCCACATTGTGAGATCTATCCTCGACCTCGCGGCACCTTTGGCGTATCCCCCCAACGGATGATGTTTGAGTAGGTCAATATCAAGGTGGATGGAGAGAGTGTTCATAGTAAGTAGGAGCAAGAAGTGCGATAGCATATCCCTCAGTCTCCCTCGTTAGGTTGAATAACGTGACTACGCATCGCCTCGAGGCACCCTGGGAGTGTCCCCCTAAAGGATGGCAGTTTTGTACGTTTCTTTATTTGATCACCTGTAAGAGGATAAGGTTATTTAATCTCTTATCCTAATCTATCTTTTCCCTATGGTGAGCGCATTAGGACGGGAATCTGGCATCGAAAATGAGGGGTTACACTTACGCAAAATAGTTAAAGGTTAACGATTCTAGACCGAAAAATGGTGGTTGTTAGGTTCAGTTCCAAGAATTTGTTCTGCCTAATGGTTGAGAATTTCTCATCCCAGCGAAGGCGTAACTGATCACCCCACCGGTGGCGTTTATCCTACCTCACTGGCCATCATTGCAAAATAGAAGTCTATAACTTAGGGTACTTGAAACTGTTTTGCAAAACTGATTGGTTTAAAAGTGGTTTAGCAAAATCTAATAAAGTTTTGTTTGTATTTTCAGCAACATTTTCAAAATGGCAACAACCATTTTATTGTTGTTAAGCGCCGAAAACATTATTGGCGATAGTTTCGCAACATGGAAACACATGATCACGACGATCCTAATCATCGAGAATCTCATGTTCGCCCTCACAAAGGCTTGTCCTCCTTTTCCAGCTCCAAATGTCGCTCGAAATGTTCGGGAGGCATACGAGCGATGGACAAGGAAGAATGAGAAGGTCCGAGCCTACATCTTGGCAAGTTTTTCTGAAGTCTTGGCCAAGAAACATGAGCCTATGATCTCAGTGCGTGAGATCATAGGCTCATGTTTCTTGGCCAAGACTTCAGAAAAACTTGCCAAGATGTAGGCTCGGAGATCATGGAGTCCCTACGAGGGATGTTTGGACAACCGTCTGAACAGCTTATGCATGAGTCTCTTAAATACATATTCAACTCCAAAATGAAAGAAGGCACCTCTGTTCGTGAACATGTGCTTAACATGATGGTCCAATTTAATGTGGCGGAGTTGAATGGGTCTACCATCGATGAGGGTAGCCAAGTTAGCATAATCCTACATTATTTGCCAGAGAGCTTCCTGCAATTTGTTAGCAATGTGATTCTTAACAAAGTGAAGTATAATCTTACAACTCTCCTCAACGAGTTGCAGACATACAATCTTTACTGAAAAGTAAGGAGAGGTAGAAGGATGAGGCAAATGTTGCTTCATCCTCCAAGACGTTCCATAGAGGTTCGACATCAGAAACAAAGTCTGCACCTTCTGCTTTTAACTCTGAAAAGGGGAAGAAGAAGAAGGGTAGTAAGGGAAAAGGGAAGGCACCTGCTAACCCATTACCTGTCGCCCCAAGGAGGCATCTACAAGTTGCCAAGGGAAAGTGTTTCCACTGCAACCAAGATGGACACAGGAAGAGGAACTGTCCTCGGTATCTGAAAGAGAAGAAAGCAGCCAAGGCTAAGGCCAAGGCCAATAAAGGTAAATGTGATTTACTTGTGCTTGAAACTTATTTAGTGGAGAATGATGATTCTGCCTGGATAATTGATTCAGGTGCCACTAACCATGTTTATTTTTCTTTTCAGGGGATTAGATCTTGGCGACAGTTGGAGGCTGGTGAGATGACGATGCGAGTAGGCACCGGGCACGTCGTCTCAGCTGTAGCAGTGGGAGGACTCTAGTTAGCTTTATAGAATAGGTTTCTTGTTTTAAATAATGTATATATTGTTCTCGAACTAAAGAGGAACCTCATTTCTATAAAGTGTTTATTGCAATGTAAATATACTATCTCTTTTAACGTGAATAAAGCATTTATTCATAAACATGGTATTTTCATTTACACAGCAAATATGGAATCGAATTTATATGTGCACTTTAATGTGATAGTATATTTACATTGCAATATGTGCCCTTTAAGGTAAACATGGTGTTTTTATTCATAAACGTAGATGTTCTAATGTCTCGTGTCCTGTAGTTTGTAAATAGTATGTACGAATGCTTTTGTTGTTAATATATGATATTTACTTCACATCTTGTCTTTTTGCTCAGTTACTTGTTTTATTTGCTTTACCACAAACCAATAAACATAAAATCCTTGGTTATCTATATGTGACTCAACCATGTATATGGTGATATACAAGTGGATCATGTCTTGAGCGATAATCAAAATGATCTGTAGTATATGGATATAGGAGGGAAACCTTATCCTGGTAACACTACGAATGTGGCTCGCTTTGTGAAATATTCAGAAGTGTTGTGACTTGTCACAGATGGTCTGATCCTGATCATTCATGTTGGGGACATGTGAGCGGGGGCATCCTATACAAAGAGTTTGTATAAGACCTGACTACGAAGTGTTAACGTCTCATTATATAACACCGTTCATGACAGAGACTTCACTTCACTAGGATGACCATAGGTAACATGACCTCAATCCTGAGTGAGTTGGGAACTCCTGCCATTGAGGGTGGTCCTTTGATTTGTATGGGTGCAAGTGGCCAGTTCTTCGATTCAAACCTACCATTTTGGGGATTCGTCTGATTTGGGAGCTGAGAACTCAGCTACACAAGATGGAATTCACTCCTTCCCCGAGGCAGGGGTAAGTAGATAGATAGCTCTCTTAAGGGCTGATTCTAGGGCTTGAACGATGTGGTGCCACATACCTTCCCTTAGCTCGAGAGATGTTCACACATAGTTGGACTATATTGTATTGTTCATTAGAGGAATCAGTGGTACTTAAGGAGTGAGATATAACTACAGGGGCAAAACAATAATTTGGCCCAACTGTACTTACGAGCATCTGTGAAGGGTCATCGTACCCATGATTGGTTATATTCGATGGACACAAAAATATATCTGTGGTAAGAAGAGTTCAGCTGTTGGTCTTTAGCATATCTAAAAATTTTGTAAGCTGTTATAAAATTGGGTTAGATGTTTAAAATACATAACAAAGAATAGCTACATGCTCACTTAGGTTAACAACTAGTTTTAATCGTTAAAATAGATTGTTACCTTGTAAAATACGGTTACAAACTCATATCGGTTCATACACCTGTCTACGGATGAGGATACTTAAGTTGACAGTTTACAGAACACCTCCTACCTGGGGATTATGACCGAAATATTGAGCGTTGTTAACTGATTTTATGAGCCTGTGTGAGCGATGTGAGGTACTAAAATGGTTTATCACCTAGACATTGTAGGTTAAATCCAATTATAAGCATTATACTTGGATAAACCGATTGTTCAAGAGTTGGTGATGCCTCGATATAGTGAGAGGGTTATTCAACAACCTGAACACTACATGGTTTTAACATAAACTCGAAACATCATACAGGATGATGTTTAGAGGATCCATTAACCTTTAAGAAGGCAATGGAAGATGTTGACAGAGAACAATGGATAAAATCCATGGACGATAAAATGGAGTTTATGTACTTAAACATTGTCTGGGAACTTGTAGATCAACCACATGGGGTTACACCTATAGGTTACAAATGGATCTACAAGAGAAAACGAGACCAAACTTGCAAGGTAAAAACCTATAAAGAGAAGGAGTTAATTATGAAGAAACTTTTTCTCTTGTTGCCATGATAAAATCAATAAGAATACTTCTTGTCATTGGCACATATTATGACTATGAGATATGACAAATGGATGTCAAGACAACTTTTTCTGAATGGTTGTCTTGATGAAAGTATTTTTGTGTCTCAACCAGAAGGGTTTGTCAAAAAAGGACAGGAACAAAAAGTCTATAAGCTTAATTGATCCATTTATATATTGAAACAAGCGTCCAGATCTGGAATATAAGGTTTGACACTGCGATCAAATCTTATGGCTTTGAACAGAATGTTGACTTACCTTGTATGTACAAGAAGATAGTCAACAAGACTGTAGCATTCTTAGTTCTTTATGTTGATGATATCTTGCTCATTGGGAATGACACAAGTTTTCTAGTTGACATAAAGAGATGGTTAGCAACACAGTTCCAAATGAAAGATTTGGGTGATGCTCAGTATGTTCTAGGAATACAGATCTTTCAAAACTAGAACATTAGCACTATCTCAAGCATCTTATATTGACAAGATGTTATCAAGATATAATATGAAAAATTCCAAGAAAGGTATGTTACCTTTAAGACATGGAATTCATTTTTCGAAGGAACATTGTCCCAAGACACCTTAAGAAGTTGAGGAGATGAATCGAATTCCATATGCATCTGCAATTGGGAGTTTGATGTATGTCATATTGTGTACACGCCCTGACATATGCATTGCAGTTGGAATCGTCAATAGGTTCTAATTCAATCCAGGACCAGTTATTGGCCTGCTGTAAAAAATATCATCAAGTATCTAAGGAGAACGAGGGACTATATGCTTGTTTATGAACCCAAGGATTTGATCCTTACAGGATACATTGATTCTGATTTTCAAACTGATGTAGATTCTAGCAAATCTACCTCAGGATCAGTTTTCACTTTTAATGAAGGAGCTATAATTTGGAGAAGCATTAAGTAAAGTTGTATAGCTGACTCCACAATGGAAGCAGAATACATGGCTACATGTGAAGCTGCTAAAGAAGCAGTATGGCTACGCAAATTCTTGGCTGATTTGGAAGTAGCTCCAGATGCACCTGCCTATCACACTGTATTGTGACAATAGTGATATTGTTGCCAACTCGAAAGAACTCAGGAGTCACAAACGTGGAAAACTCATTGAAAGAAAGTACCATCTCATCCTTGAGATAGTGCACAGAGGAGATGTGATCATCACAAAGATTACCTCTAAAGACAACCTTGCTGATCCATTCACAAAGGCCCTCTCGGCTAAAGTATTTGAGGGCCACTTAGTTGGACTAGGACTCCGAGTAGTGTAATCTAAGGCAAGTGGGAGAATATCTAAGGTATTAGAGATGCCTTAGTTTATTGTATTTTTTTCCATTATGTTTCTCAACATTATATTGTATATATTTGTTCTCACTGTAGTTTTAGTCAAAGTGAAAAATTATTGGGAATGTCCTAGAACTCGCAGTTCGTGTTAAACATTCTATTTATCAACAATAATAAATTGTTGATTTTGCATCTTATTATAAAAATCTAATAAACATATCCATGGTTATAGTCTAAATATTGTAACTTTATGTAGTGAAATAAATAGGATCGAGTTGACAATATATAGCCTACATGGTCTAATAAGTATAGGGATAAAATTGGGTATCTCATCCTGGTAACACTATTGGATGCGGCCCACTCTGTAGTTGTTACAGTAAGTTGTAAAGTGCTACAAATGATGTGATCCACGGATCGTTCATGTTGAGACATGTGAGTGGGGGCATCATATGCAATGAGTTTGCATATAGACTGGACCACAAAAATAGTCAGTTTTCTTTATAACGACCGTTTACTATTAAAATTAACTATTTCATTCATAAACTAGGTTAACTCAATTTTAATCCTGAGCTAGTTATAAACTCTTGTTTGTTTGGAATTATCCTTTGATCTGCAAACGATGAGAGTAGTCCAACAACATTGCTCAATAAACTTCTCATTTTGGGGATAAGACTGGATGAATAGCTGGGGACATAGCCCTACAATATGGAATTCACTCCTACCCGATTTAGGGTTAGCAAATAGGTTATTCTCTTAATTATTGATTCCAGGCCTTGAACAATCGAGGCCCCGCCTTCTCATGATAGAGAAAGAACTTAATTCATAGGTGTTATGAATCAGAATTGTTCATTAGAGGGTGAGTGGGAACTTAAGGAGCAAGATGTATTCACAGGGATAAAACGGTTATCTTGACCAAGCTGTGATTACGAACAACCTGTGAAGGATCCACTTACTGATTATGATTATATAAAGTGGACATAATATATCTACAGTGAGGGGAGTTCAACTATGGGCTATGAGTGTCCCATTAGTTAACGAATGGGGTTAGATTGATCTAATGAGTTTAGCTGATTAATCTCGGATCGTTGGAGCCAATGATATGTAGGTTCGCGAGGTCCCCCTACTAGCTCATAAATGGTTAAGCTTTGGAGTAGCTCGAGAAATTAATTTGAAACGTTCAAACTAAAATTAAAGGAATAGGAGAATATATATTTAAATATGATTTAAATATATGAAGATGGATTTGTGCAAAAATTAATTTAATATTTGATATTAAATTAATTATTATTATTTAAAAATTAATTTTATAAAATTAAATTTTCAATTTTAAAATCAAAATTAGATTTTGAAATCAAGTTTTGATTTTGAGATAAATTGGAAAATTGAAAAAAATGCAAAAATGGAAACTCAAGATTTTCCACTACCATCTTCTTCATGCTAACACAAAACTCATTTCCTCTTCTTCATTAACTCCACGCATGAGCTACAAGTCATGCATCATTCTTCTTTCCATGTTCACCTACAATAAATAAAGAAGAATTGAGTGATTTTGAGGCATGCATTCCATTAGAAATTTTAGAGAAAATTTCGAAGCTGAAGAAGAGTTCTTCAAATGTATGTTGTTGTGAGCTTTCCTCTGTAATTCCATTACTTCAAGTTGTTCTTGAGTCCCACAACTCGTTCTAAATCTCTAAGAGGATAGTGGGGAAGATCTTGAGGTGGTTCACGCTGTTCTTCGGAGAAGACAACTGCTGTTGATCAAGATCTTGAAGAGTTCTACAAAGGTATGATCACAAACCCTCTTATTTTAATGAGCATGCTTTAGTTCTTGCCAAAATTAGTGAATTTAAATGTTTATTGATTCTTGTTACTTACGTTGCATGTTATTACACTCTTAAGTTGGTAGGTGAAATGATTGGAACATTGGAGAGAGAGAGACAGAAATAGTGGAAAGATGAAGTTTCTCGATAAATGTGCAAACTTTAGTAGTAAACATTGTCAAAGTTACTGGAGTTGGGTTATTTAGCATCAAATTGTGAAGCTGGTGGACCAACCAAAGAGTTGGGTTATTTAGCATCAACTTGTATCTTGTCTTTTTTTTTTTTTTTTTTTTTCTCGTCATATTTGTTATTTTCCTTTTACAATAAAGAAAAATTAAGTTGCATTTAACAACTATTTTGTATTTCTTTCTTTTCTTTTAATTGATAAAAGAACATGATATTTTGCTATTACTCGTAAATATTTCCAATAATTTTTTTAAAAAAATAATTTATCTTTATAAAATTGATGATCATGGCTTGTTTTTGCTTCTTTAAAATTTGAAAGGTAAAAAATTACGAATACAAGCTTTAAAAATTAAAAATTTTATTTTTACTTTTAGGTATTTGTTAGGACATTTTGAAAAAAAAAATATTTCAATTATTATAATTTAAGTTCATCAATTATTTAAAAATTGTAAGAACACGATATCGATAAATATTCTCTAGGAAATTTATATTTATAATTTGTTTTAAGAAAATAAATAATTAAATGATTTTAAAATTAATTTTAACATATCTACATATGTTAAATATTAATATTACATTTGGTTTAAGGTTTATTAAAAATTATCTGTACTTTTTAATTTAGAGTAGTAATTAATACACGAATTTAATGAAAACCAATCAATTAGAGAAATGTTAAAATTAGAACAGGTCAAATTTACCCACCTTTCTTCACCACCAAGAATACATTCATACCCTAATTTTAAAACTTTTCAACCCTCCATTCATTTTTCCCCTCCTCTTTCTCTCTCCTTTTTTTTTTTTTCACTTTCTATATAATCTCTCAATCTTCCTCTTCTTCTTCATCGATCCCTTCTTTCCATTTTCTTTTCTTCAATCTCATCTTTTATTTCCATTTTCATAATGGCTTCTCAATCTCTTACTCTTCTTATTGTCATCATTGTTGTCATTGATGGTGCTTTCGCACAAGCTCCTTCTACCTCCCCAACGACCTCTCCAACTCCAATAACCTCTTCACTTGATTCCACCTTATCCCAGACGACCTCCTCTGAGACTTCATCTCCAACGAGTTCACTTGATTCCTCTATCGATGCTTCATCAATCTCCGTGGCTCCCGCATCCTCTCCAGATTCCACCAGTTCCAATAATGCTGAATCACCAATGACAGAGACAGCTCCGACCAGTTCTCCTTCCACCGAGACTTCTCGCTTGCTTAGAAATGGTCTTTTTGGCTGATAGATTACGAAGCAAAGATTTTAATTTCAACTTTTGGTAGAGAATATTAATATTTCAACCATTTGAACTATGCTCCTCGAAAAAATTTCAAGTCTATCATTTT
Organism: Benincasa hispida; assembly: GCF_027475165.1. Taxonomy (NCBI): domain Eukaryota; kingdom Viridiplantae; phylum Streptophyta; class Magnoliopsida; order Cucurbitales; family Cucurbitaceae; genus Benincasa; species Benincasa hispida. Next base: position 49,612,122 of record NC_143478.1, on the reverse strand, counting down.
ACTCTTCTCTTTTATTAATTTTTATTCCAATGTAAACAAATAAAAATGAATGACAATTATTTTGGTATAATTGAACTTGTTTCAAATCGATCAAAATCTCATCAAAAGCTCATGTGATAAAACTGAAGAATGTGTTCATGTGACAGAGACAGCTTCCACTTTCCCATCCGTACCCCTATTTCATTTCTCCATCTCCTCAATTTCCTTCCTCCTGTAATTTTTCAATCAAACTATGTTAGTTTTGACAAGATTTCAAGTTAAAAATTTTGAGAAAATTGCATCAGGTAGCTTATTTTATTTATACCTTAGCATCCATGTCTTCACTTTTTTATATATTGAGATATGGTCAAATATATAAAAATCTCAATATATAAAAATATTCATCTGGTTAAAATCAAGGCGATTTCATTTTTCTTTATTCTAAAACTACCCTCCTAATATATATTTCAAATCTGACGCAATTTTCTCCCCCTTTTCCCCGTCTTTTTCAGCTTTATCTTTAGCAACACCAAGCTCTAAAATCACGATTAATATTTCAATTACTTCTCGATTTTTCTGTTTATAATTTGTTTCGATTAAGAATCTCGAATTGATCAGCTGGAGATTTCAATTTTGCTTTGCTAGGTGTATATTTTTTTAGCCAAGTGGAGGAGGGTTCCCGTTCAAACTTTTGGTTGAAGTTTGTCTTCGCCTTCTCTCATTTTTATAGGTTTGTTTTTGAAATCTATTGTTTTCGATTTTGATTTTGTCAGATTTGTTTTTGAAATCTATTGTTTTCGATTTTGATTTTGTTAACTGGAGATTTCTAATGCGAATTTGTGGATTATTTTAATCTTTTCTTCTTTATTGTATCTCCATTTTTAGGTTTGATGTGTTTCAGGCGATGACAATGTTTCTTAAAGTTTTTAGGTATATCTCAAATGTATAGAACTTGAAAGTGAGGCTTACAAGAACCTATAAAATTGATTGGTCTTCAATATTTTGATCGTTTTCTAAAATTAAGACCCAAATTAAAAGTCCAAAAGGAGATTTAAATTAATAAGTATTCATTTTCTTTGAAATCGCACACATGATAGGACAGAGCGAACTTGAAGATTATTTATTTCTCACTCGATTAGAGAATTTTTTTTATTTCTGAACTCTTTCTTTTTTTTTTTTGTTCTAATTCAGTGTGACATTGAAATGGTGCAACCGAATAGTGATTGTGAAGATTTTTTAAACTCTTCTAAATTGTAAGATTTTTTCTTGAAGTGTGTGTTTTATTTGTTACTGGTTTCATGTTTATGTTCTCTCTTTTGTTTGAAGATTTCTATTTTATTGGTATTTGATTATCATGTGATGACTATCTTTTGTACTATTTACTAATATATCAATATAAGTTACATAAATGTGTTTGTTATTTGATTTTTATTTGATTTAATGTGATTATTTTCTGATTACCATTTTCAGTTATATCTTATTATTTTTTAAATACTTTTGCAACATTTTATAGTTTTAGTTAAACTTCGATTAGTCATTCCATAGTGGTCACTAGGATAATCGACAATGCTATGTCGGTTACAAAACCATTGGTGTTTTAGTTGAGGAAGCGATGCTTTTTTAGTCTTTTGTTAACTTCATGTGGAAGGAACTTCAACTTCATTCATCTATTGAACTTTCTATTTTATTGAACTTAGGTAGTACTGGAATTCAATATGTTGTTAAGATTTTTGCTGATAAAGATGTATCTTGGTTTTTGTCTGTGGCTAAGGATGAATTTAGGAAATATCGTTTAGTTGCTCATGCTGTGAATATGTCTTTAGAGGTTTCAGTTGCTACTCCTTCTTCTGTTATTATGGCTGATTTTGAAGGTGAATTAGAAATTTTTAGAGATATTCATATCAACAATATGTCTTCTGCATTGTCTTTGAAGAAGAAGGACTTGCTTGCTAGTAAGGAAATGTTGTTGAAGTTGTTTCAGCTCATAGCCGTAAAGAATAATTTTGAGTTTAGAACTTTGAGGTCAAATTCAAAATTTGTTGAGTTGGAATGTATTCAAGATGGTTGCCAATGATTTTTAGCATCATGTTATAAAAATAGTGAATTGTGGATGATTCGAAAGTATATTAGTGAACATAATTTCTCTTTGTTGGTTCGTTCTTCTCATAGATAGGCAGCTTCACATTTTATTAGTCATAGTATGCTTTAAAATTTTAAATATACCTATGATCATTAGTATGTCTCAATTAATCCTTGTATGTAATGCAATTAACTAAGTAAATTGCCTTTGTAACGAGCTTAGTTAATTCAGGGATTAACGACATGTTGATTCTCATGAAGGAGTTTATATGGGTTGTCTCTACATTCGGTTAGGCTTAGGAAATAGTTAAGTGAATATCGTTTTCATAATTAATCGATGATTAGATTCATAGAAAACCCTAAGATCTCTAAGCTGGTAAAGGTAATCTTTTACTCTATCTCTCTCATTCTCAATCTATCTTACTTTTCCGCATTTTATTTTTCACATTTAGTTTTCTTTTTAATCAAACCAAAATCCCGTTTTTACTGTTTTTATAGTCAAATTTAGTTTAAGAAATAATTTAATTCTTGGCCTCTCTGTGGTTCAACCTCATACTTGCTGCTTATGTTACTTGTTAGTATAAGAGGTAGGTTTCAGTGATATCGGTTTGGAGTCGAATTAACAATATCGATTTCCAAATGCGAACAAAATGGCACTATTGTTGGGAAGGCAAGCCATTTAATATCTTTTAGTTGAATTTGACTTGTAAACTTTAAAAATCTAAAAATATTTTCCTTTTTCTTGTGTTCACTTATTTTATCATGGCAAATGATATGAACATTTGTTATGTGCTTCGTGCGAAGCAAGTGACTCAGCGAAGACAGCAAGAGGTAAGAGAATTTAATGAGCTTAGAAATCAAATATCTAAACTAACCTCTCTTGTTCAAGTTTTGGCTACTAAGCAATTACAGGTTTCACGTGGTCTTGAGCGCGATTATTGTCCTCCATGGGAGATGCTTAGCCAAACTCCGTTATCAATGCATGCCTCTTCCTCCAATTCAGGTATGTCTTTAGAAGATTTGGTTAGAGAACTTTCTAATAGCTCTGGTGAGTTTGTGTAGAAGCCCCTTATGTCATCAAGAATCCTCGAGTTTCTAGCAAAATAACTTCTATGGATCCGAAGCTACAACTGAATTTCAGAATCTGAGTGACCTCGTTGCTCATATTATTGAATCAGTTGGGAGAGTTGAAGAGTCTTGGATGGAACCATCTTCTAATCATACCGAACTGAGTAGTGAAGTAACTAGCGTTAATCATCCCGTTGAGTAGTTGGTCCTTCAGAACACCGGTCAAGGTAAGACTTTAGGTTTTATAATGTGTGAACTTGCTGATAGTTCGTTTAGTGTGTGCAAGATTCTATTAAGTCTCACTTGGAGACTCAAGCCCTCATGCTTCTTGTGATAGGTCTTATTCCTCAGCTTACAAATCTCGTGCTTACACTAGAGAATCGTTCAGAGCTTCTCATCATCTGTGACACCGAGGATGATCTTATCGAGGAATTCCCATACATCGATGATGATGACGATGACGATGTTGATCCTCTGCCATGCTAAAAACAAGTCTATGAGGTTAAGTATGAGCATATGCCTCAGGTAAAAGAGTTAGAGGCTCTAAGCCTCATCCTGTTCTTTCTCTTAGCTCCCCTTTTAATTTTGAGCATTACTCATCTTTACCTCACAAGTCTGGGTCTTTATTTTCTGTAATTTCAGTCGAGTGTGAATTTCTTTTTCAAAAATGAAAAAATTCAAAAGTATTCGTCTCTAGAGCCCTTGATTTCTTCCAAATCTCGCTCCCATTGAGCAATTTCATGCATTCAAGGAAGCAAAGGCTCGAGAAATAAGAGAACTTTTTCATACATTGACAAGAAAACAAAGTCGAGCAACCAACATTAAAAATTTTCTCTTCTTGGAGTAGCTAGGTGAACAAATTTACTTACTTTCTTTTATAGCTTTCCTAGCTTAGTTTTTATTTTTCTTTTGTAGGTTCCTCTCCGTAGTCTTAAAGAAGAAAGAAGAATTAAATGAAGTTTCCCTCTTACCCACCACCATCCATCCCCCCGCCGGCACGTGGTGACCCGCTCTCGCCACGGGAGCAGCTCGAGTAGTCCACCAACAGCCGACGGGTTCGGGACTGGGACCCCATGCCAAGACCTCGTGTGCGATAACGTTATCGGGGGATGTTTTTTATTCCCTTGTACATTTTATTTTAGAGCTTTATTTAGGGATACACTAGGGATAATCATTTTAAGTTGGGGGTGGGGTACTCGCTGGGTACTATATTTTAGCTTGGGGTCCCTGAGCGCTATGCTCGGACAATGTTGTGTGCTTAATATATTTGTCTGCTCTGTTGCTTAGTTTTTTATGATGATAGTTTCTGATACACTCTTTCTATGATAAAATTTTGCATGAAATAATGTTAAGAGAGCATGATCATGATTTTTAGCCCAATTTTAAAAAACTTTCTTGTCTTTCATGCATCTTTAAGTCATTCCTCTTGCAAAATTAAAGTCTTGCATGCTTAGAATTGGGTTATCTGGTTTGTATTTCTATTATCACCCTGAAAGGTCCACCTTTGACTTAGGAGTAACCTCCATTGTTTTAGAGCAAAACTAGACAATGTGGATACAAAAGGGCCTAGTGTGTGAATTAAATAAAATATGTAAAAAGTAGCAAATTAGTTCTTTGAAAAATATATATATATAAAAAAATGAGGCGATTACTAGCTTTCCTGAAAAAAAAATAGTGTGTTTGTGTGTGCATGGATAGAGGTGAAAAGAGTTACCTCCGTTGTGTCTAGTTAGGGCCCTGCGAGAAAAGAGTGATTAGGTTCTTGGCGGTTGAGTGTGAAAGCTAGGCTTCTAGCTAAAAGAAATGCTTTTTAAAATTTGTATGCGTGAGTTTAGGTATCCTTGTCTTAGTGTTACCCATTTTTGTAAGTTTGGCATGTTCAAGGTTGATAACCATGCCAGAGTAAGAGAAAACAGATTGAGAACCTTATCAAACTTTTTCGGGCCATGCAAGCATAACTAGCAAAACTCTAGGCTCATTCATGCATGAATAGATTTAGAATCATTCTTAAAAATATGCTTCATTGATTGATTTCGTTCTTGATTGCAGATTTTATTCTAATTAACTGTTGAGATTAGAGTAACAACTTTTGAAACTTGAGCAAGCATGTTTTGCAATGAATGAATATATTTGTTTGAATGTATGTTTCTATCTTACTCAGGACGAGCAAGAATTAAATTGGGGGTGTTTGATAGCACTCGAAAAGAGCTATAATTCCTAGCTTAATTTAGGATTCATTAATGAATTTTACGTGTTAATTATCCTATTTTGTAGGTACCGAGTAACTAGTGACGAAAAAAATTAATTATTAGCCATCAAAGACTTGATGACTAAAATTAAGTGAAGACAATATGTGTTGCATGTTCTTAATGTATGCGTTGATTATCATGCGTCAGTGGTCATGCGTTAGACTTACAATATGCGTTAACAAATATATGCGATGACCATGTGTCCTTGTCACAAGTTTTCTTGTGCTCATGCCAACTATAACACGAACGCAAGTTTCTCGGGTAATCCAAGGTTGAACTCAGGGACTTGTATCTAGATGTATGTGATAATGGACAGAAATGCACGTTATTACAGTACTAAGTTATTAAACAATGAAGGTTTACGTTGATAAAATATGTTAGATTGTGTCCAAAAAGCATTAAGCTCATAACATTGCGGTCGCATACGTTCATTGCATAAAAACAGTTAACTTTTGTATCTTTATGCTGAATATGCGTTGACGCAAGGTGGAAAGCGCGATCACAAGAAATCAACGGACGAGCGCAGCATTATCGCAAGGCTTTGTGGTGATTTGTGCTCGCAAACATCTACTCAAGAAGGATTGCCGCATAGCGCCGGCACAACTTGGTGGGCGCATCTGGGTGAAAAGCATAATTAATCACGATGGGATAGAAAGCTGATGATAGTCAAATCCGAATTAAGTTGACAAGCCGCTAACAATAACAAGTACACTCAGCTTTTCGGTGACAAATATTCGGCGCATCAGTCAGAGAATTAAAGCCATCCCATCTGTACAATCATAAGAGAGAAGCCGCCTTTCACCCCAAAGCTCTATAAATACCGAAGGCAACCTTCAGAAAAGGGGTTCAGCGAGTTTGGATAGTTCGGACACTTAGAGAATTTTCCCTTAAATAGAATAGCCTTGTTCATAGTTTTCCTTTTTATTTAGAAGGCGGAGCAAGAGAAGGGAAGAGACGCCGGAAGATCGCTCAGGGCAACTTGAGAGAGAACCCAGAGGCATGGAAAAGCAGAGAGCAAGCCAACTCTCACGAGAGCAAGACTATCTTTTGAACATAGTAGAAAAGACAGTGTAAAAGCCTTGGGAAGCAAAGAGATTTCTACCAGGATTTTTATTGTCATCTTGCATTATTATTTTGTATTTCAACTCTATATCTATACAATGGAATTCCTTTATCTACATCTATTCACTCTCTTGAAAACACGCATGAGTAGCTAAATTTACCGAATGGGTTGAGAAGAACTAAGCTAACATGTCCTAGGACCTTCATCGCATGCGATTATCTTGTTTTATGTTGTGCCCAACACCCCTTTAGAGCTACTCGAGAGAGAGTCTAAAGAAAGAACCTAAGACTTGAGAGAGCGAGGTTACAATCTAGACTCGAGAAAGCAAGATTAGATCTGCATAAGCAAGAGATAGGGACTTAGAGATAAGATCTATTTGCCAACCTGCATCACATGCACCCTAGAGGTAGGTTATGATATTATATGATCGCCTTATTTGTGTGTGTGTCATTTTGTCATCGCATAAATAAGAATAGAGGCTTATGTGTAGGTCCTATAGACTCATCACATATATTGCATGCGTTCTAGTATTATAAGTCGTAGCATTCGCGTCGAGAGATGGCTTCCTATTGTATATGTGTTGCATGATCGCATAACATGAATGCATCCTAAGAAGTGTTAGCCGAACCCCTTCTCAACCCGTTCACCACATACTCATTGCATCTGCCATATTATCAACTCTTTTCATGACTCCGCCGTATTTTTTTTTATTTTATTATCATAAACAACAACACCAAACAACTATTTGATTTACCGGTTACTGCAAAGTCTTTTGGAAAATTATCACCTCATATCGTTTTCCCTAGTCACTGAGTTCGACCCTGGGCTTACCAGGAAACTCAGTGGGGTTTATACTTGGATTCCACTGAGAAAACTTGTTGCTCAATGCATTTCCATCACCGCATCTCATTCCATAATTTCACCTCATAAAACAACGCATTAGTATGCGGTGATGTGTATGCGACAGTTGAATAAAAGAATGATGGGGGGTTTTATGCTACAACTACTCCTATTCCTAACTAACAGACAACGCAAAGAGAAGTATGAATGAGAGGTAGAGACACGACAACTGTTGACGTGAAGTAAATGGATGGAAAATAGATAAAACGTGAGGATGTATTCATCGCAACCCTTAAGATTGACCACAAGGGCAACCTCAGCCAACGCAAGCTATGCGATCGTGCTACACAGACTAGAGCCTAAATCTAAGACGTGTGCGATGTGTATGCAAAAAGGTCGGGATGACCGCATACAACCACCATATCCTACTTCTTGGACGAATGCAATATCCTCTCTGTAGGGTGCATACGCTGTGTGATAGAAAACGGAGCTTATTCCTAAGTTCCCCATTCTTACTAATGCGTTCCAATCCACTCTCTCGAGTCTTAGATTTGGATTTTAGACTACTCTTCCAAGTATGCCTAAATGATAAATGATGCCCTCATAAGACAAGGTAACCGCATGAACTTGGCTGACGTAAGATTATTCCTATCTCTAGTGAATACATGCTTACACTACTTAATGTGACAACCCGCTTACTCTCCCGAGCAGTTAGTTGTTGCTGACTTTACTCATAGACAAGTGTTGCATCTGCTTATAGAAAGGCGTTACGACAACTTCACACTAAGCAAATAAGGTTTTCTCACACACTCACACAACGCACACCTTCCGATGGTTTGCTACATGCTTCATATCTCTAATCCACATGACTAAGGATGTGATACTCAAGCAATCTCATTAAGTGATGCAATGAAAGGTAAGAATGCTAAGTAAAGAAAGATGGAGATGGAATCGAAGGAAACATAGAAATGCATTGAACACACAATGTATTAATTTCTTAATCCAAAATGTAATACAATACAATATAAGAAAAGTAAAGAAAATGAAAGAACCAGATAGAAATAATGTCTTGCTCCCAGCGGATGTGGGTCAAGGCTGCCGGTGGTGCCATGGATGGGCGATGGAGCTGACTCTCTCCAGATCTAACTTCGGTGAAGTTTCTGGTCATCACTCGGAATGGATGAAGGAGATGAAGAACTCTCAAGCTTTCTTCTAATGCGTTTTTCTGGATCACAAGGATCCGCCCGAAGGCCGAAACTTGGATGATTTGAAATTATGCTCGACAGCTTCTATTTATAGCGCTTGATCGCCGATAACGTTAATGGACCTACTCTGATTTTGACATTAGCAGCGCGTTGGTCCTTTTCTGAGTCTCTTCTGCTAACGGCGGGGTAGGTGAAATGTCAACATCATCTTTTTTTTCCCGAGATATGCATTTATGCCTTCATTCCATCAACCTTGCGTTCATCCCACTTAATACCGCAACTTCTACACGATGACCACAATCGCTTGACGATCACAACTCCTATGCGATGGATGCATGCGGTTGATCACCGCAACACCCATGCGTTGATCATATGAGTTCTCCTTTGCGATGGAGAGTTTCTCCGCATGCAGTCGTCTATGCGGTAGCCCGACTTCCGCTTTTGCGTCCACTTCCTGCGTTAGCTACAAAAATGGACAATTGAACACATAATAACGCATAATAATGGGTTAGTCGAGATTCTCAATATTGAACGCCGCAAACTCATTTTCTCATGAATTCCTAACATATTTTCTGCATATTCTGCTTAACATCTCTTATAATTCTAAATAAAAGGCCTAAGATGACATGCATTTCTGCATGTCATCAGTAACCAAGAGGTATAATTGACCATTTGATGAGAGACGAGGTTAATTTGAAGCAAATTGGAGTTAATTTGAGCATCTAGGCTTCAAATGAGGGGAAATGACCAAACTGCTCTTAATTGAAGTGTCGCAACGCTTATACATGCTTAAGTGCAACGCTGAATGGCAGAAGCTGAGGATGCAAGGCAGCGTCACAACGCTACCCTTGGCATTGAAACATTGCGATAATTAACGGAACGCCAAGCATCCGAACACACGCCTGTTGCAAGGGAGAGCCACAACATTGTTGCAACGCATGGCCAACGCTTAAGGGTTATATCGACAAGAGCATTTCAACGCTAGGCAACGCTATTCCTAGCGTTGCAATGTTGCGACTATATTATAAATATTTTCTTTGCAAATTAGGTAAAGAGGGAGGAGAGTTAGGCCGTCTTAGAGAGTATATTGCTTGATTTTGTCCTTTCTAGGCCAAAACTCATGAGATTTCCTTTCCTTTTGCATTGTATTTGTAAATCTTGGCATCATGAATCGGATTTGATGAACGATTGAAGGCCAAAACGTCAGCTTTTTAGGTTTGTAGGCATTTTCTTAAACTCTTTGAGATTTCTTATGAATTTCTTATTGGATTTTTCTATTTTTTTATGATTTCCATTCTTTTTATTAATTTCTAGTACAAGCATATAGGATTGATGAATTGGCGACTCGATTTCTTGTATTTTTGTCTTGCTATGTATGTTTTTGGTCCATCATTGCATTGAAAGCATGCTTAATTAAGTTGCAATAGGTTTTAGTTTGATTTATAGCATGATGTCTAGGTATCTAGGATCACCTAATTGATAACAAAACCAAAGGATTGGAAATGCATTACAGTAGAATTGTCCATTCTTGCTTAATGTCTTAATCAATCTTTGTACGTAATACAATAACTAAGAAATTGCTTTTGTAACAAGCTTAGTTAATTTATGGATTAACGATATGTTGATTCTCATTAGGGAGTTTGTATGGGTTGTCTCTACATTCGACTAGGCTTAAGAGATAGTTAAGTCAAGATCTTGTAATAATTAATCGATGATTAGATTCATAGAAAACCCTACAATCTCTAAACCGACAAAGGTAATCTTGTGCTCAATCTCTCGCATTCTCAATCTATCTTATTTTTCTGCATTTTTTTTTGTTGGGTTTTATGTCCTAAAACTCGCATTTTGTAAAAGATAAACATATTCTATAGTCAATAAACTTATCATTGATTCTATAAATTGCATACGTAAAAGTCTAAGTCCAATAAACTAAGATCCATGGCTAATATTTGAATACTTGAACTTTATGTAGAGACATAGAGATGGATCAAGTTCAAGAAAATAGCCAAAACGGTCTATAGTACATGATTAAGGTTCGGTACCTTATTCTGGTAACACTATTGGATGAGGCCTACTCTGTAGTTGTTACAAGTTTTTGTAAAAATACTACAAACAAAGTGATCTAGATTCATTCATGTATTTCCATGAGAAGTGGAGGCGTCCTATGCAATGAGTTTGCATAAGATCGAACCAAGAAATAAGTTACTCTTACCTTATAACACTGCTTAATGTATAAGACTAGCTATTTCACTTAGAAGACCTAGATAACTCGATCTTAATCCTGAGCTAACTATGAACTCTTGTTTATTCGAGATTATCCTTAAATTTGCATAGGTGGGGACATAGGGTGCAAGACGGAATTCACGCCTACTCGAATTAGGGATAGGAGAAAGGTTGTTCTCTTAAGTACTAATCCAGTCTTGAACAAGGGGCCTCCACCCTCTCACTAGGCTGAGAGAGATCTAGTTTAGTGACTGGATCACAAACCAATTGTTAATTAAAGGATGAGTAGAAACTTAAGGAATAAGACGTAATTTAGGGGGTAAAACAGACATTTGACCCAACCATTATTACGAACAACCTGTGAAGGGTCGACTTACTTATTATGGTTAAATCATGTGGACATCATATATCTAAAGTGAGGGGAATGCAACTATGGGCTTTAGTAGAGTGACCCATTAGTTAATGAATGGGGATTAATTTGGTAAAGAGTTTAGCCAATTAATCTCGGATCGTTGAAGCCCATGATCTGTAGATCCACGAGGTCCCCCTACTAGCTCGTAAATAGATTAGCTTTAGAGTAACGTGATAAGTTAATTTGAAATGTTCAAATTAGAATTAAACGGAATTGAAGAATTAATTAACATTTAAATATGATTTAAATATTAAATTCATGAATAGGCATTCATGAAGGTGGAATTTGTGTAAAAGTGATTTAATATTTTATATTAAATTCATTAGAATTAATTAAATTGTTTAATTAATTATTTATTATTAATTAGAAAATTAATTTTTTAAATTAATTTTGTAAATTTAATAATATTTTCAATTTTTGAAAACAAATTGATTTTAGAAATCAATTTGAAATTACAAAAAGATTGAAAAATCAAAATTGAAAAAAAAAAAAACAACAAAATGAGAAATGTTGGATTTCTCCACTCACCTAATCAACTAATTCATTCAATTTCCCACTTACTCTTGCTTCAATTCACCAAGAATGAGCTGCATCTCATGCAACCTACTTCTTTGCACGAATGTCCTACAATAAATATAGAAGATGGAAGTGGAACTAGGGGATGCATCATTTGAGTTTTTGCTGAAAAATTCAAATTGAAGAAAGGTGTTCTTCAAAGTGGATGGTGCAATGAGTTCTTCTCCCTTCCTTCAAGCTTATTTTGAGTCCCACAACTCAATCTAAAGCTCCAAGAGAATAGTAGGGAAGATCTTGAGGTGGTTCACAAGAAGAATTGGAGAAGATTTACAGCTGAATTCGAGATTCAAAAGGTTCTACAAAGGTGTGTCTTGAAACCCTCTTATCATTGTATGAGCATGCTTCATTTACAGCCAAAATCAGTGAATTAGAATGCTTATTGATCCTTGTTGCTTCTGCTGCATGTTGATATACTCCTTCAATTGGTATCAGAGCATCGTTTAAGCATTCAATTTGGTTTAATTTTTGTTTGGTGGGTATTTTTTCATGACATATATGAAAATGGTGAACTGATGGTTTTTTAGATTTGGCATTTATTTTCTCTTTGATTCCTTGATTAAATTTGTAAGTGGCTCTTGTTTAATGAGCTTATATGTGTGCTCAAGAGTCTGTAATTTATTTGGAGTCATTAGAGTTGAAATTAAGTTGTAATTAAAGAAAGAAGTGAAGAAGGTCAAGCAGAAGGAACCAGTTCTTCAGCTTCTGCTGAAATCTCATCAAAGATTTCAAGCGAGAGTGAAAGTGAGATTTCAAGTATTCGAGCGAGAGCGAGATGTTTCCAAGCGAGATTTTCACAATTTCAACGAGATTCCATGTACAGCGAGATTTCAAGATTCAAGCAAGATTTCGTTTCGAGCGAGATTCTGATGGAATTTTCGAGCGAGATTTCGAGTTTAAGTGATATTTTGAATCAAGTTTGAGCGAGATTTCTAGTTCGAGCGAAATTCTATTGGAATTTCAAGCAAGAAATCATGTTTGAGCGAGATTTTGAACCGAGTTCGAGGGAGATTTCGAGCTAGCAGTGAGAGATCGAGTTTGAGCAAGATTTTTGAACCGGTTTGACGAGTTTGACCTGTTGATTGAATGAGAACCATCAAGGATTGACCGATTTTATCAGTTTTCTTCAAACTTTACCCATTTCACCTTCAAAAGGGTTTTTATTAGTTCGGTTCAGGTGGTTCACATTCGGTTCAAGATGTTTGGGTCCGGTTTGGAGCAGTTCGAGCGGTCCAGAAGTGGTTTGGAGTTGTTTCTTGCTGTTTTGTATTTCTTAGGCCTTTGTTTTCTTGTTTATGCCAAAACTAAAACCATATCAGTATGTGTTTAATTATTTATGTATGTGATATATATTATAATTAAATAAATTTTGTATGTGCATACAGTATGCAATGTAGATTTAAAATCCAACCATAGAAAGCATATTACATGCATTATGTATATGTTATAATCTGTTATAATGTATATAATGCATGTTTAGGGTTTCTGTTATTTAATATAACTGTTATATTAAATTTAAATGCCTTTGATACATGTTGTGGATGTAAGAGCATGTCTAATTTTTATAAGTTGTTATAGAATTGGGTTACACATTAAAATCCATAACAAAGATAAGTTGCATGTTCACATAGGTTAAGCACTTGTTTTAATAGTAAAAATAGGCTGTTATCTTATAATCACAGTTACAAACTAAACCGATATATGATCCTGTCTAAGGCTAGGGGTACTTAAGTTGACGGTCTACAGAACACCTTCTACCTGGGGATTATGGCCAAATAATTGAGTGTTGTTAATCGGTTTTATAAGCGTACGTGAGTAGTGTGAGGTAATAAAATGGTTTATCACCTAGATATTGTAGGTTAAAATCCAATTATAAGTGTTATACTTGGATAAAATACTTAGACTTAAGGTTGTTTTTATTAGCCAAAAAAAACCTAAGTATATTTTTACCCATAATAATAGAACACTTCAGTGAGAGCTTAAAAAGTTATATATGGTAAAGTTATTAGAACACTTCAGTAGGAGATTAATAAAATATATGATACGTTATTTTTAGCTCTCACATCCCTAAGAGTTCTCAATAAATATTTAAGCGGTACTTCGTGTGGATTATACCTCGACTGCTCCATTCGAAAAGTATTTGCATAAATTTGGATTCCGATGAATAAGGGAAATTCATTCAAATATAAATCAAGTATATGATACATTTTGATTTCAACTTTCACGTCCCCACAAAAGTCACACCGTGAGATCTATACAACGTTCCATGTCGATTATACCTCAACTGCTCCATTCGGAAAGTGTTTTGTATGAGTTAATAACAAGGTGAATGGGGGAAGTTGTTCATAGTAAGTGGGTGAAGAATATGTGTCAACATATCCCGTGGTCTCTTCCATTAGTTTGAATTGTGAGATTCCTATGTTGCGCCTGCTGGTTTGCTTTAGGCAGCCCTTGCTAGTCGTTTAACGACGACCATCCCCTCGGAGGGTTGTAACATAGGATTCAAAAAAACTCAAACACCATAAATTGATAGGATTTTTTAGGTCCATTCCCAACCTTGACTCTCCATTTCGGTAGCATAGTTGGGGCCGACCTCTAACATCTGAAAATGGAGAGTTACACTTACAAGATTACTAAAGTGTTAGTAATTTCAGACCAAAAATAGTAACTAGACGACTATAGGAATAAGAGTTATTCTGGGGACAATGTTTGGTCAAAATTGTTTGCTTTAGTGAAGGAGTATATGACTGACCCTCGGTAGCACGTATTCTGACTCATTATAGTATCATTGCGAATAAATAATGGTTATGGGTACATTATTACTTATTTGCTAAAACTTGATTTTGGGTTTAGTTGCAATATGCTAATTAGAATAGGTTTAAAATTTTTAGCATGTCGAATTCTTCTAGAATACTCAATTCCAAATTAGATAATGGTAAAATCAAATCAACAAACAAACTACTAGCAGTTGATAACACCAAAAGAGTTTTAACAAAGGATTGTCCTCTATCTCCCAACCCATCTAAAATTTTAAATAATATAGATGAGAATGCAAAATTTGAACAACAAGATAAATATGTTTTTGTTGGGATTGATGTCCTAATTCTCCCAGAGTCTCGTTGTTTTGTAAAGATACACATTGTTTGATGAATAAAATAAATGTTATTTAATTCTAGCATTTACTCATATCCAATAAACAAAGCTCCTTGGTTATCTTATGTGAACTTAAGCATGTATATGTGATATACAAGTGGATCATGCCTTAAGTGATAACCTAAGTAGGTCTGTAGTATAAAGATTAACGTGGGATACCTGATCTTGGTGACGTTACGGATATGAACCGCTTTGTAGAGGTTTCCATGTGTTATAAACTACTACAGATGGTAGATTCTGACCATTCATGTGGAGATGTGCGAGGGGGGGTGTCCTATACAAAGAGTTTGTATAAGACCTAGACCACGAGATGACTAGACTTTGTATATAACGTCGTTGATACGAGAGACTTACATCTCACCTAAACGACCATAGATGACACGACCTAAATCCTGAATGTTTTGGGAACTCCTGCCTTTAAGGGCAGTCCTTTGATTAGTATGGGTGCGAGTGACTAGATTGCCAACTCACATGCCTACCTTTTTGGGGATTTGTCTGATCTGAGAGCTGGGAACTCAATCCATAAGATGGAATTCACTTCTTTCCCGAAGCAGGGTTATGTAGAGAGATTGCTCCCTTAAGGGCTAATTCCAGGGCTTGAACATAGCGCCAAAGCTTCTCTTTGCAAGAGAAGACTCAGTCATAGTAGGACTATGACTTATGTTCATTAGAGGGATCAGTGGTACTTAAAGAGACAAATGCAACTACAAGGACATAACGATTATTGGCCCAGCTGTACTTACGAGCGATCTGTGAAGGGTTGTCGCACTGCTGATTGGTTAAGATGGACACATAATATATATGTGGTAAGGAGAGTTCAGCTATCGGTCTTTAGTGGAGTGTTTGGCAGTTAACGGATGGTGGATCCCGTGTCTAAAGAGTTTAGTCAGTTATTCACATACCGTTGGAGCTTCGAGCTATAGGTTCATAAGGTCCCCTTGGTAGCTCAATGGATTTAGTTGAGGATCAATTCTTGCTGTTGATTTGAAATGTTCAAATTGACAAGAGGTATTTTGATTATATATGATAGAATTAGTATGATGTATGAGATACATCTAGTGAAGGATTAATGTAAATGAGATTTACATTAAGTGTCATGGAAAAGAAAAAGAACTATGGTTTATATGTTTCATGAGATGAAATATTTAAACTATAGGTTATAAATACAGTATGATAAGTTGGTTATCATTTATATTTATAATAATATTAATTATTGGTAATTAAATATTTTTCTATAATAACCAATTGAGTGGGAGGTTATTGTTGGTTCATGGTAACCGTGAGTTAAAAGAAAAATTGTTTTCCTAATTTTAGTAAGCTTTTACAAACGTTGAAAAATAATTTTGAGATTTCTCTCGCAAAAAGAAAACTCACAGTGCTTGTCAAGTAAATACAGATTTACTAAGCGACAACGTGTTTTAGTATACGATCATGTAATGTTTTGTAGGCGACAGACACTAAGCTAAAAGATGAGCTAACTGATCGCTTAGCTTTTGCTAGACGATCGCTTAGCTTTAGCTAAACGATTGGGCATCGACCTATGCGATAGGTTTCAGTCATCTCCCACTTGCCCAATCGTGTACACGATTGTTCATTCCTTCTTCGTCTACTTTAAACCAAGTCTGAACAGAGCCCACCCTTTGGATTCTCACACCGAGAATACCAGGGTAGCCTTCTTGGTGGTGTCATACTCAACTCGACACCGCCAAGGTTCTGTGGAGGTCGTTCGTGCTGCTGGAGAGTTCGTGACCAAGGCGATTGATGACGTAAATTAGGGGGACGTAATATGCGATGCATATCTTAGGTTATGCGTTTATACTCATGCATCAGTGGTCATTCGTTAGAAAGGAAATATGCGTTGATCTCATGTGCAATGACCATGCATTCCTTTCACAAGTTTTTTACGCTTGCGCCAAGTATAACGCGAACGCAAGTTTCTCGGGTGATCTGAAGTCGAATTCGGGGACTTGTAGCTAACGGGTATGCGGTGATGGGTTTGCGGCGAATAAATAAAAGAATGATGGGGGTTGTAAGCTATAAACTACTCCTACTCCTAACTAACAGACAAAGTAGTGGGAATATGAATGAGAGATAGAGACACGATAACTGTGGACGCATAGTAAAATGCATGGAAAAATAGATAAAATCTGAGGATGTCTTTATCGTTACCCCAAGTTTGACCACAAGGGCAACCCCAGCCAACACAAACTAATGCGATCATGCCATACACGCCCGACGCAAATGCACGTGATGTGTAATAGCAAACGAAACTTATTCCTAAGTCTCCATTCTTGCTTATGCGATCTTAATCTAGCTCTCCCGAGCCTTGATTCTAACCTAGCTCTCTCAAGTCTTAGGTTCTTTCTTTAGACTCTCTCTCGAGTAGCTCTAAAGGTGTGATGGACGCATACATAAGGTAAGGTAACCACAAAAGCGTGGTTGACGTAAGAGTATTCCTATTCCTAGTGAATACTTGCTTACATTACTTAATGCGATCGACTACTTACCCTCCCGAGCAGTTAGTTGCTGGTGATTTTACTCATAGACAAGCATTGTGTCCGCCTATAGACAAGCATTGCTACAGCTTCACACTAAGCAAATAAGGTTTTCTCACAACGCTCACGCAATGCACACCTCCTGGTGGTTTGCTACATGCTTCATATTCCTATGCCGCATGATTAAGTATGCAATACCCTAACAGTCTCACTAAGTGATGCAATGAAAGTTAAGGATGCTAAGTAATGAAGATGGAGATGGAGTTGAAGGAAAACATAGAAATGTATTGATCACAAAATGTATTAATTCCTTAAGCCAAAATGTAATACAATACAATATAAGGAAAGAAGAGAAATGGAAAGGCTAGCTAGAAGCAATGTCTTGCTTCCAGTAGATGTGTGTCAAGGATGTCGGTGGTGCCATGGAAGGGCGGTGGAGCAGACTCTCTCGAGCTCTGACTCCGGCGAAGGCTCCGATCGTCACTCAGAATGGATGAAGGAGGTGAAGAACTCTCAAGCTCTCTTCTCATGCTTTTGTCTAGATCACAAGGATCCACCCGAAGGTAGAAACTTGGATGGAAAACCTTGGATGATTTGAAATTCTGCTCAACGACTTCTATTTATAGAGCTTGATCGCCGACAGCATTAATGGACCTGCTCTGAATCTGACATTCGCAGCGTGATGGTCCTTTTCTACATCTCTACTACTAACGGCATGGTAGGTGAAATGTCAACATCATCTTTTGATAATCCCAATGTATGCGTTCATGCTTGCATTTCACCAATCTTGCGTTCATCTCTCTATTACGGTTATCATCATGTAGCCGCAATCTCCTTGTGATGACCATATTCGCTCGATGACCGCAACTTCTACACGATGACCGCAATCGCTTGACGATCGCAACTTCTATGTGATGGACGCATGCAGTTGATTGGCGCAACATCCATGCGTTGAACGTATGCATTCACCTTTGCGATGGAGAGATTCTCCGAATGCGGTTGTCTTTTCGATAGCCCGACTTCCGCGTATGCGTCCACTTCCTGCGCTAGCTACGAAGATAGACAATTGAATGCATAATAATGCATAATAGTGGGTTAGCCGAGATTCATAGTGTCGATCGACAAAAACTCATTTTCTCATGAATTACTAACATATTTGCTGCATATTTCACTTAACAATCCTCATAATTCTAAATAAAAGATCTAAGATGACGTGCCTTTCTGCCCATCATCAGTGATCACAGAGGTCGAAACGTGAAGTGTTCGTGCAGTGTTGCGGTCGTGTTGTTCGAGCATTCGAGATTGCTGTGTTCGAGTGTTTGCATTCAAAAAGCATGGAGACGAGTCTACAAATGTTTGTAGCTTTTCCTTGTTCATTTGTAGTTATCATGCTGTAATTTCTGTAAAATTGCATAACCGTATGTTTCTGTTTTGACTGTATTTGTAATGTTCATTCATGATTTTAATTTGGAATGATCTTTTTTCTGTTGCTGATGGAAATCTCGAGTTCGATTTCCTTCAATTGGTATCAGAGCCAAGTTGTTCTAATATTCCAAATTACAACTCTGTTTTGAACTAATTTTACAGTCGCGGTGGGTTTCTGCATTTGTGGTTAATCGTTTTCTGCATTTGTGATTGAGTTGATGAATGTTTTGGGTTTAATTGCCTTTTGTTAAAGCTTTCTATCATTACCAAGTGTTAATTTGTAAGGGCGCCTGTGTTTTTGGGCATAATTAACTTTGCAATCGAGTCTGTAATTCAAAAAGTTTGAGTTAGTCAAGTCATTCGTGATGAAGTTTCAAAGCATGGAGATGTGGTTCTCAACGAAGAAAAAGCATTGGTCGTATCGTGTAGCCTTAGGTAAACAATCGTTGGGATTTAACTAAGCGATCGTTTAGATTTTTCTAGACGATCGTGTAGTATTTACTAAACAATCGTTTAGCTAATGGTAAGCAATGGGTAAATCGTTTATTCTATCGTGTAGTGTTGGTTGCGCGATCGCGTAGGCGCTGGAGGTAGACGATTGTAGTGGGGGCATGCGATGCTCGTCGTTTAGTAAAAGGTGCGCACTGGACGATCGTGTAGTTAGCAAGCTTCATCGCTTAGTTACTACCTATGCGATCACGCATATGCGATACGGAGGCGCTAGCTAAGCGATCACTTAGGCGATGGTGCTTTATGGCATCGTAGTCATTTAGATGATCGCGAAAGGCGGCCGTTGTGCGGACCTCGCTAAGCGATCGTGTACTTCAGGCTTCATTTCTTTATAGAAGGTACGCGATTGTGTAGTAATAGCTAAAGGATCGTTTAGATTTTTCTAAACGATCGTGTAGTAAGTGCTAAACGATCATTTAGCTCTAGGAGCGCTAGTAAGCGATAGAGCAAAGCGTTTGTTTTATCGTGTAGATGATTGCAAGGAGTTTAGTACACGATGTTTAGAGACGTGATGCTTTGCCCGAGCGGTTCAAAACCCGGTTCACTTGTTTGAACTAGGGACTCCTTGTCTTTGTAATAGTTAGCTTTAATTTTTGTGATTTTAAGGCAATTTTACCCGGCTCATCAATATTGGTTTATTATAAATGTGATGTATGGTGTTTATATGCCAAAGTGTTTGACATATAGTTCAAAACCCACCTTAGGTTGTGCAATTATTCATGCATCATGTATTATAATTGTTATAATCGAGCATGAAGAAATTACTTGAAAGCATACGCATGCATCATGAAATATAAGAGTTATATTTTGCATGCAGTGAGCATTATCATGCATCATTTGTTTATTATAAATGTTATAGTCTAAGGGTGAATGGAAGCATGTTTTGCATGCTTCATTGCTGTTTTGTATAAGTGTTATATAAAAGAAGTAGCAATGAATGGACAATGCATTGAGCGTGACATTTAGGCTGTTTATAAGCGTTATTGCATGTGTTAGCTTAGCATTGTGGTGGTTGTTTCCGTTTATAAGTGTTATAAAGGAAATTAAATCTAAAATCAATAAGAAAGAGTTGCATGCAGACCTAGGGTGAACTCCAGTTTTTAAAAAGGGTTTTAAAATTGGATTGACATAGACCTAAGTTCAAATGGTTCTAAAGAGTTTGGTAACCTAGATTAATCTTTTAAAATCGGTCTAAGGCGGGTTCTGGATAGGCTGTGGTTCTTAAGTTGATGAAAACGTAACACCTCTACCTGGGAACCTGCCTGGAAAGGTGAATTAGATAGATTTTCAACAAGCATGCGACGTTTTGGTCAAAGACTCCGTTAAAATGTTTAATGGATGATGATCAAAAGTTTTTTCACTATCCAAGGTAAAAGTTACTCTTAGGCAAACCTAAAAGTCACTTGGTTAAAATCCTTAACCGTGTTTTTTCTAAGCTAAACCCTAGGTTATAAAATACTCAGTGGGAGGAAGAGGCGTATCTGATATGTCTATGATTCCACTCACGTTTCACCCTATATGTTCACACCGTTAGATTCATGCTTGGCCTCATGGTGCCCTAAGAGCATCCCCCTTCGGATGGTGTTTGCATGAGTCAATATCAAGGTAGATGGAGAGAGTGTTTATAGTAAGTGGGTGAAGGGTGTGTGTCAACACGTCCTATGGTCTCTGTCATTGGTTCACACCGTGAGATCATTCTATACTCCCTCGTGTCACCTTTGAGCATCCCCCTTCGGATGGGTTTTGTGCAGTCGGTCAAGATCAAGGTGAACTCCAGGAATGGATAGGGTCGCTTTAGGTTTTGCCCCAATCAGATTTTTTCCCTTCAGATTGGCCTTTTGGAACGGACCTCTAGGGCTTAAAATGGCGGGTCACACTTACGGGACATTGTTAAGCAAGTTAATGATCTCTTGGCCAAATCAATGATGGCTAGTCATTATAGAAGCAAGAGTTGTTCTGGTATTAATGACTGGTTGAGAACTTCTCAATTCAGAGGAGAGATAACGGGCCTCCCTTCGGCGGCTTTTGTCCTAAACCTTTGAAGCGTCATTGCGAAACTAGATGTCACATGGGGATCATGTTAGTTTTTCTAAAACCTTATTGGATGTTGTTTTGTTTTACAACGGGTATTTGCTTAAAACCTAACATAGGTCAATATGTTTTTCTTTTCAGCAACTCGTTAGTATTTCCGTTTAAGCTTTTAAAATGACCGATTACTTACAGTGGAAAGAATCATGTGAAGTGAACTTTGTGGAAAACGACCTCGATGCCACTACTCTACAAAAGAGGAGACAAGACAGTAAATATGATTTATTGGTCTTGGAGACGTATTTGGTAGAGAATGATGATTCTGCCTGGATCCTTGATTCAGGTGCTACCAATCATGTCAGTTTCTTTTAACAAGGATTTAGTTCTTAGAAAATGTTGCCACAGGGAGAGATGACTTTTCGAGTCGATACTGGTGAAGTTATTTCAGTGGTTGCTATAGGCAGGTTGAAGTTATTTGTTGACAAGAAACGTTATCTGTTACTGGATAATGTTTTTGTAGTTCCTCATATTAAGAGGAATTTAATCTCGGTTTCCTGTCTCATTGAATAAGGTTATACTGTCTCCTTTTCTGAGAATAAAGTGTTTATTTTCAAGAATGGAATGGAGATTGGTTATGGTTCAATGGAAAATAACTTATATGTACTAAGGCCATTAGTCATAAAAGCCTTGTTTAACACTGAAATGTTCAATATGGCAACAACAGCTAAAAGCCCAAATATTTCTCCTAAGGAAAACGCCCATCTTTGGCATCTGAGGTTAGGTCATATCAACCTCAATAGGATTGAGAAGTTGGTGAAAAATGGACTTCTAAAGAATATAAGAAAACTCCTTTCCAGTATGTCAATCATGCCTCGAAGGCAAGATGACCAAACGACCTTTTACTGGAAAAGGTTACAGAGCCAAGGAAGCCTTGGAGCTTGTACATCAGACCTCTGTGGTTCGATGAATGTTAGAGCTCGAGGTGGGTATGAATATTTCTACTCTTTCATAGATGATTATTCAAGGTTCGGGTATCTCTACCTAATGCAATGTAAGTCTAAAGCTCTTGACAAGTTCAAAGAGTATAAGGCTGAAGTTGAAAACTTATTAGGTAAGAAGATAAAAATACTATGATCTGATCGTGGTAGAGAGTATATGGACCTCAAATTCAATAATTATATGATAGAACATGAGATTGAGTTCCAACTCTCGACCCCTGGTACACCTCAGTAGAATGGTGTATCAGAAAGAAGAAACAGAACCTTGTTGAACATGGTTCGATCTATGATGAGTTATGCTCATCTTTCAGATTCGTTTTGGGGTTATGCAGTGCAGACTGCATGTCATATCCTGAACAACGTTCCCTCGAAGAGTGTTTCTAAAACACCTTTTGAGTTATGGAGAGGCCATAAAGGTAGTTTACACCACTTCAGAATTTGGGGCTGTCCGGCACATGTGCTAGTGAAGAACCCAAAGAAGTTGGAACCACGTTCGAAGGTTTGCCTCTTTGTAGGCTACATCAAGAAAACGAGAAGTGGTTACTTCTATGATCCAAGTGAGAACAAAGTGTTTGTTTCCACAAATGCTATCTTCTTGGAAGAATACCACATGAGGGATCATAAGCCATGAAGTAAGCTCATTTTGCATGAGATCTCTAGTGAGACTGAGACTGCTGAGGGTTCAACAAGAGTTGTTGAACAACTCGACAGATCAACAAGAGTTGTTGAGGTCGAAACGTCTAGTCAACCAGCGGATTGCTACATGGGTTATGAACCCACCGGATCGCTACATGGGTTTGACTGAAGCCCAAAACATCATTACGAATGATGGGGTCGAGGATCCGTTGTCTTTTAAGAAAGAAATAGAGGATGTTGACAAAGATGAATGGGTTAAAGCCATGAACTAGAAAATGGAGTCTATGTACTTCAATAACGTCTGGGAGCTTGTTGATCCAACTTATGGGGTAAGACCTATTGGGTGTAAGTGGATATTTAAGTGAAATAGATGTGTAGATGGAAAGGTGCAAACCTTTATGGGTAGACTCGTGCCAAAGGGTTATACCCAGGTTAAGGGAGTTGACTATGAGGAAACTTTCTCATCTATTGTCATGCTTAAGTCTATCAAGATTCTCCTGTCCATAGCCATATTTTATGATTATGAAATATGGAACATGGACGTCAAGACTACCTTTCTTAATGGTAATCTTGAGGAGACCATCTATATGACTCAACCGGAGGGGTTCATAGTTCTAGATCAAGAGTAATGGGTTTGCAAGCTTAATAGGTACATTTATGGGCTGAAACAAGCATCTAGATCTTGGAACATCAGATTTGACACTACTGTCAAGTTATTTGGCTTTGACTAGAACGTTGATGAATCTTGTGTGTACAAGAAGGTCATCAGCAGCTCAGTAGCTTTCCTGGTACTGTATGTGGATGATATCCTACTCATTGGGAGTGATGTAGGGTATCTGACTGATATTAAAAGTTGGATAGCTTACTAGTTCTAAATGATAGATTTAGGTGAGGCACAGTATGTTCTAGGGATCCAGATTATTCGAGATCGCAAGAAAATATGGTTATCCCTGTCTCAGGCATCATACATTGATCAAATGTTGATCAGGTATAGGATGTAGGATTCGAAGAGGGGTTTATTACCTTTCAAGCATGGAATCTTTTTGTCTAAGGATCAATGTCCTAAGACATCTGAAGAGGTTGAGAGGAGATGAGACGAATTCCCTATGCTTCTGCTGTAGGTGATGCGTTATTTTATGTGATGAATTTATGGAATGAAATGCGGTGATGGAAATGCATTGAGCAACAAATTTTCTCAGCATAATCCAAGTATAAATTCCACTGAGTTTCCTGGTAAGTCCAGGGTCGAACTCAAGGACTAGGGAAAACGATATGCAGTGGTAATTTTCAAAAAGACCTTGCGGTAACCAAGAAATCAAATAGTTGTTTTGGGTTGTTGTTTGTGGTAATAAAATAAACAAATGCGGCGAATTCACGAAAAGAGTTAATAATACGGAAGATGCGATGAGTATGCGGTAAACGG
This sequence comes from Benincasa hispida, assembly GCF_027475165.1. Taxonomy (NCBI): domain Eukaryota; kingdom Viridiplantae; phylum Streptophyta; class Magnoliopsida; order Cucurbitales; family Cucurbitaceae; genus Benincasa; species Benincasa hispida. The sequence continues at coordinate 49,587,763 of NC_143478.1, read as the reverse complement.
GTTTAGAAGGGGTTCAGCTAACACTTCCTATGATGCGTTCATGTTATGCGATCATGCAACACACATACAATAGCAAATCATCTCTCGACGCAGATACTACGGCTTTTAGTATTAGAACGCATGCGATATATGCGATGAGTCTATAGAACCTACACATAAGCCTCTATTCTTATTTATGCGATGAAAAAATGACACACACACAAGTAAGGCGACCACATAATATCAAAACCTATCTCTAGGGTGCATGCGATGCAGTTTGGCAAACAGAGCTTATCTCTAAGTCCCTATCTCTTGCTTATGCAGATATAATCTTGCTCTCTCGAGTCTAGATTCTAACCTAGCTCTCTCAAGTCTTAGGTTCTTTCTTTAGACTCTCTCTCGAGTAGCTTTAAAGGGGTGTTGGGCATAGCATAAAACAAGATAATCGCATGCGATGAAGATCCTAAGTCATGTTAGCTTAGTTCTTCTCAACCCATTCGGTAAATTTAGCTACTCATGCGTGCTTTCAAGAGAGTGCACAGATGTAGATAAAGAAATTCCATGGTATAGATATAGAGTTGAAATACAAAATAACAATGCAAGTTGAGAATAAAGAGCCTGGTAGCAATCTCTTGCTTCCCAAGGCTTTTACACTGTCTTTTCTACTCTGTTCAAAAGATAGTCTCGCTCTCGCGAGAGTTGGCCCACTCTCTGATTTTCCACACCTCTAGGTTCTCTCTCGAGTTTCCCTGAGCGATCTTTTGGCGTCTCTTCCCTTCTCTCGCTTTTCCTTCTAAATAAAAAGGAAACTATGAACAAGGCTACTCTATCTAAGAGAAAATTCTCTAAGTGTTCGAACTCCTTTGCTGAAGGTTGCCTTCGGTATTTATAGAGCTTTAGAGTGAAAGACAGCTTCTCTCTTATGATTGCATAGATGGGATGGCTTTAATTCTCTGACTGATTCGCTGAATATTTGTCACCGAAAAGCTGAATGTACTTGTTATCGTTAGCGAATTTTCAACTTAATTCGGACTCGACCATCATCAGCTTTCTGTCCCATCGTGATTAATTATGCTTTTCACCTAGATGCGCCCACCAAGTTGCGCCAGCTCTATGCAGCAATCCTTCTTGAGCAGATTTTTGTGAGAAAAAATCACCGCAAATCCTTGCGGTAATGCTGTGCTTGACCGTTGCTTTCTTGTGATCGCACTTTTCGCTTTGCTTCAACACATATTCTGCATAAAAATACAAAAGTTAACTGTTTTTATGTGATGGACGCATGCGACCACAATGTTATGAACTTAATGCTTTTTGGACGCAATCTAACATATTTTATCAAGCAAACCTTCATTGTTTAATAACTTAGCACTGTAATAACGTGCATTTCTGCCCGTTATCAGTATAAAGCTTGATGTATGCAATATTGTGTACATGACCCGACATTTGCTATGCAGTAGGGATTGTCAGTCGGTATCAGTCCAAATCCAGGATTTGATCACTGGATAGCGATCAAGACGATCCTCAAGTATCTTCAGAGAACGAGGGACTACATGCTTGTGTATGAGGATAAGGATCTGATCCTTACAGGATACACGAACTCTGACTTTCAGACCGATCGAGATTCTCACAAATCGATATCGGGGTCAGTGTTTACTCTGAATGGAGGGGCCGTAGTCTGACGAAGCATCAAGTAAGGATTCATCGCAGACTCCACTATGGAAGCCAAATACGTAGTGGCTTATGAAGCAGCTAAGGAGGCTGTTTGGTTGAGGAAGTTCCTTTCAGATTTGAAAGTTGTTCCAAATATGGATTTGCCAATCACTCTGTATTGTGATAACAGCGGGGCTGTGGTAAATTCGAAGGAGCCTCGGAGTCATCATCGAGGTAAGCACATCAAATGGAAATATCACCTGATTAGGGAGATTGTGCATCACAGTGATGTGATAGTCACGAAGATCACATCGGAGCACAACGTTATTGTTCCCTTTACAAAGGCCCTCACGACTAAAGTGTTCGAGGGTCACCTGGAGAGTCTAGGTCTATAGGACATGCGCCATCTTGTCTAGGGCAAGTGGGAGATGATACTGGGGTATGCCCTAGTTTATTGTATATTGTACATTTTTATATTTTATTGTACATTTTTATATTTTATTGTACATTAGTCTCCCGAGTCATTAGGACAAGTGGGAGATTGTTGGGATTGGTGTTCTAATTCTCCTAGAGTCTCGTTGTTTTGTAAAGATACACATTGTTTGATGAATAAAATAAATGTTATTTAATTATGACATTTACTCATATCCAATAAACAAATCTCCTTGGTTACCTTAAGTGAACTTAAGCATGTATATGTGATATACAAGTGGATCATGCCTTAAGTGATAACCTAAATAGGTCTGTAGTATAAGGATTAAGGTGGTATACCTGATCCTAGTGACACTACGGATACGACCTGCTTTGTAGAGGTTTGCAAATGCTGTAAACTACTACAGATGGTAGATCATGACCATTAATGTGGAAACGTGCGAGCGGGGGTGTCCTATACAAGAATTTTATATAAGACCTAGACCATGAGATGACTAGACTCTGTATATAACACTGTTGATATTAGAGATTTACATCTCACTTAAACAACCATAGGTGACATGACCTCAATCTTGAGAGTTTTGGGAACTTCTGCCTTTGAGGGCAGTACTTTGATTAGCATGGGTGAGAGTGGCCAGATTGCCAACTCATCATGCCTAGCTTTTTGGGAATTGTCTGATCTGGGAGCTGGGAGCTGGGAACTCAATTCACGAGATGGAATTCACTTCTTTCTCAAAGCAGGGTTAAGTAGAGAGATTGCTCCCTTAAGGGCTGATTCCGGGGCTTGAACATAGTGGCCACAACTTCCCTTTGGAAGAGAAGACTCAGTCATAGTAGGACTATGACTTATGTTCATTAGAGGGATCAATGGTACTAAAGGAGACAGATGTAACTACAGGGGCATAACGGTTATTGGCCTAGCTGTACTTACGAGCGATCTGTGAAGGGTTATCGCACTGCTGATTGATTAAGATGGACACATTAATATATCTGTGGTAAGAAGAGTTCAGCTATCAGTCTTTAGTGGAGTTCCTGGCAATTAACGGATGGTGGATCCCATGACTAAAGAGTTTAGTCAGTTATTCACATACCGTTGAAGCTTCGAGCTATAGGTCCATAAGGTCCCCTTGGTAGCTCAATAGATTTAGTTGAGGATCAGTTCTTGGTGTTGATTTGAAATGTTCAAATTGACAAGAGGTATTTTGATTATATATGATATAATCGATATGATGTATGAGATACATCTAGTGGAGGATTAATGTAAATGAGATTTACATTAAGTGCCATGGAATAGAAAAAGAACTATAATTTATATGTTTCATGAGATGAAATATTAAAACTATAGGCTATAAATACAGTATGATAAGTTGGTTATCATTTATATTTATAATAATATTAATTATTGGATAATTAAATATTTTTCTCTAATAACCAATTGAGTGGGAGGTTATTGTTGGTTCATGGTAACCGTGAGTTAAAAGGAAAATTGTTTTCCTAATTTGAGTAAGGTTTTACAAACATTGAAAAATAATTTTGAGAATTCTCTCGCAAAAAGAAAACTCACGGCGCTGTCAAGTAAATACAGATTTACTAAGCGACGGCGTGTTTTAGTAAATGATCGTGTAGTATTTTGTAAGCGAGACACTAAGCTAAAGGATGAGCTAAACGATCACTTAGTTTTTGCTAGACAATCGCTTAGCTTTAGCTAAACGATTGGGCATCGACCTATGCGATAGGTTTCAGCCATCTCCCACTTGCCCAATCGTGTACACAATTGTTCATTCCTTCTTCGTCTGCCTTAAACCAAGTCTGAACAGAGCCCACCATCTGGATTCTCACACCGAGAATACCAAGATAGTCTTCTTGGTGGGGTCATAGTCAAGTCGATACCGTCGAGGTTTTGTGGAGGCCGTTCGTGCTACTGGATAGTTCGGGACTGAGGCGATTGCAGAGGTCTGGAACACGAAGTGTTCGTGCAGTGTTGCGGTCGTGTTATTGTGTTCGAACGTTCGTAAGCAAAGAGCGTGGAGACGAGTCTACAAATTTTTGTAGATTTCGCCTTATTCATTTGTAGTTATCATGCTTTAATTTTTGTAACAATTGCATAACTGCATGTTTATGTTTCGACTGTGTAATGTTCATTCATAATTGTAGTTTGGAATGATCTTTTTTCCATTGCTTATGCAAATCTCGAGTTCAATTTCCTTCAATAATTTACTTGTTACCGAAGCATGTTTTATGGAAAACAATAAAACCTGAATAATTGATTTATGTGCCACTAATCATGTCTGTACTTTCTCAATAGGAAACAAGTTCTTGGAGACAGTTGACAGAAGGCGAAACAATCTTTAATGTAGGCACCAGGGTGGTTGTTTCAGCTAAAGCAGTGCAAGATATGAAGTTATTTATAGGAAATAAGTACATTTATTTAAAAAAATGTTTATTACACTCCTTCTATGAAAAGAAATCTAATATCTATCTCTTGTTTGCTAGAACAAAATTATAAAGTTTCTTTTGAAAATGATGAAGTATTCATCAATACAAGAAGTAAACAAATTTGTAATGCAAAATTAGAAAATAACTTGTATTTGTTAAAACCGACTGAGGTTAAAGTCATTTTGAACATAGAGATGTTTAAAACTACTGAGACTCATAAGAAAAGGAAATTTTCCCTAATGCCTATTTTTGGCACTTGAGACTGGGTCACATAAACCTCAACAGGATTGAGAGACTGGTTAAGAACGATCATCTAAATAAGTTAGAAGATAGTTCATTACCACCTTGTGAATCCTGTCTTGAGAGTAAAATGACTAAAAGATCTTTTTCTAGAAAAGGTCTTCTTAGAGCTAAAGAATCATTAGAGCTGGTAAATTTAGACCTTTGTGGTCCTATGAATGTTAGAGCTAGAGGAGGGTATGAATATTTCATCAGCTTTGTTGAGGACTATTCCAGGTATGAGCATATTTACCTGATGCACCAAAAGTCTGAAACATTTGAAAAGTTCAAAGAATATAAGGCTGAGGTTGAAAAGAAATTAGGTAAAAAGATTAAAACACTTCGATTATATCGATGTGGTGAGTATATGGACTTAGAATTCTGAAGCTATTTGATATAACATGGAATACAGTTTCAACTCACAGCCCCTGTCACATCTCATCAAAATGGTGTGGAAGAAAGGAGAAACAGAACCTTATTGGACATGGTTCGTTCCATGATGAGTTATGCTCAATTACCAAGTTCTTTTTAGGGCTATATAGTTCAGATTGCAACATATATTTTGAACATGGTTCCCTTGAAAAGTATTTCTGAAACACCTTACGAGCTCTAGAGAGGACGTAAAGGAAACTTATGTCACTTCAGAATTTGTGGTTGCCCAGTACATGTGTTGGTGAAAAATCCTAAAAAGTGGGAACACCGTTAAAAAATATGCCTATTTGTAGGCTACTCAAAAGAAACGAAAGGTGGTTTCTTTTACGATCCTCAGGAAGACAAGGTATTTGTATCGGAAAATGAAACTTTCCTAGAGGAAGACCACATAAGGAATCACCAACCTCGCAGTAAGCTAGTAATAGATGAAATGTCCAGAGAAACAACAAATGCATCAACAAGAGTTATTGATAGAGTAGGTCCATCAACAAGAGTTGTTGATGAAACTGGTACTTCACATCCTTCTCAAGAGTTGAGAATACCTCGTCGTAGTGGGAGAGTTGTGCAACATCCTGACCGGTACATGGGTTTAATTGAAACTCAAGTCATCATACCAGATGATGGCTTAGAGGATCCATTGTCTTTCAAACAAGTAATGAATGATGTGGATAAAGACCAATGGATTAAAGCCATGGACCTTGAAATAGAATCTATGTATTTCAATTCTGCCCGGGATCTTGTAGATCAACTTGAAAGAATAAAACCCATCGGTTACAAATGGATCTACAAGAGGAAGCGAGACCAAGCTGGTAAGGTACAGACCTATAAAGCAAAACTTATGGTAAAAGGGTTTACCCAAAGAGAAGGGGTAGACTATGAAGAAACTTTCTCTCCGGCTGCCATGATAAAGTCAATTAGAATACTCTTGTCCATAGCTACATTATGATTATGAAATATGGAAAATGGATGTCAAGACAGTCTTTTTGTATGTCTCAACCAAAACGGTTTATTGAATAAGGTCAAGAGCAAAAGATATTCAAACTTAATTGATCCATTTATGGGTTGAAACAAGCATCTAGATCTTGAAATATGAGATTTGACGTTGCGATCAAATCTCATGGTTTTGAACAAAATATTGACGAACCTTGTGTATACAAGAAAATCGTTAACAAAATTGTCACTTTTCTGGTGTTGTATGTTGACGATAAATGAAGTAGAATTTCTTGCTGATGTTAAGAGATGGTTGGCTATGCAATTCCAAATGAAATATTTAGAAGAAGCATAGTATGTTCTTGGGATCCAAATAGTTTGGAATCACAAGAACAGAACATTAGTACTGTCTTAAGCATCTTATATAGACAAGATGTTGTCTAGGTATAAAATTCAAAATTCCAAGAAAGGAATGTAGCCTTTCAGACATGGAACTCTCCTGTCTAAGGAACAAAGTCCTAAGACACCTCAAGAAGTTGAGGAAATGAAAAGAATTCTATATGCATCAGTAGTAGAGAGTTTAATGTATGCAATGTTGTGTACTCATCCCGATATATGCTATGCCGTTAGAACAGTCAGCAGATTCAGTCCAATCCTGGATATGATCATTGGACTGCCGCTAAGAACATTCTCAAGTATCTTCAGAGAACGAAAGATTATATGCTAGTGTATAGTGCTGAGGATTTGATCCTTACTGGATACACTGATTCTGACTTCCAAACCGATATTGATTCTAGGAAATCATCTTCGGGGTCAATATTCACTCTGAATGAAGGAGCTATTGTGTAGAGAAGCATCAAGCAAAGTTTTATTGCTGACTCCACAATAGAAGCTGAGTATGTAGCTGCAAGTGAAGCAGCAAAAGAAGCATTATGGCTTAGAAAGTTCCTGACTAACCTGGAAGTAGTTCCTAATATGCACCTTCCTGTCACTGTCTATTGTGACAACAGTGGAGTAGGTGCAAATTCAAAGGAACCTCAAAGCCATAAAAGAGGAAAACATATCGAGCGAAAGTACCATCTCATCTGAGAGATTGTACACAAAGAAGATGTGATTGTCACGCAGATAGCCTCACAAGACAACTTAGCTGATCCATTTACAAAGGCCATTTTGGCTAAAGTATTCGAGGGTCACCTAGTAGGACTAGGTCTACGAGATATTTATCACTAGGGCAAGTGGGAGAATTTATGGGTATTTAATGCCCTAGTTTATTGTATTTATACTTTTGTTCTCTCAATATAACTCAACATTGTATATATTTGTATATATTGAATCATTGGAGTTTTAGTCCAAGTGGGAGTATTGTTGGGTTTTATGTCCTAAAACTCGCAGTTTTTAAAAGATAATCTATAGTTAATAAACTTATTATTGATTTTATAAATTTCTTATGTAAAAGTCTAAATCCAATAAACAAGGATCCATGATTATTATATGAATACTTGAACTTTATATAGAGACATAGAGATAGATCAAGTTTGAGTAAATAGCCAAAACGGTCTATAGTACATGATTAAGGTTCGGTACCTTATTCTGGTAACACCATTGGATGTGGCCTACTCTATAGTTGTTACAAGTTGTTGTAAAGATACTACAAAAGAAGTGATCCAGATTCGTTCATGTATTGACATGAGGAGTGGGGTCGTCCTATGCAATGAGTTTGCATAAGATCAGACCAAGAAATAAATCGCTCTTACTTTATAACATTGTTTACTATATAAGACTGACTATTTCACTTAGTTAACCTAGGTAACTTGATCTTAATCCTGAGCTAACTATGAACTCCTGTTTATTCAGGATTATCCTTAGATTTGCATAGGTGGGGGTTGGCTCAAAAGCATTGGCTCATTAAGCCTCCCATTTCAGGGGTAAGACTGGGTAGATAGCTGGGGACATAGGGTGCAAGACAGAATTCACGCCTATCCGATTTAGAGATAGGAGAAAGGTTGTTCTCTTAAGTACTGAATCCAGGTCTTGAACAAGGGGTCTCCACCCTCTTACTGGGATGAGAGGGATCTGGTTTAGTGACTGGATCACAAACCAATTGGTCATTAGAGGATCAGTAGAAACTTAAGGAACAAGATGTAATCTCGGAGGTAAAATAGACATTTGACCCAGCTGTTATTACGAACAACCTGTGGAAGGGTCGACTTACTAATTATGGTTAAATCATGCGGACATAAATATCTACAGTGAGGGGAGTGCAACTATGGGCTTTAGTAGAATGACCCATTAGTTAACAAATGAGGATTAATTCGATGTAAAGAGTTTAGCCAATTAATCTCAGATCATTGGAGCCCATGATCTGTAAGTCCACAAGGTCCTCCTTCTAGCTCGTAAATGGATTTGCTTTAGAGCGTGATAAGTTAATTTGAAACGTTCAAATTAAAATTAAATGAAATTGGAGAATTAATTAATATTTAAATATTTTTAAATATTAAATTCTTTAATTGGGATTCATAAAGGTGGAATTTGTGTAAAATTGATTTAATATTTTATATTAAATTAATTTGAATTAATTAAATTATTTAATTAATTATTTATTATTAATTAGAAAATTAATTTGTGAAATTAATTTTGTAAAATTAATAATATTTTCAATTTTTGAAAATAAATTGATTTTAGAAATCAATTTGAAATTACAAACATATTGGAAAATCAAAATTGAAAAAAAAAACACAAAATGGGAAATGTTGGATTTCTCCACTCACCTAACCAACTAGCTTACTCAATTTCCCACTTGCTCTTGCTTTAATTCACCAAGCATGAGCTACATCTCATGCAGCTACTTCTTTGCTTGAATGTCTTGCAATAAATAGAGAAGATGGAAGTGGAATTGGGGGATGCATCATTTGAGTTTTTGCTGAAAAATTCGAGTTGAACAAAGATGTTCTTCAAAGTGGATGATACAGTAAGTTCTTCTCCAAGTTCTCTTCATTCAAAATTATTTTGAGTCCCACAACTCAATGTAAATTTCGAAGAGAATAGTAGGGAAGGTCTCGAGGTGGTTCACAAGAAGAATTGGAGAAGATTTGTAGCTGAATTCGAGATTCAAAAGATTCTTCAAAGGTATGTCTTGAAACCCTTTTATTATTGTATGAGCATCCTTCATTTACAGCCAAAATTAATAAATTAGAATGCTTATTGATCCTTGTTGCTTATGTAGCATGTTGATATACTCCTTCAGTTTTCTTGTTAATCTAACCAAAACCCTGTTTTTACTGCTTTCACAGTCAAGTTTAGTTTAAGAGAATATTTAGTTCTTGGCCTCTCTTTGATTCGACCTCGTACTTGCCGCTTATGCTACTTGTTAGTATAAGAAGTAGGTTTCGATGATATAAAAATATTTTTGTTTCAATTTGGAGTCGAATTAATGATATTGATTCTCGAGTCTCGAACAAAGAATAGAGTGCAAAAGAATCCATTATGGAGATGTTGAAAGGAGATATCGGTGATTCTTATGCCTCGATTCCCAAGATCTTTTTTAAGTTAAAAGAAATGAATCTATGTTTGTTTTTTTCATTTACTTTTTTATGTTTTTTAATCAATTTTTTAGTCATCAATTGAAGGTTGGACGTATTGTAGACCAAATATTTCTGTTGTTGGGACATTTTTAAAGTGTAAATTTGCTGGAACATTATTGACTGCCTCAACATTGGACTGTAATAGTAATATTTTTCCTCTTGCTTTTAGTATAATAGATTCAGAAAATAATGCCTCTTGGATGTGGTTTTTTTGAAAATTTAAATGTTTGTTTGGGAGATCGGGAGGGATTAATTATTGTATCAGATAGGCATATAAGCATTTCAAAATTTATTTTAAATGTGTTTCCACTGGCTCAATATTGTGTTTATATGGAACATCCTTGTACAATTTGAGGCTTTCATCCAAAGATTCTACAATTGAAAATTTGTTTTGCTAGTGTGAAAAATCATATAAAATAGATGATTATGAGTTGTATACGAGATGGATGAAGTCAATACCCATCAATTAGAGAATATCTTAGGAATGTTAGGTTTGAAAGATAGGCCCGTGTCTACTCTAAACAAAGAAGATATCAAATGATGACAACTAATAGTTTAGAGAGTTTGAATTCAGTGTTGAAAAATAATAGAAATTTACCTGTTGCTTCATTGCTTGATGCAATCTAGGAGTTACTGCAACAATCGTTTTATGATAGAAGTAAATCAACATTCTCTTTGAAGAGTATTTTGACTAGTTGGGCTGAAGGAGTGATGAGAAATCTAACTAATGAATCATAGAGTTTCACTGTAAGTAATTTCTATTTGACTTTTGTTTGATTGTTGCATCGTTATCTTATAGTGACTGCTGTCAAATTGATATCAGATTGGCATCTTATATGGACTATATTAAACTTTATGAATTAGTTTATGAGTTATTTTCTTCTATATGCCATCCTTTATTACTTATTTTGGTTTTATAATTTTTTTAGGTTAATTCTATTGGTGATTTCGAATATCAAGTACCTGATGGAGGCAAAACCTTTTTGGTAAAATTGGATTATAATAATTGCGCTTGTCGTGTTTAGGATTTGGAAGAAATACCATGCAATCATGCTCTTGTTTTTATTCGTAATCTTTATTTAAATCCTTATTCTTTTGTCTCAAAGTAATATTTTGCTAGTACATTGGCATCAACTTATAATGATGTTGTTCACCCTGTTGGTAACCATAATGAATAGAGTATTGTAGAGGTGAATGACATTATACTGTCTTCAATTTTTAAACGTCCAGCAAGAAGACCCCAGAAACGAAGGATCCCATCAGTTGGTGAATTGAGAAAGCGTAAGAAATGTAGCCGTTGTAAGCATAGTGGTCATAATAATAAAAAAAAACATGTAAGAATCAACCTATTTGAATGATCGTGGTGGTCATCAAAGATAGCTTTATTATTTCTTTTCATTTTAGTATAATTTTTCTTATTTGAGTAAGAACAGTGTGTTGTTTTGATAGGTTCGGTACAGCAGTATACAACGATATATTAATGGATTGATTTTTCATCTTTGGTTAGTATATGAAATATTAATGATGTTACTATTATTGTTTAAGTGGCTTAAATTCTTTACACCATATTAAAGTTATATATACGCAAGTCAAGTACTCTTGAATACATTCACATTAAAAGGTAATCAGATGACAATATTACTAAGATTAAAAGGCAACATATTCCAATCAGAATGAAATTAGATAATCATCAGAAACTATTAACTAATTGACAAAAATACAAAGCAACATGTATAATTCCTCCTATTTGAATGATCATATTGTCATCAAAGAAACTATGAACTAATTGACAAAGTACAAGGCAACATGTAAAAATCCACCTATTTGAATGATCATATTATGGGCATCAAAGATAACTTTAGTATTTGTTTTCATTTAAGAACAATATATTAGTAGGTTGATTTTGCATCTTTTTTAGTATATGAATGAGGTTTCTATTATCCTTTGAGTGAAACTTAAATTCTCTGCACCATATTAAAATTATATATATACAAGTCAAGTATTCCTGAATACATTCACATTAAAAAGATAATCAGGTGACAATAAAAAAAATCAGATAACTATCAAAGTAATCTTATGGCAATTTGCTACTGAACATTGCTAATAAGTGGAAAAATTGAAGTGAAAGACTAACATCAAAATCTCATATCAAATAGATTTTTCATTTTTTTGTCAAACCTATTCTTTTCTAGAGGCTTTATAGTTCATGTCACTATCAATCAAAACATATTTCCTAACATCAAAGACTAACATATCAAATTCTAACATTAAATAACAACATTGTTCGACTCAAAGCTAACATCAACTAGTTATCAATAAAAGACAAACTATAACATCAAAGTCTACAAAGTTCTTAAAAGAAAAAAAAAAAAAGTCTCACTTTGGTTGTGAAATGTTCGGTTCAAAGCTAGGCGGTTCAATAACTGTATATGTGTTTGTTTCTTTCTTGGAATTTTGTGTTTCTTTGGCATTTCCAAATCAACGACCTTGAGAGCTGGTTTCATTTTTCTTTTTGGTCGTTCATTCTCCACTTTAAGGTTATCTTGAGAAGATTTTCTTATCTTCAATATATTCTCAACAATCTAAAGAAAAATAATGAATTAGAAATAAGTATATAAATAATAATCGAATAGAAATTTGATAACAATCATATAGTAATCAAATAACAATAATAATGAAATTAATGTTACTAGTTTTTTGCCTTTGTCATATTTTTTCTTTCTCCTTTTCTCTTCATTTCTTTCTTTTGTTGTTTCTAATTTTTGGATTTCATGTTCTCCAGCCTATAATCAAAATACATAAAAAATCATGTATAACTATGTGTTAAAAAATTAATAAATAAAGGTAATCAGATGGCTATCAAATCATAAAATAGGTGATGAGACAGTAAATTTAAAAAGGCTAAATTCTTTTTTACTTGCCTCATTTTAACACGGTGAAAGACTTCTTTCCTTGAACTCTCCCTTTATTGTTCATTCTAGTGTTCATCATCATCCAAATTTATTATCCTTTTATATGCCCATCTTTCTTCAATTACGTCAAATGGTTCATTCCAAAATGTTAATAGTAATTTGAACGTAACTAAAAATTAGATGGATTTAAAGGGATAACAGTAAACTTTACAAAATGAATATAATATATAATTAGATGGTAATCTATAGTTGACAAACATATAATCAAACGGTAATCTATAGTAGATATGCTTACATCACTTGATTTGAAGATGTGCTCCTGGAGGTAGTTTTAATCGAACTTTTTTGTTGGTTTCCATCTCAACATCATTGGGTATTTTTCATTCATTTGTGTTACAATCCTAACCCTTTCTTTAGAGGGTTTTGGGATGATTTCATATGCCCAACACATCAAAACTTGCAAGAAACCTTGTAATGTAAAGTTTAAGCTTTCACATTGCGCAGCCTTTCGAAAGAATTTCATAGTCAAATTGAAAACTAACCTACCCCGAGGAAAGTGATTTAATGCTTCCTCATCCTCAACCATTTGAACTTCTTTCCATTCAACTTTAGTATGCATCTGCTTACAATGTGGATAAAATTCTAAGATGGATAAGTTTGCAAGCTTAATCCTATACTCATTATCTAAATGACCTACTTGAAAAAAAAAAGCTAATATGTTATTTCGTTCAACTGCATTTGAGTTCTTGAAAACAGAATCTCTTAAAAAATGTAGTTTATCTTCTTCATTGGACATTTCAAAAGATTTTGGAAATGGATTAAAATTAAGACCAGTTATCAAAGAAAATTCTTTCATCGAAAATCTAACTTGGAACCCTTCTAAGTAAAATACCAACTATTCATTTGTGCTATCTTTTTTAAAAAATTTTGATATGAGATGAACCAACAATTGCCCTTGAAATTTATTGAGTCCAAAGTCTACAAAGAATCCAAATGGGCCTCTTTTAAATATTTCCATTTGGGTTAGTGCTATGTTATTGATTAGACCTTCAAAAGTTACATATTTAGAATAGTAATGAACTTTGAGCCCAAGTGAATGAATTTCCTCTTAAAGTGTATTAACATGAGTGAATTAGTATGCAATCAAACAATAACCAACATGCAACCAAATACAATATACTACTTACTTCAATGCTTTCATTTTTTCTTGATTTTTTTTTATCATTATTTTGTTTTGAAGATTCTCCTTTCTCAAATTTCCGGGTCATTTTTTGTTTTTTTCATCTTCCTTGTTCTTCCTATTCTTTGAGAGAAAAATATTTGACAATCAATAGACAAGTAGACAATCAAATTGAAAAAAAAAATTATAACCAACCAGATGGCAAGCAGTAGACAATCAAATTACTTCCATAAACTAGTGAATAATTGAGGAAAAATATGAGGCAACCAGATGCTAATCAGTATACAATCACATTACTTTCAGAAACTACTAAATATTTGAAAAGATATATATAAGCAATCAGTAGATAATCAAGGGACTCAACATTATTCAACAACAATATTGGCTCACTTCATTTCAAACTCCACCCCCAATTTGTTCAAAACAAACAATAATGAACTCAATTAGGCATCAATTCATTTTAATCAATTAGTACAATGGTAAATAGAAACCCAAAATTAGCAAAGAAAAATTGTTGAAATTAGAACTAAAAAATAAATTTGGAGAAAAATAACCAATCTAATTTAATCCAATCAGCCAGACTAGATTAAGTGTAGATCTATACGATTGAAAGAACAATAACACACATCTTGATCAATAGGTAAGCAGAAACGAAGTTATGCATCAAAACAATAACAAAAACCCAAAACTTGCATCAAAACAAAAGAATTGTTGAGAATATGCATCAATTATCTAACATATGGACACAAAACCATAAAAGCGTAACAAAATTTTCTTTAATGTAGTAGTACAACACAAAATTAAAAATGAAGCTATATTTGCATGTTACAATCTGTACAAGAAAAACAAGAACAGCTGTAAAAAAGCAACATAGGTTATGATTATTTTCTCTGTTCTAGTGTTGGGTGGTTTATGGTGGTAACCATTCTAAACAGAAAATTCATAGGTAATCGCGTTCAGTGGATGGAATGTAGGGTCAAAAAACATATATACACCAAAAGCAGTGTACTTAGTTAATGGAGTCATTGAGTAGTAGGCATAAATTACAGAAATGGAGAAACAATTGAGATGAAAAATCGAGACAATGCATGCAGGAAATAGAAAATCTATTTGGAGAAAAACATAAATCTTAACTTAATTTTCCTTAAGTTAAAATCACACCTCATTCTTCTTTGCAACTTGAAGAAGAACAACGACCCTAAGCAAGAAATCAAAAGAGGAAGAAATTAGAGTAGAACGAAGAAGAATCCAACAATAGGTGCAAAGTGATTTTCACAAACCCTAATGTCGTGTGAAAGAAGAATAAGTTGATTTAGTCAAAAGAAGATAGGCGTGAAGTGATTTTCATTCGTGGGGGTATTTTCAACATTTGCCTATTAATCAATTAGTAAAATTGGGTTGGGGCTTATATCTTTTGCCATTTTGGGAAAATCCAAATAATTAAGTCTATGGGCCTAATTTTAATATTGTTTTTATAATGGCTGCAACCAGCCCAAAATTCTATGATTCTAATTTTACCCTTGTCGAAATATAGAAGAAGAAAAGAAAGAGAAAAAAAAAAAAAAAAACTTTGATCGTGACAAAAAGACCTTGAGATGGAAACATTGTTGCAAAAGGTTGTAGGGTGAGGATGCGACATATATGGGGAAGGAGTGAATTAGAGAAAAATAGAAGGGTAGGAAAAGAAATATAAATATCTATCACCTTTTCTAAACCATCTAGATCATAAATTTTATGTTTTACTAATTTGAATTATTTATGTAAAATTCATTGAGCTCATTTCAAAATTAATACCTTCTATACATTTATCTTTTTTAAAAAACAAAAATTGTTCAATAAAATTAATGGTATTTGCAAGTTTTAATTTATTGCTTTATTTTGATTAAATTATATACCCTCATGTAATAGATATCTTTTGTTAAAATATATATTATAATCATTATAATTATCTTCAACATTATAAAGGGAGAATTTTCACAGTTAGAAAAATGTCAAACTGTTGTGAACTTGAAAAGCACAATGGGAACACGAATAATAATAAAATATAATATTAAAATAAATATAATATATTATAATAATAAAATAAATTAAAATAATATATAAATATATGAAATAAATAAATAACATAAGTAAATAAAATAAAAATAATGGATTTCTCCACTTTTCCCAATCTTTTTGGATTTTGCCCAATGTATGTGCATTCTGAAACCCTCCAAATGCTACTGTTTATAGGTAATTTGGCAAGTAAGAGGTAGATTACATGCACAATAATAATGTGTAATGTTGAGACACATGGACAACACTTTAGAAAAAGAGGGCATGACACATGGTCAATGGACATTAAGCATGAGCATGGAATCTATTATCATAATATTTATAATACTCTCCCTTAAATGTCCATTATATATATGAAATATGACTAGCTAAAACCTTACTAGGAAAAAACCCATTGAATTTAATATATATGGTTATTTAATTATTGGACTAATTAATTAAATTAGAACTAGAGTAGGAATAGGAAAGAGTAGGAGAGAGGTCACCCCCTTTCTATAAATAGGTCTTTATGGCCCATGTTTGTGACATAGTTGAATTGGGAATTTTGAATCCTAGTCTCCTACTACTTCTCTCAAAATCTCTCTTCTTTTCTCTACTACTTCTTCCTCTTTCATGTCTTAGAGACCACACATTCAGTTCTTAGGATCCTAGGGAATAACAAAGTTTCACTTACAGTGGTGTCTCTTGATCATTGAAGAGACGTTTCGGAGAAGACATGGATGGAATTGTGGAGAATTTGGGAATCTACAAAGGTAAGGTTTAGCTTTTATGTTTTTTCTTCAGGTTTAGTATTTTCATCTTTTCTTCTCTTAAATGTATGCTAAGCTTCATTGTTTATCCATTATGTTATTATTTTTATACCGTATTTTGTTTATGTAGAATTGAAAACAAAATTGCAAGGCGATCACACGCTTCCGCTTGGGATTCGATCCCTTTAATATCTAGGATTTCTTCTAGGACATCCATATTCTTCTTTTAAGATTTCTATCTTTCGAATTGAATGGTTTATCACTCTTTTGGCTTGTTCTAAACTCATTAATGACAACTTTCTACATTTAATGGAGTATTTGCAGCTGATATATGTGACTTAGTCATTTCCTTAACATTTATAAATGCATCTGGTAACTGATTTTCTATATTTGAAAATGAATTATTTTCTAAACTTTAAGTTTAGATTGATATGTATGGGGATCTAAATGAGACAATAACGATGCATTCCATTTAATTTCTTTTCCCAACTTTTTAATTCCTCCCCCTAATGTTGGAAACTTTGTCTCATTAAAATGACAATCAACAAATTGTGCAGTAAATACATCACCCATCAAAGTTTTAAGATATTTAATAATTGATGAGGAATCATATCCAACATATATTCCTAACCTCCTTTGAGGACCCATCTTAGTACATTGTGGTGGAGCAATTGGAAAATATACTACACATTAAAAAATTCTTAGATGGGAAATACTTGGCTCATGGTCATAAGCTAATTGTAATGGCGAGTACTTATGATAAGTTACTGGCCTAATGCGTATAAGTGATGTTGCATGCAAAATAGTATGTCCCTATACAGATGTAGGAAGCTTAGTCTCATAAACAATGGTCTAGCAATTAACTGCAAATATCAATGATTCTACTAAACCATTTTATATATGAACATGAGCTACATGATGTTCAACACTTATCCCAATTGACATAAAATAAATATCAAAAGCTTGGGATATAAATTCATTAGCATGATAAAGACGAATGTTCTTAATTGTATAATCAAGAAATTGTGCTCTTAACTTAATTATTTGATCAAATAATCTTGCAAATGCAAGATTTCGACTTGATAATAAGCATACATGTGACCATTTGTTGGATACGTCTATTAATACCATAAAATATCTAAATGGTCCACTTGGTGGGTTAATAGGTCCAAATATATCACCATAAATTCATTCTAAAAATGCAGGTGATTCAGTCTCCACTTTGACTGGTTATGGTCTAATGATTAATTTGCCTCGAGAGCAAGAATCACATGTTAATTCATTAGATTGTAGAATCTTCTGGCTCTTCAATGGATGTCCATTTGAATTCTCAATAATTGTTCTCATCATTATAGACCCTGGATGACCTAATCTGTTATGTCAAAAATATTTCTAGATTCATGAACTTTAGGTTCATTGTTGCATATGTTTCAATTACTCGTATATGAATATAGTATAATCTAGAAGATAAAGTAGGAAACTCTTCCAATATATGTTTTTCATATAAGACAGTAAATATGATATAAAGATACTCCATTTGATTCTTTCTACCAGTCTCAATATGATAACCTATGTATATCTTTAAAACTAAGTAGATTTCTTTTTTATTGACTAAAGAATAATGCATTGTCAATTGTAAATTTTTTTCTTCTAGGAAAAATAATATTTGCTTTTCCAAGGCCTTCAATTAGATTTGCAGAACCTAATATCGTATTGATTTTTGCTTCTACATTGTCATTTTGGAAATATATTTTTTACTTGTATGTATTGTATGTGTAGTTGTATTATTTGGCAGACATAGATCTTTACTCATTTTTTAAGTCACTTAACATATGAAAATGATCCATGATTCTTCATTAAAAGAAAATAATTACAATTAAGAAAAAAAACACTTAGAATATACAAAATTTAATGTTAAACAAGGAAAAAACATGAAAATAAAAAAAGAACGAACAACATTAATACTAAATATTCTAAAAATAAAAAAAATGATTATTATGCCATCAATTATGCCAATTTTCTCTCCAGGAGATTTAAAAAAATGTGCCACATCCAAATCTTTTATATTGGATGGTTAAAATATCTAATTATCCTGGTATGCAAAATTTGTTTCCACATTTTTCCTTTTTTTTGTCAAAAAGGCTTGATAGAGATCAACTAAGTGTTTTGACGTATGACTAGTACATGACCATTGCCCAGAGATTCCACATCGGAAGAATTTATTTTCAACACTTTTTTTAACTCTTATCTCGTGGAGTTTTCCTTCGTCATCATTTTGTGTGGTTCTTTTGAAATTTAAATGATTAGTTAGACCATGTTCAGTGATCAAGTGCCCCTTCACTGAAATGAGACCTCACACCAATGCCATCTAGGTGCTCGCCTAACCTCTAGATGACAAGGTCATCGCTCATGAGTTCTCACACCAATGCCTCATGACATCCACGCATAGTTCCCATACTTCGTCAAACTTTTTCCTCTCTTAACCAAGCTCAAATATATTTTATGTTTAGCGCTAAAAAATCACTAAGATTGTTCTGGGGATTTAGATCTTTAGAGATTGAAAGAACAAAACACTAGCCCTATCTTAGGCATCGTACATTGATAAGATTCTTGTCAAATTTTTTATGTAGAACTCCAAGAGGGGTTTACTCCCTTCCAAGCATTGAGTTATTTTTTTCTAAGGAATAGTGTCCTAAGACACCTCCAGAAGTTGAGAAAATGAAACGGATCCACTATGAATCGACTGTTGGTAGCCTAATATATGCGATGTTATTTATTAGACCTGACATCTTCTATGTAGTAGGAATAGTCAGTAGATATTAGTCTAATCTAGGATTTGATCACTGGACTACTGTTAAGAACATCCTCAAGTATCTACAGAGAACGAGGGACTATATGCTCGTGTATGGTTCTAAAGATTTGATCCTTACAGGATACACGGATTCTGATTTTCAAATTGATAAGGATGCTAGAAAATTCACATCAGGATCAGTGTTCAATCTTAACGGAGAGGCAGTCATCTGAAGAGCACCAAGCAGGGGTACATTACTGACTCCATTATGGAGGATAAGTATGTAGCGACTTGTGAAGCTCCTAAGGAGGTTGTGTGGCTCAGAAAGTTTCTGACTGATCTAGAAGTGGTTCTAGATATGTCTAAGCTCATCACCCTTTATCGTGATAATGTGGTGTTGTGGCTAATTCCTGAGATCCCAGGAGTCACAAACGCGGGAAGCATATAGAGTAGAAGTATCATCGCATTCGAGAGCTTGTTGATGCGATCATAACATGCAATGAAATGAGTATTAAGTGTGATGCTATAACACACTGTTTTATCTAATTAGACCCAAGTGCAAGCTCAACTAGAGTCCTGGTGAGTCTAAGGTCGAACTCAGGGATTGCTTTTACAAGTATGCAATATAGTCTAATGCCTTGATCTAGATGTAATTGATTACAGATCATATTGGTTTTTGGTAAAACTTAAACAACAAGTTATGAGCAATGGGAAGGTTTATACTTAGTGAAACAGTATATCGAGTGATAGGGTTGAGAAAAATGTTCATCAACAATTCCTAAGTGAATATATAAATCATGCGTTTATGCGATGCACATAATATTAGAACTTATAGTTCTAAGTGTACGTGGCCACATTATCCTATCTCTAAGATGCATGCGATGAGTGTGTAATGCAAAAGATGTTACTTATTTCTAAGGAACTACTTTTCTTGTTTTATGAGTTCTAAATCTCTAATTTTCTCAAACTGAGATTTAAGCTACTTAGAGTAATCTTTCAAGTTATTCAAGTATTTCATTAGGCATACATAAAACAAGTGAAACGCATGAGTTAAATATTACTTAGTTCATGTTAGCTAGATACTTCTCAACCCATGAAACATTTTAGCTGCTTATAATCAATAAGGAGAGTATGGATAAACTTGAAATTAATGTGTAGTCATACTAAAGAAGTAAGTCTTTGCAATGCTTAAATAATACAAATACGTTTTAAGATAGAACATAGAGAAAATGAGTCAAGTCATGGTGCACAATTTCTTGTTTCCCTAGACTTCCTAAGTGACTGCTTCACTGTAAGTATTGAAAGATGGAGATCCTCTTCTGCTCCCATAGGAAACCAAAGCTCTCACTAAGGTTTTTGAATAAATGTAAGAGAAAAGGGGCTCCTTTAGCAGAACATGTACTCTTGACTCTTCTCTTGGCACGTTCCTCTCTCTCTTGGCATGGCGACTTCATGGCTATTTGTAGACGACGAAGGTACCTTTTCTCCTCTTACTTATGATTGTGTTGATAAGGTGCATTAAAATCCATACTCTGATGCGCCGTCTGCTGTGAGTCAAAAGTTCATTGACTCTACAACGAAGCTTTCTTATCAGCCACCAACTCAATCTTTCATTTGAACTCTACCGCCCAAGTTTCACCTATGTCTCATCGCCTGGTGTTATCGACTTGCCTTGCTATGCGATCATGTGTAAGCATTGATATTTCTCATTTGATCGCATTATCAGTTGTTCTACACTTAAACAAAATGATTTATCTTTAAAATAGATAAATTAAGCATTGAGTGCATGTGATTGCATGCTATAATTATTTCTATAAATTTTATTAACAATTCATCACATTATAATGTACAAACAATTTATTTATTTAATAAAATATTAGATATTTTATCGATATTTAGTAGCATTAGCCCGCAAAACTAATAAACTAACATCCAATGTTATCTTTTGTAGCTTAAACATGTATGTAGAAATATACAGGTGGATCATGTTTAAATGATAAACTAAATGGTCTATAGTAAATGAATAAGGTTGATTACCTTATCCTGATGACACTACTAATATGACTCACTTCGTAGATGTTACAATTGTTTTAAAGTGCTACAAATGATCTTTAACGACCTGACCCCTTAGGACTCAAGTTAGGCCGTTACTAAATACATACATGCATGGAACTTAAAATGACATCCTTTTATAGTGAAATAAATTCTAAATAAATAAGTTGAACTCAAAAGATCTTCATGAAGTTCAAATAATAAAAACAGAAGATAGAGTACCCATAAATCATAAATGATAATAAATAGGTCTGAAAACAAATCTTAATAGTAAGTTTCAAACATCAAATTGAAAGTTGAAAAACATGGAAAGAAATCTAAATATCATGAGTGGAAGCATAAACTAGTCCCCATTGGCTCGTTCAAGGATTCCTTTTGTCATCTGCTAGTGCGTCCTTGCCTTTATCTGAAACATAAACATGAGAAAGGGTGAGTATAAAATACTCAGTAAGTAACCCCACTACTGGGCTCAGGCTAAACATTTATATCCAATAAATGCAACATGAATTGAAGCTTTCTACTAGTGGGACATGAAAATTTCCTTACATGACTCATTCTCTTTCCTTTCCCCTAGAGTGCACCTCCTACATACACCACAGGTCCTCTCTACAAATATAGGGACGTGTACCTATTTTGTACACATGGTTATGCATACACCTCTTTCGTATACACATAACCCACTGAATGTGTACCTCTTACGTACACATGGTTCTGCATACACCTCTTTCGTATACACATAACCCACTGAATGTGTGCCTCTTTCGTACACATGGTTATGTATTCACCTCTTTTGTATACACATAACCCACTAAATGTGTACCTATTTCGTACACATGGTTATGTATACACCTCTTTCGTATATACATAACCCACTAAGTGTGTACCACTTTCGTACACATGGTTATGTATACACCTCTTTCGTATACACATAACCCACTGAGTGTGTACCTCTTTCGTACACATGGTTACGTATACACCTCTTTCGTATACACATAACCCACTGAGTGTGTACCTCTTTCGTACACATGGTTATGTATACACCTCTTTCGTATATACATAACCCACTGAGTGTGTCTTTCGTACACATGGTTATGTATACACCTCTTTCGTATACACATAACCCACTGAGTGTGTACCTCTTTCGTACACCCCAGATCCTCTCTATGAATGTAGGGATTCATATCTCTTTCGTACACATAGTTATGTATATACCTCTTTTGTATACACATAACCCACTGAGCGTGCACCTCTTACGTACACCCCAATACCGTTTAGCTATGTATCACTTTCATATACACCAGCCCTAGTACATCTTTTTCATGTACTAGCGCCCTCAGACATACATCACTTTCATGCAATCACATAATCTAGAAAGGAAAAGAGATTACATTTAACTTCACATTACATATCACATAATTATGAGTCCTCTAAAATCTCCTCATCGAGGTCATGTTAATTAACCTCAACGTACTTGTTTAATCTAGTTTTAATGGTTCAACTCTAGTACATTACTTTCATGCACTAACTCATGTGAACAATCAAACATTCGAAATTTCATAATACATTATATAGTCTACACACTTTCATAATAAATCACATAAATATGTATATCAACAAATGCTCCAACTTTCACCTAGCTTTAAGACATTCCAATAGTAGTGTCACTTAACTCATAATTTATGGTCATGCTCAATCGTACTTGTAATATGTCTCATAAAATTCTAAATCATGGTCATACATTAACATGCTTCAGACATATTATCACATGCTTATATATCTTTTCTAAATAGTCCATTAAATCTCGGAACAATCAAAATTATCCTTGTAACTAGTCTTAAAATCCTCAAAATAAATCGTAAATTTATCGCCCAACACAAAGGCGGTTCCAGTAGTAATATTACTTACCTCAATATGAAACTGAAATAATAATTCTGCACTCAAGCAAACTCTTCAATCCCACTTCACAACCTTTAGTCCAATCCTAGGGCATGAAGAAAATTCATTTTAGTCTTCAAGCTCGATTCCATACATAAAGAAATTTTAAAAGCCAACAAAATTCTTACCCATCTAACACTTTAATCTTAAATCACCTCCAAAACCCAAGTCAAAATCCAATCAGGAACTCCTAATTCAATCTTGTGTTGAATAGCGTGAGAGGGAGAAGAAGGGGTATTTTCTTTTCTTTTTTGTTTTTCCTTTCTTTTTAAATCTCCACCACACAAAAGTATAGATAATATATATATAATATATATATATAATATTATTTTCTTTCTTTCTTAAATTCCAAAATCCAAATATATTCTTTCATTTTCTTTTCTTATTCCAAAACCCTTATATATATATATTTCCTTTCCTTAATAAATATATCATATCAAACTCAAATCTTTCACCTCTTCTCCAATTAATTAAATAAACCTCAAAATAAATTCATCAACTTTAAATCACTTATTTCCAAAAATCCTAAATCCCAAAATTAAATTCTAACTTTCCAAATTAACTTAAATTGAAATTAAAATCTATTTAGATAATTGATTTAATAACTTCCAAATAAATCAATTATCTTTTCCTAATTTTTTACTTAAATTTTGGATCCAAATTCCAAAATTAAGGAGGGTAAAATTTTAAAACCACAATTTCCCCTTCTCCTTTCAAATTTCACAAAAACTCAAAATTTCTTATCCAAATAATTCAACTTTCCCTTCCAATTAATTTAAAACTCCACTCAAAGAATTCACATAACCAATAAAACTTCTTTAACTGTAACAATTTGATTCCAAATTCTAAAGATTAGGGAAACCAAAACTCAATAATTTACAATAATTAATTTAAATTTTCATAAAAGCTCGAGATGTTATATGATCTGATCTGATCATTCATGTAGAGACATGTGAGTAGATGTATTTTATACAAAGGAGTTTGTATAAGACCAAACCACGAAATGAATAGTCTCATTATATAACACTGTTAATAATATAGACTTACATTTCATCAGGATGGCCATAGGTGACATGACCTGAATCCTGAGTGAGTTATGAACTCTGCCTATGAAGGCGGTCCTTTAATTTGTATGAGTGAGAGTGGTCAGATCGTCGACTCAATAAGCCTACCATTTTGGGGATTCATCTGATTGGGGAGCTAGAAACACAACTATAGAAGACAAAATTCACTCTTTTCCTAATGTCAAGGTAAGTAGATAAATTGGTCCATTAAGGACTGATTCCGAGACTTGAACAATGTGACGCCATACCCTTTTTTGGTCCAAAAGGGGTTTGGTCATAGTTGAACTATAACTTATTGTTCATTAGAGGGATCAATTGTACTTAAGGAGTTAGATGTAACTATAGAGACAAAACAGTATTTTGGCCTAGTTGTATTTGCAAGCAATTTGTGAAGGGTCATTGCACTATTGACAGGTTATATCCAATGGATACAGAAATATATATATAGTGCAAAGAGCGTAGCTGTCTGTCTTTAGTGGAGTGACTGACAGTTAGTGGATGTTGAGTAATTTAATTAAAGGAGTTTAATTAATTATTCAAGTACTATTGAAGCTTCAATCTACAGATCCATAAGGTCCCTTCTATAGCCCAACTGGATTATTGAGAATTAATTTTGGATTAATTTGAATTGTTCAAATTAATTGAGAGAATTAATTATATATATGATATAATTGATATAATGTATTTGATACATTATAATATAAATTTTATTTTAGAGGAAATAAATATTTAATATGGTTCAAATATTAATTATGTGAATTGGATTCATTAGTATAAATGTGATTTGTATTAAATGTCATGCATTATTGAAAGAAATACAAACTATAGCTGATATTTTATTTGATACAATATTAAAACTATAGGTTATGTGTTATATTTGATATAACATATAATTTATTATATATTATATGATAAGGTATATATATATATATATATAAAATTTATTAAATAGTTTGTTATTTGTTAAATTTATTTTATTTTATTTTTTATTTTATAAAATTAATTTTTTGAAATTAATTTGGGAGGGAGGTAGTTGCCTCCCTCTCTTTTCTCTCAATCAGACGTGTATGGGGGAGTGGGCGATTCAATTTTACGGTTACTTCATCTTCTTCACAGAAGATTGACAGTGACTTCACCCAACGTGTTCTTCTACATCTCTGAGAAAATTTCCCTCTCAAATTCCTCCGTCTTCCAAAAGAAGCACAGTCCAAGCCTTCTACCAATTCTCTACCCAAAAGAGAATACAGAAGGGTCCACTTGATGGTGTCCTCATCGAATTATTCATTATTGGATCGAGGAGGATTTACGCGAAGAAGTTGTTCTTCAAGGGTAAGCAAATTTCTTCCCTAATTCTCTTCTGTTTTAGCATGTTGTAAATTTCCTATTTGATGCATGCTTTTTGTACTGTAATTTTTATTTGTAACAATGAAATTGGGGCGATCCTGCTTCCGTAGTGGACCTCATGGTTCCTTCAATATTAAATTGTGAAATGGCCTAATGAATGTTATGGATTGGAAGCATGTCTATTTTTTTTTTATGAAGTGTTATAAAAATGAATTAGACATTTAAAATATATAACGAAGAAGAAGCATGCTCCCTTAGGTTTAACAAATAACAACTTGTTTTAAGCAGTTAAAATAGGTCGTTATCTTGTAAAACTATGGTTACAAACTCACCTGAGCTAAAATCCTATATAAAGCTGGAGGCACTTAATGTTGGATTAAGGAAGCAAGCAGTGGAAGAAAACAAGATCATTAAGCATTCTAATTCATTAATTTTGACTTCAAATTCAGCATACTCATAAACTAAAAACTGAGTTTCAACATTAAACTTTGAAGATACCTTTGAATCACGATTTCCATCTGCAATCTCCTTCTCCTTTGGTTGTGAACCTCCACAAGGTCTTCCCTACTATTCTCTTGGAGCCTTAGATTGAGTTGTGGGACTCAGAACAAGCTTGAATTAGGAAATTGGAGGTGAAGAACTGGTTTTTCAATAGTGTGAAGAACATTTCTTCAACCACTTTTTTCAGCAAATTGCAACTAATTGCCTCCTCATTTCCACTCAATCTCATTGCTATATTGCATGGATTTCATGGAAATCAACATCCTGCATGAATTCCAGCTCATGCTTGAGAATTTGAGCTGTAAAAATGGTAGAATCATGAATAAGTTGCTAGGTTGAAGAAGTGGGAAATTCCAACTTTTCCAATTTTCTAATTTTTCAATTTTTATTTCAATTTTGAAACTTTTCCAAAATTAAAATTAAAAATTAACCTTTTAATTCTAATTAATTAAACTTGAGTTTTTATTAATTTTACAACTAATAAAATTAATAAATAATAATTAATTAAACAATTTAATTAATTCTAATTAATTTAATATCAAATATAAAATTAATTAATCATCAATTCCACTATCATGAATCCCTTATTCATGAATTTAATATTTAAATTATATTTAAATATTAACCAGTTCTCCAATTTCGTTTAATTCCAAAATTAAACGTTTAATTATATCACATATAATTACTAATTCTCTTAATTCGTATTTGAACGATTCAAATCAACTTATCACACTATTCTAAGGTTAATTTGTTTGTGAGCTAGTAGAGGGACCTAGTGGACACACAGATCATGAGTTCCAACGATCTGAGATTAATTAGCGAAAATTTTTCACCAAATTAATCTCCATTCGTTAACTACTGGGTCACTCCCCTAAAGCACAGAGTTACAGTCCCTCCACTATAGGTATATTTGGTCCACTCGATATAACCATGATTAGTAAGTTAACCCTTCACAAGTTGTTTGTAATAATGGCTTGGTCAAAAGGTTGTTTTATCCCCGAGATTATCTCTTGTTCCTTAAGTCCCACTAATTCTCTAATGAACGATTGGTTTGTGATCCGATCATCAAACTGAGTCCCTCTCGAGCCAGTGAGAGGGTGGGGCCTCTTGTTGAAAAATCGGAGTCAACACTTAGAGGAATGGCCTCTCTACTATCCCTGAAAGTGGGTAGGAGTGAATTCTATCTTGCACCCGATGTCTCCAGCTATCTACCCGGTCTTACCCCTGAAATAGGAGGCTTATTGAGCTTGCGCTGTTGAGCCAACCTTCACCTATGCAAATATAAGGGTAATTCCAAATAAACAGGAGTTCATAGTTAGCTTAGGATTAAGGTCAAGTTACCTAGGTCATCGTTTTGAAATAGTCAGTCTTAAACAGTAAATAGCGTTATAAAGTAAGAGTGACTTATTTCTTGGTCTGATCTTGCGCAAACTCATTGCACAGGACGCCCCTACTCCTCATGTCACCACATGTACGAATTAGGATCACTTCATCTATAGCACTTTACAACTTCTTGTAACAACTACAGAGTGGGCCACATCCGATAGTGTTACCAGAATAAGGCACCCAACCTTATTCATATATTATAGATCATTTAGACTATTTGCTCAAACCTGATTCACTCTTATGTCTCCACATAAAGTTCAAGTACTCATGTAATAATCATGGATCTTTTAGTTTATAGGATTTATTTCTAAAACAATATAAGCAATTCATATATTCAATACAACTTTATTGAATCAAACTTCAATAACAACTTTATTGATATATATAATGAGTTTATTATTTACAAACCACGAGTTTTAGGACATAAAACCTAACACTTAAGTTGACGGTTTATAGAACACCTACTACTTGAAGATTTTAGTCGGTATTTTAGCATTGTTAACTCATTTTTATGAGCATGCATGAGTGATGGAGGTAATAAAATGATTTATCACTAAGACATCATAGGTTAAATCCAAATATAAACATTATACTTGGATAATCACCTAGATTTTGGTTGTTTATTAGCCGAAATATATGTAAGTAAATATTTATCCAAAACAAATAGAACACTAGTGGGAGATTAGTAACATATACGATATATTATTCTTAATTCTCACGTCCCTAAGAGTTCACACTGTGAGATTCATGCTCCGCTTTGATTCACCCTGGAAGTGACCTCCTCCTACTACAAAATCTACATTACTTGACAGTTATAGTTTTTAATTACTTGACGTTTCTTTGGAAAAAATGACAAGTAATGACCTTTTAGGAAAAAAGATATTAAGTAAAAGGGTTAAAAGGCGGAGATTGACGTAATGTTTTTGATATTTTCATGCAAACCATTACTTGACACGAAAATCGTGTTAAGTAATATAAGGTCTTGCTTGACACGTTTTTTGTGTCCAGTATAAGAAGCTCTTATTTGACATATTTTTCATATCAAATAAAATATAAAAAGTATATATTTTTTTAACCTTTATTTTTTGTTTCCCTCCCTGTCCCATTTTCATTTCCCTCTCAAATTTGGTTTCCCTCTTACAAAAATTTTCAAATAAAATAATATTTCCCTATCAAGTTTTATTTTATTTTATTTCTTTTATTAAAATAATATTTTTTTTGTTTTTTATTAATTAAAACTCTTTCTCTTCTTCTTCACCATCTCACTCACGACCTTCCCCTTCCCCCCAAATTTTTTTTCTTCTTCCGTGTGCCTAAGAGCCCTAGTCATCGTCAGCCTTCATTCTCCCTTCGCCTCCATTTGCGCCGCTGTTATTGAGTTTTTCATTCTGTCGTCTGCTCAGCCACACCAGTCCTCTCCCTCGTCGTCTGCTCAGCTCCCTTGCCATCTACTCAGTTGCGCCAGCCGCGCCAGTCGTGCACGTTGTTCGCGAGTCTTCAGCCCTGCCCAGATTTGTAGCCGAACGCTCTCTTTCATCGCTTCAGTCGTCCAGATCTGTAGCCGAACGCCCTCAACCGTTTCCATCGCTTCAGCCCCGCTTAGATCTGTAGCCGAACGCCTCAAGCCCTGCCCAAATCTGTAGCCAAACGCCCCCAATCTTGATTATCGTTTGATTTTGGGATAGTTTTGATGAAAAGCCATTATGTTTGGGTCATAGATTCAGGTTGTAGCAGAGTTTGAAGATTGGAAGTGTGTTGTGCAGGGTCGCAAGATTTTGACATTGGCAAATTTTGGTAACTTTTAGTAACTTGTTATTAAACTTTGGTTTGATGTATATTTAGACTGGACAAATAAATCAGTGTATGAGTGTTCTTGTTCCTCTTTCATTTTCTTTTCAGGAAAGTTGGTCGCGGCTCGAGTGAAGCGTTGATTTGAGCAAACACTTCAGGTAAGTATTTTGGATGTATTTGAATGAATTTGTGATTTGGGTTTTAATGTAGCATCTTCTGTAATGATTTGCTTGTTTGAATGTTTGATGATGAGATTGATTTTGAAGTGTTGGAAGGAGTTGAGTTGTTGTCCAATAGGTTTGACACCGATCTTGGCAAGGTTTTGATAAGTTTGGAGGTTAGTATTAATAGTTCTTTGTTACCCATTGAAGTATTGGTCTAATAACTGAGTTATTTACAATTTTTTATGTTCAATTCAAAGTTTTCAAGGGATTGAAGCCACTATCCAGCAATGTTAATGATGTTTGGACGTTTTGATAGGTATTAAGACCTTGAAACTCTTTTGGAATTGTCACATAGTTGCTGGAATTTGCGTTTTATAACCATTATTATTGAACTTTTCGTAGGTTGGATTACTTTGTTGTAGTTTTGAAGTGGCATTCGAATCAAGCCACACTTTGGGTAATCTATTTGGAGTTAATTCGTTATTTTGGTGAATGAAATTTTGAACAAATTTGTTATTACTTGTAGATAAGATTGGGCTTCTACTATTCTCTGTTTTTTGTGAAAGTTGTGAAAGTTGGGGGAAATGTATCTGCATTCTTCTATTTTAAATTTTAGCATGTGCATGACTTTTTGTCATTGTTGGATCTTAATACTTATTTATATATTTTGAAATTTGATGTTATCGCCATTTATTCTATTTTGTAGGTTGACTTGCTTAAACATGGCTTGCTTGACCCTTAGTTCTCGATCTTTAGACTTCAAAGCTCTATGTATAGATTAAATAATGTACTTTGTTGAGAGGTTATTTATTAAACAATTTGTTACTTTTGTGTTTGTTGAAAGTTGAGTTTTGTATACAAAAGCAATAGTTGAGATTTTATTTTGTGCATGTACATGTGAAAGAGAAATATTGTTGTAATTTGTGAGAAGTGTTCATATGAAAGATCATAGTTGAACATATGGATTTTTAGTGAACATATTGAGTTGATAGATCTTAAATGTATAATGTTTATTTAGTTGATGTAATTATATTGTTGGAATACAAGGCAGAAAATAAGAATATCGATTGGAGCATTTAATTTGAAAATGAAAAGACATATACTTGACACATAAAAAACTTTAAAGAGTTATCATATATGATACGTAATCAATGTCAAGAATCAATAAACTTGACATACCACCAATGTCAAGTGTATTATTTTTCTTGACACAAAAATTGTATCAGGAAACATTTGTCTTGACGTTTCTTCGGAGTCAAGTTATCTCACTATACTTGACACTCAATACTCGATGCTTTTATAAGTGTTAAGTATACCCTTTACTTGACATTGGAAAAACGTCAAGTAATCCAATTTCTATAGTAGTATCCATTCGGAATGTGTTTGCACGGGTCAATAGCAATGGTGAATAGAGAAACTAGTTCATAGTAAGTGGGTAAAGTGTCACACTCCGCCCTAGACCACCCTCTTAGCCTAGGAAAGGGCGTAACTGCAGCAGTTATCAACCCTTTGGTTGACACTTACTGCCTAATAACTTTTGCGGAATAACTCTGTTACCAAAATATAACTTATGTACAGCGAAATGTCTTTAGACCAAAAATTTATTAATCTAGAAACATAGCCTATTTAGAGTCATTACAACACTAGATTTACAAGTCCCAAAATCCAAAAACCCTAGTCCCTATATGAACAACAGTAACATGTGTACAATATTAACAATAACCACCTAAACAAACGGGTTACAAATCTCTTTATCCTTTAGTGGTAGAGCAGATGCAGAGCTATCTTCAGAGGATTTAACTGCTACATATGGGGGGGGGGGGGGGGAGAGAGGAAAACATTTGAAAACGGGGTGAGCTTGCGCCCAGTGAGTGACTTAAGAAAGATAATTGATTTTCATGCAAAATCTCAATAAAGAGTTTAACTAAAATATAAGCTTCTACAGTACTTGTATTGTAGTATAAACATTTTCCAAGCATGAAACATATAAAGCTATTTTAATCATAAAACAGTAAAACTGTTTCTCGGTTGAGGATAACCCTACTGTAGGTAAAAACAATTCCAACACCAACTATTGGTCAAGAGAGAACCCTTTTACTCAATCTCTGACTCTACCTACGTGCACGTGGCCATACTAAGTACCGTCATACCTAAGGTACTTTTGTTTAGATACCTTCTCAAACGTCCTTCAGTATCTAGTTGGTTTAGTACCTTCTCAAATGTCCTTCAGTACCAATAGATAACTTCTCAAAGTCCTTCGGTATCTAGTTGGGCGGATACCTTCTCAAATGTCCTTCGGTATCGTGTTTTAAGTAAAATTAGTCATAAATGACTTTCTCTCTTTAAAGAATATAAAGTATAACACATAAAAACATGGCTTTAAAGGTACTAATGCATTCTGAGTATATTTAATACATATAAATCGCTTTTCAACAATTTCTCACACATGCATGCATTTAAAACATAACTGATGGTTTGCTTGGAAATCACTTTGTAAAACTAGCTGGCATGAGAATAATCTTCTTTAAAATATGCTTTCTATAACACGTTGTAATCAAACATTTTAAGAAAATGTTTTAGTCAAAACGTTTTAGCCACTCACCTTGATTGCTTAGGAGCTTTTCAATCTAGTAGCTCCCTTTTCTACCTCGGGCTCCCATTTCACCCCTAGAATCCATATTCAACTTACAGCTTAGATTACTCATAGTTATAAACCTTATTTTGATATAATTCCTTCTACAAGCATATTATAAAATATCTCAGGAATCTTACCCTAAAATTTGAGCTTAGAACTTCTCGTGGTTTGGCCAGATTCACAGAATCTTCAAGACTGGCCTAAACTGATTCGACAGCCTGAACCTTTTGCCTTCTTCTCAGTTTCTAGCCCAATCCCTTCGAGATTTTCCTCTGACAGCTCTACCCTGATAACTAGACTCTTAGAGCTTTCAGGTGGCTTTGGAATCACTCCAAACGCACGAGTAAATTGGGTGAACTTCTCGTCCCAAGTTGATTCTGCTTTCCAGACTTCTCTATCCAATGCATCCTCTTTGAAATACTATGACCAACGCATGGATTTTGGCTCCAACGCAAGGTTTGCTCAACTTTCCCACTCTTTTTATGGTATTTTTGAATTTTTATCTAAAATGAAGTCCCTTGGCTCTATTTATAGGCGTCCAAACCTTCCCCAGAGTTGACACCACCTACTTGGCTGCATGGCCAAGTGTTTCTCCCACACACTACCAACACATCATTTTGATCAGCGCAACCTAAGTGTGTTCCTCCTATGTAGCCAATGCATGAGCTTCCAATCTGATGCCACCACCTCAAATTCTTAAGGCTTAAGGCTTTCCTCCCAAGTAGACACATGGTTTGATGACGTTTCCCAGGTGATCTCATCCTTCGTATGTGTCCAACTCTTGGATGTTCAACATATAATCCATACTCAATGCATAGCCTATCATCAATGCATAGCAAGCCAATTCACTACCATTTCAATTCAACTTAGCCATCGCAAAGAGCTAACCATCACTAACACATAGGGTGACCATCCATCTCAACGCATGGCTCACTAAGTAGCATTGCACGACTTACTTGGCATGGGCGCATGTTGCTGGCCACCAACACATAGGCGTGCTGCACAGGCTAGCCACTTGACGCATGGGCATGCTGCTTCAACGCATGGGCGTGCGGTGTATGCTGTCCATCGCTCACTCGCTCGGCCGCATGGGCGGTGTGCTTGGCCACATGGGCTGCGCGCTTGGCTGCATGGCAGGGCACCTCGACGCATGGGCATGGCTGCTCGACAGGGCGTTAAACGCATGGGCGTGGCCGCTCGGCAGGGCGCTCAACGCATGTGCGTGGCCACTCGACGCATGGCAGGGCGTCTGGCTGAGGATGCTCAATGCATGAGCAGAGCGTCTGACCGAGGCTACTCGACACGTGGCTGAGACGCTTGGCTGGCCGCTCGACACATTGGGCAAGGGCGCTGGCCGAGGCTGCTCGACGCATGGCTGCCTTCTAATGCATGCCTTGCCTACCCTTGTGCCTTCCAACGCGTCATCTCTGTTTTCCTTCTTCAACCACATGCCCTTACCATCAACCCTTCCAACGTATCAACACCACCCTTCCAACGCATCAACATACAAAATTCTATACTTAGCTAAATTTTCCAAATTTTCCCCAAAAGTCAAACTTCCAAATTTCCTCTTTTCTTCTAATTTTCCACTCTTTTCTCTACCATTCACACTAGTTTCCTCATCAACCTACTCATCACACTGATCTCAATAGGGAATATACTCAAGTAGAGAAATTAGGATTTGGGGTTCACATGAAGGATGTATGTCAACGTATCCTATGGTCTCTTCTACTAGTTTAGACTATGAGATTTTTATGTTGCGCCTGCTTGTCATTTTTAGGCATCATAATCTAGTCGTTTTTACAGCGGTTATCTCCTCGGAAGGTTGTAACATGGGATTCAAAACAACTCAAACTCTAGAAATGGATAGGATCTCTTAGGTCCATTCCTAACCTTGACTCTCCAATTCGGAAACATCGTTGGGGCCGAAATGGAGGGTTACACTTACAAGAGTTATTAAATGTTAGTAAGTTCTTTACCAAAAATGGTAACTAAATGGCTACAGGAATATAGAGTTATTATGGAGATAGTATTTAGTCAAGTCTCGCTTTAATGAAGGAGTATTTGACTGCCCCTTGGTAGCATCTATTATGACTCACTAAAGTATCATTGCAAATAAATAATGAAATTTGGGTACATTATTACTTTTGGTAAAATTTAATTGGATTTAAAAATCATTTTTCTGATTAGAAATTGTTTAAATTTTTTAGCATGTCGAATTCTTATAAATTACTTGCTTCCAATAAGTTTAACGGTCTTAATTTTTTCAACATGGAAATCAAATATAAACGCAATACTAGCCATTGATGATTTAAGATTTGTTTTAGTAGAGGAATGTCCTCTATCTCCCAACTTATCTGCAAATCAAAAGGTTTTGAATGTATATGACGGATGGATTAAGGCAAATGAAAAAGTCCAAATCCAAATCTTGGCAAATATATTCGATATACTAGCTAAGAAATTCGAGAACATGGTTTCTACTAAAGAAATCATGGATTCGTTACAAACATTGTTTGGACAAACTATCAAGAATGATATTCTCGAAGAATTGGTTTATTACTATAACATAAAGGATAGAACTTCTATTAGTGAACATGCTCTAGATATGTTAAATGTAATAAACATGAATGTCATAGATGAGGAAATTGAGAAAGCACAACAAAGTAAATAGATTTACTTGTCATTGAAATATGTTTAATGGAAAATGATAGACTAACCTAGATACTTGATTTAGGGGCCACTAATCATATTCGTGCCTTTGCCCAAGAAACTAGTTCCTAGAGGCAGCTTACAGAAGGCGAGACAACTTTTAAGGTTTGAACCAGAGAAGTTGTCTTAGCTAAAGCAGTGGGAGAGATGAAGTTATTATTGAAGATAGATTCATTTTATTTGAAAATGTTTAATATATTCCTACCATGAGGAGGAATTTAATATCAATCTCATGTTTGCTAGAACACAAATATAAAATTTCTTTTGAAGTTAATGAAGTATTCATTAGTTCAAAGAGTATTAAAATATGTTCTGCAAAACTGGAAAATAACTTATGTGTTAAAATTAACTGAGATAAAAACTGTTTTGAAAATAGAGATGTTAAAACAACATAAACGAAAAATTTCTCCTAATGCCTATCTTTGGCACTTAATACATGGCTGCATTAATCTCAATAGAATTGGGAGATTGGTTAAGAGTGGTCTCCTAAACCAATTAGAAGACAACTCTCTACCACCCTGTGAGTTTTGTCTTGAGTGTAAAATGACGAAATGATCTTTTACGAAAAAATGTCTTAGAGCCAAAGAACCATATGAACTGGTGCATTCAAACCTTTGTGGTCTAATGAATGTCAAAACACACGGAGGGTATGAATATTTCATCAGTTTTATTGATGATTATTCTAGATATGGTTATATTTACCTAATGCATCATAAGTCTGAAACCCTTGAAAAATTCAAGGAATATAAGGCAGAAGTTGAGAATCATTCAGGTAAAAGGATTAAAACACTTCAATCAGATCGAGGTGGTGAGTATATGGATTTAAAATTCCAAGACTATTTGATAGAACACGGAATTCAGTCTCAACTCACAACACCCGATACACCTCAACATAATGGTATAACAGTAAGGAGAAATAGAATCTTGTTGAACATTGATAACTTGTAGAAATACAAGTTATTATCTCTTAAAAGTTGGGACAATTAGGATCTTTAGTGATAAAAATGCATTCATTCTAAGAGAAAACGCATAGAATTCCTCACATTGATAGAGTATACAAACATGCAGCGGAAGAAATCAAAATCAATAAACAATCTAATTACACTTAATTTGAGTTTAAAAACACGTAGGAAAACTATTTTTAGAAAAGAGGGTTGTAAGAACACAATATCTTTGTTGATCACAACAATTCCAGCTTCTCTCTACGTATTGGTTCTTCAAAACACCAGTAGACCACCATAATGATCTTCTCTACTATTCTACAACTTGGATTGTGTGGTGAAAGTACTGAATTGAGATCAATTTGATAGGGAAAGATGAGGATTTGGAGAGAAGTTCAGAATTTCAAAAAACTTAGAATTTCTAGTAGCATAACCATTATTAATTCTGAAAATTCAAGTTTTTAAAGAACTAACTCATGCAAGCAATACTTCATATTGCTAATTTCCACTTCAATTATCAACATGAAAGTGGGCTAGGTGTTTAACTTGGAGTAAACCACTCAAACATTGGAAAAATTGGAAAACTCCACTAAAGAGGAATTTCCAATTTTCAATTTAATTTCAAACTTTCCAATTTCAATTTTGATTTTATTTAATTTTCACCAAAATTAAATTTAATTGAAAAATTCAAAACAAATTTTGAATTTTACAAAATTGATTTTTTTATTTAAATAATTAATTAAACAAATTTAATTAATTAATTAATTAATAATTTAATATCAAATATTAAATTAGTTAAACACCTAATTTATACATGAATCCTATTCATGTAAATCAATATTTAAATATTCTAATCTCTCCAATTACATTTGGTTTCGATAAATTAAATGTTTAATTATATCGAATATACTTAATCAAACCCTGAATTAAATTTGAACACTGCAAATTCAAAGCCCTAATTTTGAATTTTAACATTTCAATTCCGCTCAATTCACTAATCCAAGATATAATTTTACGAGCTAGTAGAGGGACCTTATGGACCTATAGATCATGAGCTCCAACGATTTAAGATTAATTGACTAAACTCTGTAGACCGAATTAATCAATATTCGTTAACTATCGTGACACACCACTATGGCTCGATAGTTGCGCTCTCCTCACTGTATATATATTTTTGTCCACTTTAACCATAATCTATAAGTCGATCCTTCACAGGCTATTCGTATTTATAGCCAAGTCAAAATTTTCATTTTACCCATGCAGAAACATCTTTAAGCTCCCATTGAATCTCTATTGAACAATTAGTTTATATTCCAACTAATAAACCATGACCCTCTCAATCATGAGAGGGTAGGGCCCCGTTGTTCAAGACCACGAATCAGTACGTAAGAGAACAACCTATCTGCTAACCCTAAATTGGGTAGGAGTGAATTCTATCTTGTAAGACTATGTCCCCAGCTATCTATCCAGACTTATCCCTAAAATGGGAGGCTTATTGAACAATACTATTAGATTACTCTTACCTATGCAGATCTAAGTACAATCCTAAATAAACAGGAGTTCATAGTTTGCTTAGGATTAAGATCGAGTTATCCTAGGTCATCAAATTTGAAATAGTCAGTTTTAACATTAAACAGACTTATAAAGAAAAGTGAATATTTCGAGGTCCGGTTTATGCAAACATCCTTCGATACAATGCCTCCACTCGCATGTCTCCACATGAATGATTTTGAGATCACATCATTTGTATCAGTATACAAAATGAGCCGCATCCAATAGTGTCACCAGGATGAGGTACCCAATTTTATCCATATACTTATAGACCATTTTGGCTATATACTAAAACTCAATCCTCTTTTATGTCTCACATAAAGTTAAAGTATTCATACTTTGGCCATGGATTTCATTTATTGGATTTTTATAACAAAATGCAATATCAATAACATTTTATTGAATAAATAACTCAATAATACTTTTATTGATAAATAGAATATGTTTCCAATATTTACAAACTGCGAGTTTTAGGACATTCCCATCACACACATTGTTAACTCATACAAAAGTAGCCATTTTTTTAAAATCTTCTTCACCGACGCATCTTATTGCAAAAATTCGAGGAAATTTAGACATTTTAGAGAGCAGTTAGTACTTTAGCTCAATTCTGCTGAAGAAAAGAGCTAACCAGTTATAGCAATAGATGCTTAGACATTTTAGAGAGCAATTAGTACTTTAGCTCAATTCTATTGTCTGTAAGAAGGACATAGGAGGGAAGATCCATGTGTATCGTTGATCAAGAGGAACTATTGGAGATCAAGGTAGAGAGAGGAGTCTTAATCACATTCTTCACCAAGTTGGTTGAACAAGAAGTAAAATCGAGCCAAAGAGAATAAGAAATTGGACTCTACGACTTGACTTCTTCGTTTTACATCTCATTTCCATCTCTCATTTCATTATGTCAAGCTAAAATTGTTGTACAAACAGAACCTTGTTAGACTTGGTTCGGTCCATAATGAGTTATGCTCGGTTGCCTAACTCGTTATGGGGGTATGCGGTAGAGACTGCAGCTTACATTCTGAATAGCATTCCCTCTAAGAGTGTTTCAGAAACACCTTATTGAAGGAAATCAGACATAAGGATCTCCATGAGCAGCGGAAGGATCGTTCCAAATTCCATTCGAAATTGAACATACATAATTACAGTAGAAGAACGAAAACTAACAGGTCATGAACAACACAAAATTGCAGCATGTTAACAAGAGTATCAAGGGATAGAGTATGCATACCTTTGAAGAAACTTCCTTCTAACTCCCTCGATCAATCTACAAGCGTCCATAGCACAGCAACACGAATTCAACAATCGGTACACAGCATGAACAATAGCACGAACCCAATGAACGACCAACGGCTCCTCGAAACCAATCGAGTTGAGTGAGGACACCACCACAATGGTTACCTTGGTATTCTTTATGTGAGAATCCAGGGGTTGGGCTCTGTATGAACTTGGTTAGAGGAGGAGACTGGAGGACAACAATCGTGTAGAGATCGAGCAAGTGGGAGATAGAAAGCTGTCTATCGTATAGACGATATGCTCGATCGTGTAGTAGATGGCAGTCTGTCGTATAAACAAAGCCACACGATCATTTAGCTACGATCAGCCGAATGAACTACTGTACAGTCAAACTCCACGATCGTTTAGTCTCTACACATTATTGCTTAGTGAAACATTTTCACTTGATAGCCTTGTCTGTGAGTTAGTTTCAAATCAAGTAACTTTTAAATTCAGGAAAACATTTTTCCTTTTATCTCACAGTTACCATAAAACTACCAATAACCTCCCACTCAATCGGTTATTAGAGAAAAGAATATAAATATCACATAATTAATTTATTATAAATAAATATGATAACCAACTTACCATATTATATTTATATCCTATAGTTTTGATATTTCATCTCATGAAATATATAAGCCATAGTTTTTTTTTCTATTTTATTATACCTAATGTAAATCATATTTACATTGATCCTCCACATGATGTATCTCATACATCACACCAATTATATCATATAAAATTGAATTTCCTCTTGTTAATTTGAACACTTCAAACTAACCCCAAGAACTTATTCTCAACTTGAATCCATTGAGTTATCAAGGGGACCTTATGAATCTGTAGCTTGAAGCTCTAACAGTATGTGAATAATTGACTAAACTCTTTAGTCACGGGATCCACCATCCGTTAACTGTCAGGCACTCCACCAAAGACCGATAGTTGCACCCTTCTCACTACAAATATATCTCTATGTCCATATCAACCAATCAACAGTGCGATAACCCTTCACAGATCGCTCATAAGTATAGTTGGGCCAATTTACTGTTTTGTCCCTGTAGTTACATCTAACTTCTTAAGTACCACCGATAACTCTAATGAATATAAGTAATAGTCCTACTATGACTGAGTCCTCTCTTCCAAAGAGAAGATGTGGCCACTATGTTCAAGACCTAGAATCAGCTCTTAAGGGAGCAATCTATCTACTTACTCTTACTTTGTTGTAGGAGCAAATTTCATCTTGTGTAATTGAGTTCCCATCTCCCCAATCAAACAAATTCCCAAAAAGGTAGGCTTGTTGAGTTGGCAATCTAGCCACTCTCATCCATACTAATCAAATGACCGCCATCAAAGGTAGAAGTTCTCAAAACACTCAGGATTAAGGTCATGTCATCTATGGTCGTTTAAAGTGAGATGTAAGTCTTAAGTATCAACGGCGTTATATAAAGAGATGAATCATCTCGTGGTCCAGTCTTTATACAAAATCTTTGTAATAGGACACCCCTGCTCGCATATCTTCACATGAATGGTCAGGATCAGACCATTTGTAGTAGTTCACAACACTTGTAAACTCTACAAAGCGGGTCCTATCCGTAGTGTCACCAGGATAAGGTATCCCACCTATATCCTTATACTATAGACCTTTTAGATTATTACTTAAGGTATGATCTACTTGTATATCTCATATACATGCTTAAGTTTACCTACAATAATCAGGATCTTTGTTTATTAGATATGAATAAATGCAAAATAAAATAACTCTTATTTTGTTCATAACAATGTGTACAATGTTTACAAACTACGAGACTCCGGGAGAATTAGGACACAAATCCCAACACTTATGAGTTATGGACAGGACATAAAGCTAGTTTACGTCATTTTCAGATCTGGGGTTGCTTGACATACGTGTTGGTGCAAAATCCTAAGAAATTAGAACATCGTTAAAAATTATGCCTGTTTGTAGGTTACCCTAAAGGAATGAGAGGAGGTCAGTTTTATGATCTTCAGGATGATAAGGTAATTGTATCGACAAATGCCACATTCGAGATCATAAACCCCACAGTAAACTAGTATTGAAAGAGATTTCAAATAATGCTACAGACGAATCAACAAAAGTTGTTGATCAGCCTTGCTCATCAATAAGAGTTGTAGATAGATCAAGGATGCCTGGTCCATCACATCCTACTCAAGAGTTGAGAGAGTCTCGATGTAGTGGGAGGGTTGTAAGATAGCCTGGCCGCTATATGGGTTTGATTGAAACCAAAGTTAACATACCTGATGATGGCTTAGAGGATCCATTAACATATAAACAGGAAATGGATGATGTTGATCGAGATTAGTGGATCAAAGCCATGGACCTTGAAATAGAGTCTATGTACTTTAATTCAGTCTGAAAACTTATAGATAAACTTGATGAGGTAAGACCTATCAATTATAAGTGGATCTACCAGTGTAAAAGAGACCCTATGGGGAAGGTACATACCTATAAAGCCCGATCAGTAGCAAAGGGTTATACCCAGGTTGAGAGGGTGGACTATGAATAAACCTTCTCACCTATTGCTATGATCAAATCAATTACCACTTTTTATAACTATGAAATTTGGCAAATAGATGTCAAGATTGCCTTTCTAAATGGAGATATTGAAGAGAGTATTTATATGGTCCAACCAGAAAGGTTCATTGAACAGGGTTAGGAGTAAAACGTTTGCAAATTGAAAAGATCTATTTATGGATTGAAACAGGCATCCAACCTGCAATATAAGATTTAATACGACAGTCAAATCTTATGGCTTTGAACAGACTATTGATGAACCGTGTGTATACAAAAAGATCATCAACTCCACTGTAGCATTTCTAGTTTTGTATGTAGATGATATCCTACTTATTGGGAATAATGTAGGATACCTAACTGAAATTAAAAATTGGCTAGCAACCCAGTTTTAGATGAAAGATCTAGGAGAGACGCAATATATTCTTGGGATTCAAATAGTTCAAAATCGAAAGAACATAACGCTAGCCATGTCTCAAACATCTTATATAGATAAGGTGTTGTCTAGGTTTAAGATGCAGGATTCCAAAATAGGTCTTTTATCTTGTAGGACTGCAATACACTTGTCAAAGGAACAATATCCTAAGATACCTCAAGAAGTTGAGGATATGAGATCGATTCCCTATGCATCAACAGTTGGAAGTCTGATGTATGTAGTGCTATGAACTCGTCCAGACATATGCATTGCAGTAGGGATTGTCAATAGGTATCAGTCCAATCTTGGTTATGAACATTGAACTATTGTTAAGAATATCCTCAAGTATCAGAGAACGAGGAACTACGTGCTTTATATGGAAATAAGGATTTGATCCTTACGGGATATACTGACTCTGATTTTCAGACCGATATAGACTCTAGGAGATCTACTTCGGGACCGATGTTCACTCTAAATGAAGGAGCAATATTATGGAGAAGTATTAAGTAGATTTGCATTGCAGACTACACAATGGAAGCAGCCAAGGAAGCAATATGGCTTAGGAAGTTCCTAAATGATCTGGAAGTTGTTCTAGACATGCGACTGCCAATCACTTTGTATTACGATAACAGTGGGACAATAGCGAACTCCAAAGAACCTAGAAGCCATAAGCGCGAAAAACATATTGAGTGCAAATATCATCTCATCAGAGAGATCGTGCTAAAAGGAGACGTTATTGTGATACAAATAGCATCTGAGGACAATATTGCTGATCCGTTTACTAAGACCCTCCCGGCTAAGATTTTTTAGGGCACCTGAAGAGTTTAGGACTACGGGTAGAATAAATAGGGCAATTGGGAGAAATTGTGGGTATGAGATGACCTATTTATTGTATTTAGTTTTCTCTCACAGCACTCAACTTTGTTGTAACCCACTAGGAGTTTTAGTCCAAGTGGGAGTTTGTTGGGTTGTATGTCCTAAAACTCGTAGTTTTGTAAACAGTAAACATATATCAAGTTTATTCAGACAAGTGTTGTTCATTTTGTAATAACTCTAAATCCAATAAACTACGAACCCTTGGCTATTGTCATGGATAATTGGACTTTATGTGGAGACATAAACTTGATCAAGTTCGAGTAAAATAGCCTAAACCGTCTATAGTACTTAAATTAAGTTGGGTACCTATTTCTGGAGATACTATTGAATACGGCTCACTTTATGATTGTTACAAATGTTGTAAAGTGTCATAAACGATGTGATCGGTTTGTTCATGTAAAGACACGTGAGCAAGGGTGTTCTACACGATGAGATTGTGTAAGACAGACCATGAAATAATCATTGTTATGTATTAACACCGTTTACTATTAACATTGATTAATTTTACTTCTTGATGACCTAGATAACTTGATAAGAATCCTAAGCTATCTTATGAACTCCTGTTTATTTGCGATTGTCCCTTGATCTGCATAGGTGAGGGTAAGCCCAGCGTCGCTACTCAATATGCTTCCCATTTCAGGGATAAGACCGGGTAGATGGCTGGGGACATAAAATTTGCCAGATGAAATTCACTCCTACCCATTTTAGGGATAGTAGAAAAGTTGTTCCCTTAAGGGCTGATCCTAGGTCTTGAACAAGGAGCCCCATCCTCTCGTTGGCCTGAGAAGGAATGGATTTAGTGATTATGATCCTAAATCAATTGTTCATTAGAGGGCTAATGGTGCTTAAGGAGAAAATATGTAACTCAGAGGTATTTCGATATTTGACCTAGCTGAGGTTACGAACAACATGTGAAGGATCAACTTATCAATGATAGTTATATCAAATGGACACATAATATATCTATAGTGAGGGGAATGCAACTAGAAGCTATAGTGGAAAGTCCTGTTAATTAACGAATGTTGATTAACTAGGTTAAAGAGTTTGACCAGTTAGTCTTGGATCGTTTGAGCCGATGATGTGTAGGTCCATCGGGTCTCCTTGCTAGCTCAATACGGACAAAATTGAAGACCTAGGTGAAGTAAGAATTTGAAATGTTCAAATTCGGATTTTAGGGAAAATTATATTTTATATGAGATATAATTTAAAATTAAATAATTTATTAATTAATTAATTTTTTTAGAGTATATTTGATCATTAGTATGAAAGTGTTTACTAAAACTTGATTAATATGATTAATCAAAGCTAGGTGTCAAAGATAATTTAATATGTGATATTAAATTTGTTTATTTTATTTAATTGAAATTGTTTTGATTAAATAATTTCCATAATTTAAAAATTATATT
Organism: Benincasa hispida; assembly: GCF_027475165.1. Classification (NCBI taxonomy): domain Eukaryota; kingdom Viridiplantae; phylum Streptophyta; class Magnoliopsida; order Cucurbitales; family Cucurbitaceae; genus Benincasa; species Benincasa hispida. The sequence continues at coordinate 49,543,764 of NC_143478.1, read as the reverse complement.
TCATTTTTTTAATTAAAAAAAATAGTTAGTGGAAAAATCCAATTGTTGGATTTTCCCATTAACTAAGTGGACTTTGAATTGGCTTTTCCCAAGCTTGACACCTCAAAAATAGTTAGTAGAGTTTGAGGTGGAAGACATGCAAAATGTGATTTTGCATGTGTTTTCTCTATAAAAGGCTTCATTTTTTAAATTTGCAAGACTAGTGCTTCCTTTACTTTTGACTTTTTTCTTCCACCACAAATTTTCTTTACTCTCCTTCTTTCTATAGTGAAATTCCCTTATTTTCACTAATAAAACGATCCCACAACCGTGTTCTTCAATCGAAAAATAGCGAGATTTACCGTTGGTGGTGTTGATCGAGCTCGGGAGAGGAAGAATGCGGTGGAGTCTTCAAAGGTTGTATTTTTTTATCCCTTTTGCATGCTTATTCTTGTTTTTATTGCAATTAGAATGTTCTCGATTTCATCGCTTCCGTTGTGCATGCGTTCTTTTATGTTCCATCAACTATGGATGTGGCCTGCTTTGTATTTGATACAAATGATATGATCCCAAAATTGTTCATGTAGAGAAATATGAGTGGGGGCATCCTATGCAAAAGATGTTTGCATAAGACCGAACCACGAAATAGTCACTTTTCTTTATAACGATCGTTTATTTTAAAACTGACTACTTCAATATAATGATCTAAGGTAACTCGATTTCAATCCCAAGCTAACTATACACTCATGTTTACTCGAGATTATACTTTAATCTGCATAGGTGAGAGTGGCTCAACGCTGCTCAATAAGCCTCCCATTAAGGGTAAGATTGAGTAGATAGCTAGGGACATAGTCCTGCAAGATGGAATTCAATCCTACCCGTTTTAGGGTTAGCATATAGGTTTTTCTCTTAAATACTAGCTCTAGTCTCAAACAAAGGGGCTCCGCCCTCTCTATGACTAAGAGGGACTCGGTTTATTGGTAGGACCATAAACCAGTTACTCATTAGTGGATTAGTGGAAACTTAAGGAGCGATATGTATTATAGGGATAAAATGATAATTTTGACCCAACTGTTAATACAAACAACCTGTGAAGGATCGACTTACTGATTATGGTTAAATCAAGTAGATAGAAATATATCTACAGTGAGAAAAGTGCAGTTACTGAGCTTTAGTGGAGTAACCCGGTAATAATGAATGTTGGTTAATTCGATTAAAAGAGTTTAGTCAATTAATCTTGAATCGTTGGAGTCCATAATCTGTAGGTCCATTAGATCCCTCATACTAGCTCGTAAACGGATTAAATCTTAGAATAGCGTGATGAGAGAATTTAAAACGTTCAAAATCGCTTTGAGGAAATTATTAATTATATGTGATGTAATTAAACGTTTAATTATCTAATTAAACGAAATTAGAGAATTGAAAGATATTTAAATATGATTTAAATGTTATACATGTAAACGAAATTCAAGTTCGGAATTGGTATTATTTAATATTTGATATTGAATTAATTAATGAAAATGTTTAATTAATTATCTATGATTAATTTTATGTAAAATTAATTATAAGATTAATATTTAATATTGATTTTATAATTAATATTGTCTAGAATTAAAAATTCATTTTAAATTTGAATTTAGAAAATTCAAGAAATTGAATTATTGAAAATTCAATTAAAAAATGAATTTAGGTTATGTTGAGTGGATTTTTCGTACTTTCTCCACTCAATTAACACTCACAATTCCACTCACACATGACTGATTTAGTGTCAAGCCTTGATGTAAAGTAATGGCATGCTGAGTTTATCAAAATAAAAAAAACATTCAGATGAGAATTCAAGCATGGAATTCTGAATTAGAAGAGAGAACAGTTCTCTACCTTTTTTTTTTTTTTTACATTAAGGTTGTGGTTCTCCAAAAACATTCCATAAATTTAAAGCTCATTTTGGATCCCAGTATCCAATCTAAGGTCCGAGAGGATAATAAGGAAGATCAAGTGGTGGTCTTCAAGGTGTTGGAGAGGAGATTCAAACTAGAATTGAAGAAATTGAAGAGTTCTTCAAAAGTATTTTTCAGAAACCCTACTACTTTGTTATGAACAAGCATGCTTTGATTTTAAAATTAATGGAATTAGAGTGCTTAAGATCCTAATTTTTTCCACTTGTTAATTGTCAACACCAACAGACCATGATTATTAAGATTCACAACACACTTCAGGAAATGGTGTTGTTCCAGTTCGTTGAGATTCGACTTCTATCAACGTCTATCAGTGATAGATTCGTATTAGTTTCTAACACTATAGTATCAATGATAGACTTTGATCAGTTCCTATCACCGATAGACACTAATAGACTTCTATTAGTGTCTATGAGTGATAGACTTCTATCAACCTTTATCAATTATAGATTTCTATCAACTTTTATCATTGATAGACATTGATAGACAGTGATAGACTTCTATCAATGTCTATCGATGATAGACTTGTATCGGTTTCTATCACTGATAGATTCTGATAGACTTCTATCAGCGTCTATCTGTGATAGACATTAATAACAATGTCTATCACAACTATTTAAAAAGCAAAAATAAATAAAATAAACTCTAGCTGATTCTCCACATCCTTTCTAATTTTCTTTTCTCTTGATCTTCACCTTTGCCATTCTAATATGAAATCTTCCCAGATTTCACCCAATGATTTCAAATCCAATAATTTCAGACAGGGAATTGAGAAGGTAATGGTAGATTTGGAGCAGTACTGGAGAGGAAGTTACAATAGCGAATCTTTCATGGTTGCAAAAGCAAGTGCTCAGTCTATACAGAGTATTTCTCTGAACAGCTCGTTCCAAATCCGCTGAAGATCGACGAAAAATCAAATCGATTGTCGACGCTGAGTTTTGTTGAAACACCAATTAAATCGATCATAAAAATTTCATCCACATTGGGTACCTTCTTCGTTGAGGTAACAAACACTTGGATCAAATTAAAAGCCTTGTCACTGTTCCATTGTCTACGCTCGATCCCAATTTTGTGCCTTAAAATTGTATGCACATTTCTTCCATTCTTGTCTATTTTTGTTCTATGTTGTGATTGGATGTTTTTAAACCCTAGAAAATAAACTGTGATCGGTTTACTTTCTTTCCTCTTGAATTTGAGATTTGCAATTTTGTTGCTGGATCATAATCTCGATGAATTACTCTTTTGATTTGTTCGATGTTGAAATTTGTCTTCCATAATCTTGCTTTTCAGTTACGACGAATTCTACAAAACAGTTGGAATCGGTAGCAGAATGCTTCAAATGTTTGAAAATATGGGCAATGGATTTTCTTCGCTCGGGAAGATGATGAAATTTTGATCGTAAAGAAATGTTTCACCACTCAAAGAAGAAGAAGAAATTATTCTCCATCTATTCTTACTATTATTTTAATTATTAAATAAAATATATTTTGAAGGATGATAGTTATATTGTGTAATTACCACATAATTACTATATCAATTGAAAAAAAAAATATTTATGTTATAGCCTCTAAACAAATTTAATAAAAAGCGTTTTTTGAATTTATTTTAAAAATTTATTAATTTTTTTTTTAATTAAAATACAAAAGTTGACTAGAACCGATAATTTGAATGTATTCATAAAATTGACAGGTAAAGATATAATATAGAAAATATGACTTCTTGATACTTGGAGTGGACATCAATTAATCTTTTTTAGTACAAGTAGATATAGGAGGATTCGAATCACAGGTTTAATGGTTTAATTTCTAGTACACTCGTATGTCAATTAAACTATGTTCGATTTGACTACACATCAGTAGATCTTGAATATGAACTAACTCATGATGTTGAGACGTCACTTTGACTCGTATTATTGTTATTCATTTAGACATACCATTGGTAAGAACCTATTCATTGGGACGATCTAAATTGTTAATTAGGACATTTCAAAGATTAATTCATCTCTTTAGGACACTATCAAATGATAGTATTTGTGTATACCCAAAATAAAATATCGGGACACTTTGCTATGTCAGTTGACATTGTCTACTAGGAGATGTATATTTTTTTCATGGTCTAAAGAACATGCCCACAAAACACATATATTGGGATGCTTTGTTCTTTTATATAGGGCTAGTTGTATAAATAAAATTCAAGCCCAAAATAATATAATATGTAGTACAAGGATAAAATAATTTCATATATAGATCAAAAAATGGTAAAAGACTAAAAAACCCATACCTAGCCACCATTTTGTTCCCTTTTCTCAAATTAAAAGCTATCAGTGATAACCACTAATAGCATCTATTAGTAATGATCACTGATAGCAGCTATCAGTGATGACCACTGATAGTTGTTATCAACTACTATCGCTGATAGCTTTTATCAATTGCTATCGATGATAGTTGCTATCAACGATAGCTTTCAATTTTAGAAAAATTAATACAATCTTGAAATATTAACTTTTAATTTTCTATCAATTGTTATTAGCTATCATTGATTCACTTTCATCAATTGGAATCAACATTGAAATATTACTACTTAAAGGCTATCAGTGGCTATCAATGATTGATTATAAATCGTGATCAACTTTGAAAGAAGACCAACAACTTTGATTACTATAGTAGTTATCACTAATAATCTTTTATCGTGGCTATCACTGATAGCAGCTATCAGTCGTTATCATAGACCTTCATCAATTAGAATCAACCTTGAAATATTAACACTTAAGGTTATCAATGATAGACTTCTATAACTGGTTATCACCTTTGAAAGAAACTCGGTATATAGATATCACTTAAGTTTTATCACTGTTATCACTAACATCACTCATATTTGTGGTTATCAGTGATAGCTTCTTTCACTGATAACATCACTAATAAGATACTATCAATAATCTCACTGATATCATGCTATCAGTGATAGTTCTCTATCACCGATAACGTGCTTTCAGTGGTAGCTTCTATCACCGATAACGTGCTATCGAGTAGTTTCTATCATCGATAACATGTTATTCGTATTAGCTTCTATCACTGGTAACATGCTATGAATAGTAGCTTCTATAATCATAGCCACTGAACACCTTTTTGCCCATTTCTTGTCCTTCCCAAATATTTATAAGTCCCTTCTCTTTTTTATGATAGCTTCCACTACTGATAAATGTGCTATTAGTGATAACTTCTAGGCATTCCACTTACATTTTAGTTCGAGATTCAACTTTATTAATTAAATACACTAAGTTGGCTATCGATGATAGATTTCTATAAGTGGCTATTATCTACGAATATATAATAAAAGATTAAGCTATCAATGATAGAAAATATTAGTGGTTATCACTAATAGACTTTCATTTGCTATTTATATTTATTATTTGTTATAATAATAAAACTTGATGATTGACTTGTTGGTGTTAAGTCACTTATGAATTGAGTACTTTCAAGTTCTGCGTACGGAACCCAGCCTCATAATTCTTGTGAAAAAACGAGGAAGAAGAAAAAATTCAAATAAAAGAAAGAAAGAAATTAAAAAATAAGAGAAAGAGAAGAAGCATGAATTGAAAAAAGGAAAGAAAATTAAATAGAAAAAATTGAAGCAAAAAATCGGACAAATGAAAGAAAAACTAAAAAAAAGAAAAAGAAAAGGAAGCAAAAAAATCGGAGAAAGAAATGAAAATAAAATAATAAAAAAAGATAAGGGAAGAAGCAATCGGAGAAAGAGAAGAAAATAAAAATAAAAGAAGGAATAGCAAGAACTGAAGAAAGAAAATAAAAATTTTTAAAAAAATGAATAAGCAAAAACCAAAGAAATAAAAGAAAGTAAAATAAAAAAGAAAAAAAAAAGGATAAAAATAAAGAAATGAAAGAAAATAAAAAGTAAAGGAAAGAAAAAGAAAGGGAAAAAGAAGAAAATGTAGAAAATGAAAAATTAAGGAAAGAATAAAATAAAAAATGGGGAAGAAGCAAAAGTTGAGAAAGAAAATAAAATGAAAAAAATGAAAAAATGAAGGGAAGAAGCAAAATTCGATTAAAAGAAAGAAAATAAAAAGACCAAAAAAAGGTGTGAAGCAAAAGTTGAGAAAGAAAATAAAATGAAAAAAATGAAAAAATGAAGGGAAGAAGCAAAATTCGATTAAAAGAAAGAAAATAAAAAGACCAAAAAAAGGTGTACAACAAGATAAAACAAAGGAGGGCGAAATTGAAAATTAAAAAAATTCAAAGATTGACTAGTCAATTCATCCATATTTTTAAATATTTAAAAAATGTAATATATTTTTAGATTTTTTCTCTTATTCTACTATGTATTACAAATATCCTTTTATATATGGCACATAGGTGAGAGACACTGGATGTTACTCTTTAATCATTCACAAAATATTTTGATTATATGAAAATTTCGAAGTGTAAAATTAAAATTTTAAATTGATAATAAATTAATACGGACAAGATTTTGAACGGACAAAATCACCCATAAAACCAATAAAAAAATCGCCATAAAACGCAACTATCAAAACACATTCAAAATCCAAACTCGACCACAAAAATGCATAAAACTAACCAAATAAGGATTAAAATTTAAATCTCCTAACACAATTAATACATTAAATTTTTACGGAGTATACTTTTATAGTATCCATCCTTCTAATCTCAAGGTGGATAGGTAAGTTAATTATCGTGGAGCTAAATTCAATTTAATTTGATTACCGTGAATTTACTTTTAAACTTGGAAACATATTCCATCATCACCGTAGATTTTTGGAATTTTTATTTTCATATTTGAACTTTGAAATTGTTCAAATAACACATTTGGATAAATTTTTCATAAAAATTTATACAATACTTAATATTTAAAACTTAAAGGGCATGCATATATCACTGTCATAATATTTAGAACACCATATATTTATGTTAAATTGATAGCTCACACGTACTATAAAATTGATTTTTTTGGATGATATACAATATCTTTTGATTCAAAATGAAATGGCAACCACGATATTCATCTTCTATATGAATGATGTTATCATAGGTACATATTCCAATTTCTATCATAAATGATCCTCGAAATCAAATCTCCAACTTTTTCCTTTCAACAAATAAAAAAGAAAATCCTTCAGGTAGATGTTTTAAACCATTTCAAAGATCATATATTAAATTGAAAATTTTTCAAGTAGATTATATTCTCAATATAGTTTAGAAAAATTATTTTAAATGAAAAAATGACTGAAAGTATTTTCAAATATGATAGACATCTATTAATGTGTATTAGATCTATTAGTGATGGATAATAATAATTTATCGAGATAAATATTTTTGTTCATTTTACTATATTTAAAAACAATCCATTAATTTAACTTCAAAATCATTTTTTTAATCACGATCATTTATCTTAACCGTTAGAACTTCAAAAAGAAACCAAATCTTACCCACATCTATTTTGTTCTTGTTTTTTTTAATAGATCTAGATATAGATTGAATATAAACCTAATTTAGTTTTTCTTTTCAACTTTCAAAATTACAAAACACCAATTAAGTCCGACCACCAAATTGACTTGTCTTCTTAACCACCAAAAACTTCGTCAAACCCTAAATTTTATATCTTTCCAAACCCTACATTCATTTTCTCTCTCCTCTTTTTTACCTTATATATAATCTCTCAATCTCCCTCTTCATCTTCATCCCTCAATCTCCCTCTCTAACATTGCAGTGTTTTCTCTCTCCCCGTAAGAGAAAATTACTGCCCTCTCATATCCGATTTAACCCTTCTGCCATTTTTTTTACCTTCTAATTTTTACTATGGCTTCTCAATCTGTTTTTATTTTTGCTCTTATATTCCTCGCCGCTGTCGCCGCAGTTTGTGCCGAGGCACCGACCAAATCTCCTTCCGCGTCTCCCTCGCCAAAAGCTTCCCCATCAGACTCTAAATCGCCTTCTCCATCTTCTTCTTCTCCTGCGGCCACTCCAAAGGCCTCATCTGAGTCGTCCCCGTCACCGGCAGCTTCTGCTCCATCTTCGTCCTCCAAGGCTCCGACCAGCAAATCGCCCACTGGCTCCCCGAATTCCTCCCCTTCTGTTTCACCTTCTCCGGCTGCTGACTCCCCCGCTGACTCTTCCGCTGACGCTCCTGCTGACTCCGATGCTGACACCCCGACTGCTGCCTCGCCAGATTCCGACCTCTCTTCTCCTCCATCCCCCGACGCCGCAGATGGCCCAGTTGCTGATGGCCCTATTGCTGAGGTCCCCATCGCTGGTTCTCCTGCTGATGCGCCCGCTTCTGACGACAGCAGCGCTTCAGGTCTGAAACTCACCTATGCCGTCGCTGGTGGTGCCGTCGCCGTTGTCGGACTCTTAGCATTCTGAAGATAGCTTATTGGAATAAGCCGGTTTTGAGAGTATGGGTGATAAATTCTCACATTAAATGAGATTGCATTTTTTTTTTCTTTCATATAATTAACAATAAAACAAAATCTGAAGAATGTGTAAACCAAATCATCGGAAACAAAGTTGAATTATAATTTTGGTCGTTGTAATATACTTGCTTTTATATACAAAATTCTCACTTCTTGAAAAAAAAAGGGTTAATGATTTATTATATATTAAAATATTACATTAGCTTCTACTTTGTATACTCGATCTTCGTAATTTAAGATAAGTTCTGTCAATCTAAGTATACTTTAGGGGTATTTGATTTAAGATTTTACAGAAGTCTGAAAATAAATGATGTTTGGAAATAGGATAGCTGATTATAAGGAATAGGATGTCTGGAAATAAATATTTAGAAATCAGAGATATATGTGTTTAGTTGTACACGGAAAATGTTATGAAAACTTATAAACAAAAATTTTATTTGTATTGAATTTATGAAATTAAGTAGGGGCAGGCATCGAGAAGTAAAAGTCAATCGGTTTCGCCAATTTTATTCTTTAAAATTTTATTTTGGAATGTTTCGATTTGGAATTTTTCCAAAGCAACACCAGCTCAATTTTTTTGATCTATCATGATCACCCTTAAAATTAGGTATGACAATCTTATATAATTGTAATAGATTAGTTAATTAAAAATAAATATCATTCAATATATTGATAAATGTAAATTAATTAAGCATCAATAATAATTTTAATTATAAATATTTGAAAATAGAGTAATTTATAGTTAAAATCAACCAATTAATATATTAAATGAATGCCATATTAATTATAATCTAATGCTTAATAATTTTTATATTAATTATGTTTAACATTAGTAATTTTAATTTTCATTAAATAATATAAGAAAATATATTTTAATAAACAATTTATTATATAAAAAGTGAAAAATGAGATAGAAATATGATATGTTCTAAAGAATACTAAAAAAGGTTTTATATGTTTTTAATGAAACATCAAATTAAAATTAATCTCAATAACTAATTGCTTGATTATTAAAAAGACAATAAATAATCAATTATTGTTATTGAAAATAAATCTTTATACTAACTAACTTTAACTAATCCTAATTTACTAATTAAATATATTTAAGATATTGTTAGCTAATTAATTAATTGTTTGTGTAAAAAAGTAATTGCATTCATTTAACAAAATTTTATTGTAAAAATGAATCAAGTAAATATTTTAATAGATTATTATTGCTTTATTAAAATAAATATTTATATTAATTTTGTTAAATTAATATTAATTAATTAAGTAATTAACTATATTTAAAATAAATTTATATATAGAATGAAAAACAGATGGAGAATGGAAAAGAGAAAGCCACATTTTGGAAGGGAATAGAAAACCCTTGTAAATGTGGATGTCTGAGAATAAACTATTTTCAAGCAAAGTGTTGAAAACTGTGAAACAAACATGAGTTTTATATACGTGTGTCAATTCTCGTGGAGAAAACCCTCCAACTAAATGACCTTTTAGTGGATAAGTCATCTATTATCATATTTCAAAGGTTTGATTTTCACCTCGTATTGATGTTTTTTATTTTTTATTTTTAAAAAAGGAAAACTAAATAGTTCATAAAAAAGAATCTAGGTAAATTAAATATACTTTAGTGGATAAAAATCTATTATTATTGATGGCAAACTCTGGCAAAGCGAACTCACCTAATCTTCAGGTGCCACCAACGATGAGTATGTATTTTGGAAAAGGTGTCACATGCAAAACAATCGAATCGCAAACTGGTGTGTTGGTTGCCACAAACATTCCATGCTTAGTTAGTTTTCAGAATAAGGGTTACAGAAAGCTTGTAGGGAAGAAGATGAACTTATCTAATGTATGTTAGCTATCATGTTCTATATATAATGAGGCTATTATTAAGGTTTCCTTCATCTAAATGGTTGAGCGCTCTCTTCTTTGACATATGTCCAAACGAGAGGGGTGTGTTGGTCTTGGTCTCGACTGAGCAAGGTGAGCCAATTAGGTCAAGGGGCCTAATTCGTCCACTCTTTGTTAGCATCTCTCCTAGGGCTCTTTTCGCCTTTTTCGAGTTCATTTGGGATGAGAAAATTTTTTAGATTTTACCCTTAGATTTGACATAATCTTTTAGGCTCTCTCACACATCCAAAATTACCCATAATGATTACCATTTCAAAAGTCAAAATTAAAGTTCAACTTCCTACTCTACGTACTATTCGTTGAGGATAAAAATTAACCATAGGATCAAATATTAAACTCATAGAAGCTGAAGGTTTGTGGAGAACGTAAATAGGTCGAAGTTGGGCTGAAGTGAGAAATAGCCCAAAAGAGAGATAAGCTAAGCAAAGTCGTCCCCAATGAGGAAGGCTCGACCACATGCACAAAGGCCAACCCCTAAGCTATGTTAGATTATTTCTGCTATTTTGCTTCTCATATTACTGCAGGCTTTCTTACATGACTTAGGCTATTTTTTACCGTGGGATTATTTACCATGGGATATCGTTATAGGCTTTAGTTCACATGGCCCATTAGGATTTTGAGTGAAATTAAGTCTGATGTATTGGCTCTATAAATATAGAGATTTGGTATAAGGCATTCAAGGAGCATGCAGAGAGAGTTACGGTAGAGAGAATTTGTGAGATTTGGGAATTTCTTCCTTCAGAGCTCGTCTGATGCTCATCTTCTTCTTTGATTTTACCTATTTTCTCGTTTGCATTCCTCTTTCGAATCATAAATATCTACGCTAAGTTCGAGCTGGACAAATTTAATGGAAGAGGAGATTTCAACCTCTAGAAAACGAAAATGAAATCACTGTTAGTTCAACAAAAGGTAGCTAAGGCTCTCGATGATCCAAGTAAGTTCCTACTATCATGACTGATGTTGAAAAACTTGAAATGCATGAAATAGTATATAGTAACATTATTTTGCATCTTCTAGATAATGTTTTCAGACGTGTTAGTAGCATTGAATATGTATTTGTTCCGTGGAATAAACTTATTGAGTTTTACATTTCTAAATCGCTTACAAATAAGATATATTTGAAAGAAAAGTTATTTAGATTTAAGATGGATCAGTCTAAAAATCTGGAGAAAAACATTGATGAATTTGAGAAAAATTGTTTAGACCTCAATAATACAGGACAAAAATTAGATAGTGAAAATCAGGTAGTAATCCTTCTAAGTTCTCTTTCTGATAAATATAAAGAGGTTAGATCTGCAATTAAGTATAGTGGAGATGCTTTGAGACTTGGTATTGTTTTGGATTCTCTTAGATTTAAAGAACTTGAACTAAAAGTTGAAAAGAAAGATTCTGAAGCTCTGTATACTAAAGGGAAAAAAAATTCTAAACCTTATAATAGTAAACAAAATAAGAACAATCCTAAGTCAAATTAGAAAGTAACCAAAAATCAAAAGTTACATGTATCTACTGCCATAAAGAAGAACATATTAAAAGTTTGATTGCCCTACTTTGAAGAAAAAGGGAAAACTCCTAATTAGAAAAGAAAACAAAGTCATTACCAATGTTCATCGGATATGAATATGCTGAAGTTTTGGTAATTAATGAGTCACGTGATATTGATGAATAGATTATGGACTTTGGATGCACATATCACTTGTTTATTGATCTTTGACAACATATTAGGAGCAATGTTACAAGGGGAAAATGTGAAATTAAGGGTGCTAAATCTATTAAACTTCAACTATATGATGCTACTTTACAAATTTTGTCTTCCATTAAGTATGTCCCTGGTTTAAGAACAAATTTGATATCCTTAGGTACTTTAGATCGAGTTGGTTTCTGTTTAGATCTGAAAATGGTATTCTAACTATGAGCACAGATACTTCGGTAAAATTAATTGCAAAATTGAAGAATAGTTTGTATGTATTAAGGGGAATGACTGTACTAATAAAAAGTCTAATGTTATTACTAATTCAACTTTAGATGATACAAAACTTTGGCATGATTGATTATGTCATGTTAGTATTAATTGGGCTTAAATGATCTGTTTAGACAAGGATTGATTGGTAAACCCTCAGACCTATCTTTTTCTGAACATTGTATACTTGAAAAATCCACCAAACATAGTTTTCAAAAGGGATGATGTAAGACAAGTAAAGTCATAGAATATATATACCCGAATCTTTGGGGTCCTTTAAGAGTACAAACACATGGGGAGTTCGATATTTTCTCACAATTATAGATGATTACTCAAGAAATCAGTGGATTTTTTGTTAAAAACAAAGGATAAGATGTTTGAAAATTTTGTTGTGTGGAAAACTTGACTGCAAATGTGTCAGGAAAGAAAGTTAAAACTCTAAGAATAGATAACAGTCTTGAATACTAGAACTAGAAATTTGTTGATTTGTATAAAGAACGTGACATTAATACACATTTAACTGACCCCACGATACCACGACAAAATGACCTTGCTGAAAGATAAAATATAACAATTTTGGAGAAGGTTAGATGCATGTTGTCTTATTCAAACCTTCTAAAATAATTTTGGGAGAAGCTGTAGATACTATTGCATACATAATAGAAGCCCATCAATAGCTTTAAATTTCAAAACTTCTCACGAATTGTGGTCTAGAAAGACACCTAAACTTGATCATTTAAAAACTTTTGGATGTGCGGTTTATGAACACACTATACAATATAAATTAGATCCTACAGTCAAAAAATATATATTCCTAGGACATGCAAGTGGTGTTAAGGGTTACAGATTTTGGCTCCATAAAAAAATGAGACAATAAAGTGTTTATCACTAGGGATGTTTTGTTCAATGAAAGTCTATACAATGGAAAGAATCACAACCGTTAGAAAACAAATCTAATGGAGAAACTGTGGGTTTAAAATTGATTTGCTTGGTTCTCGAGAAGTATGGCAGTGTAATACCGAATTTATATTCTAAAAGGAATTAGGGTTAGGTTGAAAGTAAATATATACATATATTATTCGGGTTGTCTCGTGAAGTGTGCAGAAAAGAGAGAAGAAAAAAGAGAATGCTTTTCCTTTATTCTTCACGTCGTCGCCAGAACGCGCCTATGCTTGTTTTTTTCTTCGCGTGAGCAGCTGAACCACTGCCAGCGAGAAGTTCGGAACACTGCCAGGATCGTCACCAACGTTGCACCTTCGTTCGTCGAGCCGCGTCCTCGCCAACGAAGCCCAATTGCACGTGTTGCTGCCAGATCTGACGTCTGTTGCTGCCTGATTCGGCTGTCAACACCACCGCTCATTCTCCATTCGCCAGACTGATCATCGTCGACTTAGTGGTTTCGTCGAATTTTGCCTTATTTTCGCCAGAGTTTTGTTTGGGTAAGTTTTGGTGATTTTGATAAAGGTTTATGTATTTTCTTGGAGTATCTGGAATACCCGTTAGCCTTTGACGATAGGTGGTTGGTGCCCATTGTGTTTCAAGGATTGATTCAATTTTTGGAGGAGTTTTGACAACGAAAGCAAGTTGTCTAACAGTGCCAGAGGTTGATTTTAGCAATTGTGGCACATTGTTGATGAGTATTGGGACTTGAAGGTCTTTTTGTAGTGGTTTAGAGGCTGGAATTTGATTCTAAATGCTTACATATGGGTTTGATGTAGGTTTGGGCACTTCAATTGCAGTTTGGATGTGGTTTTGCATCAAACCACACCTTGGGTAAATTGTCCAGGCATGTTTTAATTAGTTTTGTAATCAAAATTTGGCCCCTAATGTTGAAACTAAATTTGGTTAATGTTTAGGGACTGACTCAAGAATTTTACCCAAGATAAGGAAGAGTTAGGATTGCTAATCTGCTTGGGCTTAAAACTGAGGTGAGTGCTTTACTACTGATTTGCCTTCGAACTAGCCTGTGCGTTTATATAAAATGTTATGGAATTATTTGGTATGCTTCAATGATGCATTTGTTGGAAATGTCCTAAAACTCACAGTTATAGTATATAACCAAAAAGGTTAGGAATATGGATGAGATTGATTACCTTGTCCTAGGGACACTATGGATGCGGCCTATTTGTATAATGATACAAACGAAGTGGTCTTAAAATCATTCATGTGGAGGCATGCGAGTAGAGTCATCCTATGCAAAAGAGTTTTGCATAAGACCGAACCACGAAATAGTCACTTTTTCTTTATAATGACCTGATGAACTCCTGTTTATTCGGGTTATCCTTTGATCTACATAAGTGAAAGTAGTTCAACTAGCTTCCCATTTTGGGATAAGACCAGATAGATAGCTGGGGACATAGTCTTGCGAGATGGAATTCGCTCCTACCCGTTTTAGGGTTAGCAGATAGGTTGTACCTTAAGTGCTATACCTGGTCTTGAACAAAGGGGCCTCGTCATCTCATGGACGAGAGGGACATGGTTTGTTAGTTGGACTATAAACCAATTATTTAACAGATGATCAGTGGAAGCTTAAGGATCCAGATATATTTACAGGGGTAAAACGGTTTTTTTGACCCAGCTATAAATACGGACGACCTGTGAAGGATCGACTTATTGTTTATGGTTAAATCAAGTGGATAGAAATATATCTATAGTAAGAAGAGTGCAACCATCGAGCTATAGTGGTATGTCTTGGTGGTTAACGAATATTGATTGACTCGGGTTAAAGAATTTAACCGATTAATCTTAAATCATTGAACCTCATGATCTGTAGATCCATAAGGCTCATCTATTAGCTCGTAAAACATTAACACCTTGGATTGGAAAATTGAGAAAATTTGAAGTGTTCAAACTTCGAAATTAGGATTTTGAATTTGAAATGTTCAAATTCATTTTTTTATGGTTTGCATAATTATATTCGATATAATTAAAAGTTTTAAATTATTGAAATTAAATATAAATTGGAGAGCTTATAATATTTAAATATTGAATACATGAATATGATTCATGTTAACATTAGGTGTTCTTTTTAGTAATTTAATATTTGATATTAAATTATTGTTGTTTAATTAATTATTTAAAAATTTTAATTAATTATTTAAATAAAATATTATTCAAGTTTAATTCAATTTTTGAAATTGAATTTATTATTTAAATTAACTTTGATTAATTTAAATAAAATTTGAATTTTATATTTGTGAATGGAAAAATCCCACGTTTGGGTTTTTTAGTGAGATTTTCCATTTCTTTGACACCTAGGTCACTCATATAGTACTTATTGAGGTGTCACTAGGTTGAATCAATGAGTGCTTACATGTTTAAGCCTATTAAATACTTCATAAATCAAATTTATGAAGTTCATGCAATTGAAAAAGTTAGTGGCTTTTTCTGAAAATTGCTTTTACTTTCAAATCTCTCAAACCTTTTCAATATCCTTCTGAATTGAGAGTTTTCACCACTCAATCCACGACTGAGAATAGTAGAGAAAACTCTCTTGGTAGTCTACTACTGTTTTAAAGGTTAATTTCATGAAGTTGAGCAAGGACTTGAAGAGTTACTACAGAGGTATAGTTTTATGAAACCCTCTTTACTATAAATTAATTTGATGCATGCCTTTTAAACTCAAATTAAGTGTAATTAGAGTAATTATGTTTGCTTCCGCATTATGCATATTTAATCCATCAATTGGTATTAGAGCATGATTTAAACACTCAATTAACGTTAATTTGAGTTTGGTGGTAAATTTCTAGCATTGCATGTTTAAAGGCTGATATGGTTTTTCAATCAACTTTGGCATTAGATTTCTTTTTGTTTTAAGTGTTAAATTTGTAATTGGCTCTTGGTTGATGAGCCTTAATGTTTGATTAAGGGTCTGTAATTTTATAAGAGTCAATATAGTTGAAACTAGGTAGTATTTGAATATTGAAGCAAGCAAGCTCAGCTGGAAAAACTGGAGAAGACGCTTCTGTCGGGCAGTGTCGCAATGTTGCCCAAATAACATTGCAATGCTGTTCTTCATAAAACTTGTGGCATTGCAACGCTGAGATGGAGCATTGTGATGTTGCTCATCCCAACCCAGAAATGTGCGCGTCCGTCAAGTGGTTTGCGGGAATGGTCTGGTTCAACCGGTTCGATGGTCTGGGGTCCATTTCAACCTTGTTTGGACCAGTTCTGCCTCTTTTAGAGCTTTGGACGGTCAGTTCAGGTGGTTCAGATCTAGCTCGAAGTGGTTCGAGCGGTCCAGAGGCTTCCTCAAATTGTTTTTTAATTTATTATTGTAATAATTTAGTTATTGCTTGCTTAAGATGCCAAAGTTGAACCATAAGTGTCGTTTAAATATCTTATGCATGTGTTGTATGTTATATTTAAATTAGACATGTATGTGCATATTGTATGTCATGTAGATTTAAAATCCCACCATAGGGAAAGTATGGTTCATGCATTGATATATGTTATAAATTAGTTATAATATATATAGTATGCATGATTAGGGTTTCTAAATTGTGTTATATTAAAGCTTGAATGGCTTTGATGAATGTTATGGATGGAAGCATGTCTATTGTTTTATAAATTGTTAGAAAAAGTTGGATTAGATATTAAAATCCATAACAAAGATAAGTTTCAGGCTCACTTAGATTAACAACTTGTTTTAATAGTTAAAATAGGTTGTTATCTTATAAAATATAGTTACAAACTCAACTGGTATATAATCATATCTAAGGTTGAGGTATTGAAGTTGACGGTCTACGGAACACCTCCTACCTGGGGATTGTGACTGAATAATTGAGCATTGTTAACCAGTTTTAATAGCTTGCATGAGCGGTGTGAGGTAATAAAATGGTTTTATCACCTAGACATCGTAGGTTAAATTCAAATATAAGAGTTATGTTTGGAAAAATCACATAGACTTAGGATGTTTATTAGCCAAAATATTCTTAAGTACAAAAGATACCCAATATGTTAGAACACTTCAGGGGGAGATTAATAATATATACGATAAATTATTCTTAGCTCTCACGTCCCTAAGAGTTCACACCGTGAGATCCATGCTCGATTTCGTGTCAATTTTACCTCAATTGCTCCATTCGGAAAGTGTTTTCCTAGATCAATATCAAGATGAATAGGGGAAGTAGTGAATAATAAGTGGGTGCAGGAAATGTGTCAACACATCCTAGAGTCTCTTCCATTAGTTTGAACCATGAGATTTCTATGTTGCACCTGTTTTCGTTTTTAGGCGGCACTAGCTAATCATTGTTACGACAATCCCTTCGAAGAGTTGTAACATAGGATTTGAAACAACCCAAACTTCAGAAATGAATAGGGTTGCTTAGTTTCGGTTTGAACATTGTCTTTCTATTTGGGGGCATATTCATACTGTTCTATGAAATCTGAAAATGGAAGGTCAGACTTACAACAATTACTAAGTGTTAGTAAGTTCTTGACCGAACAACGGTAACTAAGAGTCATTATGAATATAGTATTTGGTCAAGAATGTCTTGTTTTAGTGAAAGAGTATTTGACTGCCCCTCGATAGCATCTATTTTAACTCACTAAAGTATCATTACAAATAAAGAAAGAAATACGGGTACTTTATTACTTTTGCTAAAATAGGGTTTTAGATGCAATTTACTTATAAAACTTTTTTATGTTTCAACATGTCAAACTCGATTATACAACTCTTAGCTTCCGACAAATTTAATGGAGAAGGTTATTCGAATTGGAAGTTAAACATAAACACAATACCAGAAGTTGACAATTTGAAATTTGTTTTAAAGAAGGAACGTCCTCCTCTTTCTAATCCTAACGCAGCCCAAAATGTTTGGCATAGCTATGACAGGTGGGTTCAGGCAAATGAAAAAGCCCAAGCCTATATTTTGGCAAGCATATATGATGTGCTTACCAAAAAGCATGAAACCATGGTCACTGCAAAAGAGATCATGGAGTCATTGCAAGGGATGTTTGGACAACCGTCCTCATCAGCATAACATGATGCTATTAAATACGTTTATAATTCGCGTATGAGAGAAGTGACCTCTGTTAGAGAACATGTCCTGAACATAATGGTCCACTTCAATATCACGAAGGCAAATGGGGTTGTCATAGATAAGAAGAACCAAGTGAGTATAATAATGGTGAAGAAAATCGAAACACGAGGATTTCCATGAGCAGTGGAAGGATCTTTCAAAATTTCAATCATATATGAACAACAACAATTACAGTCACAAACATAAACATACGGTTATGCATAAAAAAGAAATTACATCATGGTTTACTACAGATCAAGGGAAAGAGTTAACAAACCTTTGAAGACTCATCTTCAAGTTTCTTGATTACATACGTTCGATCACAGCAACATAGCAACACACAAATGTTCGTCCAACACAACTGATACACTACACGATCATAGCGAACTCGAACTAAGCGATCGCCAAGGCCACGAACACCCCGAACACCACGAACAACCTCCACAGAACCTCAACTATATGGAGTTGAGTATGACACCACAAAAAGTTTACCTCAATATTCTCAGTGTGTGAATCCAGAGTGTAGGCTCTGTGTGGACTTGGTTAGAGGCAGAAACCGAAGGAGGAATAATCGTGTAAACGATTGAGCAAGTGGGAGATGAAACAACCTATCGTATAGGTCGATGCCCAATCGTTTAACAAAAGTTATCCAATCATCTAGCAAAAGCTATGCGATTGTTTAGCTCATCGTCTAGCTGAGTATCTATCGTGTAAGAACACTCCACGATCGTTTAGCTAACTTTAAGCTGTCGTTTAGTAAATCTGATTTACTTGACAACTATACCTGAGTACTTTCTGAGATTGGAAATCTCAAATAACAACTTCGCAAATCTTACTAAAATTAGGAAAACATTTTTCCTTTTATCTTAAAGTTACCATGAAACCACCAATAACCTCCCACTCAATTGGTTATTAGAGAAAAAGAGATAATTATCCAATAATTAATATTATTATAAATATAAATGATAACTAACTTACCACCATATATTTATAACCTATAGTTTTAATATTTCATCTCATGAAACATACAAACCATAACCCTTTTTATATTCCATGGCACTTAATGTAAATCTCATTTACATTAATCCTCCACTTGATGTATCTCATACACCATACTGATCATATCCTATATAATTGATTTATCTCTTGTCAATTTGAATATTTCAAATCAACACCAAGAACTGATCCTCAACATGAATCCATTGAGCTACCAAGGGGACCTTATGGACTTATAGCTCAAAGCTCCAACGGTACATGAATAACTGACTAAACTCTTTAGTCAAGGGATCCACCATCCATTAATTACTAGGCACTCCACTAATGACCAACAGCTGAACTCTTCTTACTATAGATATATTATATGTCCATCTTAACCAATCAACAGTGCGACAACTCTTCACAGATCGCTCGTAAGTACAACTCGGCCAATAACTGTTATGCCCATGTAGTTACATCTAACTCCTTACGTACCACTGATCCCTCTAATGAATATAAGTCATAGTTCTACTATGACTAAGTCCTCTCTTCCAAAGAGAAACTGTGGCAACTATGTTCAAGCCCCAGAATCAGTCCTTAAGGGAGCAATCTATTTACTTACCTCTGCTTTGGGGAATGAGTGAATCCATCTTGTGTAATTGAGTTTCTAGCTCCCAAATAAGACAAGTCCTAAAAAAGGTAGGCACGTGGGGTCGGCAATCTGGCCACTCTCACCCAAACTAATCAAAGGACTGCCCTCAAAGGCAGGAGTCCCCAAAACACTCAGGATTGGAGTCATGTCACATGTGGTTGTTTAGATGAGATTTAAGTCTTCAGTATCAATGGTGTTATATATAGAGACTAGTCATCTCGTGGTCCAGTCTTATACGAACTTTTTGTAAAGGACACCCCCGCTCGCATGTCTCCACATGAATGGTCAGGATCTACCATCTATAGTACTTTACAATACTTGCAAACCCCTATAAAGTGGGTCGTATCTGTAGTGTCACCAGGATCAGGTATCCCACCTTAATCCTTATACTAAAGATCTATTTAGGTTATCACTTAAGGCATGATCCACTTGTATATCTCATATACATGCTTAAGTTTACATAAGATAACCATGGAGCTTTGGTTATTGGATATGAGTAAATGCCAGAATGAAATAACACTTATTTTATTCATAAACAATGTGTATAATTACAAACAATGAGACTCCAGGAGAATTAGGACACCAATCCCAACAAATGGAATCTCTTTCGAAGAGTTTTCTAATTTTTCATACGAACGTTGTATTGAATAAGATTGATTACAACTTAACGACTCTTCTCAATGAACTACATACTTATCAATCTTTAATGAAAAATAAGGAAGGGGAAGCAAATGTTATTTCCCAAAAAGAATTTCAGAAGGGTGCTTCATCTAGTTCAAGGCCATTTGAAAAGAAGTCTGAATCTTCAAAGGATAAAAGTATCTAGATGAAGAAAAAGGGAAAAGGGAAGAAACAATCTCCTGCTACTAAAAGAAAGACGAAAGTTACAAAAGAAAAATGTTTCCATTGCAACATTGATGGGCATTAGAAACACAATTGCCTGAAGTATCTTGCAGAAAAAAAAGCTGAGAAGGCAAAACAAGGTAAATTTGATTTACTTGTAATAGAAACATGTTTAGTGGAAAGTTTTTACTTAACCTGGATACTGGATTAAGGCGTAGCTAATCATAATTGCACTTTCTTACAGGAAACTAGTTCTTAAAAACAGCCATAAAAAAATGAAATGACTTTCAAAGTGGGAACAGGTGAAGTCATTTCAGCAGAAGCTGTGGGAGATATCAAGTCATTTTTTTTTGGAGATTCTTACATTTTACTTGAAAATGTATATTATATACCTAAGATGAAAAGGAACTTAATCTTTCTATCTTGTTTGCTAGAACATATGTATAAATAAAGTCACTTTTGATATAAATGAAGTGTTTATTAGTTCAAACAGTGTTCAAATGTGTACAACTAAACTTGAAAATGAATTGTATGTGTTAAAACAAACTGAGGCAAAATCCATTTTAAATATAGAGATGTTTAAAATGATAGAAACTCAAAATAAGAGAAGAAAGATTTCTCTTAATGCCTATCTTTGGCACTTAAGACTTGGTCACATAAATCTCAATAGGATTGAGAGATTGTAAAAAATGGTCATCTAAACCAGTTAGAAGACAAATCTTTACCTCCATGTAAATCATGTCTTAAGGAAAAAATGACCAAAAGATCTTTTTCAGCAAAAGGTCTTAGAGCCAAAAAACCTTTAACACTTATACATTTAGACCTTTGTGGTTCGATGAATGTCAAAGTTTAGGGAGGATCTAAATATTATGTCAGTTTCATTGACGATTATTCCATATATGGCTATGTTTACCTAATGCATCAAAAGTCTGAAACTCTTGAAAATTTCAATGATTATAAGACTGTGGTTAAGAACCTATAAGGTAAAAGGATAAAAATGCTTTGATCAGGTCGAGGTGGTGAGTATATAGATTTACAATTCCAGAACTATTTAGTAGAACATGGAATTCAATTCCAACTCACAACACCTAGTAAACCACAGCAGAATGGTGTAGTAGAAAGGACAAATTGAACCCTGTTAGACATGGTTCGTTCAGTGATGAGGTAGGCCCAGTTACCTTAATCCTTTTGAGGGTATACAATAGAAGCTGTTGTACATATACTGTCCATGGTTCCCTAAAAAAATGTTTTAGAAACATCGTATGATTCATGGAGAGGACGTAAAGATAGTTTACGTCACTTTAGAATTTGGAGATGTCTGGCACGCGTGTTGGTGCAAAATCCTAAGAAATTGGAACGATGTTAAAAAATATGCCTATTTGTAAGATACCCTAAAAAAACAAAAGGTGGGTCATTTTATGATCCTCAAGAAGATAAGGTATTTGTATCGAAAAATTCTACATTCTTAGAAGAGGATCATATAAGAAATCATCAACCTCAAAGTAAACTAGTATTGGATGAGATGACAAAAGAAACTATAGTTAAATCAACAAGAGTCGTTGATCAAGTTGGTCCTTCAACAAGGGTTGTTGCTCCATCACATCCTTCTCATGAGATGAGAATGCCTTGTCGTAGTGGGAGGGTTGTTCAATAGCCTGATCGTTATATGGGCTTAGTAGAAACTCATTTCATCATACCTGATGATGGCAAAGAGGATCCATTAACTTTTAAACAGACAATGAAAGATGTAGATAGAAATAGATGGACTGAAGCCATGGACCTAGAAATGGAATCGATGTATTCAATTCTCTCTGGGAACTTGTAGATCAGCCAGATAAGGTCAAACCTATTGGTTGCAGGTGGATCTACAAGCAAAAACGAGACCAAACTGGTTAGGTGCAAACCGATAAAGCCAGACTCGTGGAAAACGTTTTACCCAAAGAAAGGGGGTAGACTATGAAGAAACCTTTTCTCCTGTTGCCACGATAAAATCGATGATAATAATTTTAACCATTGCTGCTTTTATGATTATGAAATCTGACAAATGGATGTCAAGACCGCCTTTTTTAATGGTCATCTGACGAAAGTATTTTCATGTCTCAACCAGAAGGGTTTATACAACAAGGTTAAGAGAAAAATATTTGCAAGCTTAATAGATCCATTTATGTATTAAAACAAGCATCTAGATCTTAGAATATAAGGTTTGACATTGCGATCAAATCTTATGGCTTTGAATAGAATGTTGACGAACCTCGTGTTTACAAGAAGATAGTCAACAAGACTGTAGCTTTCTTAGTTCTTTATGTTGATGATATCCTGCTCATTGGGAATGAGACAGGATTCCTTGCTGACGTAAAGAGATGGCTAGCATCACAATTTCAAATGAAATATTTGGGAGATGCACAATATGTTCTTGGAATCCAACTTGTTCGAAATCATAAGAACAAAACGGTAGTACTATCTCAAGCATCTTATATTGACAAGATGTTGTCAAGATATAACAAGCAAAATTCCAAAAATTGTATACTACCTTTTAGAACAGAATCCATTTGTCTAAGGAACAATGTCCTAAGACACCTCAAGAAGTTGAGGAAATGAAAATAATTCCTTATGCATCAGCAGTAGGGTGCTTGATGTACGTTATGTTATGTACACGTCCCGACATATGCTTTGCAGTTAGAATTGTCAGTAGGTTTCAGTCCAACCTTAAACATAACCATTGGAATATTGTTAAGAACATCCTCAAGTATCTTTAGAGAATGAGGGACTATATGCTTGTATATGGACCTAAAGATTTGATCCTCACAAGATACATTTATTCTGCTTTTCAGACTGGTGTAGATTCTAGGAAATCTACTTAAGGATCAGTATTCACACTTAACAGAGCAGCAATAGTGTGGAGAAGCATCAAACAAAGTTGTATTGCTGATTCCAAGATGGAGGTTAAATATGCATCTGTTGATCACCCTGTATTGTGATAAAAGTGGAGCAGTTGCAAACTCAAAGGAACCGAAGAGCCACAAATGTGGGAAACACATCGAGAGAAAGTGCCATCTCATCCAGAAGATAGTACACGGAGGAGATGTGATTGTCATGCAGATAGCCTCTAAAGATAATCTTACCGATACATTTACAAAGACCCTCTTGGCTAAAGTGTTCGAGGGTCACCTGATCGGACTAGAACTACGAGTTTCATAAATTAGGGCAAGTGGGAGAATGAAAAGGCTATTTAAATGCCCTAGTTTATTGTATTTTCTCTATTCTCAACATTATATATTTGTATATATTAGTAACCCATTGGATTTTTAGTCCAAGTGGGAGCTTGTTGGAAATGTCCTAAACTTGGTATTCGTAAATCATGGAAACATATTCTATTTATCAATAAAAGTATTGTTGAAGTTTGTATTCAATAAAAATGTTATTGAAATTGCATCATGTAAATCCAATAAATAAATCCATGGCTATTGCATGAACACTGTAATTTTATGTAGAGACATAAAAGAGGATCAAGTCATAATATATATCCAAAAAGGTCTATAAGTATATGGATGAGATTGGGTATCTCGTCTTGGTGACACTATGGATGCAACCTACTTCGTATAATGATACAAACGACGAGATCTTAAAATTGTTCATGTGAAGATATGTGAGTAGGGGCATCCTATGCAAAAGAGTTTTGCATAAAACAGGACCACGAAATAATCACTTTTTCTTTATAACGAGTAGCGATCGTTTACTGTTAAAATTGACTATTTCAATTCGATGACCTAGGGTAACTCGATCTTAATCCTGGGCTAACTATGAACTCCTGTTTATTCGAGATTATCCTTTGATCTGCATAGGTGAGAGTAGTTCAATAGCACTGCTCAACAAGCATCCCATTTTGAGGGTAAGACTGGATAGATAGCTGGGGACATAATCCTGCAAGATGAAATTCATTCCTATCTGTTTTAGGGTTAGCAGATAGGTTGTTCTCTTAAGTGCTGCTACCTGGTCTTGAACAAAGGGGCCCCGCCCTCTTATGGCTGAGAGAGACATGGTTTGTTAGTTGGACTATAAACCAATTGTTCAACAAATGATCAGTCGGAGCTTAAGGAACAAGATGTATTTACAGGGGTAAAATGGTTTTTTTGACCCAACTGTAAATATGGACGACCTGTGAAGGATCGACTTATTGTTTATGGTTAAATCAAGTGGACAGAAATATATCTACAGTGAGAAGAGTACAACCATCGAGCTATAGTGGTATGTCTTGGTGGTTAATGAATATTAATTGACTCGGGTTAAAGAATTTAACCGATTAATCTTAAATCATTGGAGCTCATGATCTGTAAGTCCATAAGGCCTCTCTATTAGCTCATGAAACATTAACACCTTGGATTAGAAAATTCAGAAAATTTGAAGTGTTCAAACTTCGAAATTAGGATTTTGAATTTGAAATGTTCAAATTCATTTTTTATGGTTTGCATAATTATATTCGATATAATTAAACGTTTTAAATTATTGAAATTAAATATAAATTGGAGAGCTTATAATATTTAAATATTGAATACATGAATATGATTCATGTTAACATTAGGTGTTCTTTTTAGTAATTTAATATTAGATATTAAATTATTGTTGTTTAATTAATTATTTTAAAAAAATATTATTCAAGTTTAATTCAATTTTTGATATTGAATTTATTATTTAAATTAACTTTGATTAATTTAAATAAAATTTGAATTTTATATTTGTGAGTGGAAAAATCCCACATTTGAGTTTTTAGTGGGTTTTTCCATTTGTTTGACACGTAGGCCACTCACATAGTGCTTATTTAGGTGTCACTAAGATGAATCAATGAGTGCTTGCATGTTTAAGCTTGTTAAATACTTCATAAATAAGATTTATAAAGTTCATGAAATTGAAAATGTTAGTCGTTCTTTTTCTGAATATTGCTTTTACTCTCAAAACTCTCAAACCCTTTCAATATCCTTCTCAATTGAGAGCTTCCACCACTCAATCCAAGGATGAGAATAGTAGAGAAGACACTCTTGGTAGTCTACTACTGTTTTAAAGGTCAATTTCGTGGAGTTGGGCAAGGACTTGAAGAGTTACTACAAAGGTATAGTTCTATATGAAACCCTCTTTACTGTAAGTTAGTTTGATGCATGCTTTTTAAACTTAAATTAAATGTAATTAGAGTGCTTATTGATTTTTTTTGCTTCCGTATTATGCATATTTAATCCATCAATATTGACTTTGGGCGTCATGGTAATTCATAGTTATGTTGCTAAAAAGATGATGTAGGATCTTATGTTTATAATCTTCTCACTGGGCGTGATGAATATATTAATGTGACTGTGATTATATTATGAGGTTTATTGGTTGACTGAAGCATGCCAAAATAGATGGTAATTGTTAACCTTTTTATCATGTGGTGTACTTTTTTTGACAAATATATGTTCCTCTAAGTTCATACCTATTATTGGTTTGTGTTCCTCTGGGTTCACACCTATGACTAATTTGTGCTCCTTTGGGTTCACATCTATGACTGATTTATGCTTCTTTGGGTTCATACCTATTACTAATTTGTGATCCTTCGCGATCACCATGATTGCTATGCTATAGGATGTACACTGATGCCTGGATAGGAAGGTTAACATGTTCACTTAGTGGACCTAGTAGTGGTTACTAACTGAGTATTATAATACTCACCATTTCTTATATGTTGTTTTTTAGGTAAGGGCAAGGGCAACTCGGTGAGTGACAAGAGGGATCCGTGACCATGCCATGTGGGACAAGAAAATTGCTTCCGCTCAATTTTTGTTTTCAAGCTATTTAAGTGTTTGATTTAGAACTCAATGATAGGTTGGAAATTTTATATGTCTGAATGATAATTTCCTTAACTATTTTTTTAGGGGGTCCCAAACAAATGTTTTATTTACTTTTTTATTTATTAATTTTATAAATTATCTTAAAATTGTTTTTTTTTTTTTGTGTTAATCAATTTTACCTCAATGGCCAAAATGCTTTGATTTTTTTTAAATGTGAAATTATGAAATAACGACCCTTATTAGAGATCTCGAAAAGTCAAGTTATTATAGTTGGTATCAAAGCCTAAGTTTTGGGTTCTATAGACTGACTTACATTGTAAGTCTAATATATATGTCCCTTATGGCCATTGATGAATCCTTTGTCCTCTCCAGATATGTCTTTTAATAAACTGTTCTAAATTATATGTGCATGACCTTGCCTGTTTTCTTTAAAGGTAACATTAGAATGTTTCCTTGACTAAGAATTGGAAGAGGTTGGTTATGAATGTTAAAAAATGCCGCCACATAGAGGTAGAGGAAGAGACGGTTGAGGAAGGACTGGTAGAAGAGGTGAACGACACCCACCCATTAAAGATATTGCTGAGAACGAAAAACAAACATCGGTACACTCACCCTTGATGCCTCTATCACCCAGGTTGATTTTGCTCCAATGACAGTTGAACTGGAAGAGATATTTAAGAGTATAGTGGAAGAGGTGTTAGCCCAGGGGGCATTGCCTTACGAGGTTTCTACTCCGCAATGTCCTATACCACAACAGAATTTGTAGGACCTGTTCACCAAAGCCAAGCATTTGAGGGATTTTAGGAAGTATAATCCTTGAACGTTTGATGGGTCATTAAAGGACCCTACCAAAGCAAAGTTGCAGTTATCTTCTATAGAGACGATCTTCCTAAAGAAACGTACACATGCACAACAAAGTAATTAAGGATCTTTAGTACTTTAATTAGGTTAATTTCATAAGAATAAGCGTGTATTTTAACATAAATTAAAGTGTTTAAGAGTACAACCTTCATAGCTTCAAATTCACCACCAATTCCGCTCCAATCTCCTCATGAACCAACTATGAACCAC
Source organism: Benincasa hispida (assembly GCF_027475165.1). Taxonomy (NCBI): domain Eukaryota; kingdom Viridiplantae; phylum Streptophyta; class Magnoliopsida; order Cucurbitales; family Cucurbitaceae; genus Benincasa; species Benincasa hispida. The sequence goes on along the minus strand of NC_143478.1, from coordinate 49,516,134 downwards.
TATGAGAGCCTTCCCAAATATTCTCCAGCCTTAGAACGAGATAGTGAGATCTGGTGAGTGACTAAATTAGGAATTAATATAGAATAGGAATTGAGAGAGAATCGAGGACTTAAATTCTAAAATTCTTGTAGAATCTCTAAGTTGCCAAGAAGAAATTGTTTTTTCATCTAACTTGAAAATCATCAAAATGACCAAGAAGTTTAAATTTCACATATTCACTCAATTTATAGAGCAATTACATGCAATTCATAAAAAAAATTAGTTAACCACATTTTGACACTTCAAAATGCACTCAATTTTAGTGGGATTAGTGGTTTGTTATAGAATCAACATCTAGTAAATAGAATTACTCAATAATTTCCACTAAGTGATGTCAACTTTTGACCTTTGACTTTAGTCAAATTTCAATTAGATACTATTTTAATTCAAAATTAATTCAAAAAGAATTTTTGAATTTTCCAGTTAGTGTAGTCAACCTTTGACTTTTGAGTTTCAAAGCTTGAGGAAGTCAACATTTTGACTTTTAACCTACGTTGACTAATTCTATTTAATTTCAATAATTAATTTAAAATTAAATTAAATTAAATAAATAATTAAATAATTTAATTTAATATTAAAACCAACGCTAACCCCTCAATACGAATCCCTATTCATAGTCTTGATATTTAAATATCTCTAACTTTCTCTTTAACATTCAATTCCCAATTGAGCGATATGTCGTAAATATATCGCACATATTTGACACTTATTCCCTAATTCAAATTTGAACACTTCGAATTCATTTGTCACCATGTTCTAAAGTTTAGTCTGATATGAGCTAGTAGGGGGATCTCATGGACCTACAAATCATAGGTTCCAATGATCCGAGATTAACCGACTAAACTCTTTAACCCAATGAACCAACATTTGTTAACTATCGGGTCACTCCACTAATGCCCAGTAGTTGTATTCCCCTCACTATAGATATATTTCAATCCATACGATGTAACCATAATCAATAAGTCAATCCTTCATAGGTTGTTCGTGGGGGGCTTATTAAGCTGGTGCTGATGAGCCAACCCTCACCCATGAAACTCTAAGGATAATCCTGAATAAACAGGAGTTCATAGCTAGCTCAGATTTGAGGTTAAATTACCTAGGTCATCATTTTGAAATAGTCAGTCTTAAACAATAAACAACGTTATAATGTAAAAGTGACTTATTTCTTAGTCTAGTCTTATACAAACTATTTGCACAGGATGCCCCCAATCGCATGTCTCCACATGAACGATTCAAGATCACATTTTTTTATAGCAGTTTACAATAATTGTAACAACTACAAAGTGGGTCGCATCCAATAGTGTCCCCAAGATAAGGTACTCAGCCTTATCTGTATACTATACATCGTTTTGGCTATCTACTCGAACTTGATCCACTCTTATGTCTCTACATAAAGTCCAAGTACTCATATAATAGCCATGAATCTTAGTTTATTAGACTTAGGTTCTTTTTTAAATGAAATGAGAAATTCATACATTCAATAACAACTTTATTTAATAAACCTCAATAACATCTTTGTTGATAACAGAATAAGTTTATTGTTCACAAACCACGAGTTTAGATCATGAAACCCAACACTTTTGTTACATGAAGTGCCTGGATGATCAAAAGGTACAATGTGTTGTTTTCATGCTCATTAATAATGCTGCAATCTGGTGGCAGTCTGCTAAAAGAATGATAGATGCTGAAGCTGGATCGTAACATGGGAGCAGTTCAAGGAGCACTTCTACACAAAATATTTCTTTTCCAGCCTAAGGAATTCTAAGTAGCAAGAATTCCTAACCCTGAAGCAAGGCAATATGACTGTTAAAGAATATGACCAGGAATTTGACAGGTTGTCCCATTTTACTCTTGAATTGGTTGCCACAGAGGTTAAGAAGGCAGAAAGATTTGTCCAGGGCTTAAAGAGTGAGATACACGGATTCATATGAGCCTTTAAGTCGACCATTCATGCTCAGACACTTCGTTTGGCGAGAGATATGGACTCTTAGTCAGAGGGGGAGTGCTTAAAGCCACAAGGGTCGGGATGAAGGTTTGTGAAAACCTTAGATGAATGCGAGATTGTTCCCCTAGATGAAAACCCTAGATGAATGCGAGTTTCATCTTGTAGAGCTATGTCCCCAGCTATTTATCCGGTCTTATCACCAAAATGGAAGGCTTATTTAGCAGTGTTTTTGGGCTACTCTCACCCATGTAGATCAAAGGATAATCCCGAAGAAACAGAAGTTCATAGCTAGCTCAAGATTAAGATCAAGTTATCCTAAGTTACTTAAAATGAAATAGTAAGTTTTAACAGTAAACGATCGTTATAAAGAAAAGTGACTATTTTGTGATCTAGTCTATATGAAAACTCATTGCATAGGATGCCTCCACTCACATGTCTCTACATGAATGATCTGTGGATTACATCATTTATATTACCTACAAAATAGGCCGCATTCAATAGTGTTACCAAGATGAGATACCCAATTCCATCCATATACTTATTAGACCATTTAGGCTATATACTATTAACTTGATCCTGTTTATGTCACCACATAAAGTTAAAGTATTCACACTACAGCCATGGATATGTTTATTGGATTTTCATAATAGAATGAAAAATCAACAACTTTATTGAATAAATTACTCAAAAATATTTTGTTGATAAATAGAATGTTTAACACGAACTGTGAGTTCTAGGATAATCCCAACAATATGTAATATGAATTCGAAGATTAATTTAAACATCCACCCAATGTATAATTAAATTAATTTAAATAGCAAAAATTGGACCAATTTTGGCACCCTAATGCAAAATTAATCGATTAAATTAATATAACTATTATATTAATTAAATTAATTAATATTAATTAAATAATATAAATGGAATTAGGACAAAACAACTACAGTCGAACGGTTCTCGCGCGCGCCACCAGCACTCCGTCGGAACTCGAAGTGTTGCAATGCTGAGGGCAAAGTTGCAACGCTACGACTGCTTTGTATTATGTCTTCCTTTCAGTGTTGCAACGCTACTAAGCAGTGTCACTATGCTGAACGGTAGAACGCTCATGTTCTGCATGTTTTCGGATCCAAACTTGCCCTAAACACCTCCATTTCTTCCGGATCTCCTCGACAATTATTGCTCTTTCGATTGACACAGACTTAATAACTCGAAGCAAGAATTAAATTGCCCAAATAATACAATGGGCCCTTACAATATAATCAAATTAAAAATAATCTAGTGTCAAAATCGAAAACATCAAATTTTTACAAACCGACATTCAAACATTCCAAATGCAGAATATTAAACTCACCTCTAAACTGATTTTGTTCGAAAAATACGAAGAACGTGGATGCAAGAAATTGGCTCTAATACCAATTAAAGGGATCAAATCCTGCAGTGGAAGCGTTGTGAATCCCTTACATTCCTTGATTTTTACATAAATAAATTTAGTATACTAAAATAGAATATTAACATGTAATATAGCATGCTATAGGGAAAAATATTAGAACTATTCTTACCTTTGTACATTTTCAAGCATCACGAACAATCCTCTTTAAGTTCCAACGAACGACTCCTCCAACGATCTTGATCACGAAGGATTTCTTAAACAATCTCGAATATTACCACGAGAGTAACCTCGTTATTCTCTAGGATTCCAGTAGAGGGATATGTGGTATCCAACTATTAGGCGAGGGAGAGGAGAAAAAGGTTGAGAGTAGAGAGGATTTTCTTTGTCGCATAGGGAAAATTTGCACAAATAAACTCATTCCACAAAAGGGCCATAAGGAAGGCTTTATATAGAGAAGAGCCAAGTCATTTTCCTTATCCTTTTCCTATTTTCCTTTTCCATAATTAATTAATTAAATAACATTTATTTAATTAATTTACACAATCAATTATTAATTAATTCGCACAACTAAATAACACTTATTTAATTTAATTTGCACAACTAAATAAAACTTATTTAATTTAATCTGTACATTAATTAAATAACTATTTATACATTAAATCTAATTTAATGTATATATATTGAATAATCATAAACACCGTACATTTATGTGCAATACCTCTTTGTTAAGTAATTCTTTGTGAATCTAATTCACTTGAATTAATTTATTGAATCTTGTTCAATTTTTACTTTCCAATTTAATTTGAATTAAAGATCATATCGATAATCAATTATATATTAGTCACATTAGTATATGGTTTGCTCAAATTAATTTGAACAATTCAAATCATCCCTCTTAAATATCCTCTAGTGAGCTAATAAGTGGATTTTAGATCAGAAGCTTCAACAATATGAGATTAATGAGCTAAACTCATTAACTAAGTTAATCAATATCCGTTAACTGTGGGTACACTCCACTAAAGACTCACGGTTGTACTTTTCTCACTACATATATATTTCTGTGTCCACAGATATAGATCAATAACAGCAAGTTAGTCCTTCACGAGTGTTCGTAACTTCAACTGGGTCAAATTACCATTTTACCCTTAGGTTACCTCTGATTTCTTAAGTACCAATGCTCCTCTAATAAACAACCTGTTTATGGTCCAATCAATAAACATAAACCCCTCTCGGACCAATGAGAGAGGAGAACCCTATGTTCAAGTCTCAGATACACCACTTAAGGAAACACTCATCTATTTACCTTTAAGAATGGAATAACTGAATTCCATCTTGTATTATTATGTTCCCAACTCCCCACTTCGTCTTGTTCCCAAAATGATAGGCATGTTGGATCGAAAAACTGGCCACCCTCACCCATAAAAATCAAAGGACAATCCCTCGTGAACAGGAGTTCATAATATACTTAGGATTAAGACTAAGTTGCCTAGGTCATCCTAATGAAATACGAACCTTACTAGTTAACGGTGTTACATCTAGTGGTTACTATTTCATGATCCACTCTCATGCAAACTCATTGCATAGGAAACCCCCACTTGAATGTCAACTACACGAACGCGTTGGATCATTGCGTTTGTATCAAATACAAAGTGAGTTGTATTCATAGTGTTACTAGGATAAGGTACCCAGACTTATCCCTATATTATAGACCCTTCAGACTGTATCTTGAACATTGCTCCTTGTATGTCTCTACATACAGTTCAAGATTCATAAAGTAGCCTTGGATGTTGGTTTATTGGATTTAGGGTTATTAAGACAAAAATAGACAAACAACATAAACAATAACATTTATTGAATATAATATCTATTCTCTTTATTGATGACGGTTAATTAATAACACTTATGTTCGCCTGTAATTTATGTTCAAAACGTGCTTAAAATGATGGAGAAGAATGGTAATGAATGAATGATGAATGGAGATGGATGAAAGAGTGATTTTTCTCTTGGTAAGAAAATTAGGGGATGCGTTGGTAGTGGATGCTTGCACACCTTGTGGATGCGTACTAGTTCTCTCATGTGAGACCCAAGTATAAATCAAACTCAAGTTTCCTGGTAAGTCCGAGGTCGAATGTAGGGACTCTAGAATGTACTAATGCAGGGTTTGATTTTGAGTCTAATGGAAAGATGTCCTAATTAACTGAGATGTGATTGTTATTTACATTCAACTAACGACACACTTTTAAGAAAAATTAGAAGTTCAAAGGGAGAAAGGGATTTAAGGATGAATGGTTCTAAGTATAAGTGCTATACGTTGATTTCTTAGCAAGTTTAGCAAGCCTATGTGAGCTCAATGAAGATGTGATAAAGATGATTCAAATGGTTGTTCACAATCTAAATGTATGTGCTATGCGTTAGAAATTTTGTTCTTTAGTTCAAGCTAAATTCAACATCTCTCGATGCGAATGCCACACATAATCCTATCTCCAGGGTGCATGCGTTGATTACAAAGAACAGATAAAAGACGAGTAATTCTATATCTAAAATTCCTTCACGTCGTGACTTAATGCGTTCAATAGTTAAATTGCTCTCTCAGGTGACTTAACTACTTAATCACTTTAATCAATTGATAAGGAAGACTTAAGCAACAGATTTCTTGCTCTCGTTAAGTAAGAAAATTCACTAACATAGACAGACATGAGAGTAAATAGATGGAGTAGTGATGAATGGGTAAAAGTGAAATTGAATTAAAGATAGTAAATTTTGATACATATAATCTTGGTTCAAATAAATGAAATAGTAATTGAAATGCAATGTATAAAGGAAAAAGTCAAGCCGCAGAGTTCAATCTCTTGTCCTTTTTGGCTTGTTTAAATGCTTGCAACAACACACTTGGTGGAGGAGCTGAGGAAGATAACTCTCTCGAGCTGTTCTTCGGACAACACCTCTTGATCAACGGTGAAATGGTGTTCTTCCCTCCTAGTTCTTGCTTGCAACGACAGATAACTTCTAACTACAGAAAATTCTAACTGTTATATGTGCACAATGACTAGCTAACTATCTAACTCTTGACTCTACAAGTGGCTTTCCTTTTTATAAGCAATTATCTCAGCAACTTGGTAATCTGACTGCTTCCATACCCTGGGACAGCTGTTTGCCACTTCTGATATGCTTAGACGTTGTTAGTTAGAAGCGTATACTTGCAAGTGGTGATTTGACATAAAACGCATGAACCAACAATATCTTTCATGCATCGAACAAACACAAATGCATACCCTTGTGTTGGCCTTCACTCAACATTTAGTAAATTTATGATCCCTACGTTGAAATGCGTTAGTGAAGCAGCCTTTTACTAAAAAGGATACTTTTGTATGGGTTTGCTATATATATAAAATTTCTTTTTTCTCTACAATGAATGCATTTACATCATTAAAGAGCCTAATTATTCCAACTTCGAGAGAACAATAACTTGCATTTCTATAAGTTATCACACCCCCAAATTTTGAACAATGCTCGTTCTTGAGCATTCCAAAAATATTTCTTCAACATACATTCAGGTGCAAGGTCTTCATCCATGAATATAAGGGGATTTCTTAGGTGATTTGGTAAATGAGGCATGGAAAACAACCCCATCAAGACCTGGTTGATATACTACGTCGCAAAATTAAACTGGTCTTGATTTCTTTGTGTTTGTTGTCAAAATCCCTTAGAACATCATTCTGGCGCTGCAAGGTCGCCAACTGCAAATGAAACATTTACATAGACGTGGCTAGGATCTTATTTGTGCTTGGATGAATTGTTTGAATTCATCCAAGTTGGCTTGGGAAAGAGGTGTGGGTGCATCTGGTAGGATTGACTGGTTCTCATACATCTCCTCAACTAGGTTATTAGTAGTTTGGGAGTTGTTGGTTCCTTACCAAGTTGGCTCTTAGGTGGTTGTTGGACGATCAAAGGTTGGAAGCATGGGTGAGTTGAGAGGGGAAAACTGAGGGCTTTGTGTCTAGCCAACTTGATCCCTATGTGTTTCGTCTTGAGGCGTCGGATCAATTGGGTCATCAATAGGAGTTAAGGTTAAGGAAGGGAGGGGTAAGTTCAGGTCCACGATACTGTCCTCGTACTCTAACTTCAGCTTAGCTTCAGGTTCTTGCTCTTATGAAGCTTCATCACTCGATTCGTTGTTGGAAGGCTCGATGCGTCTTCTTTTATGCTGCGCATTTTGAAGGTTGAGGTTTTGATGCCTTGGGTTTGGAAGGCAGAATTGATTGGTTAGGTAAGCCTCGAAGCAGACGCCTGATCAGCTTGATGTCCATTAAACCTTCAATCTCTTCAAAGTCATCCCTAGAGGGATGCCCGCGCATTCACATAACGCACATACTAGCCATGAAAAATAAAGTTGAATGCATGACTTCCCCTTAACCGCTTTGATTTGATCTATAAGGATTTTTCTTATGTCGAGGGAGTTACATGATGTAGTAGATGGCTAAGACTCGCTCCCTTGAAACAGTTTTTTCATGCATTGTGGGCATGATACAGTTCTTGATCAGGTAGAGCCATAGGTTGGTGTCTGGGAGAAGATTCTTAAGAGCCATCATCATGATGCCCGTTCGCGATATTTGCCAAGAACTCTCAGGCTTAGGCACCACTCTTACCACATCTTCCAGTTGGTCTAGAGTTAGCCGCTCAAGGATGCAGTTACCCTCTGCATTGGGGTTTTCTTCTGCGTCAAGAACTTCGTTAATAATTTTGGAAGAAAAACAAAGAACTACATCCTTCACCAATTCCATGTCTCTCTTTTCATGAAACTAGCTTTCATAAAAAGTGCTGACTAGTTGGGGAAAAATTCTAGTTGAGCCTTCACAGAGCTGACGCCAGCCCATTGTGCTAATTGTTGAGTGATGTACTCTAGCAATGGGCTGCATTTAGGAAAGAAGCCCTTTTTGAGGAAAATGTCATTGAACTATCGTTTTCTTACTTGGGTTTGTTTTGTTACGCAACTGCCACCTTCTTTCCCTTGGCACCTTGCTTATGTCTCCTTTCCTCACAGGCTAACACCCTTACTTTGTTCTCAAGCTTTCTTTTCGAAGCTGATTTCCTTTCTCATTGACGCGCAAGTCTGTATTCTTCTAGCCTATGTTCAAGCTCAGTCGAATCCGAAAAGCTTCTTTCTGGCATTGCAACCACAGGTCCAATCCCATTTCTTCTTTGCCATCCTCTTCAACTATAAAATTCTTTTTCCTTCGTGATTTTTGTTTTGATGGCCCTTCATTCACATCAAATATATGCAGTAGTGATGCGTCGGGGCTAACATTTCTCGTTCTCTCTTCTTCTTCCATTTCTTCTTCCAACATCAGTGCATATCTATCAACCTTGTCCATCTCTTCCTCCACTGGGAGGCACTTCTGACCCTCTAATAGTCAAGTTCTTATTCAACCAATGCATTAATGATGTCCTGACTCATCATTTGGTCCATTTCAGCAACTTTTCTCTGGTCTAGGCTGGCTAGAATAGGTCTGAAGACCTCTTGCTAATCTCTACGAGCCTGCTCATTAGGGTTAGTAAGTTGTGGGGTAGGTTCCAATGCAAAACTGCTGGAACTTGGTGGTTCATCGGATGGCTGTGGTGGTGTAATAGGTGGGGTAGAGGTGGGAGTATGCGGCGAGTCTGGTGAAGAAACAGGGGAAGGCTGGGCCACTTTGGTGGAGAAGATAGTAGCCAGAGGTTAAATGGTTAAGGGGATTGTCGGATGACCGGTAGATAATGGAGCGATTTCGATATAGTCAAGAATTGGGTCATGTGTCAGAATGTTTGGTGTGATGGTTGGGATGGTGGGTGTAGGGGCTGGTTTTTTATAAGGCTTTGTGACAGCGAATTTCACTGGGCCTTTGGATGTAGACTGCGACGTCTGTTTATAAGGGGTTGAGGACTTGGTAATTTCTATAGATGAGGAGACGAAAGATTGGGGTTTTGCAAGGGTTTTGGAGGAAGTGGATAGTCGTTAGGTTGGCTTCACCAGAGCTTGGATGGATGACCTCAGTTGGGTGGTAGGTTTGGGCTTGATGGTGGTTTTCTAGGAAGAAGCTGAAGTGGTCGATGGTTTTGACGAGGTAGTGGCCTTTGATGGAGGGGATGGCGATGATGATACTGAAGGAAAAATAGAAGAGGAGAAGAAGCTCACTGGCGAGTCTCTGGCAAAGCTCAAGGATACATTTTGACTGTTAGAAGCATCTGACATTGTGATCCAATGTTCAAAAGCTTGGAAGGATGGTTGGTTGAGAGTGGTCGAATGGCAAGAGGGCTTCGAGAACTTTGAGAACTAGGGTTGAGAATCGAAAGGAGGAAGAAGATGAAGTGGCTTATGTACCCCTTTCATAACACAAGGCATGGGAGAGAGAAAGTAGGGGACAGAGTTGTAGGTCTCAACTGCGGGTGACATTTGGGTTGCACATTAAATGTGGATCTAAAAAGGCGCCTTGGGTCACTCAACCACTCGAGTGGTTCAACTCCCCATATAACATCTTTTCCTTTTCCAATGCATGGGTATGCATTGGCCAGTAAACATGAAATTTTGAAATCCACAAAGTTGGTTTTAAGCAATCATTCAAAAGCATGCAAGGTCAATAAACATGAAATAAACTTAAAATTTCAAATGCCAAACAAGAATTAAAATAAAAAATCAGAAACAAATGCATGGTATACATAAAGAAAAAAGTAAAGTAAGAAAGAGGAAGCGTCCTTGGAATATATGTCTGTTTGCATGTAGGAACATTTTGACGCGAGCCTTAGGCACCCTCACGTAGCTTGATGGATGTCTTGTTATGTTCCATATGCCCTTCAAAGTATGGCTTTACCCTCTACCCATTTACCTTGAAGGCATTAGTGGCATCCTCTCAAGTGAGCTCTACGGCTCCATGAGGATGTTTTGATAAAGAATGGCCCTGACCATCTGGACTTAAGCTACCCTGAAAATAGTCGCAAATGCGAGTTAAAGAGTAAGACCTTTTAACCAATGAAGAATTATTTCTTACCGATGGGTTCATCATGCCAACACTTGGTATTTTCTTTGTAAATTTTCCCATTTTCATATGCGTTCAGCCGCCACTCATCTAATTCATTAAGCTACAACTTTCAATTTTCCCTCGTAACAACCAGATCCAAATTTAGCTTTTTCACTGCCCAAAATGCCTTGTCCTCCAATTCTAAAGGTAAGTGAAAGGCTTTCCTAAATATCAAGGCATAAGGAGACATACCTATGGGCATTTTAAATGTACTCCTGTGCTCTTAAAAAACTTCATCCAGCTTTTGTGCCCAATCCCTCCTGGATGCGTTGACAACTTTCTCCAAAATTGACTTGATCTTTCTGTTAGAGATTTTTGCTTGCCCATTCGTCTGAGGGTGGTATGTGGTAGCCACTTTGTACATGACGTTATACTTAGCAAGTCATTTAGAAATGATGTGGTTAATAAAGTGCATACCTTCGTCACTTATCAATGCCTTTGGTGTCCCAAAACGCATGAAAATATACTTGGTAAGAAATTTGAAAACAGTTGTCACATCATTTTTCGCGTAGGCTACCACCTCGACCCGCTTAGACACGCAATCCACTACTACTAGAATGTACTGCTGACAACAAGATGGAAAAAAAGGCCCCATGAAATTAATGCCCCAAACATCAAAAAGTTCAAATTCGAGTATATTGTTGAGAGCATTGCGTCCCTTGCTGAGATGTTGCCTGTGCGGTAGCATGGGTCACATTTAAGAACACGTTCCCTTGCATCTTTAAATAGAGTGGGTCTATCACACCCCCTTCCAGATTGCTCTCTTAACCTGAAAGGGAATATGATTTCAGTAGTTACCAACCCTTTTTTTATCGACACTTACTGCCTACTAACTTGCTTAACCTGTCTTAAATCCCTGACACAACCAACAAGTTTATATCTTTAATAAACAACCACCAACAATCACAAACCAACAGAGTTTCGCACATAGTCAATATATATACAAAATGAACATAACACAAGATCCTATAGGCCCCAGTTTACTAACCTAGTCCCTATATGCACAAAGTATGTGTACAGATATTTATAGACAACTACCTAAACTTCTTTGAAACTAATATCCTTGTGTGGCGGAGTAGCAATAGAGTAATCTTCTAGAGAGTTGACCGCTACCTGGGAAAAGAAAATATTTAAAATGGGGTGAGCTACTAGCCCAATGAGTGACTTAATAAAATATAGTTCTCATGCTTAAAACTGAAACTAGAAATATGAATATTGAAAATAGAATCTTTCCAAGCAACTGTACATGCAAAACTTTTAAAACATAACAAGTATGGAAATATAGCTGAATTGATCCTTTGTTGAGAGCGTACCCTTTTTTTTCAAACCCTCAATGCCAATCCTCATTCGAGAGAGAACCCTTTTTCTCGATCCCTCAACGACAGCTACCTACGTGCACGTGGTATATACTAAGTACCGTCATACCTTAGGTACACTTATTCGGATACCTTCCTTACCTTTAGTATCTGGCTCATCATATTATCAAGCTCACAAAGAACATTTGTAATATAGTTTTCAAACATAATATTGAAATACCTTTAGGATACCTTCCCTACCTTCAATATCCTTCTCAATATACTTTAAGAATACCAATGCATATACTTACTAAATTAGGTGTTTAAAACATAGTAGATCAAAGCATCATTAATGCTTTAAACATCATTACTAATGCATGCTTCATATATTAGAAAACAAGTTATCTTAAAACATGTTGATACTAGCTTTTGAAAAGGTTGGCATGCGTTATACATGGAAAGCATACAAAGAAATTCATATGACACCATGTGTTGTTATGCTTTTCAACATATAGATAAGTTGCTTGAAATCATACATAAAACATAGCATGAGAATAACTTTGGCAAAACATATACTTTAAAACATTTAGAACATTGTCACTCACCTGTCTGCTTGTTTAACAATTTCCAGATTCAACTTCCAGAGTAAATAACTCGAATTTCAAACCTCATATTAAGATATTTCTTTCTACAAAGTTGTTTAGAATTGAGTTAAAATATTGACTTAAAATTTTAGCTCACAATTTCTCGTCGTTTTATCAGGAGTTTCAGATCTTCACCACTGGCCTTGATTAACTCGAGAACTTGACCTCTCTGCGATTTCTTCATTCTTCGGCCTTTTTCCTTCAAGGGTTTTTCTCCGGAAGCCCATCAAAGAAAGTAGACTTCTTCAGCTTTCAAACGGAACCAAAATCTCTTTAAATGCCCAAGTGGTTTATTCAAAATAGATTTTTTTAGTCAGCTTTTCCCTTTTATGCTCCTACCAACCATTCATCCTTAATAGTCTACCACAACAACCACTTAGTGGGCTGACTCCAGTAAACTGATCTAGCTGGCCTTTTAAACGGTGCTTAAAGCTGATTGTTCATGCAATGCTCGATCGCATTAACTCGATGCACGATGGCATTTACTCGATACATGATTGCATTTACTTAATGGTAAACTCGATGCCTGATCCCTTCCTCGCTTACGCATGGCCTAAACTCGATGATACTCAATCGCATACTCGATTCACAATCATTTCCTTGATCATGCTTGGCTTTTATTCGATGCTCACGTATTCCCAGGCAGCTGTCTACTTGTTTAACAATTTCCAGATTCAACTTCCAGAGTAAATAACTCGAATTTCAAACCTCATATTAAGATATTTCTTTCTACAAAGTTGTTTAGAATTGAGTTAAAATATTGACTTAAAATTTTAGCTCACAATTTCTCATTGTTTTATCAGGAGTTTCAGATCTTCACCACTGGCCTTGATTAACTCGAGAACTTGACCTCTCTGCGATTTCTTCATTCTTCGGCCTTTTTCCTTTAAGGGTTTTTCTCCGGAAGCCCACCACAGAAAGTTGACTTCTTCAGCTTTCAAATGGAACCAAAATCTCTTTAAATACCCAAGTGGTTTATTCAAAATAGCTTTTTGAAGTCAGCTTTCCCTTTTTATGCTCCTACCAACCATTCATCCTTAATAGTCTACCACAACAACCACTTAGTGGGCTGACTCCAGTAAACTGATCTAGCTGGTCTTTTAAACGGTGCTTAAAGCTGATTGTTCATGCAATGCTTGATGGCATTAACTCGATGCATGATGGCATTTAGTCGATACATGATTGCATTTACTTAATGGTAAACTCGATGCCTGATCCCTTCCTCGCTTACGCATGGCCTAAACTCGATGATACTCAATCGCATACTCGATTCATAATCATTTCCTTGATCATGCTTGGCTTTTAACGATGCTCACGTAGTATTTACTCGATGCTCGCCCACCATTTTCACGGCCAAAACATAAAAAAACCCGAGAGCCAAGTCTCCAATACTTTAGCATTTTTCCTTTTTCATTTCCTTACCCTTTACCCATTTCACTATAATTCCACATTAACTTAAATATTAAACCTCTCATTTTACTAATCTCAACAATAAACATATTTAAATAGGGAAAGTAGGCTTCGGGTTTCACAGGGCCAAAAGTAATCACTCTGGAGGACTTTTGCAATTGTTTTCTGTCCTCCGAAATGACCTTTGTACAGAGAATCATGGCATTCAAATAAGATGCTTTGCACTTTGACCTCGAGGACACACTGATGCATAATGGAATTTGGGCCTTGCTTGTAAAGAAACGGTTCATCCCAAAAGTAGAACTTGCAATCATGCATAATTCGTTTCCTTTGTTGGGCATTGATGTCTTCTGGGAACTATCTTGTGGTAAGGTAATTGACAATGTCAGTGTACCATGACTCCTTATCTTCAACTTTGAGTAGACGTCATAAAAAAATGTGTCTTCAATTTTAGCCTGGCCTCACTGTATTACCTTATTCTCCAATCTTGATAGGTGGTCGACCACCTGGTTTTTAGTACCTTTTCTATCTTTGATTTCTAGATCAAATTCTTGTACCAGTAATACCAAGTGAAAGAGCCTGGGTTTCACGTCCTTTTTGTCCATCAAGAACTTTATAGCAGAGTGATCAGTGTAAATAGTTGCTGATGTGCCAACCAAGTAAGCTCTAAATTTCTCAATAGCAAACACTACCGCTAGCATTTTCTTTTTAATGGTTGTGTAATGTTCTTGGGATTTTGTAAGTCTTTTTGACGCATAAGAAATCAGATGTATCAGGTTTCCCTACTTTTGGCCCAACATAGCTTCAATGCCACGTCGCTTGCATCGCACATTATAATGAAGGGTTGCGTCCAGTTCGAAGCTATTAATACCAACACTGTGGTTAACGCATACTTTAAGGTTTCAAATGCTTGGTGGAAATCTTCATCAAATATTTAAGGCCTGTTCAACTCTAAAAATGCACTCAGTGGACGTGCAATTTGGGAAAATCCTTTTACAAATCTTCTGTAAAAGCCTGCATGGCCTAGAAAGCTCCTCTAGGCCTTGGCATTCGCAGGTGCGGGCAATTTTTCAGTGACATCCATTTTATCTTCATCCACCTCCAATCCTACTTTTGACATCTTATGCCAAGAACAATGCCTTCTGTCACCATGAAGTGACATTTTTCCCAGTTAAGTACCAAGTTAGTTTCCTCACATCTAGCAAGGACTGCTTCTAAGTTGTTGAGGCAAGACTGGTAGGAATCTCCAAAAACTAAAAAGTCATTCATAAAAACTTCAACAGAGTGTTAAAAGATGTTAGAAAATATAGCCATCATGCATCTCTGAAAAATTTCAGGTGCATTGCATAGCCCAAAGGGAATTCATCAAAATGAAAACGTTCTAAAGGGGCATGTAAAAGTAGTTTTCTCTTGGACTTTAGGGGCGATTAAGATTTGATTGTAGCTAGAGTAGCCATTCAAGAAGTAATATAACTCTTTTCCAGCTAATCTATTGAGCATCTGATCAATGAAGGGAAGTAGGAAGTGGTCTTTCTTTGTTGACGCGTTCAGCTTCCTATAGTCCATGTAAATACGCCATATAGTAACAGTTTTGGATGGGATTAATTCGTTGTTGTTGTTGACTACTACAGTTGTGTCACTTTCCTTTGGCATGTATTAAACTGAACTCACCCAACTGCTATCAGAAATAGGGTAGATCACCGCTGCATCAAGCCATTTTATAGTTTCCTTTTTTACCACTTATTTCATTATGGGGTTGGGCCTGCATTGAGGCCGATCGATCTAGTTTTCCCTTCCTTCAATATTATTTTATGCATACAATAAGTTGGGCTAATTCCTCGAATATCAACTACTGTCCATCTGATTGCTCATGTATGCTTTTTCAATATTTGCAAAAGAAGTCGTTCATTAGATTGAAAAATGTAGCTAAAATTATGATAGGTAAAGTATTATTGTTTCTAATAAAAGAATATTTTAAGTGATCTAGAAGAGGTTTGAGGTCAAGCGTTGGCAGCTCCTTCAGAGGTGGGAGCATTGGTTTGGTCTGCCGCTCATCCAAACTTAGCGGCTTGAACTTTCTTATGTTTTCACTCAAAGCGTGGACCTCACAGACTTGGTCCACTTCTTGTTCCTCTTCCTCGAGCAGTTGAATTGAATTAATAGATTGACAGGGTTTTGTGTCATCTAGGAACTTTAATGCATTTAACACGTTAAATTTTACTTCTTGATTGTCCACGTGCATTGTGAGTTCCCCCTTTTGCACATCAATCAAAACTTTTCCAGTGGCTAGAAACGGGAGTCCATGAATGATTGGGGCATCCCTATCAGCTTCATAATCTAAAATAATGAAATTTGTCGAATATATGAACATGTCAACCTTTACTAAAACATTCTTAATCCTTCCTTCTAGACGCGTGATTGATCTATCAACGAGTTAAAGAGTTACCGTGGTAGGCTTATCTTCACTAATTTCAAGTTTCTTGAAAATAGAGAGGGGCATGAGAATAATATTGTCTTCTAAATCACATAACGCATGTCCCACGACTATCCCACCTATCGAGTAAGGAACAGTGAAACTGCTTGGATCTCTGTTTTTTTGAGAAATTTTATTATGGATCAATGTGTCGCATTCTTGTGTTAATACCACGGTTTCAAGCTCGCTAATCTTTCTCTTATTTGTCAAAACATCCTTCAAGAACTTTACATAACTAGGAATTTGTGCCAACACCTTGATGAGGGGGATGTTGATATGTAATTGTTTAAAAAACTCAAGGAAATGTTTGAATTGCTTCTCGTCATTCTTTCACTATAGGCTTTGGGGAAATGTTGCATTTAGATGCACCTCAGGTTCCCTTGTATCAGAAATGCTCGGTTGAGAATGACTGACAAAGCCAGATGCTCTTTCTTTTTGCTTTCTCTCAAATGTCGTTGTTGTTTGTGTTTCATGTTGAAGGATGAGGGTCATTTCTTAGGCTTCTCTTCTCTTCTACCAAATGTCTACCACTTCACAATATCACAAGGATGGCATTGCTCCTTGTCGTTATTACTTCCTGACGCTGCAGTATTACTAGGCAATACTCCATGCGGTCTATTCTTCAACTCGTTGGCAATCTACCTGACTTGCATCTCTAAGTTCCTAATTGATGATGTTTGGCTTTTCAACAATGCATCATTGAACTATATATTCCTTTAACAGATGTTCAAGCAGAGACAATGAGCTCAACGCATTGCCCCCTCTATTAAAGTTTTGATGCTGCGGTTTATTGTTGCGTAGGCTGGAATCCAATTGGCGGCCCCTGCCTATACTACTGATGTGTCTCAGAGTGATGCTAATCTTACTGGTGACTTCCCCAAGAAAAATTAGGATGGTTTTTCCATCCAAGATTATAGGTGTTTGAAAATGGATTTTTTTTTATGAAACAAATAGATTATGGGTTCTGTGGGTGATAATGGGCAGAAATACACGTTATTACAGTACTAATTTATTAAACAATAAAGGTTTGCGTTGATAAAATATGTTAGATTGCGTCCAAAAAGCATTAAGTACATAACATTGCGGTCGCATGCGTTCATCGCATAGAAACAATTAATTTTTGTATTTTTATGCAGAATATGCTTTGAAGCAAGGCGGAAAGTGCGATCACAAGAAATCAATGGTCGAGAACAGCATTACTGCAAGGCTTTGTGGTTATTTGTGCTCGCAAACATCTGCTCAAGAAGGATTGCCGCATAGAGCCGATGCAACTTGGTGGGCGCATCTGGGTGAAAGGTATAATTAATCACGATGGGACAGAAAGCTGATGACGGTCAAATCCGAATTATGTTGACAAGCCGCTAACGATAACAAGTACACTCAGCTTTTCGGTGACAAATATTTGGTGCATCAGTCATAGAATTAAAGTCATACCACCTTTCACCCCAAGACTCTATAAATACCGAAGGCAACCGTCAGAAAAGGAGTTCGAATACTTAGATAATTTCTATATAGTTAGAATAGCATTGTCCATAGTTTCTTTTTATATTAAGGCGGAGCAAGAGAAGGGAAGAGATGCTAGAAGATTGCTTAGGGCAACTTGAGAGAGAACCCAAAGGCGTAGAAAGCAGAGAGTGGGCCAACTCTCGCGAGAGCGAGACTATCTTTTGAACAAGAGTAGAAAAGATAGTGTAAAAGCCTGGGAAGCAAGAGATTGCTACCAGGCTCTTTATTCTTTTCTTGCATTGTTATTTTGTATTTTAGCTTTATATTTATACAATGGAAGTTCTTATTCTACATCTGTTCACTCTCTTAGCGCGTATGAGTAGCTAAACTTATCGAATGGGTTGAGAAGACTAAGCTAACATGACCTAAGATCTTCATCGCATGCAATTATCTTGTTTTATGTTATGCTCAACACCCCTCTAGAGCTACTCGAGAGAAAGTCTAAAGAAAGAATCTGAGACTTGAGAAAGCTAGGTTAGAATCTAAACTCGAGAGAGCAAGATTAGATTTGCATAAACAAGAGATAGAGACTTAGAGATAAACTCTGTTTGTCAACCTGCATCGCACGCACCCTAGAGATAGGTATGATATTATGTGGTTGCCTTATTTCTATGTGTGTCATTTTGTCATCGCATAAATAAGAATAGAGGCTTATGTGTAGGTCCTATAGACTGATCACATATATCGCATGCGTTCTAGCATTAGAAGCCGTAGCATTCGCATCGAGAGATGGTTTACTATTGTGTGTGTGTTGCATGATCGCATAACATGAACGCATCCTAGAAAATGTTAGCCGAAACCCTTCTCAACCCGTTCACCGCATACTCATCGCATCTTCCATTTTATTAACTCTTTTCGAAACTCTACCACATTTGTTTATTTTTATTACCGCAAATAACAAACCAAACAACTATTTGAGTTACCAGTTACCGCAAAGTTTCTTGAAAATTACCATCGCAAACTGTTTTTCCAAATCCCTGAGTTCGACCCTGGACTTACCAGGAAACTCAGTGGAGTTTATACTTGGATTCCACTGAGAAAGCTTGATTTCTCAACGCATTTCATCCATAATTCCACCTCATAAAATAATGCATCAAGTTTTTGGCGCCGTTGCCGGGGACTTCGGCAAATCAGTGTGCTAACGGTAATTTTCTTGATTTCTTTGCAGACTCTCAATCTCTTGTGAATTATGACCTGGAGATTGAGAGGACGTTCAGACGGATACTAAGAGACAACCACCACCAACAACAACCAGATAAAGATGATATGGCGGAGTAGCCTAGAAACGGAGCACCAAACGAATCCTCTATGATTTCTCTCCAGGAATCATGAGGCCTGCCCTTGATGGAAGCCGATTCGAAATGAAACCAGTGATGCTACAGATGATGCAGACTGCAGGACAATTCGGAGGACGACATGGCGAAGACCCACACGCCCACCTCCATAGCTTTATAGAAATCTACAACACTTTTGTGTTCCTGAACATCTCTGTCAAAGAAGATCGACTAACTCTGTTTCCATTTTCTCTGTATGATCAGGCAAGAAAATGGGCATATTCCCTCGAGCTGGGAGAGATCACTTCATGGGAACAGGTCGTAGAGAAGTTTATGAAGAAATATTTCCTACCTACTGAGAATGTTAGACGAAGGAAAGTAATAACTAATTTTGAACAAAATATGGGCGAATCGCTCAGTGATGCTTGGGCGAGGTTTAAAAGGTTGGTTAGGAACTATCCACAAAACGGATTGCTAGACTGCCTTCAGATGGAAATCTTTTATCACGGTTTAAATCCTGCTTCGTTGACCGCTATCAATGCAGCAGCCGCTGGCGGTCTACTAGAAAAAACGTATGATGAGGCTAAGAACATCTTGGATCACTTCTCTAAAAACCACGAGGATATGAGATAGAGTGATCAGAGATTGAGAATCAATGATAACGACGCGAACAATGGTGCTATTGCTTCACTTCAGAGTCAGATGACCGCAATGATGAACCTAATTCAAGGAATCGCAATCAATAGCCCAACACTGCAAAATGGGAAAGTAAACACAATTAATCAAAATGCGCTCAAGATGTGCGACTTACGGTGACGGACACGCAATGGAAGAATGCCCACAGAACCCACAGTCTATTTACTTTGTGAAAAATAATCCATTTTCTAATACTTATAACCTCGAGTGGAGAAACCACCCCAATTTTGCATGGAAGAATCAGCAGCAGAATTTCCAATCTGTGTCGCAAAAAGAACACCTAGATTCTTCCCGCGAAATAACGGTCAGACAAGCAGTCAAGCTAATAGCTCGCAACCGCCACAATCTTCCTCCTTGGAAATCCTGTTGAAGCATTATATCGAGAAAAATGAAACTATGCTTCAAAGCCAGCGTCCATCCGCAATCTGGAATTACAGATGGGTCAGATTGCGAGTGAGCTTAAGAACAGACCGCAAGGGGCCCTACTGAGTTCAACAGAACTCCCACGCAACCTGGGGGGATCAGGTAAAGAGCAATGTCAAGTCGTGACATTGTGGAGTGAAAAAACTGAGGGAGAAAGAAAGGAGCCTAGCCGGACTGCTCCCATTGCGTTGGAACCTGAGATTACGATGACTCAAGAAGAAAAAGGAGAAAAAGAAGTGATAGAACCAGAAGTTACGTCCACCTCAAAGCCAACAGAGAAGGGGACCGTGAAAATGCAGTTGCCACCTTTCCCGCAGAGACTCAGAAAGAAAAAGAATGACGAGGTACAGTACCAACGCTTCCTATCTATGTTAAAACAATTGCATATTAATATTCCATTCAGTGAAGCGATTGAGGAGATGCCTACATACACGAAGTTTTTGAAGGATATGGTAACCAAGAAAAGAGGCACTGGTAAGTTTGCTATGGTGGCTTTAACGCAGAGTTCAAAATCAATAATTCCACTAAAGATGAGCGATCTAGGGAGCTTTACTATACCTTGCTCCATTGGAGGACTGTACATCGGGCAAGCATTGTGTGACCTGGGAGCCGCATCAACTTGATGCCTCTGTCGATCTTTAAGCAGCTGAATGTGGGGCAACTTGTGCCCAGAACCGTGACTCTCCAACTTACAGATAGATCTATGGTGCATCCAGAGGGGAGGGTGAAGGATGTGCTGGTCACCATCGACAAATTCATCTTACCAGCCGAATTTATCATCTTAGATTACGAAGCCGACAAAGATGTGCCCATCATTCTAGGGCGACCATTTTTATCAACAACTCGTGCCCAGATTGATGTGCACAAAGGAGAGATCACTTTAAGCATAAACAGACAGAAGCTCAAGTTCAACATCATCCATGCAATGAAGTTTCCTGATGAAGAAGACCTGCATGAATCTAACGACGACCAGAATTTGACTGAAGAAGAAAAGCTTGACGAAGAAAATGAAGAAGAGGATGCAAGCGAATCCATTGCGACATGTAATGCGATCATAGAAAAAATAAACAAGGAAGTTGAAGTGATCACAGCCAAAGAAGAAAGAAAAACAATGCAACCGTCCTTAGTAGAACCACCAATAATGGAATTAAAGACCCTGCACTTGAACATTATCAACTTTGTAAGCCTACTTGGGTATTGAGCATTTATCTGTAAGAACTGAATTCCTTGCAATGGATAATTGTAACTCTTCAAAACGGAATCTTCTCAATTTTTTCTTACATTGAGTCAATCATTTATTTTATATATGCTTGGATATGGATAAGATATCGATTTTTTATCTGGATCCAGTTGGTTCGTTTGATTTGTGCTCGAGCCGAATGATAAAAAATTATCATGTCCGGTTCCTTGGGGGGATGGATCCATAATAATTCACCTATCCTAATAACAAAAAAACCAGATTTGAATGATCCTGTATTATTTCCTCTGAACTTAACGAAGACTAGGAGAAGGCGTTGATGAGCATTCTAAGTAAACATGTGTGAGCAATTGGATGGACGCTCGCAGACACTCGAGGAATTAGCCCCGCATACTATATGCACCAAATTCGTCTCGAAGACCACAAGGCAACGAACGAACATCAGTGCAGACTCAACCCTGCGATGAAAGAGGTCGTTAAAAAAGATATCATCAAGTGGTTAGATGCGGGCATTATTTATCCGATAGTAGATAGCATGTGGGTCAACCTCGTGCAGTGCATGCCAAAGAAGGGTGGCATGACGATAGTCCCGAACAAAAATAATGAGTTGATACCGCAAAGGACAGTCACCGGGTGGCGTATTTGCATGGACTACCCAAGCTGAATGCGGCAACGAAGAAAGATCATTTCCCTCTACCGTTCATCGACCAAATGCTAGATTGTCTAGTCGAAAATGAATTTTACTGCTTTCTAGATGGCTATGCCGGGTATAACTAGATTATGATTGCTCTAGAAGATTAGGACAAGACCACATTCACCTGCTCATATGGGACTTTTGCTTTTCGTCGCATGCCGTTCGACCTCTGTAATGCGCCAAGCACATCTGCATGACGACCATCTTTTCAGAATATCTTGAGGACTCTGTTGAAATCTTCATGGACGACTTCTCTGTCTATGGGCACACCTACGAAGTCTGTCTGGCCAACCTGAAGAAGATACTGAAAAGATGCAAGGAGACGAGTCTCGTTCTTAACTTGGAAAAATGCCATTTTGTGGTAAAAGAGGGCATTGTGCTAGGGCACAAGGTATCTTGGGACGGGTTGGAGTTGGATAAAGCAAAAATAGAAGAAATTGAAAAACTCCCACCTCCAACAAGTGTAAAGGCGGTAAGAAGTTTCTTGGGGCATGCAAGATTTTACAGACGCTTTGTCAATGACTTTTCAAAAATAGCACGACCGCTGAGTACATTGATGGAGGCTGACAGAAAATTTGATTTTCACGACAATTTCCTCAACGCATTCAGAATTTTGAAGGATGCACTGACAACCGCGTCCATGTTAATCACACCTGATTGGACACTTCCTTTTGAATTAATGTGCGATGCAAGCGGGTATGCGATGGGAGCAGCTCTGGCAAAGAAGAGGAAAACAATATTACATCCCATCGCATATGCGAGTAAGATGTTGAATCCTGCTCCGACTAACTACACCACCACAGAGAAAGAGCTACTTGCGGTAATTTTTGCGTTGGAAAAATTTAGAGCGTATTTGCTGGGAACAAAAGTACTCATCCACACTGATCATTCGGCGATAAAGTATTTAATGACAAAGAATGATGCGAAGCCGAGGTTGATCAGATGGGTTCTCCTCCTCCAAGAATTTGACATAGAAATAATTGATCGTAAGGGGACGGAGAACCAAGTTGCGGATCACTTATCCAGATTGAAAAATCTTGAGGTTGACCACAATGAGTCAGAGGTGAGTGCGGTGTTCCCAGATGAGCAGCTATTCCATATTGAAGAATTGCCATGGTATGCTGACATAGTTAACTATCTGGTTTGCGAGCAATTTCCAGAGGATTATATTGACCACCAGAAGATGAGGCTCAAGAACGAATGCAGATCATACGTTTGGGATGAGCCGAATCTATACAAAAGGGGGGTTGACCAGATTCTGCAACTATGCGTACCAAATGCTGCTCAACAACGCATCTTATCGCAATGTCATGACTCACCATATGGTGGGCACTTTGGAGGACAGCGCACCACAGCTAAAGTATTACAGAGTGGATTCTACTGCCCAACATTATTTAAGGATGCAGCTGACCACGTAATGAAGTGTGATCGGTGCCAATGCACAAGTAACATTTCATGGAAACATGCAATGCCTATGAACACCATCTTGGAACTTGAGTTGTTCAACATATAGGGTATCGACTTCATGGGATCATCCCCTCCATCGAATGGTAAAAATTATATTTTGTTAGTTGTCGACTACGTATCCAAGTGGGTAGAAGCTATGGCATGCGCTGCAAGTGATGCTGCGGTAGTCTCTAAATTCCTAAAGAAAAACATTTTCACTCGTTTTGGCACTCCACGTGCCATAATAAGTGATGAAGAGTCCCACTTTGTCAATCATACTGTCAAGGAACTACTGCGCAAATACAACATTCTCAACAAAGTAGCCACCGCATACCATCCACAGACGAATGGTCAGGCCGAGGTGTCCAATCGGGAGATCAAGCTGATATTTGAGAAGGTTGTAAGGCCTTCACGAAAAGATTGGGCAACAAAGCTCGACGATGCATTGTGGTCATAGCAGACTGCATTTAAAACACCCATAGGTATGTCCCCGTATGCGTTGGTATTTGGTAAGGCGTGTCATTTTCCTCTGGAGCTGGAATACAAAGCACTGTGGGCGGTGAAGAAGCTAAACTTTGACTTGAAGAAATCAAGAAAAGCAAGAAAACTTCAACTGGTCGAGTTGGAGGAATGGAGGATTAACGCATATAAGAACGCAAAGATTTACAAGGAGTGCGCAAAGCACTGGTATGACAAACATATATGCGGCAAAAACCTCCAAGTCGGGCAAAGGGTCTTACTATTCAACTCTCGATTATGGCTTTTCCCTGGGAAATTAAAGTCACGTTGGTTCGGACCATTCATAGTTAGAGAGGTATTCTCGAATGGCACGGTCGAATTATCTAATGACAACGAAACCAACATATTCAAAGTTAATGGGCAAAGAGTAAAAGTATATCACGGAGAAGGTTGGCATCGCCAAGTCGACTCCGTGGAACTGAGAAACTCTGAATAAGAAAGAAGTAGGTGGTCCCTGCACTATCAGACGATCGAACTTCATCAGGGACGCAAGTTTTTTGAAGTACCTATCGAAATCATGAAATCATCAACTTTTCTCTACTCTTCAAAATTTTCATTTCACTATATCTTTTCAATTCTTATTCTAAAAAAAAAGGTTGTGATAAAAGAGTTTGTTTTGTTTAATATTATTTGACCCTTTCAATGTTTTTCTTGCAATGATCGAGGCGAACGATTGCGGAGGCGCTACACGGAGAAGCAACTTATCTTATTCCATCACCGCAATCCATAAAAGATATATCGCCACAAAGAAGGATGCGTCAACAAATAATGCGGGTGACAGCGCAAATTTGGGGGTTGTATCTCTCATTCACTTTATTCAAAATTTTGCACTATCGCATCGCATTTTTAACTTTGAAGGTTTTATCACCACATCCTCTTTAATTACCACAATCATTTAACATTGATGAATTTAGTAAGTCGCTGCATGCTGTCTCTTTGCCAATTATGATTTCAATGATAAAACACATGCTTTTATTTTTTTCATTATACTAGAGTCAACTTAATCTTAGAAAAGTCAGCTCATGAAATATTTCTAGAAGTTAGTGGTCTGCTAGCTTTCTTTCAAACCCTCTTTACGTAGCTTCCTAAGAACATCGCATGACTTCTTTCAATCTTTTGGCAATGAGGACATTGCCGCATTTTAAATTTGGGGGTGAGGTATTTATTTTTCGACCTTGCTACTTTTAGCTCTACAAAAAAAAAATTAAGAATAACAACTCCACTGTCAACACAATGGGAAAACCCATGTTGATAAGAGTTAAGTTAAGAAAGGCACTTACCCGTAGTTGGATGTCCGCATGACACACGTGGGGGCAAGCCAAAACAAAAGTAAATCGACAAGATCAATGCATAAATAAATGATCGCAACTCCGCTGCCAAGTAGGTATGAGTTTAGTCTGAGGAAGAGTGCCTTGCTCGTAGTTGGATGTCCGCATGACACACGTGGGGGCAAGCCAAAACGAAGGTGAGGCACTTGGATCAGCGCAAGGTCAGAAAAAAAATAATAACAATGTAAAAAATATGCAAGGATAAAACTCATTTAACACGCCAGTGAAAAAAAGTTTTTTTTTTAAATAAATCATGCGATGTCCTGGAATCTAGTAAAGTTCTTTTGAAGGTTAAACTTGCGGTCCCTAGATCTTAGAAATATTTTAAGAGGAGACTTGAACAAGAATTGAGGAAATTTTGGTGTATAGGATTTGAATGAAGTATCCTTGAGAAATCTAGGAAAAGAGATTTGCGGTCGACTTTCTAAAGGAAATCTTTAGCTTATGCTTGAGGACAAGCATTGTTTAAATTTGGGGGTGTGATAACGGGCAGAAATGCACGTTATTCCAATGCTAAATTATTAAATAATGAAGGTTTGCGTTGATAAAATATGTTAGATTGCGTCCAAAAAACATTAAGTTCATAACATTTTGGTCGAATGCGTTCATCGCATAAAAACAGTTAATTTTTGTATTTTTATGCAAAATATGCTTTAAAGCAAGGCGGAAAGCACGATCACAGGAAATCAATGGTCAATCGCAGCATTACCATAAGGCTTTGCGGTTATTTGTGCTCGCAAACATCTACTCAAGAAGGATTGCCGCATAGAGTCGGTGCAACTTGGTGGGCGCATCTGGGTGAAAGGTATAATTAATCATGATGGGATAGAAAGTTGATGACGGTCGAATCCGAATTACGTTGACAAGCCGCTAATGATAACAAGTACACTCAGCTTTTCGGTGACAAATATTCGGCGCATCAATCAGAGAATTAAAGTCATCCCATCTGTGTAAGCATAAGAGAGAAGCCGCCTTTCACCCTGAAGGCTCTATAAATACCGAAGGCAACCTTTCGAAAAGAAGTTCGGATACTTAGATAATTTTCTCTATAGTTAAAATAGCCTTGTCCATAGTTTCCTTTTTATTTTAAGGCGGAACAAGAGAAGGGAAGAGATGTCGGAAGATCGCTTAGGGCAACTTGAGAGAGAACCCATAGGCACAGAAAGCAGAGAGCGGGCCGACTCTCACGAGAGCGAGACTATCTTTTTAACAAGAGTAGAAAAGACAGTGTAAAAGCCTAGGAAGCAATAGATTGCTACCAGGCTCTTTATTCTTTTCTTGCATTGTTATTTTGTATTTCAACTTTATATTTATACAATGGAAGTTCTTATTCTACATCTGTTCACTCTCTTAGCGCGTATGAGTAGCTAAAATTATCGAATGGGTTGAGAAGAACTAAGCTAACATGACCTAGGATCTTCATCGCATGTGATTATCTTGTTTTATGTTGTGCCCAACACCCCTTTAGAGCTACTTGAGAGAGGGTCTAAAGAAAGAACCTGAGACTTGAGAAAGCCAGGTTAGAATCTAGACTCGAAAGAGTAAGATTAGATCTGCATAAACAAGAGATAGAGACTTAGAGATAAGCTCTGTTTGTCAACCTGCATCGCACACATCCTAGAGATAGGTATGATATTATGTGGTCGCCTTATTTCTGTGTGTGTCATTTTGTCACCGTATAAATAAGAATAGAGGCTTATGTGTAGGTCCTATAGACCTATCGCATATATCGCATGCGTTCTAGCATTAGATGTCGTAGCATTCGCATCGAGAGATGGTTTACTATTGTGTGTGTGTTGCATGATCGCATAGCATGAACGCATCCTAGGAAGTGTTAGCCGAAACCCTTCTCAACCCGTTCACCGCATACTTATCGCATCTTCCATTTTATTAACTCTTTTCGAAACTCTGCCACACTTTTTTATTTTTATTACCGCAAACAACAAACCAAACAACTATTTGAGTTACCGGTTACCGTAAAGTTTCTTGAAAATTACCATCGCAAACTATTTTTCCAAATCCCTGAGTTCGACCTTGGACTTACCAGGAAACTCAGTGGAGTTTATACTTGGATTCCACTGAGAAAGCTTGATTGCTCAACGCATTTCCATCACCGCATTTCATCCATAATTCCACCTTATAAAATAACGCATCAGTGGGTAGTCACTATAGGAATGTGGCTCGCCAAAACCAACACAACTGACCATGGGTTATGCGAATGCATCCACCTGGTGTACACCCTGCGTTTGTGTTGCATTACTCATCGACGGATTTTTCAGCATGTTTGTCATCGTAGCCACTTATGCAGAAAGAATGGCCACTGCGTTGGTGTCAATCACATTCTGTGAACACCTTCTTCTGAAGTCGTAGGCATCATCAACCCATTCCGTGTTATGCTTGGCAACCCAATCTAAAATTTTCTTGGCCTCATTATCTAATTTATCCATGATACCGACTGTCGCGGCTACATCTGCTACCATTTAGGAAAGTTTGTTTAACCTTCCATAGAAAGTTTCCATTTAAACAATCAATGGTAGTCCATGGTTGGAAAATTCTTGAGCAACCCTTTAAATCCCTCCTATGTTGCGCTCGGTGTTTCAAACTCTCCTTGCTCGAAATTCATGATCTCTCGATGCCTCCTTACGTTGACAGTGGGAGGAAAATATTTTTACATGAATTTCTCCACCAACTTATCCTATGTTATCTCACCAGGCTCTAATGAGCTTGCCCATTGTTTGGTGTCATCACGGAGTGAGTAGGGAAACAAAGATAGTCTGATAGCTTCTTGCATGATTCCAAGAATCACGAATGAGTTGCAAGTTTCTAAGAAGCATTTCATATGGGTGATGACGGGCATAAATGTACGTCATTATAAGCCTCTTATTTAGAATTATGAGGGCTGTTAAGTAGAATATGTGGCGATTATACTAAGAATTCATGAGAAAACGAGCTTGCGTCGATCGATATTAAGAATCTCGGCTCACCCACTTATGCGCTATTATGTGTCCAATTGTTTATTTTGGTAGCAATCGCAAGAATCAATCGCATGTGGTGAATCTCGCCATCGCAGAGGTGTCGCATATGCGATCGCATACGCTCGATGCATGGATGTTGCAGCCATTAACTACATGCGTCCATCACATAGAGGTTGCGGCTACAAAGTATAACCATAATAAAGGGATGACCGCAAGAGTGGTGGAATTCAATGATACTCCGAAAACCAAGCATGAACACATACCTTGGGAGTATCAAAAGGTGATGTTGACATTTCACCTACCACACCGTTAGCAGCAGATATTCAGAGCAGGTTCATCATGCCATTAGCTGCAGAATTTCAGAAGAGGACCATTAATGCTATCGGTGATCAAGCTCTATAAATAGAAGCCTTAGAACCTAACTTCAAATCATCCAGGTTTCTACCTTCGGGAAGATCCTTGTGATCCAGAAGAAAGCGTGAGAATATATTCTTGAGAGTTTTTCATTCCTTCATTCAATCCAAATGACGACCGAAGCCTTCGCCGGAGCTAGATCTCGAGAGAGACTACTCCACCACCCATCCATGGCACCACCGGTAGCCTTGACACACATCTGATGGAAGCAAGATATTGCCTCCATCTGGCCCTCCATTTCTCTTCTATCTCTGTATTGTAATACATTGTGGCTTAAGAGATTAATACAGTTTATGATCAATGCATTTTTATATTTCTTTCGATTCCATCTTCATTTATCTCTTTTTATCATCCTTTACCTTCATTGCACAACTAAGTAAGAATGCTAGAGTATCGCATAGTTAATCATGTGGCATAGACATATGAAGCATGTAGCAAACCACCGAGAGGTGTGCGTTGCACGAGTGTTGTGAGAAAATCCTATTTGCTTAGTGAGAGGCTGTAGCAACGCTTGTCTATGAGTGGACGCAAGGCTTGTCTATGTGCTGATCAGCAGTATCTAACTTCCCGAGAGGGTAAGTAGTGGAACTCACTAAGCAAAGTAAGCAAGTGTTCCTATAGATAGGAATAATCTTATGTCAACCATGCTTTATGTGATTACCTTATCTTATGAGCGCATCATTCATCATTTAGGCATACTTGGGAGAGTAGTCTAAAAACCAAATCTAGACTTGGGAGAGCGGATTGGATCGCATAAGCAAGAATAAAGACTTAGGAATAAGCTCCGTTTGCTATTACACAGCGCATGCACCCCATGGATAGGATATAAAAGTATGCGATAAAAACTTGATGGGTTGGGAAATGTAGGTAAATAAATATGCATTTATTTTTCGTTCTCCATGCGTCGCTGGTCATGCATCAGATATGTAATATGCGTCTAAGAATGTATGCAATGACCATGCGTTCCTACCACAAGTTTTCTTGTGCTCTCGCCAAATATAACGAGATCGCAAGTTT
Source organism: Benincasa hispida (assembly GCF_027475165.1). Taxonomy (NCBI): domain Eukaryota; kingdom Viridiplantae; phylum Streptophyta; class Magnoliopsida; order Cucurbitales; family Cucurbitaceae; genus Benincasa; species Benincasa hispida. Next base: position 49,486,396 of record NC_143478.1, on the reverse strand, counting down.
CTCGGGTGATCCGAGGTCGAACTCAGGGACTTGTAGCTAAATGTCATGAAGTAATGTGTTTGTGGCGAAGAATAAAAGAATATTGAAGGTTATGGACTATGCACTACTCCTACTCCTAACTAACCGATTAAGCAGTGGAAGTATGACTATGAGAGATAGAGACACAAAAACTGTTAACGTGTAATAAAATGCATGGAAAAATAGATAAAATGGCGGGGATGACTTCACCGCAACACTAAGCTTGATCGCAAGGGTAACCCCAGCCAACGCAAGCTATGCGATTATGCTATACACACTTGACGAAGACGCATGCGATGTATATGCGATAGTGTCGAAAGGCCTTATTTCTAAGTCTCTGTTCTTGCTCACATGCTTTCACACATAAACAAGATGACCACATACCACCATATCCTAATTCTGGATGCATGCAATGTGACCGCATACTTTCATATCCTATCCATAGGGTGCATGCACTGTGTAATAGCAAACAGAGCTTATTTCTAAGTCTCCATTCTTGCTTATGCGATCAAATCCGCTCTCCCAAGTCTAGATTTGGTTTTTAGACTACTCTCCCAAGTATGCCTAAATGATGAATGATACGCTCATAAGACAAGATAATCACATAAAGCATGGTTGACATAAGATTATTCCTATCTCTAGGAACACTTGCTTACTTTGCTTAGTGAGTTCCACTACTTACCCTTCCGGGCAGTTAGCTACCGCTGATCAGCTCATAGACAAGCCTCGCGTCCGCTCATAGACAAGCGTTGCTACAGCCTCTCACTAAGCAAATAAGATTTTCTCACAATACTCGTCCAACGTACACCTCTCGGTGGTTTGCTACATGCTTCATATGTCTATGCCACATGATTAAGTATGTGATACTCTAGCAGTCTTACTTAGTTGTGCAATGAAGGTAAAGGATGATAAGAAGAGATAAATGAAGATGGAATCGAAGGAAATATAGAAATGCATTGATCACAAAATGTATTAATCTCTTAAGCTACAATGTAATACAATACAGAGATAGAAGATAAATGGAGGGCTAGATGGAGGCAATATCTTGCTTCCATCAGATGTGTGTTAAGGCTGCCGGTGGTGCCACGGATGGGCGGTGAAGTAGTCTCTCTCGAGATCTAGCTCCGGCAAAGGCTTCAATCGTCACTTGGAATGGATGAAGGAATGAAAAACTCTCAAGAATATCTTCTCACGCTTTCTTCTGGATCACAAAGATCTGCCCGAAGGCAGAAACCTGGATGATTTGAAGTTGGGCTCTAAGGCTTCTATTTATAGAGCTTGATCGTCGAAAGCATTAATGGTTCTTCTCTGAAATTCTGCAGTTAACGGCATGATGGACCTGCTCTGAATATCTGCTGCTAACGGTGTGGTAGGTGAAATGTCAACATCACCTTTTGATACTCCTGAGGTATGCGTTCATGCTTGGTTTCCAGAGTATCATCGCATTCCACCACCCTTGCGGTCATCCCTCTATTATGGTTATCTCTGTAGCCGCAAACTCTATACGTTGGATGCATGCGGTTAATGGCCTCAACATCCATGCGTCGAGCGTATGCGACGCCTTTGCAATGGTGAGATTCACCACATGAAATCGATTCCTACGTTTGCTACAAAAATAAACAATTGGACGCATAATAACGCATAAAAGTGGGTTAGCCAAGATTTTTAATGCCGATCGACGTAAGCTTGTTTTCTCATGAATTCTTAGTATAATCGCCGCATATTCTACTTAACAGTCTTCATAATTCTAAATAAAAGGCTTATAATGACGTACATTTCTGCCCGTCATCAATGGGCATGGAGATCCTTGCCGCAGGTGCCTCCAAATTGTTCTGCTGTCTGCGGCATTTGGAGCATAACTAATTTCATTTCAAACATCATCCGATTAGGCATTGGGTAGATGATCCCTGGTGAAAAGTCATATAGTGCTAGTGATGCATACTCACGCATTGGACGCATATTATTGTTCGCCATTAAGATCGAATTCAAAACAACATTTGGTAGTTGTTGATCAGAGTTCTTATTCATTTGGTCATTCACCATTTGTTGTTGTTGTTGTTGTTGTTGTTGTTATCGCTTTATCCTTTGACGACGATTCGATTTGTTTCTTCGTCTGAAGGTTCTTTCAACTTCAGGGTTGTATATGAGTTCAGGAGTACTTTCCCTACTTATAAAATGTTCACAAGTTAAGACTTAACTTGTAATACTCCTTTGATTGAAAGTTTCTGCAAAAGATACAAAAGCAAAATTCTGGTTAGCTTAGTTGCTAGAGTCCCCAACAACGGTGTCAAAAACTTGTTCGCCCATAATTTATGTTCTTAACGTGCTTAAAATGATGGAGAAGAATGGTGATGAACGAATATGAGGAATGTAGATGGATGAAAGAGTGATTTCTCTCTAAGTAAGAGAATTAGGGGATGCATTGGTAGTGGATGCGTGCACACCTTGTGGATGCGTACAAGGTCTCTCAAGTAAGACCCAAGTATAAATCTAACTCAAGTTTCCTGGTAAGTCCAGGGTCGAATGCATGGACTCTAGAATGTACTAACGCAGGGTTTGTTTTCGAGTCTAATGCAAAGATGTCCTAATTAACTGAGATACGATTGTTATTTACACTCAACTAATGCCACCCATGCAAGAAAAATTAGAAGTTCAGAGGGAGAAGGGGATTTATGGATGAATGGTTCTAAATGTAAGTGGTATGTGTTGATTTCTTAGCAAGTTTAACAAGTTTATGTGAGCTTAATGAAGATGAGATGATGATGATACAGATGCTTGTTCACAATCTAAATGTATGTGCTATGCATTAGAAATTCTATTCTTTTGTTCAAGCTAAGTTCAACATTTCTCAATGCGAATGCAATACATAATCCTATCTATATGTTGCATGTGTTGATTACAAAGAATAGATAAAAGACCTGAGCAATTCTATCTCTAAAATTTCCTTACGCCTTAACTTAATGCGTTCAATAGTTAAATTTCTCTCTCAAGTGACTTAACTACTTAATCATTTTAATCAACTGAGTAGGAAGACTTAAGCAACAGATTTCATGCTCTCATTAAGTAAGAAAATTCACTAACACAGACATATTTGAGAGTAAACAGATGAAGAAGTGATGAATGGGTGAAAGTGAGATTGAATTACAGATATTGATACAAACAATCTTGGTTCAAATAAATGGAATAGTAATGGAAATGCAATGTACAAAGGAATAAGTCAAGCTGCAGAGTTCGATCTCTTCTCTTCTTTGGCTTCTTTTAATGCTTGCTACAACCAATTTGGTGGAGGAGTTGAGGAAGATAACTCTCTCGAACTGTTCTCTGGCCAGCACCTCTTGATCAACGGTGAAATGATGCTCTTCCCTCCTACTTCTTGGTTGCAACGACAGAGAGTTTCTAACTACAGAAACTTCTAACTGTTTTATGTGCACAATGACTAGCTAACTATCTAACTTTTAATTATGTAGGTGGCTTTCCCTTTATATTCAATTCTCTCAGCTACCTTTATTAGCTTTCCCTAGGATAACTGCCTGCCACTTATGATATGCTCAGACGACGTTAGTCAAAAGCTTATGCTTGCAAGTGATGATTTGACACAAAATGCACGAATCAACTGTATCTTTCACGCGTCGAACAAACTCGGATGCATACCCTTGTATTGGCCTTCACTGCAACACTTGGTAAATTTATGATTCCTACATTGAAATGCGTTAGTAAAGCAACTTTTTACTAAAAATGATACTTTTGTATGGGTTTGCTATATATATAAAATTTCAAGCGTTTTTCTCTACAATGAGTGTGTTTACATCATTAAAGAGACTAATTATTCCAACTTTGAGAGAACAATAACTTGTATTTCTATAAGTTATCAACTTACTATCTACGAGCTTTAAGGCACAAAACCCAATAAAGGGAGGCAGACTCGCCACCTGTTACAAAAGGCGTTCCTGCTCGTTTTTCCTCTGTTCTACTAGGGTTTTTGTCCACGCCACCACCGTCATATGAAGGTTTGTTGCTGCTGTGGTCCGTTCCTCAAACTCGTGGAACCTCAGTTTTCCACTATGGGTTTCAACCTTTTTGGTTTCATTCGTGGATCTATCTCTCATGCCCGTTCATATTCGTCATTCATAAACCTTCTATTTTTAGATCTGCACATGGGATTGCCTCTAATTCACTGTGAGTTTCTCCAATTTGCTGCCCATTTGATCTACCCGAATGTCGTGCCCACACATGCTTTAACACAAATTAGTTTAATCGCATCTTTCCTTGGTCTGTCGCCTGTCTCACGTGCAGATTTGTTAGTTGACCTGCTCTCTTGTGTCTCAGCCCATCCGTCATTGTTGCTTTGCTCTATGCACGTCACGTCCACCATGCGGTTTTCTTCTACTAGATCTATGTTGACTGTCCCGATCTCCCTTCACCTATTTTTGTCAATCCATGGAGATCTGGTGTCGTTCGTCGGTTTTGTTCGTGATCTGTGGTCAATGGGTTTCGTCCGCCTTTTCTTTGGTTCCGTGAAATAAGATCGATTACTTAGACCAGTTCAATTTAGTGCCCAATCTAGTTCAATTCAGTCAGAGCAAACAATTTTGGTTAAGTCTGATTTGGTTTACTTCAGTTCAATTTGTTTTTGGTTCACTCAGTTGGTTTGGTCAAAGTTGGTCCAATTTGATTTATTCTCAATTATGGAAAATCCATTTGTGTACAGATTTTGTGGATCTTTGTTTGCGACCCAGAAGTTCTTGTTCCGTTCTTCAGAGGCTTTGTTTTAGATATCTCTATCAGGATCTTTGTTTCCAACCCAAAAGTTCTTGATTCAGTTTTTTGCGGGTTTTTGTTTTCAGCCTACAAGTTCTTCGTATCGTTAATTCTTCATGGTTTTTCTTTTGTTTCTAGTCTAGTATTGCTGATAATTCTACTGATATGTTCACCATATCGGTTCCACATAACAAGTTCCAAAATTTCTTGGACTTGCTAAATTTTTTGAATTGTTAATGGTCCCTTCTGAGACACTCTGAGGCATGAGGGAGAAGTCTAAGTACGTCTGGCAATGTTGTTTATGTTACATCCGATACATCTGTTATCTATATGAGAATTCAAGTCAAGGTGGTGATTTGTTGAAATTCTTTGAATCCTAAACCTAATTAGAATTTGTATTTGATATATTTAGTTATTGATTTTTTCCTTCTCCACTTAGGATTTAGAGAAACGCACTATATAAACTCTCTAATCCAATAGGCATCATTCATTATGTTTTCTGTAACATTCTCTCTAGTAAAATTGTTCTCCCTCTGCTCTATGGACGTATAGCTAATACACTAGTGAATCACATAAATTTGAGTGTCGATTCTCTATTTTTTTAACATTCTTTTGTATTCTTTAATTGTCTATTTTGTTAAAAGAAAATAAAAAGACATCGTTAGATTAACTTAAAAAAAACTTTTTTTTAACTAATAATAACAAAAAAAAAAAACATAATATCCTATCATGATATGATGTCGGATGTTTTTTCTCCACTATGCTGGCCCACTCCCAACAATAATTCATGAATATGTGTGTAATGATCTTTTTTTATTTATTTGTTTAATTAAAAATTTAGGACTAATAATACTAAGTATAAAAAATTAAATATTAATTAAACCTATGATTTTACATAAAACATTTTTAAATATAAAAAAATACAAAAGAATGTTAAAATATATATTATCTTTCATCTCCCCATTTTTAACTTCCAATTCTAAAAGCTTTTCTACATTCAATAAGTCTCAAATTCCATTTTTAATAATGAACATCCCTTCCTACGCCGGGCTTGTTCAACATTTGTATGTTTACTATTAATTTCAGAAGTTCTAACTTTATGAGTCAATAATTAAATTTGAGCTGTGTTTTCTGTATCAAATTTAGTGTAAATACGTATATGTTTTTGTTAATTGAAGAGATGTTTTTTTTCTTTTTTTTTTTTAATTGACGAGTTAAAACTTGTGTATTAAATTTTTAGATCTAAAATTTTAATCTAAATATATTTTCTTGCAACACTCTCAAAACACACAATAACATATATAACATTTTCAATCTTTTTTTTTTTCCCTCTATTTTTTCATATGTATCTCCTTTCCTCTTCCAAATTGAGCTTTTAGCTAAAATACAATGTTTTAGTTGAGTTATGTATCTTGAAGGGTCATACCAAAGAATATGGTTTGTTGTACGAGTGTTTGATATAAAGAAATATTATATACATACTCCTTAAAGAGAGCGAGATACTTGTGTTTCAATCTAATTATTTATATATTTGTTTTTGAATATTTATTTCAATTTCATATTTAACAAGAAAATGACAAGAACTATATTATAATAACATCTATTACATCATTTAAAAATAATTTATGATATAGATATGAGAACATTTTTAAGGGTCATGATTTAGAACTAGACGTACGTTAAATTAATAATAAAACAAGAAATATTGAGGAAAGATGAAAAGGAGGAAGAGAGAGCAAAAAAAACAATGGAAAATATTATTTAAGTTTCTTTACTAGATCTAAAATTGTTTTTTTAAGTTTTTTTTTTTTTGGTACAATCAGTCGATGGGAGAATCGAACGTCTCCCTTTAAAGTTGATAGTATATAAAAGAAAAACATTATTTGGTTGAAACTTAAAGTTCAAAGGATATCATAATAGTATTCTAGCCTAAAAATTTTAGAGTAACGTATCTTGTATATTTAAATTTGGTTAGGATTGACATTCTAACTATTTAAAAATCTGTTTTTTAAGTGTAATTTTTGTTTATGTATTTAGAAAGTCAATCCAAACATACCCTTCATCTAAAATATAAAGTTTAATTGATAGAATTGCTATCAAAGATGAAAAAGAGAATAAGGAATGTATATAGTGATATTATTTTATCATTTATACATAGCTTAGTAAATAAAATATCAATTATCATCTCAAAGTTTCATGCTAGAGTAATAATCACTTAAGACTATTATAATCATTTCTTGTTACAATAAATACTATTTTGTAGTCCCCAATAAGTTACTGTCAACACTATTTTAAAACCCCCATTTGTTACGGTATTCCCTATTTGCTATAGTTTTTACTATTTTACATTCATTATTTTTTTATTTTTTGTTACAATGTTTACTATTTCCTTCCCAAACTAAAATAATTTGCATCTCAAATACATACTATCATAACCCAAATTAAAATAATCTACATCCTAAACACAAACTATTATAACCTAAATATAATAACCTTCGGACTATAATAACCAACTTCTTGCCCTAAATTCTCTCTAAAAATATCTACTCCACAATTGTTGCACTAAAACAAATGGATTTGAACACGACTCAACAGATAAAGATATATATCAATTATCATATTGCTAAAGTTAATGGTTTTGATCTCTCTACATTTTCGAGTTGTTAAATTAAAGAGAATAGAAAAACAATATAAAATTTTTCAGGGAGAGTAAATTTTATGTGGTTGACAGAAGAAAAAAGAGCACAAAAGCTGCTCAAACACAAGTTCTCTCTTGGGCATGATAAGTTGTGCTCTCTATCTTCTGTCAACCAATCAAAAACTTAAATTCCCTTCAAAATTCATATATATATATATATATATATATATATATATATATATATATATGCACATGACGAAATATTGTGAATAAAATGAATAATAGAGAGTGATAAAAAGATAATTTATATTACCAGCTGAGCTTTATCTTCTCAAGGTTTTGAATGGAAAGATGATGAAGATAAGAAGAGAGAAGTTTGTTGTTTTTTTTTTTTCTTTCTTTTGGCAAGAGAGAGAGAAGCCAAAGAAGAATTTTGAACCAAACCCACTTCTTCAAATATTTTGAAACACAAGTACTTCAACAAAGTCAACAAATTGTTTGTTCTCAATGAAATTACACTTTCATCCTCTCTTTTCCCTTTTTTATTTTAAATTTTACCTTTTGATCTATCCTATCCCCTAATTTTTTTTTTCCTTTTGAGGAAATTGATCTTTTCTATCTTTTTGTGTCTTGTAGGGGTTAGTTTCTTTGTAATATTAAAAGAAGTTGACTCGATTTAGTTCGCTTTGGAAGTCAATTGAAATCAAATAGATACATACTTCGAGTGTGAAAATGTTTAAAAAATAGATTTCATCATTTTGATTATTTGTTGTTGTAAAAATGAAATAGTTCAACTTAAAAATAAAGATGAGAGAATAAATAGTTATAATTAATTATTTGATTGAATTAAACATGTTTTTATTTTTTTACTTAACAAAATGAACCAAAATATTTACAAATATGACAAAATATCATTGATAGATGTTGATAAACATTGATAGACTATTATCATCTATCATTATTAGGATGTTGATAGACACTAGGATGTTGATAGACACTAATAAATGTTTATCAGTGACTATTACCGTCTATAGACTATGAAATTTTACTATATTTGTAAATATTTTCAGCAATTTTGCTATTTAAAATAATTTTTCATATATTTATGTAATTAGTTGTAAAAAATGTGTTTTTCCCCTTCTTTATTTCCTTCCTCCATCTCCTAGTGAAGTTTTGTTTTTTCTTGAAAATTCACTGGCTTTTGAAATATATATATATATATATTAATTTTATTGATTGTACACCACTTCCAAAACTTTGGAAAAGATTTTTTCAAGAAATAATGTCCCTCGAGCAAAATTTTCAAAAAGGATGTGGTTAGTTCAAATAATTTTAGAGGAAAATCAGTATCAAATAACATACCTAAGACTTTAAAATATAAATGTGAAATGAATAGCTATATTCTGAAGGTTAAAACATGTGTTCTCCATTAAAAAGGTAAAAGTTCAAATCATGAAATGGAAAAAAATTCCTTTATTATATCAAAAGAAAAAGCTTAAAAGTAAGATAAAATTCATCTTTTATGTTTTTTTTCCAAAAAAATCCTAAAAATTGTTATATACTTAGTAAAGATTCAATAAAAACATTAAAAATAATAATAATAATAATAAATACACTACCCCACGGTAAAAAGGCTAAAACTGCTTAACAACTTTTCATCCCAGCATTGGAGCGAGGAGCTCAAATTAGTGTTGGATTTTTGCTAACATATTAGAAGTGCAATTTATTCCATATCGATTAAGTTGAAGAATAAGGATGGGCTCCAAGCCTATATAAAGAGTCTATATCTCTAGTTTCAAGTCATCCCAATTAGAAATACTTTAAGTTTAGTGTCCGAACTCTAATTAAATTTCATTTGTATTCTCGAGTTGGAGTGTGGAAAAAAGATGTGAGTAGTCAAAAGATTTGAGAGAGTGCTCTTGTGATTAGGATCGGGATGAGAATTGTTTTGTATGATTGTAATAATATTTCACATAGTGGATTTCCTTTTGGTGGACCGTGATTTTAATTTTTCACATAGTAAATTTCTTTCTAGTGGGTCGTGGTTTTTCTCCGATTTGGGAGTTTCCCATGTAAATTCTAATGTTTCCAGTTTTATTGCTTTCTTTTGATTTCTCTATTATTTTTCTACTTATTCCTGCAGTAGAAATTGGAGGTTTTTTTTCCCAACAAGTGGTATCAGAGCATCAGGTTTGTAGTTTCTTGAATGTTCGAGTATGCTCTGTGGTTGCAACTTTGCCTGAGCTTCCACATCAGAAAGGAATTTTTGAAACGAGTTGTAATATTGTAAATAATGTGGGTCGTTCACTATTTGCTGATTTGCTAGGAAGGGAAGCAAATATGTCAAGCTTTATGAGTTTAGTAAAGTTTGATGTAGAGAAATATGATAGAGGATTAGCTTCGGCTTGTGGCAAGTGCAAATCAAGGATGTGTCGTTACAAGTTGGGTTAAACAAGTGCAAGTTAAGTGATATATTGGGATTAGTGTCCTAAATCTCTCTTGTATTCTTTTAGTTTGTAAACTTTGTATAAACAAATTGTTATTATTAAAATAATTGTTATTTTATGAGCATACACTCAATCCAATAAACAAAAATCCTACGTTATTTTATGTAATTTAAACATGTATATAAAGACATACAAGTGGATCATGTTTAAATGATAACCTAAATGGTTTGTAGTACATGGATAAAGTTGGGTACCTTATCCTAGTGACACTACGGATATGACCCGCTTTCTAGAAGTTACAAGTGTTGTAAAGTGCTGCAAATTTTCTGATCCTGATCATTCATGTGGAGACATGTGAGTAGGGGTATCTTATACAAAGAGTTTGTATAAGACCGGACCAGAAAATGATTAATCTCATTATATAATGCCATTAATAATAGAGACTTACATTTCTCCAGGATGACCATAGGTGACATGACCTGAATCTTGAGTGAGTTGTGAACTCCTGCCTATAAAGGCAGTCCTTTGTTTTGCATGGGAGAGAGTGGGCAGATCATCGATTCAATATGCCTACAATTTCGGGGATTCATCCGATTGGGGAGCTAGGAATATAGCTACACAATATGAAATTCACTCCTTCTCTGATGTCGGGGTAAGTAGATAAATTGCTCCTTTAACGGTTGATTCCAAGGCTTAAACAATGTGACCAAACCCACTCTTGGCCCAATAGGGATTTGATCATAGTTGGATTAAGACTTATTGTTCATTAGAGGGATTAGTAGTACATAAGGAGTTAGATGTAACTACAGAAGCAAAATGATAATTCTCATTAGTTGTGCTTACTAGCAATTTGTGAAAGGTCATCACACACTGTTGACTGGTTATATCCAATGGATACATAAATATATCTGTGAATAGTGCAACTATCGATCTTTAATAGAGTGACTGGCAGTTAATGGATATTGAATAATTTAATTAAAAGAGTTTAATTAATTGTTCAAATACCATTGGAGTTTCAATTTATAGGTCCATAAGGTCCTCTCTGTAGCTCAATAGGGATTATTGAAAATTAATTTTGGATTAATTTGGATTGTTCAAATTAATGAGGGAATTAATTATATATGATATAATTAATTACATTAACAATATGCGATATAATTGATATAATGTATATGATACATTATAAAGTTTATTTTGAGAGGAATTAAATATTTAAATTTGATTCAAATACTAATTCTATTGATGAGATTCATATAATTAAAATTACTATAAATTTGATTTATACTAAATATCATGAATGATTGAGAGAAATAAAAACTATAGGTTATATTGTATTTGATACAATATAAAAAACTATAGATTATGTGTTATAATTGATATAACATATGGTATAATATATATATTATATAATAAAGTGGTTGTTATATAATTATATAATCTTTAATCAAATTAAATAGTTTTAATTTAATTAAGGTGGTGGCCATTTGGGATTTCAGTTTTTGGAGATCGAGTTCCAGACGAAGAGTTCGTGATTAGATCAAGGGAATAAGCGAGGAAGTTGTTCTTCAAGGGTAAGGTTTTAATTCTTCCCTTATTCCTTATAGAGAAGAGTGTTGTAATTTTCTTGTTTAAATGCATAATTATGTTCTGTAAATTTTGATTATGTGCACAAATCGAAATTGGGACGATCCCGCTTCCGCTACGAAACTTTACTGATCCTTCAATTGGTATCAGAGCGAGGTTTTTGTTTCTCAATTTTATTTTATTTCAGCATTGTTTTTACAGAATTATAGTGGGTGTTGCATTATGTATTTTTCTTCATGTTGATGATGAATGGATGAATGTGGTTTGAGATTTATGGGTGTATTCGAGATTAGGATTTAGATTTACAGCTCTCTTTACAAATTTTATTTGTAAAAGCCCTTTGTTTTTTAGTATTAATTGCAAAGAGTCTGTAAATTCATAGTCTTGAGTCGTTTGTGCGATTTTATGGTATTTTCAAGAGAAATTGAGGCCCAAACCAGAGAAGAATCAAAGGTTTTCGTGTCTGTACAGTGGCTACTGTACAGTAGCATTGCAACGCTGTGCCCTAGCGTTTTAACGCTGCGAAGGGCGGACAGAAAATTTTTTATTCGTAGCATTGCAACGTTAGGTCATAGCATTGCAATGCTCCAAGATGGAAAAAATTGACCGGTTTGTGCGCAGTACAATTCGTGGATCAGCTGGTTCGCATCCGGTTCACTTGTTTTGAGCGGTTCGTGGGCAGTTTGGGTGCTGGGCGGTCCAGTTCGTGCGGTTTAAAATCTGGTTCACCTATATTGAACCAGTTTGGCTATTATTTATGTAATAGTTAGTTTTTTATTAATTAAGTTAATAGAAATGTTATATTAATTTAATAAATTGTTGTTTAAATTATGCATTTGATGTATAGTTTAATTTTAATTATATATGTCATAATGTATGCCATATAGTAAAATCCCACCATAGGTGTTATACATCGTTTATATTATAAATGTTATAATATATAGTTGCATGATTTATTTTATAGCATGCTCATGCATCATATAATATAAGTATTATACTATATGTTTGCATGCATAATAATACATCATTTATATTATAAGAGTTATAACACATCATTCATATGTATGAATGTTATTTTATTTTATTACTTTAGTATATAAGTGTTATGTACATTTAGTAATGAAATGGGAATTGCATGATGCATGACACTACTTTAGATAATCTTATAATTGTTATAATTTTATTAAGTACATCATTTGATGCAATGTATGGTTTTAATTTGTTTCATTTATTTGATAATTGTTATATTTAAATGAAATTAGAAACTAATCAATAATTCAGAATTTCATGCAAACTTAGGTTAAAATCATTTTTTTAAATAGTTTTAAAATATGATTCACATAGACCTAAGATCACAAAATTTCTAATGAGATTAAAAATTAGTTTAATAAGATTAAATTGGTTTTAATAAAAGATCAAATTTTTAGCAAACGTATCTATAAGGGACCTTTTGTATAAGGCTAGTTCTGTCTAGGCTGAGGTATTTAAGTTGACGGAAACAGAACAACCCTACCTAGGAACTGACTTGGAAAGGTGAATTAGATAGATTTGCTACAAGCAGCAATTATTGATTAAAGTTTGCTAAAATGTTTAACGAACATCAATAAAAAAAAATGTTTAACTATCCAAAGTAAGTGTTATTGCTAGGAAAATTTAAACAAAGTAAGTGTTATTTCTATTAATTTAATTCATAAAAAAACTAATTATTACATAAATAATAGCCAAACTGGTTCAATACAGGTGAACTAGATTTTAAACCGCACGAACTGGATCGCCCAGCACCCAAATTGACCACGAACCGCTCAAAACAAGTGAACCGGACGCGAACCAGCTGATCCACGAATTGTACCGCGCACAAACCGGTCAATTTTTTCCATCTTGGAGCATTGCAATGCTGTGACCTAACGTTGCAATGCTACGAATAAAAAATTTTATGTCCGCCCTTCGCAGCGTTAAAACGCTAGGGCACAGCATTGCAATGCTACTGTACAGTAGCCACTATACAGACACGAAAACTTTTTGGGGGTATGCAGTACAGACTGTAGTATTTATTCTAAACATTATTCCTTCAAAATGTGTTTCAGAAACACCATATGAATTATGGAAAGGACGCACAACTAGTTTACATCATTTCCGTATCTGGGGTTGTCCAGCACATGTGTCGGTACAAAATCCTAAGAAATTGGAAACACGTTCGAAATTATGCCTTTTTGTAGGATACCCCAAAGAAACAAAATGAAGATTGTTTTATGATCCCCAAGAAGACAAAGTATTCGTATTGAAAAATGCTACCTTCTTAGAAGAAGATCATATTAAAAATTATCTACCTAACAGTAAACTAATATTGCGAGAAATGACCAAAGATGCTACAGAAATATCAACAAGAGATGTTGATCAAGGGTACATCAACAATTATTGTTATCCCGTCACATCCATCCCAAGAGTTGAGTATGCCTCGACGTAGTGGGCGGGTTATTCAACAACCTGAACGCTATATGGGTTTAACAAAAACTCAAAACATCATACAGGATGATGGTTTAGAGGATCCATTAACCTTTAAACAGGAATGGAAGATGTTGACAGGGAATAATGGATAAAAGCCATGGACATTGAAATGGAGTCTATGTACTTCAACTCTATCTGAGAAATTGTAGATCAACCACATGGGGTTAAACCTATAGGTTGCAAATGGATCTACAAGAGGAAACGAGACCAAACTGGCAAGGTGCAATCCTATAAAGCCAGATTCGTGGCAAAAGGTTTTACCCAAAGAGAAGGGGGTTGATTATGAAGAAACTTTTTCTCCTATTGCCATGATAAAATCAATTAGAATACTTTTTTCCATTGTCACATATTATTACTATGAAATATGGCAAATGGATGTCAAGACAGCTTTTCTAAACGGCTATCTTGATGAAAGTATTTTTATGTCTCAACCAGAAGGGTTCATCGAATAAGGACAGGAACAGAAAGTTTGTAAGCTTAAATGATCCATTTATGGATTGAAACAAGCATCAAGATGCTGGAATATAAGGTTTGATACTACGATCAAATCTTGTGGTTTTGAACAGAATGTTGACGAACCTTGTGTATACAAGAAAATAGCCAACAAGACTGTATCATTCTTAGTTCTTTATGTTTATGATATCTTGCTCATTGCGAATGAGAGAAGCTTCCTTGCTAATGTAAAGAGATTGTTAGCAACACAATTCCAAATGAAAGATTTGTGTGATGCTCAATACGTTTTAGGAATACAGATCTTTCATAATCGAAAGAATAGAACTCTAGCACTATCTCAGGCATCTAATATTGACAACATGTTGTCAAAATATAATATGCAAAATTCCAAAAGAGGTATGTTACCTTTTAGACATGGAATTCATTTGTTAAAGAAACAATGTCCTAAGACACCTCAAGATGTTGAGGAAATGACAAGAATTCCATACGCATCTGCAGTTGGGAGTTTGATGTATGCAATGTTATGTACACACCCAGACATATGCTTTGCAGTTGGAATCGTCAGCAGGTTTCAATCCAATCCAGGACACAGTCATTGGATTGTTGTCAAAAAAATCCTCAAGTATTTAAGGAGAATGAGGGGCTATATGCTTGTGTATGGACCTAAGAATTTGATCCTCACAGGATACACTGATTTTGATTTCTAGACTAACGTAGATTCAAGGAAATTTATATCAGAATCAGTTTTCACTTTTAATGGAGGAGCTATAATTTGGAGAAGTATTAAGCAAAGTTGTATCGCTGACTCCACAATGGAAGCAGAATACGTGGCTGCATGTGAAGCTGCTAAAGAAGCAGTTTGGCTACGCAAATTCTTAGTTGATTTGGAAGTAGTTCCAGATATGCACCTACTTGTCACACTGTATTGTGACAATAGTGGTGTCGTTGCCAACTCGAAAGAACTAAGGAGTCACAAGCATGGAAAACATATTGAGACAAAGTACCATCTCATCAGAGAGATAGTATACCGAGGAGATGTGATCATCACAAAGATAGCCTCTTAAGACAACCTTGCTGATCCATTTACAAAGGCCCTCTCGGCTAAAGTGTTCGAGGGTCACCTACTTGGTCTAGGACTCTGACCGATGTAATCTAGGGCAAGTGGGAGAATAATGATATTAAAGATGCACTATTTTATTATATTTTCCCTTTATGTTTCTCAACATTGTATTGTATATATTTGTTCTCACTGGAGTTTTAGTCTAAGTGGGAGATTGTTGAAAATGTCCTAGAACTCGCAGTTCGTGTTAAACATTCTATTTATCAATAAAATATTATTGAGTAATTTATTCAATAAAGTTGTTGATTTTGCATTTTATTATGAAAATCCAATAAAAATATCTATGACTATAGTGTGAATACTTTAACTTTATGTGGTGACATAAACAGGATCAAGTTAATAGTATATAGTCTAAATGGTCAAATAAGTATATGGATAAAATTGAGTATCTCATCCTAGTAACACTATTGGATGCAGCCCATTTTTGTAGGCAATACAAATGATGAGATCCACAAATCATTCATGTAGAGACATATGAGTGGGAGCATCCTATGCAATGAGTTTGCATATAGACTGGACCACAAAATAGTCGCTTTTCTTTATAACGACTGTTTACGGTTAAAACTCAATATTTCATTTTAAGTAACCTAGGATAACTCGATCTTAATCCTGAGCTAGCTATGAACTCCTATTTGTTCGGGATTATCCTTTGATCTGCATAGGTGAGAGTAGTCCAACAACACTACTCAATAAGCCTTCCATTTTAGGAATAAGATCGAATGAATAGCTGGGGACATAGCTCTCCAAGATGGAATTCACTCTTACCCGATTTAGGGTTAGCAGATAGGTTGTTCTCTTAAGTACTGATTCCAGGTCTTGAACAATCGAGGCCCCGCCTTCTCAAGATAGAGAAAGGACATGATTCATAAGTAATATGAATCAAATTGTTCATTAGAGGGTCAGTGGGAACTTAAGGAACGAGATATATTCACAGAGGTAAAACGGTGATCTTGACCCAATTGTGGTTATGAACGACCTGTGAAAGATCGACTTACTGATCATGGTTATATCAAGTGGACATAATATATCTAGTGAGGGGAGCTCAACTATGGACTTTAGTGGAGTGACCCATTAATTAACGAATGGGGGTTAATTCAGTGTAACGAGTTTAGTCAATTAATCTCAGATCGTTGGAGCCCATGATCTGTAGGTCCGCGAGGTCCTCCTACTAGCTCGTAAATGGATTAGCTTTAGAGTAGCATGATAAGTTAATTTGAAACGTTCAAATTAGAATTAAAAGGAATAGGATAATTTATATGTAAATATGATTTAAATATATGAATGTTGATTTCTGTAAAATTAATTTAATATTTGATATGAAATTAATCAGAATTAATTGAATTATTTAAATAATTATTTATTAATTTTATTAGAAAATTAATTTATGAAATTAATTTTACAAAGTTAATAATATTTTCAATTTTTAAAATCAAATTGATTTTTGAAATCATTTGGTAAAAATTAAAAATTGAAAAAACAACACAAAATGAAAATATGGTTTTTTCCATTAAACCTTCAACTAGCTCACACCAAACCCACATATTTTGGCTTCAATAACTCCAAGCATGACTTGCATCTCAGTCATCTTCTTTGCATGAAAGACCTACAAAAAATAAAGAAGATTGGAGTAGAATTGAGGCATGCATCTAAAGAGTTTTTGCTGAAAAATTCGGGTTGAAGAAGTTGTTCTTCAAGTGGGTTGTAGCAATGAGTTCTCCTCCAAGTTTCCTTTCATTCAAGCTGATTTTGAGTCCCACAACTCATTCTAAAGCTCTAAGAGAATAGTGGAGAAGATCTTGAGGTGGTTCATAGTAAGTTCTGGAGAAGATTACAACTAAGAATCAAGATTTCAAGGAGTTCTACAAAGGTATAACTTCAAACCCTCTTGTGATTGATAAGCATACTTTAGTTACTGCCAAAATTAATGAATTAGAGTGCTTATTGATCCTTTTTGCTTCCAATGCATGCTGATATACTCTATCAGTTGATGAGTTGATGGTAGTGTGATATGGAGAAGGCTCTCTCAAGCACTTACTCTGGTGGTAAATCGAAGGGTCTTTTAGAATTGGGAGAATGCTCCGAGATGCTCTCAAATGTGCTCTTGCTCATTATAACGACCTGACCCCCTAAGACTTAAGCTAGACCGTTACTAAATACATACATGCATGGAACTTAAAACGACACCCTTTTATAGTGAAATAAATGCTAAATAAATAAGATAAATTCAAAAGACCTCCATTAAATTCAAATATTAAAAACCAATGATAAGATACCCATAAATCATAAATGATAATAAATAGGTCTGAAAACAAATCTTAACAATACGTTTCAAACATCAAAACTTAATGTTGAAAAACATGAAACGAAACCTAAATATCATAAGCGGAAGCATAAAACTGGTCTCCAGTGGCTCGTTCATGGATTCCTCTTGTCATTCGCCGACGTGTCCCTACCCTTACCTTAATATAAACATGAGAAAGGGTGAGTATAAAATACTCAGTAAGTAACCCCATTATTGGGGTTAGGCTAGGCATCTATGTCCTCTAGATGCCTACCTTTGGTGGGACGTAAGCACTCCCTTAGTCCTCATGGGACACATACATAGATGAATAACTGCATTTCATCCTACTATAGTTCAATATACCCACTATCTCTAGTAAGTCCCGTAGAACCCACAACCTCTAATGAATCCCAAAGAAAACACCACCTCTAGTGAATCCTGAAGGAAACACGGCCTCCGGTAAATCCCGAAGGAAAATACCACCTCTAGTGAATCCCGAAGAAAATACAACCTCTGGTGAATCCTGAAAGAAACCACCACCTCTAGTGAATCCCGAAGGACACACAACCTCTGGTGAATCTCGAAGGAAAGCACCATCTCTAGTGAATTCCGAAGGACACACAACCTCTAGTGGGCATCTAACTAATCAGTGAGGACACTATCACGATCTCAACATCACAAGTATCATAACATGGTTCTATAACATACATATACATCTCATCATCATGTTTCTATAACATACATATAAATTTCGTCATCATAGCTCTATAACATGCATATACATCTTATCATCCTCAGATTCAACAGGATCTCCAAGAATAATAATATACTCAAATCATTCTAGCATTCAAATATCTTTATGTGCATCTAGTCTTTTAAATCCTCGTGTCAGCAAGGCATACATAAACATCAAACCATCAACAAATACACAGTAAATCATAACTACATTGCTTGATACGAGGGCATTTCCAGTAGTAAGATTACTTACCTCGATAATAGATTTTTATATCAACACACACGATAGTCCTCGATACTCAATCTTTGAATTCAATTGCTTTAACACAAAACACAACATTACCTTCCACCACAGGAGCCATAAACCAACCATATGAAATTTGATTAAACAAACCCAAGTTAACTTACCTAACGAAGCCTGAGAAACAACCACCTTCAAGACTCCAAGCTCTTTCTTCGGACACTGCTCCCAACGAACGGCCACTAGAAATAGAAACAACTAACAAAACATATTACCCTTGGCCCCCAAACTCTCACCAGAACAATAGGTATCTAAAAAAATATAACCAATATGCCAAACAACTTACCCAAACATAGAATCGGTAGCAATTAACGACGGCAGAGGCGAGACGGTATCGGCATGCGGAGGGGCGGCCAGCTGAGGAGATCGGCACGCGGTGTCCTACACCTGGACGACTCGGCTACGCGAGTGGGAGTCGGATCTGGTGTGGCGCGGGCTGGTGAACAAGGCGGCGCCCTCAGCTAGGCGCGTGGCAGCAAACGGAGGATGGTGGCTCGGGCTGGCATTCGTCAACGGAAACATGAGGAGGCGCGGGGCTTCGGCTGGTGAGGCGGATAGGCGAGCGAGCGACGAGCGCGGCTGCAAATCGACAAGGCGGGGCTGGGGTGCGAACCAGCAGCGGACGATAAGGACAAAGGGAGAAGGAAAATTTCGTGGGGGGGGGCGCGGTCTCGGTAGCGCGAGGGTTAAGGGAAGAGGAAGAGAGAGAAAAAATATATAAAAGGAAAGAAAAATATAAAAATAAAATAAAATAATATATATTTATTTTATTTTATTCTTTTCCTATTGCACTTTATTTTATTAAATTTCTTTCCTTCTCAGATTGAAAATAATTTCTGCCATTAATTTCTAAATTGAATTATGCGAAATGAAAAGTCCAATTTCCACAATAGGCCTCCGATAAACAATTAAATCGAAACATTCTCTTCGCAACAATCAAATTTCAACAACTACATTTTAAATTTCCAAAATTTCAAAAACACCCTAAATTAATATAAATTAATGAAATTACATTGCAACAAAATTTTGGGGTGTTACACTCGTAGTCCAAAGGTTTTGTCTAAGGATTCGTCTCTCTCCCTACCTGACTAAACTCCTTTCCACAGGTGTCAAGACTCTATTTATAGAGCTGTGTGCTGACAGCTTTGAGTATTCTACCCTAATTAATCACCTTCTCTGACTTGGTTGGTGAGAATTTCAGCACTACTATCATGGTCAACGTTCTGAAGTTGTGGCAGAAGATCCACTAGGATTGAGTTAGAGATCCCAAGGCATGCAGTCAAATGTTCCTTCATCGGATAAGAGCTCAGTGCATGTAGATAGATCTTGCGATTGTAAAATATAATACTTCGACACAGATTAACTCATGATATGCGGTCAGTAAGGATTTCAAATGTATTTCAACGCAAATATAGTTTTAAGCATGAATTCTTACTATCATCAACGCATATTCAGCATATCTAACCTCATTATTCTAAGTAAAAGGCTACAATAACTTGTATTTCTATAAGTTATCATGCATGTAGGACTACATTTACACCACTAAAACACATTTGGTTGGTGCATCAGGAAACATAACCATATTATTTATATTTTAAAAACACATTCACAAGGTGTATTTGAGACTTTAGCTAGTCCCCAAAGATCTCCACGTATATAGTTGAGTATGACGCTTGATGTATGTTCCCCTTTGGAGAATTTTAGTCTTTTTGATCTGTCAAATATGCAATGTTCACGAAAATTCAAACTTTTAGTTCCTCTAGTTTGAACTAAACCTTATTTCATTTCAGCAATTCATTAAGCCATTTTTCACTGATATGTGACAATCTTCGATGTCATAGTTCCGTATCTTTATCTTTTTCTGTATGGGATAATAACACATATTTAGGCCATCAAGTTTCTCTCCAAAGAAAATAGTTTTGTCGCTCTTCACAACTTTAAGTAGTCCTCTTTCATCACGATAAGAGCCCCCTTGATCATCAAGTATTCCTATTGAGATCAAATTTCTTTCTAGCTTCGGACCATGTCTTACCTCCCTAAGGAATACTTCTTTGTTATCTAGGAATTTTAATAACACTAAGCTTATTCCCACAATTTCACATTCGTGGTTGTTTCCCATATAAGCTGTGTCTTCTTCTATTGATTTGTATTCAACAAACCTTTTCCTTTTAGAAGTCTCGTGATAGGTATATCCTCCATATCCTCAGTTTCAAATTCCATGGTCTTTTCATTTGTAGCAGCAAGTACCTTAGTGAATTCATAGGCTCCCTCCCCAACAGAATTAGCATTTCTTCCATGTTCCCTTTGCCTTCTTGGGTTATCTCTTCTAAATTATTCATTTCTATAATGATCTTCTTTTCCAGGATTTTATTTTCTGTTCTCTTCTCTTCTAAAGGATTTGCCTCTCTTTGGACAATTTTGCTTGAAATGCCTTTCCTTATGACTAATAAAACATTTAAGAGCTGGTCTTTCTTTGTTCCGTCTTTGTCCCTTGTTGTAGTGGCCCTTTCTTAAATTATTCTTGCCTTTTCAGAAGAGGGACTTAGCTCCCCCAACACTTTTATTCTCTAGTTTCAATTTCAGTTCTTTGCATCTTAAGGCATTAACAACAACACTGACATTCACACTTTCTCTTCCATATTTCAGCACAGTTCTTACTTCTTTGTAGGTGTCTGGAATTGAATTAATAAAGATGGCAGGTTCTCTTTCAGCCGCTTCTCTCCGATTTGATTAAATCCATTTATGAATTCCTTGAATTCATCAAGAGTCTTTGGATGGATTCATTTTAAAAGAAAAAAAAGTCTCTCTCAAGTAAATCTTGTTAGGTAAATCATTCTTATCGTAAAGTAACCCTTATTTTTTCCCAAATGCCGAAAGTTATATCTTCTTCTAGGACCTGCCACATTACACTGTCAGTTATATTTAGTACAAGAGTCCCACATGTTGTTTCTTCCATATTTTGCTTTTCTTCAAGGATAATTGAGGCTGGGAGTGATTTTAAGTCTTCAAGAGCTCTTAAAGTTTTCCGAGCACCAATGCTTTAATTCTTTTTGCCTTGAGTGTGAAGTCCCCATTTTCATTGAATCTATCGATTTCATACTTGGTCGTGGTCGTTCTTGGATCTTTCATCCTTCAAGCTCTGATACCAGTTTGTAAAAGAAAATAGAATGGAAAAAATGTTATCACTGCCTTTAACGTGTCAATCATGCAAAATGCCTCCTGTCAATCTATTTTCTTCTAACTAGTTTCTTTTCTTCATTTCACAGGGAAGAAGAACCAAGCAAAAAGAAATTCTCTCCCTGTCTCTTTCATAGTTTTCATTCAAAATTAGGCTGAAGAAATTTCTTACCAGAGGTACTCGATTTAAATCTGAAATTCATCGAGAGAAGAGACAAAAGAAAAATCACTACAAAAATTTTGGACTTTAATGTGGATTGAAAAAAGTGAAACCGAATGTATAATATCGGTTTTAAAAAAAAATAACGGATCTTTAATGTCAGTTTTAAACCGACATTAAAGTTTAGAATTCTTGCAGTAAATACACAAGAAACCCACGAGATCCTCTAACATTTGTTCCGTTCAATTTGATCTAATAAGGATTTGTTCTATCTTTTTATCATAAACTATAAAATCGTAAATAATTAAATTATAAATTTCATATATTAAACATCAACAAATAAATAATTAAAATAATATGTTTAGTTTAGTCATTAGGACTAAGTTGCAATAAATCTAGTTTAAATTTACCAAACGTATATCTACTCTTTTTTACTTCATACGACAGTTGATTTTTTCGAAAATAGTTGTCATCAATTACTTTAAACATTACAACAATTTCAAATGGAGCATACACTTATAAAATTGAAAGTTAGGATAAAAGTAAAAATAAGTACTAAAGTATAGAAAAATAGCATTTTTATAAGGACAATGGTAAATATAGACATTAAACCTAAAATATTAGCAAATATAATATAATGTAAACAAAATTGCAAATATGACAAAATTTAAATAAGTGATAGAGCATATTATTGATAGGAGTCTATCAGTGATAGATTATATCACTGGTAAAAATCTATCAACGATATGAGTCTATCGCTGATAGACTTGTCTATATTTGTAATTTTATAAATGATATTATACATTTGATTATTATTCCTAAAATACTATCGATTGTAATTATCCATTTTTATAATTGAATAATACTACCAATTGTAATTATCCATTTTTACGACCTATTTTTGTTCGTAATGAAACATAAAACACATCATGGAAGGAACTGGAAGAGGGTAGAACTGCTCCCATTAATTAATGGCGTCATCCTTTTCTCCCACAATTTGAAGAGATATATATACAATTATTTATTAAACTAACAATTAAAGAAAAATCAAGAAACTTCTGGAAATCAACCATTTTTTTTTATATTAATCAACTCGTTTTCATTGTACAATGAATTAGCTCAACTGATATGTAAATATATATACAAATGTGTGGTATGAATTTTCCTACTAAAAAACTCTCATATATATATTTTTTTATTTTTATCACATTTTATAAGTAAAAAAATATAAAATAATACTTTTATTTATGGGAATAGTAATAAAAAGCAAAAAACTTGATTATGCGTTTTTTTTACCGAAGTATCTTCACAACTATATAGAAGCATTTCTAAAACACAGGAGAAAGACATTTGTCAAACGCTTTTGTTTCTCCAAATTAAAAATAAAAATAGAAAATTAGAAACATAAATATTATTAAACAAATCCTTAGTTTTTAAAAATTAAAAAACTAAAAATTAAATGACTATTAAAAAATTCAAAATATAAAAATCAATGTTTTGAGAATTCAAGACTTCAATGAAACAAACTTAGATAGTTTAAATCTTGATTTTAATAACCATTTCGTTTTTAGTATTTTATCTTTAAAATGTAGACATGTATGTGTGTAAAATATTGACTATTTCTTTAAATATACATGATTTTTCCTCTCTTAAAAAAGCGTTTGAATTTTTAGTTAATTTTTAAAAATAAAAACAATTTTTAAAATTTAGCTAAAAAATAATTACAATTTTCAGAAACTAAAAACCCTCATGGTTATTAAACAAATTCTCAAGAAACTAAAAAAATATTTAAACAAAAACAATTCTAATTAATGAAAGAAAAAAACAAAAAGTAAAAGCGACGGGAGTAGAAGATGGTAGAAACTGATACTCACACAAGCTTCCATTAATGGAGAAAACAAGAAACTTCAAGAAATCAACTTTTTTTGCCCCATAAAAACAACCCGCTCCTCTCTTCCCTTCCATATTGCGACACAAAATAAGTGAAAACTCAAAACAAATACACCAAAAATCTGATCAACATTTCTCAAATTACTTCTCTCTATCTTCATTAGAAAAATAATGTCTTTGATTCTCAACGAACTCTTTGATCCATTTCTTTCTATGATCAACCGTTGTCCTGTTTTGAATACCCCCATTGACTGGAAAGAGACTCCGGCCGCTCACATCTTCATCGCCGATCTGCCCGGGTTAAAGAAGGAGCAGGTAAGATGATGACTTAGAGTGGGTTAAATTATACAAGAATATCATTAAACTTTGGAATACGTTTACGATTCTATGTTTCATTGTTCAATTTTTAATTAGGTTTTCAAAAATAAAGGGAAGTTTTGAAAATTAAAAATTGTAGACTCGATTGGTTTTTTATTTTTAGTTTTTAAAAATTAAGCTTATAAATATCTATTTCATTTTAAAATTTCTCATTTTTTTATCTCTTTTTTTTTCGATATTTTCAATAATTAAGCTAAGTTTTGAAAAACTAATCCAAAATGGTAGTTTTTTTAAATTAATTTATTTTTATTTTTGAAATTTGGTGAAGAAATCAACCTTTTTGCTTAAAAATTATGCAAATTTTTGTAAGAAATTGAGATAAAATATCTTTATTTTTCCAAAGACAAAAATAAAAATCAAATCATTACCAAGTCGATTATAATTTTCAAATTTTTATTTTTGTTTATGGAGGTTGACTAAGAATTTAAATATTTTTGTTTTAAGATAAGCAAAAATTACAATAAAGAAAATTGGGGATTTAAGTCTTTAAATTTTTAAAATGGATATATTATTTCATTTTAGCCCATGAATTATTAAAATTTCTAAGCTCCAAAATTTTGAAAAGTAACTATTTTAATCCTTATTTCTATTTTGTAACAAATTAATGATATAGTTTGAGTGTGTACTAACACATTTTTAATGGCCTTGGTTTCAATCATACTCGAGTAGGTCGAGGTGGAGGTGATGGAGGACGGCAATGGACGGCTGCTGCAGATAAGCGGAGATAGAGTAGATGCTACCGCCAACGATGAGAACGATGAGAGTAGCGGTCATAAATGGCGGCACGTGGAGCGTTGTCGGGGAAAATTCTGCAGGAGGTTCCGGCTGCCGGAGAATGTGAAAGCGGGCGAGGTGAGGGCGGCGATGGAGAATGGAATTCTGACAGTGACAGTGCCAAAAGAGGAAGTGAAGAAGCCGGAGAAAAAGGTGATTGAGATTGAAACAGTTTAGGAGCTTCGGAGTTTTGA
The DNA here is from genome assembly GCF_027475165.1 of Benincasa hispida. Classification (NCBI taxonomy): domain Eukaryota; kingdom Viridiplantae; phylum Streptophyta; class Magnoliopsida; order Cucurbitales; family Cucurbitaceae; genus Benincasa; species Benincasa hispida. The sequence continues at coordinate 49,460,983 of NC_143478.1, read as the reverse complement.
TGTTTGTCATAGTTTGAGATAATGCATGCTGGTGTGGCGCAGTATCTGATCAATATGTTTGTATCTTCTTTCTTTTTCTTTTTCTTTTTCTTTTTTTTTTTAAAGAAGAAAACGTGCGTGTAAAATGGTCAAGAAGTAAATAAATGATTGGTTGCTATGTCTTTGTCAGCCAAACAAAATGTTCTTCTGAATGCCAAGAGATAAGCCGTGTTTATCGAGAATATATATTTTCTTATTTGGTGTGGATTTTTGGTATAAAGAATTAATCTCAATTAATTTTTAAATAGTTTTTAAAATTAATTTCAATACTATTATAGAATTGGATTTTAATGTCAGTTTAAAATTAACATTATAGGAGTACAATATCGGTTGAAAATCGACATCAAAGATCATGTTATAAAAGGTCTTTAATGTCAGTTTTAAATCGATATTATAGCTTATCAAAATTTCAATATCAATAATCTTCAATGTGGGTTGAAAACCGATATTGTACAACATTTTCAATGTTAGTTGAAATTGACATTGTATACTATCGTTTATGTCGGTTTTTTACTAATTTTTTCAATAATTTTTCGATATTTTTTTAATTTCTCGTTTTTTTAAATGTCCAATCCATTTTTAATGTCGATTAAAGAGTTAAAAACTAACATTAATAAAAAAAATACATATATATTTTCTATTTAAGCACGTGCAAATTAATAATTTGTTTTTTAGACAATGATATTTCTCTTACTTGTACATATACAAAATAAAATCTTAATTGTTTTTATATATTATGATTTCAACAAACACAAATATTAACTAACTTATTGGAAGAAGGAAATAAAACTAGATAACAAAGGAAATAAAACACGTCCTCAAATTGTTGTATCAATTTGACCAAACAATCATATTAGCCACTGATAAAGTTGAGTTTAATATATTTACCAGAAAAGAGGGAACATAATAAAGAATTGGAAAACACATCATAGTTATGATTCATAGTTGATCCATTTCTCATGCACTTTCAAACCCAAAGATCCTAAAAATACCAACAACAAGAAAATGAGGATAACACTTTGTGAAGCATCTTAAAAGTCAAACCTTCTATGAAACTCACCCTCCAACTGGGTCAATTGCAATGAAATCTAGAAGCAAGAACAGAAAGAACCTAGGGAATATTACCATATTTTAACCTGTAACTAACTTTACCAACTCTTATGCTTTAGAAAAATTTGGGTAGCATAACATCATTATGTTGGAATTGGTGTCCTAATCTTCTAGAGTCTCATAGTTTATAATTTATACACATTGTTACAAATAAAATAAGAGTTATTTTATTTGGAATTTACTCATATTCAATTGAAGGATCTCTTACTGAAGAGTTCCATGAGCGCGTTCGGATCGCTCCGATCTCACAGTGACCGAAATACAACAATATACATTCAAACAAATAGTTATGCAAAAAAATCTTAATTATGTTGGATTTTATGTCCTAAAACTCGTAGTTTGTAAATTAATAAACATATTATGTTTTGTTTTTCGATAAAGTTGTTATTGAAATTGTAATCTTGAATACTATAAACTAAGGTCCTGTGGCTATTTAATGTAGTTTGAACTTTATGTAGTGACATAAATGTGGATCAAGTTCAAATATATAGCCAAAATGGTCTATAGTATATCAATAAAGTTGGGCGCCTTATTCGGGGGACACTATGGATGCGGCCCACTTTGTAGTTAGTATAAACGATGTGATCCTAAATCGTTCATATAGAGATATATGAGTGGGAGTATCCTACGCAATGAGTTTGCATAAGACTGAACTATGAAATAGTCACTTTTTACGTTCTAAATGTCGTTTTATGTATAAAACTGACTATTTCGTTAATTGATAACCTAGGTAATTTAATCTTAATCTTGAGCTAACTATGAACTCCTGTTCACTCGGAATTATCCTTAGATCTGCATAAGTGAGGGCAGCTTAATATCGCTAGCCCAATAAGCCTCCCATTTCAAGGGTAAGATCGGTGGATAGCTGGGAACATAGGGTGCAAGACGGAATTCACTCCTATCTGTTATAGGGATAGTAGATAGGTTGTTCCCTTTAGTACTAAATCCAGGTCTTGAACAAGGGGCCTTATCCTCTCCTTGGCCCGAGAGGGATTCGGTTTATAGGTTGGACCTTAAACCAATTGTTCATTAGAGGATCAGTAGAACTTAAGGAACAAGATATAGTCTTGGGGGTAAAACGGTTTTTATGACCCAGCCGAGATTACGAACAACCTATGAAGGATTAACTTACTAATCATGGTTATATCAAATGGACACAAATATATCTATAGTGAGGGGAGTGCAACTACGGGACTATAGTGGAATGACCTGTTAGTTAATGAATGTTGATTAACTCCGTCTAAAGAGTTTAGCTAGCTAATCTCGGATCGTTGGAGCCCATGATCTATAGGTCCATTAGGTTCCCCTATTAGCTCATATGGAATAAACTTAGAACAGTATGATAGAATAATTCGAATAATTCGAATTAGGTGAAGAGAGAGAAACTGACAAGTATATGTGATATAGTGGTCGGGTTTTTCAGTTTAGAGATACAACTTTAATATTTAAATGTGATTTAAATATCAAGAATATGAATACGTTCATATTGGGAAGCTCGAAAATAATGGAAATGGTCAAAGATGTAAAAAGTCAAAGAGTTGACTTTTGACTTTGAAAAGTCAAACTTTGACCGACCTTATATTCAAATGTGATTTGAATTTCGAGAAAATGAATGTGGATTCATGATCGGGAGGTCAAAATTAGTCAACACGGAAAAAATCATAAAAGGTCAAAATGTTGACTTTTTGGTCAAAGTTTGACTTTGACCAAATGACTATTTTGCCCTTTGACTAAAGTTAGTGGAAAAATCCGAACTTTTGTTGGATAATTCCACTAACAAAATAGTTGGCTAAGGTGTTGGCTTATAGTGGAGACATTAAGCCCACTAAGATAGTGGATTATAGGTGTTGGGTTTTTATGGATTTGATTCATGCAATTGTTGCATGGTTTTTTCTATAAAATGGGCTTTCATTTTGAATAAAAAAAGTTTTTTCCATTTTGCCAAATTTTTTTTGTAAATTTGGGCTAGAAAAATCACATTTTTTGGAGAAAAATTTTAAACCCAAACCTAATCCAAAATTCCATTTCTTTTTTTCATCTCTTTCTCTCTCTCGGTTTTCTTCATCCACCAGGTCCCACAACTCAGTTCTGAGTCCAGAGGATAGTAGGTCAACTCTAGTGGTGGTTCGAAAGAGTTTGGGCCGAGATTCAGCAAGGAAAAGCGGTTTTCGGGAGCTTCAAAGGTAAGTTTATTACTATTTTTTTCCCTTTAAATTAAAAGCAATTAGAGTGTAATTAGGTCCTTTTTCCACTGCGTATGTCTCGAGTTCCATCATGTGGTATCAGAGCATGCTAGAATTACGCTCAATTGCTTTTGGTGGGTCTTTTTTCCTTTCTATTCAAGTGTTGAATGAAATGTGGACTAAAGTGGGTTTATTATGATTTTGACATTGTTTTTCTTTAAATTTCTAGTGGAAATTTGTAATTGCTCACATGTTTATGAGCATTAATGTGTGAAAAAGGGTCTGTAAATTTGTTGGAGTCATTAGGGTTGAAATTAGGCTGTAATTTCTTGATTCCGGGAGAGAGGACAGCAACAAAATTGAAGAAATTGTGATCACAGACTCGAATTCTGCTCCCAGACTCGAGTTAAGCTCCCAGACCCGACTGGCAGCCCGCGGTCCGACCCGGCTTGGGCCAATAAAACCCTACCTAATGGCGCTTGACTCAGCGGTTAGAGTATCGCTTTCATATGGCGAGAGTCCGAGGGCATGGAATGTCGAATTTTTCGGTCAGAATCCAAACTACGTGAGCCTCCTAACAAAGCCAACAGAAATCGACCCATTGGGAAAGGAAGACTCCCTGGCTCGATTTTCAAAAAGCTCTCTTTTGTGTGCCCGCTAAAGACGCCTTTCTTTAGTCTTTACTTTACCTGTGGAATCGGAAAAGTTGATTTGCAAAGGTTATTCTACCTACCGCAGCCGAAAGGTGAAACTCTCGTCGTAGTTTGGCGACCTAAGGGGCGAACACCTTTTTTTGTTATCTAAAGGCGAAGACTCTGAAGTGGGCGAACACTCGGCCCAGCGGGCGAACATGGCGGGCTCCGGCTCCGCATGTTTGGAGAAGCCCCGTGCACCCACCAGCTGTCAAGCTTCCAACCCGTCCCGCGCTCTGACCCAGCTCGCGACCCGTCGCCCGCATGCCTCCCTCCTGCTCTGCGACCTACGCGTTCTGTCGACCCGACCCAACCGGCGCCTCCGTTGACTGCACCAGTAGCCGTTGACCAGCCGGTCCAGACGGTCTGGACTGGTCTATTTGACCTGGTTGAGCCGGTTTGACCAGTTTAACTTGGTTTTTTTGGTGTTTTGGGCCGGTTCGAGAGTTTTTTGGCCGATTCCAGATGGTTCAAAGTGTTTGAAGCCGGTTCCGGGAAGATGGTTGTTGTTTTTGTGTAATAAATTAGTTATTTGTTTGTTTTTAATGCCAAAATTGGTCCACTTTAGTGTTGTTTACCTATTATGCATGTGATGTATAATGTTGTTTGATTATGTGTGCATATAGTATGCCATATAGTTTTAAAACCCCACCATAGGAAAAGCATGTGACATGCATTTGTTATATCTTATAAGTGTTATAAGATATATACTATGCATGCTTAGTTTTAATATAAGTGTTATATTAAAGCATGTTTGATTGAAGGAAGCATGTTATAGATGAATGCTCTAGGGTTATAATTGTTATAAAATAGCCTAGACTTCTAAAATCTATAACAAAGATAAGATGCATGCTCACTTAGGATTAACCATCGAGCAAACCCATTTTTCATAGAAAAATAGGTTGATATCTTGTAAAACCGAAGTTACAAGAAAACTCACCCGGCAAGATCTTGGCAAAAAGTCAGATAAGATGACTAAGGTTGAAGGTTTTTTAGTCAGGTGTTCCGTATCTACTACTTGGAGATCGAACCGGCGTCTGAGTTAGGTTAAACTGATTTTATGAGCATGCATGAGCAGTGTGAGGTAATAAAATTTGTTTATCACCTAGATAGGTTAAAAATCCAGTATAAAAGTTATACTCTGATGAATCACCTAGACTTAGGATATGTTTAGTTAGCTAAAATGTATCACTAAGTATTTTATGCCCTAACCGTCTAGAACACTTCAGCTGGAGAGAAGTAATATACTTTAGCTCTAGCGTCCCTAAGAGTTCACACCGTGAGATTCATGCTTGGCTTTGGACCGCCCTGGGAGCGGACTCCATTCGGAGAGTGTTTGCATGAGTCAATATCAAGGTGAATAAGGGAAGTTGTTCATAGTAAGCGGGAGAAGAAAGTGTGTCAACACGTCCTATGGTCTCTTCCATTAGGTCGCACCATGAGATTCCTATAATGTGTCTGCATGTCTGCCCTAGAGCGACCTTACCAATCGGAGGGTTGTATTATAGAATTCGGAACTCCGCGAACTCTAGAAATAGATAGGGTCTCTCAGGTCCGTTTTCATTCTTGTCTTTCCAACTTTAGGAGCATAATGATTCCGATCTTTAAGGTCTGAAAATGGAGGGTCACACTTACGAGAATTACTAAGTGTTAGTAAATTCTTGACCAAAGTAGCGATAACTGAATTACTATAGGAATAAGAGTTATTCTGGTGATAGTATCTAGTCAAAATAGTCTTGGTTCAATGGAGGAATAGTCGATCACCCCTCGGTGGAGGTTATTCTAAACCATTGAAATAGCATTGGAAAATATAATAATGAAGGGTACATTATTAGTTTTTTTTTCCGCTAAACTTGATTGGATTTAAAAGATTAATGTTTTTTTACTAAAAAGGATATGTTTTTCTTTTCAGCATGACTAGCTCTCTAGATTAACTCTTAGTTTCCGAGAAACTAAACGACGATAATTACTCAACATGGAAAAACAATATGAGTTCAACACTAATAATAGATGACCTGAGATTTGTTTTAACTGAGGAATGTCCTCAGGCCCCTGCCTTGAAAGAAGCACAAGGTAAATATGATTTACTAGTTGCTAAGACACGTTTAGTGGAGGATGATACCTCAACTTGGATATTGCATTCAGAAGCCACTAATCATATTTGCTTCTCTTTTCAGGAAACTAGTTCCTAGAAAAAGCTTGAAGAAGATGAGATCAACCTCAAGGTTGGAACATGAGAGGTTGTCTCGACCAAAGCAGTGGGAGACTTGAAGTTGTTTTTCAACAATAGATATATCATACTTAAAGATGTTTTATATGCACCTCTTATGAAGAGGAATTTAATATCTATAGGTTGTATTATGGAACAAATGTATAAAATATCTTTTGATGTTAATGAAGCGTTCATTTTTTAGAAAAGGTATTCAAATTTGTTCTGCTATACTTGAAAACAACTTATATAAGTTAAGACCAACTAAAGCAAAATTTGTCTTAAATACTGAGATGTTTAGAATAGTCGAAACTTAGAATAAAAGACAAAAATTTTCTTCTAATGCCTATCTATGGCACTTAAGACTTGGTCACATAAATCTCAATAGGATTTAGAGATTGGTTAAGAATGGACTCTTAAATTAGTTAGAAGACAATTCTTTACCTCCATGTGAGTCTTGTCTTGAGGGAAAAATGACTAAGAGATCTTTTACTGGAAAAGGTCTCAGAGCCACAATACCCTTAGAGCTCGTACATTCGAACCTCTGTGGACCGATGAATGTCAAAGCTCGAGGTGGGTAATTTCATCAGTTTTATTAATGATTATTCAAGGTATGGTCATATTTACCTAATGCATCACAAGTCTGATTCTTTGAAAAGTTCAAAGAATATAAGGCTGAGATTGAGAACCAGTTAGGTAAAACAATTAAGACACTACGATCAGATCGAGGTGGGGAGTACATGGACTTAAGATTCCAGAACTATATGATAGAACACGGAATCAAGTCACAACTCTCTGCACCTAATATGCCTCAACAGAACGGTGTATCTGAAAGAAGAAACAGAACCTTGTTGGACATGGTTCGCTCAATGATGAGCTTTGCTAAGTTACCTGATTTCTTTTGCGGACATGCATTAGAGACTGTTGTCTATATTTTGAATAACGTTCCCTCTAAAAGTGTTTCAGAAACACCTTATGGGCTATGGAAAGGGCGTAAAGGCAGTTTACGTCACTTTAGGATTTGGGGATGCCTAGTACACGTGTTGGTGCAAAATCCTAAAAAATTAGAACGTCGTTCAAAACTATGCCTATTCGTAGGTTATCCAAAAGAAACAAAAGATGGTTCTATTTTACGATCCTCAAGAGAATAAGGTATTTGTATTGAAAAATGTCACATTCTTAGAGGAAGACTAGATAGGAAGTCATCAACCTTGCAGTAGACTAGTATTGAATGAAATTTCAAAAGACGTTACAGATAGAGCTAGTTCATCTATTAAAGTAGTAGATAAAACTAGTGTATCTGGTCAGTCACATACTTCTCAAGAGTTGAGAATATCTCAACGTAGTGGGAGGGTTGTTCATCAGCCTGACCGTTACTTAGGTTTAACAGAAACACAAGTCGTCATACCTAATGACGGCATAGAGGATCCATCGACCTATAAATAGGCGATGAAAGATGTGGACCGTGATCAGTGGGTCAAAGCGATAGACCTTGAAATGGAGTCTATGTACTTCAATTCTCTTTGAAAACTTGTAGATCAACCAAATGATGTGAAACCAATTGGTTGTAAGTGGATCTACAAGAGAAAACGAGACCAATCCGGTAAAGTACAAACTTTTAAGGCTCAACTTATGGCAAAGGGTTATACCCAGAGAGAGAGAGTGGACTATGAAGAAACTTTCTCTCTCGTTGCCATGCTTAAGTCGATTAGAATACTCTTATCCATTGCCACCTTTTATGACTATGAAATTTGGCAGATGGATCTCAAGACAGCCTTTCTAAAGGACGATCTTGAGGAGAGTATCCATATGGCTCAACCAAAGGGGTTTATTGCACAGGGTCAAGAACAAAAGGTTTGTAAGCTTCAAAAATCCATTTATGGGTTAAAACAAGCTTCTAGATCTTGGAATATAAGATTTTATACTGTGATCAAATCTTATGGCTTTGAACAGAATGTTGACGAGCCTTGTGTTTACAAGAAGATCGTCAATTCTACTACAGCATTCTTAGTTTTATACGTTGACGATATTTTACTCATTAAGAATGAAGTAGGTTACATAAGTGACATCAAGAAATGGCTAGCAATGCAGTTCCAAATGAAAGATTTGAAAAATGCGCAGTATGCTATCGAGATTCAGATTATTCGGAATCGTAAGAACAGAACACTAGCCATGTCTCAAACAACTTATATAGACAAAATGTTGTCTAGGTATAAGATGCAGAATTCCAAAAAAGGTCTGTTACCTTACAGATATGGAATTCATTTGTCAAAGGATCAATGTCCTAAGACACCTCAAGAGGTTGAGGATATGAGACGCATTCCCTATGCTTTCGCAGTAGGGAGCCTAATGTATGCAATGTTATGTACTAGACGTGACATATGCTACGCAGTAGGGATAATCAGTAGGCATCAGTCAAATCCTGGATATGATCATTGGACTGTCGTTAAGAATATCCTCAAGTATCTTAGTAGAATGAGGAACTACATGCTCGTGAATGGTACTAAGGATTTGATCCTTACTGGATACACTGACTCAGATTTTCAAACCGATAAAGATGCTAGAAAGTCTACATCTGGATTAGTGTTCACTCTTAACGGAGGAGCAGTAGTGTGGAGAAGCGTAAAACAAACTTGTATAGCTGACTCCACAATGGAAGCTGAATACGTAGCTACTTACGAAGCAGCAAAGGAAGCAGTATGGTTGAGGAAATTCTTGACAGATTTGGAAGTCGTTCCAAATATGCATCTGCCTATCACCCTATATTGTGATAATAGTGGTGCAGTTGCAAATTCAAGAGAACCAAAAAGCCACAAGCGCGACAAGCATATTGAGCGCAAATACCATCTGATCTGGAAGATTGTACATCGTGGAGATATTGTAGTAACCCAGATATCTTATGAGCAAAACATTGTTGATCCTTTTACAAAGGCCCTCACGACTAAAGTGTTTGAAGGTCACCTACAGAGTCTAAGTCTACGAAGTTTGTAAACTAGAACAAATGGGAGAACTTTTGGGTATATGCCCTAGTTTATTGTATTCATATGTTTATTGTACTCATATGTTTCTCACTTAAATTCAACATTGTTATACTCCACTAGGAGTTTTAGTCTAAGTGGGAGTTCGTTGTATTTTATGTCCTAAAACTCGTAGTTTGTAAATTAATAAATATATTCTGTTTTGTTTTTCGATAAAGTTGTTATTGAAATTGTAATCTTGAATCCAATAAACTAAGGTCCTGGGGCTATTTAATGTAGTTTTAACTTTATGTAGTGACATAAATGTGGATCAAGTTCAAATATGTAGCCAAAATGGTCTATAGTATATGAATAAGGTTGGGCGCCTTATTCTGGGACACTATGGATGTGGCCCACTTTGTAGTTATACAAACGATGTAATCTTAAATCGTTCATATAGAGATATGTGAGTGGGGGCATCCTATGCAATGAGTTTGCATAAGACTGAACCATGAAATAGTCACTTTTTACGTTCTAAATGTCGCTTTATGTATAAAACTGACTATTTCGTTAATTGATGACCTAGGTAACTTAATTTTAATTCTGAGCTAACTATGAACTCCCCTCACTATAGACACAAATATATCTATAGTGAGGGGAGTGCAACTACAGAACTATAGTGGAATGACCCGTTAATTAACGAATGTTGATTAGCTCCGCCTAAAGAGTTTAGCTAGCTAATCTCGAATCGTTGGAGCCCATGATCTATAGGTCCATTAGGTTCCCCTACTAGCTCATATGGAATAAACTTAGAACAGTATGATAGAATAATTCAAATTGTTCGAATTAGGTGAAGAGAGAGAAATTGACAAGTATATGTGATATAGTGGTCGAGTTTTTCAGTTTAGAGATACAACTTTAATATTTAAATGTGATTTAAATATCAAGAATATGAATATGTTCATATTCGGAAGCTCGAAAATAATGGAAATGGTCAAAGATGTAAAAAGACAAAGAGTGGACTTTTGACTTTGAAAAGTCAAACTTTGACCGACTTTATATTCAAATGTGATTTGAATTTCGAGAAAATGAATGCGGATTCATGCTCGGGAAGTCAAAATTAGTCAACACGAAAAAAATCATAAAAGGTCAAAATGTTGACTTTTTGTCAAAATTTGACTTGGACCAAATGACTATTTTGCCCTTTGACTAAAGTTAGTGGGAAAATCCGAACTTTTGTTGGATAATTCCACTAACAAAATAGTTGGCTAGGTGTTGGCTTATAGTGGAGACATTAAGCCCACTAAGATAGTGGATTATAGGTGTTGGGTTTTTATGAATTTGATTCATGCAATTGTTGCATGGTTTTTTCTATAAAATGGGCTTTCATTTTGAATAAAAAAAGTTTTTGCCATTTTGCCAATTTTTTTTTGTAAATTTGGGCTAGAAAAATCACATTTTTTGGAGAAAAATTTAGAACCCAAACCTAATCCAAAATTCCATTTCTTTTTTCCATCTCTTTCGCTCTCTCGGTTTTCTTCATCCACCGGGTCCCACAACTCGGTTCTGAGTCGAAAGGATAGTAGGTTAACTCTAGTGGTGGTCCGAAAGAGTTCGAGTCGAGATTCAGCAAGGAAAAGAGATTTTCGAGAGCTTCAAAAGTAGCATCGACTACAATAACACGAACAACCGCACGAACACGAACACCACGGGGATGAAACCACCAGAAAAGAGCCCCGAGTATTCTCGGAGTGAGAACCCAAAGCGTGGACTTTGGTGAATTTGGTAGAGGAAGGAGGAAGCACGAATCATGTAGGCGATAAGCGAGTGGGAGGGAAAAATGCGCTATCGCATAGCACGATGCTTATCGTTTAGGAGAAGCTACACGATTGTGTAAGATTTACTTAACGATCGTTTAGGAAATGGTATATGATCATTTAGCAAAATCGGCACACACTAAGATCGTTTAGAGAAGCTAAACGATCGTGTAGAAACTGGTGTGTGATCGTTTAGGCGTGAGGTAGACGATCGTTTAGATGTAGAACGACAATCGCATAGGCTCTCGATTCTTTTAAGCGATCGTTTACTTTCACCAGCATGCTTCTCTCTAATTTCTCTTTGGACGGACAATCAAAATGAAAACTATTTTCATTTTAATTCATCGGTTACAATAAACGACTCATTCCCAATAACCCACGTCCACACGTGATTTTTGGCTTAACTATCATATAATTAACCAATTAATAAATAAATAAATACAATCATATTATATTTTTAACCTATAGTTTAATATCACATATCTACTATAGTATTACCTCCTCTACTTCATATAAATCATATTTATATCTAATTTCCTCCAAAATAATGTATCTCATACATTTAGCCAATTATATCACCAGTCCAATTATATCATATATAATCGAACTCCCTCTTGTCAATTGAACATTTCAAATTAACCCAAACACTAGTTCTCCATTTTACCTAAGCTACCCAGGGGACCTAATGAACCTGTGGCTCAAAGCCCCAACGGTCTGTGAATAGCTGACTAAACTTTTTAGCCACGAGATCCACCATCCATTAACTGTCAGACATTCCACTAAAGACCAACAGCTGAACTCTTCTTACCACAAATATATTTCTGTGTCCATCGGATATAACCAATCATGAGTACGATGACCCTTCACAGATGCTTGTAAGTACAGCTGGGCTAAATTACCGTTTTGCCCCTGTAGTTACATCTCACTCCTTAAGTACCACTGATTTCTCTAATGAACAATACAACATAGTCCAACTATGTGTGAACACCTCTCGGACCAAGAGAAGGTGTGTGGCGCCATATCGTTCAAGCCCTAGAATCATCCCTCACGGGAGCTATCTATCTACTTACCCCTACCTCAGAGAAGAAGTGAATTCCATCTTGTGTAGCTGAGTTCCCAGCTCCCAAATCAAACAAATCCCCAAAATGGTAGGTTTGAATCGGTGACCTGGCCATTCGCACCCACACAAATCAAAGGACTGCTCTCAATGGAAGGAGTTCCCAAATCACTCAGGATTGAGGTCATGTTACCTATGGTCATCCTAGTGAAGTGAAGTCTCTGTCATGAATGGTGTTATATAATGAGACGTTAACACTTCGTGGTCAGGTCTTATACAAACTCTTTGTATAGGATGCCTCCGTTCGCATGTCCCCAACACGAATGATCAGGATCAGACCATCTGTTACACGTCACAACACTTGTGACCATTCCACAAAATGGGTCACATCCGTAGTGTTACAGGATAAGGTTTCCCTCCTTTATTCATATACTAAAGACCATTTTGGTTATCACTCAAGACATGATTCATTTGTATGTCACCACATACATGCTTGAGTCACATACAGATAACCAGAGATTTTATGTTTATTTGTTTGTGGTAAAACAAATAAAATAAGAAATTGAGCAAAATACAAGATGTGAAGTAAATATCATATATTATACAACACAAACATTTGTACAAACTGTTTACAAACTATAGGATAAGAGAATTTAGGGTATCAACCCCAACACTAATAAACAAAGTTTCATGGTTATTGCATGTAAACATAAGCATGTATATTAGATATACAAGTGGATCATGGTTTAAGTGATAACCTAAATAGGTCTGTAGTATAAGGATGAATGAGGGATACCTGATCTTGGTGACACTACAGATATGGCCCGCTTTGTAGAGGTTTGTAAGTGTTGTGAACTACTACAGATGGTAGATCTTGACCATTCATGTGGAGACATGCGAGTGGGGGTGTCCTGTACAAAGAGTTTATATAAGACCAGACCATGTGATGACTAGTCTCTATATATAACGCCGTTGATACTGGAGACTTACATCTCACCTAAACAACTGTAGCTAATATGACCTCAATTCTGAGTGTTTAGGGAACTCCTGCCTTTAAGGGCGGTTCTTTGATTAGTATGGGTGAGAGTGGCCAGATTGCCAACTCAACGTGCCTATCTTTTTGGAGACTTGTCTGATTTGGGAGCTGGGAACTTAGTTACACAAGATGGAATTCAATCCTTCCCTGAAGCAGGGGTAAGTAGATAGATTGCTTCCTTAAGGGCTGATTCTGGGGCTTGAACATAGTGGCCACAACTTCTCTTTGGCAGAGAGGACTCGGTCATAGTAGGACTATGACTTATGTTCATTAGAGGGATTAGTGGTACTTAAGAAGTTAGATGTAACTACTAGGGCATAACGGTTATTGGCCCAGCTGGACTTACGAGCGATTTGTGAAGGGTTATCGCGTTGTTGATTGGTTGATATGGACACATAATATATCTGTAGTAAGGAGAGTTCAGCTGTCAGTCTTTAATGGAGTGCCTGGCAGTTAACGGATGGTGGATCCCGTGACTAAAGAGTTTAGTCAGACTGTTGGAGCTTCGAGCTACAGGTATATAAGGTCCCCTTGGTAGCTCAATGAATTCAAGTTGAGAATCATTCTTAGTGTAGATTTGAAATGTTCAAATTGATAAGAGGGAAATCGATTATATATGATATAATCGGTGTGATGTATGAGATACATCAAATGGAGGATTAATGTAAATGAGATTTATATTAAGTACCATGAAATGGAAAAAGAGTTATGGTTTATATGTTTCATGAGATAAAATATTAAAACTATAGGTTATAAATATAGTATAGTAAGTTGGTTATCATATATATTTCTAATAATATTAATTATTGGATGATTATCTCTTTTTCTCTAATAACCAATTGAGTGGGAGGTTATTGGTGGTTTCATGGTAACCTTGAGATAAAAGGAAAAATGTTTTCCTAAATTTAGTAGATTTGAGAAAGTTGTTATTCTCGGCAAGTTCTCATGGAAAGGTTGTCAAGTGAATGAGATTTACTAAATGACAGTTGAAGAGAGACTAGACGATCATAAAGTGATACTATACGATAGTTCACTCAGCTGGCCTTTAGCTAAACGATCGCAGAGTTTTTGCTAAACGGTCGCAAAGCTCCTTCTTAACGATTGGGCACCATCTATACGATAGACCTTGTTATCTCCCTCTTGCTCAATCATTTACATGATTGTTCTTCCTTTGGCCTCATCCGCTAACCAAGTCCACACAGAGTCCACACTTCTGGATTCTCACACCAAGAATATCAAGGTAGCCATTGTGGTTGTGTTGTACTCAACTCAACACAGTCGAGGTTTTTGGAGGTCGCTCGCTGTGTTCGTGATCTTAGAGATCGCTATGTTCGTGGTCGCTGTGATCGTGTTGTGTTGTAGTCGAAGTGTTCAAGTGTTCGTGGTTGCTGTCTTGCTGATTGATCAATCGTTCATGATCAAGAGTGTTGAAGATGAGTCTTCAAAGGTATGTGCATTCTTTCCCTTGATCGTTTAGTAAAGCATGTTATAATTTCGTATTGTGCATAGGTTGTATGTTTCTATTTGTGAATGTAATTATTAATGTTCATATACGAATGGAATTTGGAACGATCATTCCGCTGCTCATGGAAATCATTATGTTCGATTTCCTTCAATGGGTATCAGAGCCAAGTTGTTCTAATATTCAAAATTTCACTTCTTTTTTTAACTTCTTTTACAATCGTGGTGGGTTTTCTACATTTGTGTTTAAGTGTTAAATGCATTTATGGATGCCGTTGATGAATATTTATGGGTTAATTGCCTTTGTGTAAAGCTTTCTTTTAAATTACAAAGTGTTATTTTGTAAGGGCCCCTATGTTTTTTGGCATAATTAACATGTTATCGAGTCTGTAACTCGAAGTGTTTTTATTTTGTCGAGTCTTCGTGATGAAGTTTCAAAGCATGGAGATGCAGTTCTAAAAAAAGTAGAAGACCAAGAGTTGGTCGTGTCGTGTAGCCTTAGGTAAATGGTCATTGGGATTTAACTAAACGATCATGTAGATTTTTCTATGCGATCGTGTAGTATTTACTAAACAATTGTTTGGCTAATGCTAAGCAATAGGGTAAATTGTTTACTCTATTGCGTAGCATTGGTTGCCCGATCGCATAGACGCTGGAGGTAGATGATCGAGTGGGAGCATTTGATGCTCATCGTTTAGAAAAAGGCGCGCACTAAACGTTCATGTAGTTAGCATGCTCATCATATAGTTACTGACTACATGATCATGTGGTATACAATACGAAGGCACTCGCTCAGCGATCGTATAGATGATAATGCTTCACCACATCGTTGTCGTTTAGATGATCGTATAAGGCTTGCATTATGGAGCGCGCTACACGATCGCATACCTTGTGCTTCATCGCATAGTAAAAGGTACATGATCATTGCTAAACGATCGTTTAGCTCTAGAAGTGTAGGTAAACGATTGGGTAAAGCGTTTACTCTTTCATGTAGATGATCGCGGGGAAGTTTGGTACATGATTAGTGGAGACAGGGACTTCGATCTGATGGTTCAAAACCTGGTTCGCTTGTTTGAACCAGAGACTCCTTTTTTTGTAATAGTTAGCTTTAGTTTTTGAGGATTTTGAGGCAATTTTTCCGATTCATCAACATTTGCTTATTATACATGAGATGTATGTGGTTTATATGAAAAAGTGTTTGTCATATACATTTAAAACTCACCTTAGGTTGTGCAATTATTCATGCATCATGTATTATAAGTGTTATAATATGACATGATGAAATTACAAGAAAGCATGCGCATGCATCATTAAAATATAAGAGTTATATTTGTGCATGCAGTAAGCATATTCATGCATCATCTTTATATTATAAGCGTTATAGTATAAAGGTGAATGAAAGCATGTTTTGCTTGTTTCGTTGCTGTTTTGTATAAGTGTTATATAAAAGGTAGCAATGAATGAATAATGCATGGATCATGACACTTAGGCTATTTGTAAAAGTTATGAATGCCTTATATGTGTTGGCTTTGCGTTGTGCATGATTTTGGTTGTTTCTATTATAAGAGTTATAATAGAAATTAGAACCAAAATCAATAAGAAAGAGTTGCATGTGGACTTAGGGTGAACTCATGTTTTAAAAGGGTTTTAAAATTGGATTGAGATAGACCTAAGTTCAAAGGTTATAATGGGATTAGTAACCTACTTTAATCTTTTTAAATCGGTTTAATAGGATTAAATTGATTAGCATAAAAGATTAAAATTATATTAAATCTATCTATAAGGGACCTTTTGTCTAAGGTGGGTTCTGTCTAGGTTGGGGTACTTCAGCTGACGGAAACAGAACACCTCTACCTGGGAACCTAATTAGAAAGGTGAATTAGATAGATTTTCTGCAAGCATACAACAATTGGTCAAAGATTCCGTTAAAGAGTTTAATGATGATGATCAAAAGTTGTTTCAACTATCCAAGGTAAAAGTTACTCTTGGACAAACCTAAAAAGTTATTTAGTTAAAATTCTTAGCCATGTTTTGTCTAAGTAAACTAAACCCTAGGTTACAAAATACTCAGTGGGAGGAAGAGATGTATCTAATATGTCAATGATTCCACTCACGTTTCTCCCTAAATTTTCATGCTGTGAGATTCATGCTTGGCCTCATGGTGCCCTGGGAGCATCCCCCTTTGAATATGTTTGCATGAGTCAATATGAAGGTGGATGGATAGAGTGTTTATACCATATTTTAACACCGAAGAGTTCCATGAGCACGTACGGATTGCTCTGATCTCACAGTGACTGAAATACAACAATATGCATTCATACGAACAGTTATGCAAACAAACACTAATTATCGGCATGCTATGAATAAAAAAATAACAAGGGAAAGAGTGCCATACCAGTTGAAGACGTTCTTCAAACTTTAGCACTCAGAGCATCAGAACCCTCCACGCGATTTACCAACGCCTAGCAACATCGTCAACAACAGCAGCATGAATAACCGCAAACACGAATGCCATGGGGACGACACCACCAGAAAAGAGCTCGGGTATTCTCGGAGTGAGAACCCAAAGCGTGGTTTTTGGAGAATTTGGTAGAGGAAGGAGGAAACACGAATCGTGTAGGAGATAAACAAGTGGGAGGGAAAAAGATGCTATCGCATAGCAGACTGCTTATTGTTTAGGAGAAGCTACATGATCGTGTAGGTTTTACTGAACGGTCATTTAGGAAAAGGTATGCAATCGTTTACCAAAATTGGCACATTATACGATCATTTAGAGAAGCTATGCGATCGTGTAGGAAATAGCGTGCGATTGTTTAGGCGCGAGGCGACTATCGTATAGGCTCTCGATTCTTTAAATGATCGTTTACAATTTTCCAACGTGTGCTTCACACTTTGTCTTCGGGCGTTCTATCAAAATGAAAACTATTTTCATTTTAGTTCATAGGTTACAATAACCGACTCATTCCCACTAACCCACGTCCAAACGTGATTTTTGGCTTAATTATCATATAATTAACCAATTAATTAATAAATAAATATAATTATATTATATTTTTAACCTATAGTTTGATATGACATATCTACTATAGTATTTTTTTCCTCTACTTGATATAAATCATATTTATATCTAATTTCCTCCAAAATAATGTATCTCATACATTTAACCAATTATATCATATATAATTAACCAGTCCAATTATATCATATATAATTGAATTTCCTCTTGTCAATTTGAACATTTCAAATTAACCCAAACACAGGTTCTCTACTTTATCCAAGCTACCCAGGGGACCTAATGGACTTGTGACTCGAAGCTCCAATAGTCTGTGAATAGCTGACTAAACTCTTTAGCCATGAGATCCACCATCCGTTAACTGTCAGGCATTCCACTAAAGACCAACAGTTGAACTCTTCTTACCACAGATATATTTCTGTGTCCATTGGATATAACCAATCATGAGTACGATGACCCTTCATAGATGCTCGCAAGTATAGTTGGGCCAAATTACCATTTTGCCCCTATAGTTACATCTCACTTCTTAAGTACCACTGATTCCTCTAACGAACAATACAATATAGTCCAACTATGTGTGAACACCTCTCAGGTCAAGAGAATGTGTGTGGTGCCACATCGTTCAAGCCTCGGAATCAACCCTTAAGGAAGCTATCTATCTACGTACCCCTGCCTCAGGGAAGGAGTGAATTCCATCTTATGTAGCTGAGTTCCCAGCTCCCAAATCAAACGAATCCCCAAAATGGTAGGTTTGAATCGGTGACCTGGCCACTCGCACCCATACAAATCAAAGGACCGCCCTCAACGGCAGGTGTTCCCAACTCACTCAGGATTGAGGTCATATTACCTATGGTCATCCTAGTGAAGTGAAGTCTCTGTCATAAATGGTGTTATATAACGAGATGTTAACACTTTGTGGTAAAGTCTTATACAAACTCTTTGTATAGGACGCCCTCGCTCGCATGTCCCCAACGAATGATCAGGATCAAACAATTTGTGACAAGTCACAACACTTGTGACCATTCGACAAAGCGGGCCATATCTGTAGCGTTACCAAGATAAGGTTTCTCTCCTATATCCATATACTACAGACCATTTTGGTTATCACTCAAGACATGATCCACTTGTATGTCACCACATACATGCTTTAGTCACATACAGATAACCAGGGATTTTATGTTTATTGGTTTGTGGTAAAGCAAATAAAACAAGCAACTGAGCAAAAATACAAGATATGAAGTAAATATCATATATTAACAACACAAGCGTTCGTACAAACTATTTACAAACTACAGGACACGAGACTTTAGGGCATCAACCCCAATAATAAGAGTGTTGCAAGAGCACCTCTGGAGTTGTAGAACGGGCGTAAAGCTAATTTACGTCACTTCCGCATTTGGGGTTGCCCTGCACAATTGCTTGAGGCTAATCCCAAGAATTTGGAACCATAGTCGAGGTTATGCCTCTTTGTAGGCTACCCAAAAGGTACACGAGGGGGTTATTTTTATGATCCGATGGAAAATATGGTGTTTGTTTCAACAAATGCTACTTTCCTGGAGGAGGATCATAGAAGGGAGCACAGTCCACGAAGCAAAGTCATGTTCCGTGAGCTTTCCAATGAAACTACTAAAACTTCAACAAGAGTTGTTGAAGAGCCTGCTACATTAGCAAGAGTTGTTGATGGGAGTTCGTCCAGTAGGTCGGTTCCACTTCAAGAGTTGAGGAACCTTGACGTAGTGGAAGGGTTGCGAACCCACCCATTCGCTATCTGGGTTTCACAGAAATACTTGCTATGGTAGCAGATGGCGACGTTGAGGATTTGTTGTCTTATAAGAAGGAAATGGAGGATGTTGACCGAGATGAATGGGTCAAGGCCATGGATCTCAAGATGAAGTCGATGTACTTCAACCTAGTATGGAATTTTGTAGATCAGCCTAATGAGGTAAAACCTATAGGTTGTATGGATCTACAAGCGCAAACGGGGTGTTAATGGGAAGGTACAGACCTTTAAGGCTCGACTTGTGGCAAAGGGTTATACCCAGGTAGAGGGAGTCCACTATGAGGAGACTTTCTCGCCTGTTGCCATGTTAAAGTCAATCTGCATCCTCCTGACATTGCAGCTTATTATAATTATGAGATCTGGCAAATGGACGTCTGATAACATGTAGAAATGCACGTTATTACAGGGCAAATAAGTAAAACAATGAGAGATTGCGACGGTAAAAAAATACAAAATCATGTCCAAAAGTGCTAAACGGTAAAAATTTCACATGCGCCCATCGCATAAAAGAAGCTAATTTACTTATTTTGTGCAGAAAAAATGCGTTGGTGCAAGTTAAATTGCGATCCAAGGAATTAAGCGTCTGCGTGCAATGAAAGATTGCGATCGCAAAGTCATGCGATCATATGCGTTCGCGAGAAGTTGTTCAAGAAGGTGGTTGCATAAAGACTGTGCATCAAGGGGATAGCATAATAAATCATGATGGGGATGGAAAGCTGATGACGGTCGAATCCGAATTTAGTTGACAAGCCATTATCGCCACACTATAGCAAGTACACTCAACTTTTGGTGACCTTTAATCGGCGCATCGAAGCAAGAGATTTAATGACCGCCTATCATTGCAATCATTGGAGAAAAAGGCTGCTTCACCTTGAGCTCTATAAATACCGGAGGGCACCATTGTAAAAGGGGTTAACAAGCTAGATCATATACAAGATAGAGAGTCGTTAGTCTGTTTATAGTTATATGTATACTTAGAAGACGGAGATGAGCCAAGAGAAGAAGACACCGAGAGATCATTCCTGACAACTCGAAAGAATATTGGGAAGCGCTACAAAAGGAGAGAGGGCCAACACTTGCGAAAGCAAGGATATTCATCTGGGCAGAGTTAGAGTGAAAAGACAGTGTAAAAGGCCACGGGAAGCAAGACATTGCTACCGGGCTTTTTATTACATTCTATTACTATTCTGTATTCTGCATATGGTTTATAGACAATGGAAATCTTATTTCAACTTATGTTCAATCTCTCCATACTTCGCATGAGTAGCTAAATTTCTGAATGGTTAAGAAGTACTTAGCTAGCATGACCTAAGGTTTACACTTTATGTGATCATCTTGTCTTATGTATGCGTCATTCACCCTTTAGAGATACTTGAGAAAGTAGTCTAAAGAAAGAATCTAGACTTCAGAGAATCAGATTAGAACCGCATAAGCAAGAGATAGAAACTTAGACATAAGTTCTATTTGCTATTATGCATCACACGCACCCTAGAAATAGGATATGATAGAATGTGGTCACCTTGTGTATGTGTTCATCATTCATCATTGCATAGACAAGAATAGAGGCTTAGACATAAGTCCTATCGACATTATCGTATACATCGCATGCGTCCTAGAAATAGAAAATATGGAATTAGCATTGAAAGATGACATGCCGTTATGTGTGTGTAGCATGATCGCATAACTTGAATGCAATCTTAGGAAGTGTTAGCTAAAACCCTTCTCAACCCATTCGTCGCATACTCATTGTAATTCTCAATTTCATCAACTCTTTACTCGAATCCATCACATAGGAAATATACTTAAACAAAACACCATCCAACTTATTTGTTTTCATCACCACAAAGGAATCAAATTTATTGTTGCATATTTACTCAGTAGTCCCTATGTTCGACCATGGACTTACCAGGAAATCTAGTGAGGCTTATACTTGGGTTTTACTAGGAAAACTTACATGTGCAATGCAGAACACATCACCGCAACTTATACCATAATCGCATCACATTTACAACGCATCAACGTCAAAACAACCTTTCTGAATGGCAATCTTGATGAGACCATTTACATGGTACAACCCAAGGGATTCATACCCCAAGGTCAAGAGCAAAAGATTTGCAAGCTGAATCGGTCCATTTATGGTCTGAAATAACATCTCAATCTTGGAACATACGGTTTGATACTGCGATCAAGTCGTATGGCTTTGACCAAAATGTTGATGAACCTTGTGTCTATAAGAAGATCATCAACGCTTCAATAGTCTTCTTAGTGTTGTATGTAGACGATATCCTACTCATTGGGAATGATGTAGGTCTACTAACTGCAGTTAAGAATTGGCTAGCAACCCAATTCCAAATGAAAGATTTGGGAGAGACTCAGTTTGTTCTAGGTATACAGATCTTTCGAGATCGTAAGAACAAAGTGCTAGCACTGTCTCAGGCATCGTACATTGACAAGATATTGCTCAAGTACTCAATGCAGGACTCTAGGAGGGGCCTACTGCCGTTTAGGCATGGCATCACTTTGTCTAAGGACATGTGTCCTAAGACGCCTCAAGAGGTTGAGAAGATGAGATGGATCAGTCTAACCCAGCCCATTTTAATGTTGTTGACCCATTTACGAAGACTCTCACAGCTACAGTGTTTGAGGGTCACCTACGGAGCATGGGTCTACAGGATCGCCCATGGCTGGACTAGGGCAAGTGGGAGATTCTCTTGTACTGTGGGCTTTTATGCCCTAGTTTATTGTTTTGTACTAGTTTTTTGTACACCCCACTTCGCTTTAGGACAAGTGGGAGATTGTTGGGGTTGATGCCCTAAAGTCTCATGTCCTGTAGTTTGTAAACAGTTTGTACGAACGCTTGTGTTGTTAATATATGATATTTACTTCACATCTTGTATTTTTGCTCATTTGCTTGTTTTATTTGCTTTACAATAAACCAATAAACATAAAATTCCTAGTTATCTGTATGTGACTCAAGCATGTATGTGGTGACATACAAGTGGATCATATCTTGAGTGATAACCAAAATGGTCTGTAGCATATGGATATAGGAGGGAAACCTTATCCTAGTAACCCTACAGATGTGGCTCGCTTTATGAAATGGACACAAGTGTTGTGGCTTGTCACAGATAGTTTGATCCTGATCATTCGTGTTGGGGACATGCGAGCGGGGGCGTCCTATACAAAGATTTTGTATAAGACCTGACAACAAGTGTTAACGTCTCGTTATATAACACCGTTCATGACAGAGACTTCATTTCACTAGGATGACCATAGGTAACATGACCTTAATCCTTAGTAACTTAGGAACTCCTGCTATTGAGGGTGGTCCTTTGATTTGCATGGGTGCGAGTAGCCAGGTCACCGATTCAAACCTACCATTTTGGAGATTCGTCTGATTTGGGAGCTAGGAACTCAGTTACACAAGATGGAATTCACTCCTTCCCCGAGCAGGGTAAGTAAATAGATAGCTCCCTTAAGGGTTGATTCCGGGGCTTGAACGATGTGGTGCCACACACCTTCTCTTGGCCTAGAGGTGTTCACACATAGTTAGACTATGTTGTATTGTTCATTAGAGGAATCAGTGGTACGTAAAGAGTAAGATGTACTTACAAGGGCAAAACGGTAATTTGGCCCAACTGTACTTACGAGCATCTATGAAGGGTCATCGTACTCATGATTGGTTATATTCGATGGACACAAAAATATATCTATGATAAGAAGAGTTTAGCTATTAGTCTTTAGTGAAATGCCTGACAGTTAACAGATTGTGGATCTCGTGGCCAAAGAGTTTAGTCAGCTATTCACGTACCATTAGAGCTTCGAGCTGCAGGTCCATTAGGTCCCCTAGGTAGCTTGGATAAAGTTGAGAACTAATGTTTGGGTTAATTTGAAATGTTCAAATTGACAAGAGGAAGTTCGATTATATATGATATAATTGGACTGGTTAATTATATATGATATAATTGGCTAAATGTATGAGATACATTATTTTGGAGGAAATTAGATATAAATATGATTCATATCAAGTAGAGGAGAAAATACTATAGTTGATATGTGATATCAAACTATAGGTTAAAAATATAATATGATTATATTTGTTTATTAATTAATTGGTTAATTATATGATAATTAAGCCAAAAATCACATTTGGACGTGGGTTAGTGGGAATGAGTCAGTTATTGTAACCGATGAATTAAAATGAAAAGAGTTTTCATTTTGATAGAACGCTTGAAGACAAAGTGTGAAGCGCGCGTTGGAGAATTTAAACGATCGTTTAAAGAATCAAGAGCCTATATGATAGTCGCCTCGCGCCTAAACGATCGCACTCTATTTTCTACACGATCGCATAGCTTCTCTAAACGATCATATAGTGTGCCGATTTTGCTAAACGATCGCATACCTTTTCCTAAACGAAGTAAAACCTACACGATCATGTAGCTTCTCTTAAACGATAAGCAGTCTGCTATGCGATAGTGTCTTTTTCCCTCCCACTTGCTTATCGCCTACACGATTCGTGTTTCCTCCTTCCTCTACCAAATTCACCAAAGACCACGCTTTGGGTTCTCACTCCGAGAATACTCGGGCTCTTTTCTGGTGGTGTCGTCTCCATGGCGTTCGTGTTCACGGTTGTTCGTGTTGCTGTTGTTGACGATGTTGCTAGGCGTTGGTAGATCGCGTGGAAGGTTCCGCTACTCTGAGTGCTGAAGTTTAAAGAACGTCTTCAACTGGTATGGCACACTTTTCCTTGTTGTTTTGTTATTCACAGCATGCCGATAATTAGTGTTTGTTTGCATAATTGTTCGTATGAATGCATATTGTTGTATTTCAGTTGCTGTGAGATCGGAGCAATCCGTACGTGCTCATGGAACTCTTCGATAAAAGATCCTTCAGGTGAAAGGTGTGTGTTAACATATCCTATAGTCTCTGTCATTGGTTCACACCGTGAGATCATTCTGTACTCCCTTGTGGTGCTCTAAGAGCGTCCCCATTGAATGGGTTTTGTGCAGTTGGTCAAAATCAAGGTGAACTCTAGAAATGGATAGGATCGCTTTAGGTTATGCCCTAAACGGATTTTTTCCCTTCGGATTGGCAATTTGGGCGGATCTTTAGGGCCTAATATGGGGGGTCACACTTACGGGAAATTGTTAAGTAAATTAATGATTTATTGACCAAATCAATGATGGCTAGTCGTTATAGGAGAAAAAGTTGTTCTGGTATTAATGGTTGATTTCCTAATTCAGAGGAGGGATAATTGACCTCCCTTCAACGGCTTTTGTTCTAAACCTTTGAAGCGTCATTGCAAAACTAGATGTCACAGGGGGTATGTTAGTTTTGCTAAACCTTATTGGATGTTGTTTGTTTTTCAACGGGTATTTGCTTAAAACCTAACGTAGGTCAATGTGTTTTTGTATTCAGCAACATGATAGTATTTCCGTTTAAAGCCTTTAATTTGATCGGTTACATACAGTGGAAAGAGTCTTGTAAAACATATTTCGTGGTAAACGACCTCGAATTTTTCATGGTTGAGGAATGTTCTCAAGTCCCGACCCTTGATGCACCGCGAAGTGTTCGTAATGCATATGAGGTGTGGATGAAGGCTAATTCATTGGCCTGACTTCACATTTTGGCTAGCATGCCTGATGTTTTGGCCAAAAGGGTTGAGAACATGGTCATTGCTCGCGAGATCATGGACTCGTTGCAAGATTTATTTGAATGTTAGTTCTTATTTTTTTAGCACAAAGGGATGGATGAAAAAACCAGTAGAAGCAATTGTTGCTGACTCTTTTGAGGTTCATCGATGAGAAATGTTCTCTGAAATGGAACTTGGAACTTATTTAGGTTCTGATACTGATCCCATTACTCTCCAAAAGAGGAGGATGTCTAAAGATAGTAAATCTGATTTATTGGTCTTGGAAACGTGTTTGGTAGATAATGATGATTCTGTTTGGATCTTTGATTTGAGTGCTACTAATCACGTTAGTTCCTCTTACCAAGGATTTAGTTCCTGGTAAACATTGCCAGAGGGAGAGATAACTTTGCGAGTTGGTACAGGTGAGGTTGTTTCAGCTATTGATGTAGGCAAGCTAAAGTTATTTTTGGACAAGAAACGTTATTTGTTACTGGATAATGTTTTCGTAGTTCCTCATATCAAGAGGAACTTAATCTCAGTTTCTTGTCTCATTGAACAAGGTTATATCGTCTCCTTTTCTGCATGTCATCATAAACTTAAGCATGTATATGAGATATACAAGTGGATCATGCCTTAAGTGATAACCTAAATAGGTATGTAGTATAAGGATTAAGGAGGGATACCTGATCCTGGTGATACTATGGATACAATCCGCTTTGTAGAGGTTTGCAAGTATTGTGAACTACTACAGATTGACCATACATGTGGACACATACGAGCGGAGGTGTCCTATACAAAGAGTTTGTATAAGACCAGACCATGAGATGACTAGTCTCTTTATATAACGCCATTGATACTGGAGACTTACATCTCACCTAAACAACCATAGGTGACATGACCTCAATCCTGAGTGTTTTGCGAACTCCTGTCTTTGAGGGCGGTCCTTTGATTAGTATGGGTGAGAGTGGCCAGATTGCCAAATCAACATGCCTACCTTTTTGTGGACTTGTCTAATTTAGGATTGGGAACTCATTTACACAAGATGGAATTCCTTCCTTCCCCGAAGCAGAGGTAAGTATATAGATTGCTCCCGTAAAAGCTAATTCCGAGGCTTGAACATAGTGGTTATAGCTTCTCTTTAGAGAGAAGACTCAATAATAGTAGGACTATGGCCTATGTTCATTAGAGAGATCAGTGGTACTTAAGGAGTTAGACGTAACTACAGGGGCATAACGATTATTGGCCCAGTTGTACTTATAAGCGATCTATGAAGTATTATCGCACCGTTGATTGGTTGATATGGACACATAATATATCTGTAGTAAGGAGATTTCAGCTGTCGGTCTTTAGTGGAGTGCCTGATAGTTAACGGATTGTGGATCCCGTGACTAAAGAGTTTAGTCAGTTATTCACGTACCGTTGCAGCTTCAAGTTACATGTCCATAAGGTCCCCTTGGTAGCTCAATGGATTCAAGTTGAGAATCAGTTCTTGGTGTTGATTTGAAATGTTCAAATTGACAAGAGGGAATTCGATTATATATGATATGATCGGTGTGATGTATAAGATACATTAAGTGGAGGATTATTGTAAATGAGATTTACATTAAGTACCATGAAATAGAAAAAGAACTATGGTTTATATGTTTCATGAGATTAAATATTAAAACTATAAGTTATAAATATAGTATGGTAAGTTGGTTATCATATATATTTACAATAATATTAATTATTGGATGATTATCTCTTTTTCTCTAATAACTAATTGAATGGGAGGTTATTAGTGGTTTCATGGTAACTGTGAGATAAAAAGAAAAATGTTTTCCTAAATTTAGTAGATTTGAGAAAGTTTCTATTCTCGGCAAGTTCTCATGGAAAGGCTGTCAAGTGAATGAGATTTACTAAACGATAGTTGAAGATAGACTAGATGAACGTGGAGTAATACTATACGATAGTTCACTCAGCTGGCCTTCTTCCAAACGATCACAGAGCTTCTTCCAAACGATTGAGCATTGTCTATACGATAGACCTTGTCATCTCCCACTTTCTCAATCGCTTACACGATTGTTCTTCCTTCGGCCTCACCCGCTAACCAAGTCCATACAGAGCCCACACTTCTGGATTCTCACACCGAGAATACCAAGGTAGCCATTGTGCTGGTGTCGTACTTAACTCGACATAGTCGAGGTTTTTGGAGGTCATTCGTTGTGTTCGTGATCTTAGAGATCGTTGTGTTCATGGTTGTTGTGATCGTGCTGTGTTGCGGTCGAAGTGTTCGAGCATTCGTGGTTGCAGTCTTATTGATTGATTAAGCGTTTGTGATCAAGGGTGTTGAAGATGCGTCTTCAAAGTTATGTGTATTCTTTCCCTTGATCGTTTAGTAAAGCATGCTGTAATTTCATTTTGTGCATAGCCTGTATGTTTCTGTTTGTGATTGTAATTGTTAATGTTCATATACGAATGGAATTTGGAATGATCATTCCGCTGCTTATGGAAATCCTCATGTCTGATTTCCTTCACATTATACAACAAAACCAAAAAATTTTTACTTTGACATCTATTCAAAGAAATGAACTTCCAACACAACATTCGAACAACAATCTTCTCTCAACAGAAGTAACAAAGTTTCTAGAACACTATAATATTCAAACTAGCTACATAATAACTTGAGCACAAATTGACTAAAACTTATATGAGCACAAATTGGATAGCCAAAATATTTCCAAGTAAAGAAACCTTAGCCAAAACTTTTTATATCAATATGAGACAAACACAAAAAACAAAAAATAAAATATTGTCAAGACCAAAATATGACCGAAGAAAATTTTCTATAAGCACATTAACCACCAAACAAAAAGATGAAAGTAATACCATCAAACAAGTTCATATTCTTGAATTAATTTTCATTTCAACACTTCCAAATCTTATGAACCATAATCAGCAACAATACCTAAATTTGTTTATATTAAATTTTGAGATAAACTCAAAAGAACAAATAAAATATTAAAGGCTAATATATATATATATATATATATATATATATATATATATATATATATATATCTTTAAAAAGTTATAATTTACATTTGAACTACACCAAGCAAGACTATCAAACAAGTACATATTCTTGAACTAATTTTCTTCCAACATTTCAAAATCGAAAGAAGCTCAAATATTGGAATAAAAACAAAATGAATGAATTAACTTTAAATTACTAAATTGAAAATAAATATAAAATGAAAATTTTACCTTTAGAGCAAGCAAACAACCCACACAAAAATTGTTGAAGAACTTCACTTAACCCACAAGCTTGAAAGAATCTGACCCAAAGCTTGAAGATTGGAATAGATCTGAAAAACGAATTTTTATGGCTAGATCTAAAGACCCACGAGTAGAAAAGGCAAATAGATGACCGGATCTAAAAAAGCCACGACCAGATCTGCAAATCAGATGTCGGCAACGAGCTGAATGACAAATGACGATACCGAATGGTGAAGACCAACGAGCTGAATGACCCACGATTGAAAATGGTGAAGACCCATGAGCTGAATGCACGAGCTGAATGAAAATACTGACTGATCGTAGATCTGAAGGACGATACCGATGAGAATAATCACGAGAACACACGAGGTGAAGATCGCATATTTGCACGAGAATGCACAAGGTGAAGATCGCAATCTGACCTCCACAGCAATGCATGCATGAGAATGCATGAGATCTACCTCCACCGAGAATGCACGACGAGAACAACCCATAGCTGAGAATGGCTAAAAATGGACGCACTGCAAATCTGACGACGAAAATGAACGGTGAGATGTTTGTTTGCTGGCTGACCGCAGATTTGACCTCCACAAACGAAGTGAGATTTGGTCAAATGGAAGAGGGTTTGGAGGAGAGAAGTGAGAAAGGAAAGAGAAGAAAGATAGAGAAATGAAAGAGAAGATATTTTTTACTAAAGGGGCAAAAAATAAGTTGGCATCTACAATGTCGATTTTAAATTGACATTGTAGCCTAATTAAAATATATTTTTAATGTCGATTTAAAACCTATATTAAAGATTTTTTTTTTAAACCGACATTATACATCAACATTTAGTTTTTCTAACTGATATTAAAGCCCAATTTTCTTGTAGTGCAAAACGGTGTTTTGTTTTAAAACGGATCTTATCTTTTTTTTAAATAGGTCTCAGTGATTGGAAAAAGTACAATAGAATTTAAAACTCACTTCTTTGTTTTTCTCTTCTGTGATGTGAGTAAAATTTTCGACGATTTCAATCATTTCTTTGACAAGTACACACTGGATTTGGGACATTATGTTAACCTTAGGGAGCAATCGACATACATGATTTAGTAGGTCGTGCAACATTTTGTTTTCAAGATAGTAGATCTTCCACATACAACAATTCAACATTTTATCGCAACAATCTGAAAGCAAAATTGTTTTCTACCAATATCGATCAAATTTAGAAAGATTCTTTCAAATTTTTTTAAGTTTTAGGAAGTTTTGTGTGATGAACATGGTATAAATAAAAATGGTCGGTACATTGGAACCTCTAATTTGCAACTTCAATGTGTAAATGTGTACTACAATGAGGTTTCTTGCATGCGTCATATCCCTCAAGCCATTCTCATGGATCTCTAGCCCTGTACCATTGACAGTGTGAGCATAGGTCCTTATGGACAAATCTTCAAGCCGGATAATTTTGTTTTTAGACAATCTAGTGCTAGTAATAACTAGGCCAAGGGTAATTACACAGAAGGAGCAAAACTCATTGATGTTGCTTTCGATGTCGTGAAAATGAAAGCTAAGAACTATGATTACCTTCAATATAATCTATGTCTCTGTTTATGTATAGACATACTTAATCTATGAAGTTAGGAAGTTTTTAGGTTGGTTGAGTCTTTCTAGGGTCTATTTTTAGCCCTTTGATACTATATATATACCCCATACTTTTTTATAAAATACATCCTAGAGAAATAAATTAACATTTGTACTTGGTATCAGAGCCAAAAATTAGGCTTAGCCTCTGTCATCATACCATTAATAGCCTCGTCGTTTATTCCTCATTCAGCCATCACGGTTTTCGTCTGCAATTGTTGTTCGTGCCACTAGAGTCGTTCGTCTTTTTTAGTTTCATTTGCACTTTCGTCTGTGATTCAGTCGGTTGTTTCCATTTGCACTTCCATCTACATCTCATCGTCAACCTCTATCATCAAGTTTGTGTGTCGTTTTCACTCGCCTCAGCTGTGCTTCGTCTGTCGTTTCCACTCTTTGTTCGTGGTTTCGTATTGATGCCTCAGTTCCGTTGCTCGCCTCTGTGAAGCCTATTGGCGAAACATCCATTAAGATCGTCGAATGGAGATCTGTCCGATTCAAGCCCTTGCCCAGATCAGCGACTCTCAGACCTTCGAAGATTGTTTACAACTAGATTAGTCACAAGAATCCATGTCGAGCTATTGAGCCAATCACACCAAGCTGACCACGTCGAAGCCGCCGAGCCAACCACATAGAGCCGAGTCGTCGAGCTAAGCCGCCAAGTCAATCCGTTCTGGTTTCTCCTAACTAAGTCGAGCTGTCGAGCTAATTTGTTCTCCCCACTGAGCCAAGTCGAGTCGAGCCGAGCCAATCCCACTGAGTTGAGCCAGACCCTTTTTTCTTTTCTCCCCAGTTGAGCCAAGCTCCCCCTACCACCGAGCCAGATGGAGAAAAATCATGTATTTTGCCCTATTAGTACTATACTTGATGGGACGAATTATCTTACTTAGGCTCATCAAATGAAGAGTTTTCTAATTAAGCATAAGCTATAGCATATTTTCAATGGTGATAGTCCTCGACCAGTCAGGTTATCCACCGAGGATGATAATAAATTTGTTGAACGATTAGAGGATTGGGATAGTAAAAAACATCAGATCACCACTTAGCTCGGGAATACTTCTATACCTACCATCCATGTTCAGTTTGATACATTTGATAATGGCAAGAGTTCGTGGGATTTTCTATCTACATATTTTCAGTTTGTTGGTTTAGCTCATTATTATCAACTACATAACACTCTTGTTAGTTTACTCAGGAGTCTGGTCAATCCGTTAATGACTATTTGATGACAATCCAACCAATTTGGACACAATTGGATCAAGCTAAAATTAGTGTTGATTATCTCCATCTTATTAAGGTTCTTATGGGGCTTCGTCCAGAATATGAGTCTATCGGTGTTGCTTTACTACATCGCAATCCCCTTCCCTCATTGGACTTGGCGATACAAGAAATCCTGTTTGAAGAAAAATGCCTCGACATCACTTCCTCCGAGAAATTTGAGGTTGTCCTCACTAGCACTCAATTTCCTGGCACTTTTGGAGCTCTTTTTTGCAAAAGTTGTAAGCTCACTGGGCACAAGTTTGCTGACTACCTGAAAGTTGAGTGCATATACTGTCACAAGCGTGGCCATAGCCTGGAAAATTGTCCCACCCGACCACCTCGACCTCCAGGACATGTTCAAAGACAAGACATGTTAAACCTGGCTCTACCTTACTATGGTTGTTGCCTCCTCTGCTGAGCCTAAACCTTTTCCGTCTACCTTTCAAATTAGTGACTTACAAAATTTGCTTAAACAGGTGATTTCATCCAATTCCTCTGCTCTTGTGATTTCCTCAGGTAATCAGTTGCTTCTTGACTTCGCTTGTTGTAACCATATGACTCTAATTTCTCTTCTGACTACACCCACTCCTGCGAAATCTCTTCCCCCTTTTATGCTACTAGCGATAATTATATGTGAAAGGATTGAATCCCACAACGAAAGCATTTGTGTGAGAACGCCTTGCATCCCACAATTTGATTTTGTAAACAAATTCATTATCGTAAAGCAGAATATAAACATGTAAAGTAGTATGCTTTGGGAAAAGATTAGAACCATTCTTACCTTTGAAGATTTTCAAGTTTTATGAACAATCCTCTCGAATTTACAATGAACAGCTCCTCCAACGATCTTGATCACAAACGATTTCTTGAACAATCTTCAGCATTACCACAAGAGTAACCTCGTTATTCTCTAGGATTCCAATAGAGGGATAGGTGGTGTCCAACTATTGGGAAAGTGAGAGGAAAAAAAGGGGTTTGGAGAGTAGAGAATATTCGCTTTGTGGCTTAGGAAAAATTTTGAACAATAACACTTGTGTTGTGTACTGTTAGTCTCTGTATCAGTGTCTCCCAAAGGGGCCATAGGGAGGTTTTTATATAGAGATTAGTCAAATCCTATTCCTAATCTTTTTCCTATTTCCCTTTTCCAAAATTAATTAATTAAATAACACTTATTTAATTAATTAACACAATTAAATAACTCCTATTTAATTTAATTTGCACATTAATTAAATAACTATTTATACATTAAATTGATATATATATATATATATATATATATATATATAGTTATCATAAACATTGTTTGTATATGTGTAATACCTCTTTATTAATTATTTCTTTGTGAATCTAATTCACTTGAATTAATTAATTGAATCTTATTCACATATTACTTTCCAATTTAATTTTAATTATAGATCATATCCATAATTAGTTATATATTAATGGGACAGTTGCAAATATAGACATTAGATCCAAAGTATTAGCAGATATAACATAATGTAAAAAAAATTACAAATATGGCCAAATTTAAATAGTTTATCAGTGAAAGACCATATTATTAGTAGGAGTCTATCAATGATAAACCATATCACTGGTAAGAATCTATCAACAATAGAAGTCTATCGCTGATAAACTTGGCTATATTTGCAATTTTTTTAAAATGATGTTATACATTTGGTTATTATTCCAAAAATGCTACCAATTGCAATTTCCCTATATTAATCACATTAATATATGGTTTCCTCAAATTCATTTGAACAATTCAAATCATCTCTCTTAAATATCCTCTAGTGAGCTAACAAGGGGACCTAGTGGACCTGTGGATCAAAAGCTCCAACAATATAAGATTAATTGGCTAAACTCATTAACCAAGTTAGTCAAAATTCGTTAACTATGAATACACTGCACTAAAGACCACTACTGCACTCTTCTCACTACAGATATATTTCTATGTCCACAGATATAGACCAATAACAGCAAGTTAGTCTTCATGAGTGTTCATAACTCCAACTGGATCAAATTATCGTTTTACCCTTGGGTTACTTCTGATTCCTTAAGTACCAGTGCCTCTCTAATAAACAACCTATTTATGGTCCAACCAATAAAGAGAAACCTCTCTCGAGCCAATGAGAGGGTAGGGCTCTTTGTTCAAGTCCCCGAGACACTACTTAAGGGAACACTCATCTACCTACCCTTAAGGTGGGAAGGAGTGAATTCCATCTTGTATTATTATATTCCCAGCTCCTTACTCGGTCTTGTCCCCAAAATGGTACGCATATTGGGTCAGCTAACTGGCCATCCTCACCCATACAAATCAAAGGATAATCCCTCATCAATAGGAGTTTATAATATACTCAGGATTAAAACTAAGTTGCCTAGGTCATCCTATTGAAGTAGGACCTAACTAGTTAACGATGTTACATCTAGTGGTTACTATTTCGTAGTCCAGTCTTATGAAAACTCATTGCATAGGATACCCCAACTTGCAAGTCAACTATACGAACGCGTTAGATCATTGCGTTTGTATCAAATACATAGTGGGTTGTATCCATAGTGTTACCAGGATAAGGTACCCAGCCTTATCCCTATACTAGACCCTTAAGGCTGTATCTTAATTGATCCTTGTATGTCTCCACATAAAGTTCAAGACTCATAAGACAACCTTAGATGTTAGTTTATTGAATTCGGGGTTATTAAGAAAAAAATAGACAAACACAAACAATAACATTTATTGAATTAACATCTATAACTCTTTATTGATGAAGGTCAATTAATAACGTTTATTTTTTTACGAGTTTTAGGGCATAAAACCTAACAAAGTCCCACTTGAACTAAAACTCCAGTCAATGGGTTGTACATTATATCATAATCCAAAATATGGGATTATTGTAAATAACTACAATAAACTAGGACATCCATATACCCTTTATACATTCAAACTCCCACTTGAACTAAAACTCTAGTCAATGGGTTGTACATGATTTCAAAATCCAAAAGACAGGATTATTGTAAATAAATACAATAAACTAGGGCATCCATATACCCATTACACATCTCCCACTTGCCTTAGATTATACAATGTACATGTCTCGTAGATCTAAACGCTCAAGATGACCCTCAAACACTTTAGTCGAGAGAGAGCCTTCGTAAATAGATCAGTAATGGCTACTACCCCACTATTGTCACAGCATATAAGGTGACAAGCAAGTCCATACTTGAACCACTTCCAAATCGCTTAGGAACTTCCTTAGCCAAAATGCTTCCGTTGCTACTTCACAAGCAACTACATACTCAGTTTCCATAATGGAATATGCAATACATCCTTGCTTAATGCTACAATCCTGATCCTGACGTGGATTTCCTAGAATCCTTGTTAATTTGGAAATCAAAGTCAGTGTATCCTGTAAGAATCAAATCCTTAGCTCCATACACTAGTCCCGCGTTTTCCTAAGATACTTGAGGATGTTCTTAATTGATGTTCAGTGGCTTAACCCTTTATTGGACTGGTACCTACTAACTATTCCCACTACATAACAAATGTCTAGCCTGGTGTAGAGCATAAAATACATTAAGTTGCCTACAGCTAAAGCATAAGGAATATGTCTCACATCCTCAAATTCTGGATGTGTCTTAGGAAATTGTTCCTTAATGTCAGTAAGGTACCCTACATCATTCTCAATGAGTAGGATATCATCCACATATTTTCTAGAAAAGCTACTTTATCGTTGATGATTTTCTTGTAGATACAAGGTTCATCTACATTTTGATCAAAACCAAAAGATTTTATCGTTGTATCAAATCTAATGTTCCAAGATCTAATGCCTCTTTCAACTCATAAATGGACCGATTCAGCTTGCAAACCATTTGCTCCTAACCGCAGGGTATGAACCCCTGAGGCTGAGACATAAAGATATTCTCTTCAAGATTGTCATTCACAAAAGCAGTCTTGACATCCATTTTCCATATTTCATAATCATAATATGTGGCTATAGACAAGAAAATTCTTATAGATTTAACCATAGCAACAGGAAAAAAAGTTTCCTCATAGTCAACCCCTTCCCTCTGGATATAACCCTTTGCTACAAGACTAGCTTTGAATGTTTGTACCTTTCTAGCACATCTCTCTTTCTTTTATAGATCTAATTACACACTTTGGGTTTTACCCCTTCAGGTGGATCTACAAGATCCCTTACTGAATTGGAGTATATAGATGGTGGGTGGAAAATGGAGTAAATAAATATGCGTTCATTGTTCGTTCTCTATTCGTCGCTGGTCTTGTGTTGAACTAAGGGATATGGAATATGCGTCTGATGACCATGCGTTACTGCCACAAGTTTTCTTGCTCTCTCGCCAAGTATAACGAGATCACAAGTTTCTCGGGTGATCCAAGGTCAAACTCAGGGACTTGTAACTAAATGTTATGAAGTAATGTGTTGCGGCGAAGTATAAAAGAATATTGAAGTTAAGGGCTATGCGTTACTCCTACTCCTAACTAACAGATTAAGCAATGGAAGTATGACCATGAGAGTTAGAGACATGGCAACTGTTAACGCGTAATAAGATACATAGGAAAATAGATAAAATGGTGGGGATGTCTTCACCATATCAATAAGCTTGATCGCAAGGGTAACCCCAGCCAGCACAAGCTATGTGATTATGCTATACACACTTGACGAAGACGCATGCGATGCATATGTAATAGTGTTGAGAGGACTTATGTCTAAGTCTCTATTATTGCTCATGTGCTCCCACACATAAACAAGGTGACTGCATACCACTGTATCCTACTTCTGGATGCATGCAATGTGATCGCATACTTTCATATCCTATCTGTAGGGTCATATGCTGTGTAATAGCAAATAAAGCTTATTCCTAAGCCTCTATTCTTGCTTATGCGATCCAATCTGACTCTCCCAAGCCTAGATTTGGTTTGTAGAATACTCTCCCAAGTATTCCTAAATGATGAATGTTGCATTCATAAGACAAGGTAATCACATAAAGCATAGTTAATATAAGATTATTCCTATCTCTAGAAACACTACTTTGCTTAATGCGTTCCACTACTTACCCTCTCAGGCAGTTAGTGCAGCTGATTAGCTCATAGACAAGCATTGCGTCCGCCCATAGACAAGCATTGTGTCCTCTCATAGACAAGCATTGCCTCAGCCTCACACTAAGCAAATAGGATTTTCTAACAATACCCGCGCAACGCACACCTTTTGGTTGTTTTCTACATGCTTCATATGTCTATGCCGCATGATTGAGTATGCAATACTCTAGCAATCTTACTTAGTCGTTGCAATGAAAGTAAAGGGTGATAAAGCAGAGGTAAATGAAGATGGAATCGAAGGAAATAAAGAAATACATTGATCATAAAATGTATTAATGTCTTAAGCCACAATGTAATACAATACAGAGATAGAAGAGAGATGGAGGGCCAAATGGGCAATGTCTTGCTTCCATCAGATGTGTGTCAAGGTTGCTGGTAGTGCCATGGATGGGTGATGGAGTAGTCTCTCTCGAGATCTATCTCCGGCAGAGCTCCGGTCATCACTCGGAATGGTTGAAGGAATTAAGAACTCTCAAGAATGTCTTCTCACGCTTTCGTCTAGATCACAAGGATCTACCCTAAGGTAGAAACTCGGATGAATTGAAGTTGGGCTCTAAGGCTTCTATTGGTCCTTGTCTACGTCATTCATTACCTATTTATAGGAAAATAGATCCTCAACACCATCATCTAGCATGACAACCTGAGTTTCAGTTAAATCCAAGTAGCGGTCAGGTTGTATCACAACCCTCCCACTGCGTCGAGGCACTCTTAACGATTGAAAAGGACGAGAATGGCCTGAAGTGTTGGCTTCTTCATTAACTCTTGATGAAGGACCAGCTGCATCAACAACCTTTGTTTATTCTTCAATAGATTAACTTAATACTATTTTTCTTCGTGGTTTATGATCTCTAATGTGGTATTCCTCTAAACCTGTAGCATTTTTCGATACAAACACTTTATTTTCTTGAGAGTCATAGAACAGACCACCTCTCATTTCCTTAGGGTAACCAACAAATTGGCATAAGCTTAAACGAGGTTCCAATTTCTTAGGATTTTTCACTAACACATGTGCAGGACAACCCAAGATTCTGAAATAATGTAAAATCGGTTTATGCCCCCTCCATAACTTGAAAGGTGTTTTAGAAACACTCTTTAAGGGAACATTGTTCAATATGTGAACTGCACTCTCTACCGTATACACTCAAAACGAGTTAGGCAATTGAGCATTGCTCATCATAAAACGAACCATATCTAATAAGGTTCTAGTTCTGCTTTGTGATACACCATTCTACTGAGGTATACTAGGTGCTGAGTGTTGAGATTAAATTCCATGTTTTATCATATAGTCCTGAATTCTAAATCCATGTACTCTTCACCTCAGACCGAAGTATTTTTATTGTTTTACCTAATAGGTTTGGCCTTATACTCTTCGAACTTTTCAAAAGCTTCAGACTTATGTTCAATTAGGTATAAGTAACCATACCTTGAATAATCATCTATGAAAGAGATGAAGTATTCGTACCCTCCTCTAGTCTTTACATTCATTGGGCCACAAAGATTCGAATGTATGAGCTTTAAGGGTTCTTTGGTTCTATAACCTTTTCAACTAAAAGGTTTTTCAGTAATTTTTCCTTCGAGACAGGATTCACATGGAGGTAATGAATTATCTTCTAACTTTCTTATAAGTCCATTTTTTACCAATCTCTCAATCCTATCGAGATTTATGTGGCCTAATCTCAAATACCAAAGATACGTATCATTGTTACTTAGAGAAATTCTTCACCTTTTTGTTTGAGTATTAGCAGTTTTAAACATCTCATGATTTAAAAGTACTTTTGATTCAGTTGGTCTTAACACACATAAGTTGTCTTCTAGTTTAGCTGAAAATTAGTCTCACCATTTTTTCATAATGAACGCTTCATTTGAATTAAAAGAAAAAGAGTATGATTATTCAATTAAATAGGAATTAGAAACAAGATTCCTCCTCATTTTGGGAACAATGTATAAGTTTTCTAAAAACATAAATCTATTTCCAAAAAACAACTTAACATCTCCCACTGCACGAGCTAAAATGGCATCTCCTATTCCAACCTTGAGCGTCATTTCACCCTCTTCGAGTTGCTGGAAGGAACTAATTCCCTATAAGGAAGAACAATCATGATTAGTGGCTCCTGAATCAAGTATCCACGAATCATGGTCATTTTCCAATAAACAAGTTTCCGGAACAAGTAAATCATATTTACCTTCTTTCTCATTCTTCTTCTCAACAAGGTACTGAAGGGATCAAATCCCAAGTGGAAGCTTGTGATCGCCTTGCAATTTCGTTTTTGATTTAACATAAACAAAATACGGTATAAAAATAATAACCTAATGGATAAACAATCAAGATTAGCATGCATTTAAGAGAAGAAAATTGGGAAGAGCTAAACCTTATCTTTGTAGATTCCCAAATTCTTGTTATTCTCTAGGATCCCAAGAATTAGATGTGTGGTTGAAGAGGGAGAAGAAGTACTAGAGAAAAGACGAGATATTTTGAGAGAAGTAGTAAGAGACTACGATTCAGAATTCCCAATTCAACCGTGTCACAAACATGGGCATGAAGACTTATTTATAGAGAGGAGGTGTGACCCCCTTCTCCTAGTCTTACCTATTCCTACTCTAGTTTTAATTTAATTAAATAACTTTTATTTAATTGATTAGTGTAATAATTAAATAACCATATCTATTAAATCCAATTTAATATATATAATTAATTAAGTAATGAATAAATATTACATGTTTATTTATCTCTACTTCTCAAAAAATTAATGAATTAATTAATTAACCATTAATTAATCAATTAAACAACTATATTAAATCATATTTAATATAGAATTAATCAACATATAATTGTCACCTATTTATATGTATATATCTCTTTTATATTTGAATCTTATTCAAAAAAATTTCTCTCTTAATTATACATCACATCTATAATTAACCATATTATATTAATTTCATTAATATGCAATTGACTTGAACAATTCAAACCATTCATCTTATATATCCTTCGTGAGCTAATAAGGACCTTATAGACCTATAAATTAGAAGATCCTATGATTTCAGATTATTAATTAAACTCCTTAATTAAATTAATCAATTTTTATTAACTATCGATCACTCCACTAAAGACCGATAGTTGCACTTTTCGCACTGTAGATTTATTTTTATGTCCATGTATACAACCAATCAACAATAAGTCGACACTTTACAAATTGCTCATAACTATAGCTGGGTTAAAATGTC
The DNA here is from genome assembly GCF_027475165.1 of Benincasa hispida. NCBI lineage: Eukaryota > Viridiplantae > Streptophyta > Magnoliopsida > Cucurbitales > Cucurbitaceae > Benincasa > Benincasa hispida. The sequence continues at coordinate 49,421,530 of NC_143478.1, read as the reverse complement.
GTTTTACTCTTGTAGTTACATCTAACTCCTTAAATACCACCGATTCCTTTAATGAACAAAAAGTTTATAGTCCAACTATAAACTAACATCTCTCAGGCCTGTGAGATGTTGAGGCATCAATGTTCAAGACTCGGAATCAGCTATTAGGGGAGCAATTTATCTACTTTCCCTAATGTCAGAAAATGAGTGAATTGCATCTTGTGTAATTGTGTTCTCAGATCCCTACTCAGACAAGTCTCCAATATGGTAGGTGCTTGTCCTCAAGCATATCTTCAACTAAGGCAATTTCGCTCAACTCTCATCCTAACTTTGCGTCGATCGGCTACTCCGAATGCTCCACTTCTACAAAATTACTCAACAATGCAAGTTCCTTCTATCCTTTAACAATTCATCAACATGCTCTAATTTATTCTTATCTACAACAAACCTCTATCCAAAATTCCCTTCTGGTTTTAAGAAAAACGTTTACCTCTTCTTGCAAAAATAACGAAGTGCATCTTTATGCGGTGTCCTTGGTTTGCGTCATCTTATTGGAGAATGTTGATCATGGTTACACCCTTCGTTTTGGCTTGCTCCCACGGGTGTCATGCGAGCATCCAACTTCGGTTGTGTACCAATCTTTTCAACTCTTGATTTTTAGCCAAGTTTTATTTTTGCTGGTAAGAGGAGTTGTCTCTTTTATCCTTATTTTCTCTCTTTTTTTTTTTTCATATTGCGTCGATCTTGGAAACCTACCTTTGTTTTGGCTTGCTCCCATGCATGACATGCGAACATCCAACTACGAGCAAGTTTCTTTCACGACTTAACTCTTATCAGGTTGGGATTTTTCCCTTATGCTGACATTGGAGTTTTCAGGATTTTTTTTTTTTTTTTTGATAATAATGAACGCAATTGCCTGATATTGCCGTATCCGCTTGACTGCATCTGCTCAGACCTTCCCCACACGGCAATGGCACCATAAACTTGTAATGATAAAATTTAATCTTTAAGCATATGGACAATGATGAATATGAATGATTCAAGTTCATGTTGCCATAAACTTGTAATAATAAATTTGTATCTCTATCTTTATCTATTGCGCTGATGAATGAAAATGATGATTACTATGTGTTCAAGTGCTTTGGGATAAAGATATTTTGCAATACTACGTTCTAAGTGTATGCGTTGATGATAATATGTTTCGTAGTATGCGATGATATAGTACGTGTCATAAGTTTCCTTACGTTGGAACCAAGTATAATTCCAACGCAAGTTTCTCAGAATGACCTGAGATTGAACACGGGGATTATTGTTGTTTAGATGCGATACTAATGTGGTAAATGTGAACAGTTATCATAAAGAATAAAGAATTTGGTTTATGTGGAAATGTAAATTGTGATGAAAGTAAAATTGCGTTGTAAATAAAATGCGTTGATAAAATAAATGTCTAAACTACTATGATACAGGGTGAGGACTGGCTGTGAAGTTGTACAAAAGAATCTAATGAATGCGATGGCAAGTCTTGTGAATGAATCAGAAAGAGAATGAGTAAAGGGAAAAGACATCGCAAGTTTGTCAATCTTGTTAAGGATGTAACTAAGGTTCCGCTTTCCTTGGCTTACACCTTTCAGTGATCGGTCGTGTTCCCATACGTCTATGGTGAAACAGAGATGAACGTAATGAACGCAAGGTTGTTTCCATCTCTGGAAATACTTCTCGCTTTAGTTAACACATTCTTCCAACCTTCTCTCGATAGGTGGAATAACATCTTCACTTCTACTCTCACAAGTGAAGATACCGTCGAGCATGCTTTAGCTAAACTTAGTTGATTACCTTAACACAAATTAACTCACTCGCTTAATTCTTCCTCTTTACCCTGGGGATTAAGAACACATGATGGAGAAAATGGATGATAAATGTATGGAAAGGAACAGAGAGATAATAATGATGACAGTAATAACATTTAAATCTAAAGATCATTATTTGATATATGATTTGTGAATGAAAGATTAAAGAAGATGAACACAGTAGATGAAATGAAAGAATAGAAACATATATGGAAAGAGTGTCAATGTTTTGACACAGATCCCGATCGGAGACATTATGCTTGCTGACTTGTGGATGAGATGGAGTGGAAAGCTTCCCTCTCAGGCTTGCTTTCCCGATAAAAGTGACCTCTTGCACAGAGCTTTAGCTTCAGGAATGGGAAGAATTTCTTGCTTAGAGACTCACCTTTCAGCCTTGTCTCGTCGTTCTCCCGAATTTTCTCTGTAAAGTCTCTTCAGACCAGCCTCCCTTACAATGAATTCAAGGAAGCTATTTATGACAAGACCTTGGCTTTTTGTATTAGTGGTCCCACTGTGTAATTCTGATAATTCCTGCTATGGTATAGTGGAAATATCCACTGTGCTCCACGATCAATCTGTCAGAATCGTACCACAGAAAGCTGTACACTTGTCATAATCGCCCGCGAATGCGTTGCTCTTCACATCTTCGATCGATCGCCGCATGCGGTGTAGTTGTTTTATTACCGCATGCGGTGAAAATCGGATCGCTAGAATCCATGATCGATCGTCGCATGCGCCGCCATTGCGTTGATCTTTCTTCGTTCTTGATCGATTGGCGCACATGGAGTAGATGCATTGTACATTTTTTCCTCGAGCAATTAACGCATGCGGTGACCTATTTCCTGCAAAACAAAGACTTGGACATTCCATTTCGCCATCACAATGGGGTTAGTGGGTGTGTTCACGACACTTTATAATTTTCATATTCCTCAGCCAATTCTTATACTATCGATGCAACTTTTCTTTCTTTTTGCCGCATAATCTAAATAAAACAGCATAAATAACTTGTATTTCTACAAGTTATCAGTAGGCTTATTGAGTCGACTAACAAGGCCACTCTCACCCATACAAATCAAAGAATTATCTTCATAAATAGGAGTTCATAACTCACTCAAGATTAAGGTCAAGTCACCTATGGTCATCCTAGTGAAACGTAAGTCTCTTCTAGCAACGGTGTTATATAGAGAGACTATTATTTTGTTGTTCGATCTTATACAAACTCTTTATATAGAATACCCCGCATGCATGTCTGCACATGAACAATCAAGATCATATCATTCGTAGCACTTTACAACTATTGTAACTGAAGGAAATTGGATTCGAGATTTCCATGAGCAGCGGAACAAGATTATTCCAAATCACAATCATGAATGAACATATATTTACAATCGACTTTTAAACAAACGGTTATACAATTCAAAGAGAAATTACAGCATGAATAAATGCAAATGCATAAAGGAGACAAATTCTACGAACAATGGTAGAAGCTTCTCCATGCTCCGATGCGCACGAACACTCGAACAACAGCAACCTCGAACGCCCGATCTACACGACCGCAACACCGCAATGAACACAACACAAACACTTCGCGCTTGTCCTCAACTATCTCCTCGATCACGAACTCCTCCGCAATAGTGAGCGACCTCTACAACACCACGAATGGCTCCAGAAAACCTCGACGGTGTCGAGTTGAGTTTGACACCACCAAGAAGGCTACCTTGGTATTCTCGGTGTGAAAATCCAGAGGGTGGGCTCTATTCGGACTTTATATGAGGCAGACGAATGGAGGAAACAACGATCGCATACACAATTGGGCAAATGGGAGATGGCGGAGGTCTATTGTATAGTTCGATGCCCAATCATTTAGATAAAGCTAAGTGATCATCTAGCAAAAGTTATGCGATCATTTACCTCATCGTTAAGCTCGGTCTGTCGCCTACAGACTCTACACGATCGTTTACCTTAGGCCAGCAATCGTTTAGCAAAACTATGTGATCGTTTAGTAAATATTGCACGATCGTTTAGGTCGACACTGCACGACCATTTAGCTCGCCCAGCCGTCGCTTAGTAAATACGAATTTACTTGACGACTTCGTGAGTTTCTTTTCCGTGGAGAGAAAACTCAAAACTTTTTCAATCTTTTGTAAAAACTCTTTTTCAAAATAGGAAAACCATTTTCCTTTTAAACTCATGGTTACCATGATTCAATAACCACCCACTAATTTGGTTATTTAAAAGAAAAAGAATTAATTATCCAATAATTAATATTATTATAAACATAAATGATAACCAACTTATCATACTATATTTATAACCTATAGTTTTAATATTTCATCTCATGAAACATATAACCATAGTTCTTTTTCTATTCCATGGTACTTAATGTAAATCTCATTTACATCAATCCTTCATTAGATGTATCTCATACATCAAACCGATTATATCATATATAATCAAAATACCTCTTGTCAATTTGAACATTTCAAATCAACACCAAGAACTGATCCTCAACTGAATCCATTGAGCTACCAAGGGGACCTCATGGACCTGTAGCTCGAAGCTCCAACAGTACGTGAATAACTGACTAAACTATTTAGTCACGGGATACACCATCCGTTAACTGCCAGGCACTCCACTAAAGACTGACAGCTGAACTTTCCTTACCACAGATATATTATGTGTCCATCTTAACCAATCAGTAGTGCGATAACCCTTTACAGATCACTCATAAATATAGCTAGGCCAATAACCATTATGCCTTTGTAGTTATATCTGTCTCCTTAAGTACCACTGATCCCTCTAATGAACATAAGTCATAGTCCTACTATGACTGAGTCTTCTCTTCCAAAGAGAAACTGTGGCCACTATGTTTAAGCCCAGAATCAGCCCTTAAGGGAGCAATCTCTCTACTTATCCCTGCTTTGGAAAAGAAGTGAATTCCATATTGTGGATTGAGTTCCCAGCTCCCAGATCAGACAAGTCCCCAAAAAGGTAGGCATGTTGAGTTAGCAATCTGGCCACTCTCACCCATACTAATCAAAGGACTGCCCTCAAAGGCAGGAGTTCCCAAAACACTCAGGATTGAGGTCGTGTCACCTATGGTTGTTTAGGTGAGATGAAAGTCTCTAGTATCAACGGTGTTATATATAGAGTCTAGTCAACTCGTGGTCCAGGTCTTATACAAACTTTTTTTATAGGACACCCCTGCTCCACGTCTCCACATGAATGGTCAGGATCAACCATCTGTAGTAGTTTACAATACTTGCAAACCTCTACAAAGCGGGTTGTATCCGTAGTGTCACCAGAATCAGGTATCCCACCTTAATTCTTATACTACATACCTATTTAGGTTATCACATAAGGCATGATCCACTTGTATTAACATATATATGCTTAAGTTCACATAAGATAACCAAGGAGCTTTGTTTATTGGATATGAGTAAATGCCATAATTAAATAACACTTATTTTATTCATTGAATAATGTGTATTTTTACAAAACAACGAGACTCCGGGAGAATTAGGACACTAATCCCAACAGTAACATCTACAATGCAAGCCATATTCATAATGTCACCAGGATAAGGTACCCAGCCTTATCCATCTACTATAGACCGTTTAGGTTATCACTTAGACGTGACCCACCTGTATGTCTCCATATACATGTTTAAGTTGCATAAAATAACCTTGGATCTTAGTTTGCTGGATTGATTTAATGCGGTCTAAATACTAATAAAATACCTCTTATTTTATTAGATATATAATTTATCTTTACAAACTACAAGATACACTCTCGATTTAGAACATTAACTTCAATGGGTACTTGGGGTAAATGCATTTCTAGTGACCATCTGCATTACAATGGAAGCATTTTCCCTTTTTAGTCTTAGCTTTGCCCATGCCTTTCCTAGTAGCGGGAGTCTTCCCCTTCCCCCTTTATTTTTCTGGATCTATTTATAACCAAAGGTCAAAGGAACAGACTTAGTTTCAGAGGATGAACTCCTATGAAACTTTTTGGAATGGGCAACATTGCCTCTCTTTCTACTGGTCCCTTACCTTTCATAAGAGATTCAAAAGTCTATAACTCGTATAGAAGGATAATCAGATTGTACTATATTTTGTTCATAACCTCAAGGCTGTGGAATTGAAGAATACTCTTCGAAAGAAATTCTAAAATAAAGGATACCTGACGCTGCTCGTCGATGATCGCACCAATCATTTCAGCAAAATTGAACTGGACCATCAGGTCGAGAACATGTTCTCTCACTTATTGGCTTTCTTTCATGCGCACATTGTAAATGTACTTGAGGGCTTCGTGCTAGATCTAAATGGGTAGGTGTCCAAACATCTTCTAGAGGGACTCCATGATTTGGCATGCAGACATTATGGCCTCATACTTCTTAGTAAGAACGTCAGATAGACTTGCCAAGATATAGACTCGAGCCTTATCATTGGCCTTTTTCGAATGGTCTAAGCATCCTTCAATGCTTGGGATGCATGTCGAGCAGGGACTTGAGGACATTCCTCCATCAAAACAAACTGCAAATTAGCAAAGACCAGAATTATATTCAAGTTAGATTTTCACGTTGCATAGTTTTCACCGGTTAATTTCTCATTTTTAAGCAAAGATATGATTGTAGAAGACATGCTAAAACATATAACAATCAATTGACCGTATGAATTATATTTTTCATAACCCATTACTTAATTATCAAATCAATTTAGCAAAAACATATGTAATCATAGAACCCTAATTAAACTATTGATTTTCATTTTTTGCAAGGATACTTCAGAGGTTTAGAGCAACAGCCACCGAAGGGTGATCAACTACTCTTCCCCTGAATTGAGACAATTTCAGCCAATCACTAACACTAGAATAACTCTTATTCCTATAGTTTTAGCTATCGTTGTTTCGATCAAGGATTCATTAACAAACTTAATTCATCTCATAACTGTGACTCTCCCATTTTCGGATCTTAGAGATACACTTCAATAGGCTACCGAAGGGAAAGACAACTTTGAAGACTAACCTAAGAAACTCTATCCATTGCTAGAGTTTGCGTTGTTCCAACCCCTATGATCAGGCCCTTCAAAGGGATGGTCGCTCCAAGACGACACAAAGGCTGACCACAGGAATCTCACGGTGCAACCTAATGGAGGAAACCGTAGGATAAGTTGACACGCGTCCCTTTCCCATTTACTATGAACACTTTCCCCATTCACCTTGTTATTGACCCATGCAAACACTTTCCAAAGGAAGGCCTGTTGGGGATGATGCCCTAAACTCTCGTTGGGTCCTGTAGTTTGTAAACACAGTTTTTGAACAAACACTTGTGATGTAATAATATATGATATTTGTTGGATTTTATGTCCTAAAACTCGTAGTTTGTAAATTAATAAACATATTCTATTTTGTTTTTCGATAAAATTGTTATTAAAATTGTAATCTTGAATCCAATAAACTAAGGTCCTGAGACTATTTAATGTAGTTTGAACTTTATGTAGTGACATAAATGTGGATCAAGTTCAAATATATAGCCAAAATGGTCTATAGTATATGAATAAGGTTGGGCGCCTTATTTTGGGGATACTATGGATGTGGCCCACTTTGTAGTTAGTACAAACGATGTGATCCTGAATCATTCATGTGGAGACATGAAAGTGGGGGCATCCTATGTAAAGAGTTTACATAAGACTGAACCATGAAATAGTCACTTTTTACGTTCTAAATGTCATTTTATGTATAAAAATGACTATTTCGTTAATTGATGACCTAGGTAACTTAATCTTAATTCTGAGCTAACTATGTTCACTTAGAATTATCCTTAGATCTCCAAAGGTGAAGGCAGCTCATTATCGCTGGCCCAATAAGACTTCCATTTCAGGGGTAAGATCAGATGGATAGCTAGGAACATAAGGTGCAAGATGGAATTCACTCCTACCCGTTATAGGGATAGTAGATAGGTTGTTCCCTTTAGTACTGAATCCAGGTCTTGAACAAGGGGCCCCACCCTCTCCTTGGCCCGAAAGGGGTTCAGTTTATAGGTTGGACCTTAAACCAATTGTTCATTAAAGGATCAGTGGAACTTAAGGAACAAGATGTAGTCTTGGGGGTAAAACGATTTTTATGACCCAGCCGAGATTACGAAAAACCTATGAAGGATTAGTTTACTAATCATAGTTATATCAAATGGACACAAATATATCTATAGTGAGGGGAGTGCAACTATAGGACTATAGTGGAATGACCTGTTAGTTAACGAATGTTGATTAGCTCCATCTAAAAGAGTTTTAGCCAGCTAATTTCGGATCGTTGGAGCCCATGATCTATAGGTCCATTAGGTTCCCCTACTAGCTCATATAGAATAAACTTAGAACAATATGATAGAATGATTCGAATTGTTCGAATTAGGTGAAGAGAGAGAAACCGACAAGTATATGTGATATAGTAGTCGATTTTCAATTTAGAGATACAGCTTTAATGATTAAATGTGATTTAAATATCAAGAATATGAATACGTTCATATTCGGAAGCTCGAAAATAATGGAAATGGTCAAAGATGTAAAAAGTCAAAGAGTTAACTTTTGACTTTGAAAAGTCAAACTTTGACCAATCTTATATTCAAATGTGATTTGAATTTCAAGAAAATGAATGAGGATTCATGCTCGGGAGGTCAAAATTAGTCAACACGGAAAAAATCATAAAAAGTCAAAATGTTGACTTTTTGGTCAAAGTTTGACTTGACAAAATGACTATTTTGTCCTTTGACTAAAGTTAGTGAGAAAATCCAAACTTTTGTTGGATAATTCCACTAACAAAATAGTGGAATAGGTGTTGGCTTATAGTGGAGACATTAAGCCCACTTAGATAGTGGATTCTAGGTATTCGGTTTTTATGAATTTGTTACATACAATTTTGCCTAGTCCTTTTCTATAAATATGGGCTTTTCAATTTGGATTAAAAACTTTTGCCCCTTTTGCCAAAATAGTTTTCAAAATTGGGCTGAGAAATAAAAATCCAAAATCTATCTTCTAATTCCATCTCTTTCTCTCTCTCGGGTTCTTCATCCATCGGGTTCCATAATCCGGTTTTAAGTCCAGAGGATAGTAGGTCAGCTCTAGTGGTGGTCCTTTCGTGTTCAGATGGAGATGAAAACGTTTCGGGAGCTTCAAAGGTAATTTCTTCAAAAAACCCTAATTAATTAAGTATGGTTGCATGCTATTTTGCTTTTAATTAAAAGCAATTAGAGTGTAATTAGATCCTTATTCTGCTGCGTATGTCTCGTGTTCCATCAATATTTTCTTCACTTTTGTCTATGAAACATTGGATGTTTTAATTGCTTTACCACAATGATAAACTAAGATCCCTGGTTATCGTTTGAAATTTAAGCATGTATGTGGAGACATACAGGTGGATCATGTCTTATCCTGGTAACGCTACAAATGCGGCTAGCTTTGTAGAATAGTTACAAGTGTTGTGACTTGCTACAAATGATCTGATCCTGATCATTCATGTAGAGACATGCGAGTGGGGGCGTCCTATACAAAAGAGTTTATATAATACCGGACCACGAAGTGTTATAGTTTCCTTATATAACGTCGTTCATGATAGAGACTTCACTTCACTAGGATAACATAGGTAACATAACCTCAATCCTAAGTGAGTTGAGAACTCCTACTTTTGAGGGAAATCTTTTGATTTTCATGGGTGCGAGTGGCCAGCTCATCGACTCAAACCTACCACTTTGAGGATTCGTCTGATTTGGGAGCTGGGAACTCAACTACACAAGATGAAATTCACTCCTTCACCAAAGAATGGGTAAGTTAAGGGCTGATTCCGAGACTTGAACGATATGGTGCCACACACCTTCTCATGGCCCAAGAGGTGTCCACACATAGTAGGACTATGTTGTATTGTTCATTAGAGGGACTAGTGGTACTTAAGAAGTTAAATGTAACTATAGGGGCAAAACGGTAAATTGGCCCAATTGTACCTTCGAGCATCTGTGAAGGCTAAAGAGTTTAGTCAACTATTCACGTACCGTTGGAGCTTCAAGCCATAGGTCCATAAAGTCCCCTTGGTAGCTCAATGGATTCAAGTTGAGAATCAGTTTTTGGGTCAGTGTGAAATGTTCAAATTGACAAGAGGGAGTTCGATTATATATAATATGATTGAACTAGTCAATTATATATGATATGATTGACTTTATGTATGAGATACATTAATTGGAGGAAAATGATATAAATATGACTTATATCTAGTGGAGGAGAAAAGGACTATGGTTCATATGTTGTATATGATGTGATATTAAACCAAAGATTATAAATATAATATGATTATATATTTTTTTTTAATTTAACAATTATGGGATAATTGTGATGGCTTTTTCTCCATAACCGAATGAGATAGTGATAGGTTGCATTCGTTCTTGTAACTGAAAGATAAAATGAAAACTATTTTCATTTTGCAAAGAATCAGATATTCGCCCACCGAATTGTGTATGCTACCTATCGCATAGCAAACCGAGAGCATACACGATAGCTTAACATTTCTAAACGATTGTATACACGTGTGCAGTTTACTAAACGATCGCATAAGTTTTATTAAACAATCGTCTAGCTTTTTCCTACTTGATCACACGTCTGAGCGTTTACTAAACGATCATCTATACGATCTCGCCCCTTTTATTGAACGATCATGTACCTCTACCTAAACGATCAAGCATCGTCTGTATGTTACACCCAATATCTCCCACTTGCTTGGTTGTGATAAACGATTGTCTCTTCCTCCTTCCCTCTACCAAATCCAACAGAGCATACACCTCCTGGATTCTCACTCCGAGAATACTGAGGGTTCCAAGTGGCGGTGTCTTCCCTGTTGCCTTGTTCGTGAGGAGTCTGTTCATGGGTAGACGACAACAATTTGGTGGACGATAGCGTGGATGATCTTAGCGAGAGCGAGAGGTGTTGTCCATTGGACGAGAGCAATATTTCTGTGAAGAAGGTTCTTCAACTGGTATGTATTTCGTTCTCTTTATTGTTTAAAGTTTCATAGCATGCCTGTAATTTGTTGTTAAAGCATAACTTGTATGTTTGATTGTGAATACGATAATTCTATCACAATGAGTTTGAAACGATCTTGCTTTCGCTCAGAGGTATTCTTTGATAAGAGTTCCTTTAAGGGCGCACCCAGAGCAACATGAAGTTGAGCATGAATCTCACGGTGTGAACTCTTAGGAATGTGAGACCTGAAATTTGATATATCACAAATATCAATATCCTCCCACTAAAGTATTCTAATATTTTTAGGATTTTATTATATTTAGTTTAAAACCGGCTATAAATTTATATATGTCTCTTTAAATTTTCTCAATATGACATTTATATTGAATAATTTAACAACACTTGATTTTCATTTATTAAACTCATTTAATAAAATCAATCATTTATAACATGCGTATAAACTATTTGCCCAATTCACCTTCTCGATTCCCATGTGGAGATGTTCCATTTCCATCAGCTTAAATACCCCCTTCCTAGATAGAACCTTACTTAGATGAAGGTCCCTTATGGGCAATTATTTTATAAATTTAATCTTTTAATTAACCTCATTTTAATCCTATTAAAACAAATTAAAAAGATTAACCTATTCCTAATCTCATTAAAAAAAAAAACATAAGTCTAGCTTGACTAATTTTAAACTATTTAAAATTAATTTGGACCTTTGTTTGCATGCAACTCTTGATTATAGATTTTAAACTTTCTCATTAAAACTGTAACACTTATATTTTAATGCTTTATTAAAACCTATATATTTGCATCTAAAGACATTGATTAAATATAACAATTATATTTATCTAACTAATGTCATGCTTAATGAAAATTTCATTTTCATTTTATAAATATAACATTTATATAAATCATACATAAAAACAAACATTCACATACGTCATTCCATTATTTATTACAGTTTTAATATATAGTATGATGCATGGACATGCTTAGATTAATCATACATCACTAACATAATACTTATATCATGATGCATGAGCATGCTAATTTAATCATGCATCTATAAAATATAACCATTTATATTTATTTATGATGCATGTATATGTTTATCCTAAGGTGGGTATTTTTTAATTTATATGAGATACAACATGTAATGTGAATTTAAAGATTAATTTAAACATCCATCTAATGCATAATAAAATTAATAAATAGCAAAAATTGGACCGATGTTGGCAGCCTAATGCAAAATTAATTGATTAAATTAAAATAACTATTATATTAATTTAATTAATTAATAAAAAATTAAATAATACAAAGGAATAAGGTCAAAAACAACTGTAGTCGAACCGTCCTCGTGTGCGCCACCAACACGCCATCGAAACTCAGAGTGTTGCAACATTGAGGGCAGCGTTGCAACACTATGACTGCTTTGCGTTGCGTCTGCCTTTCAGCATTGCAATGTTGCGATAGCAGCGTCATGACGCTGAGCGATAGAATGTTGATGTTCACATCGTTTTTGACTCCGAACTTGCCCCAAACACTTCTGTTTCTTCTCAATCTCCTCAATAACTGTTACTTTTTTTTATTGACATAAACTTACAATTGCTCTTTCGATCAATACGAACTTACAGAATCAAAGCAAAAATTAAATTGCCCAAACAAAATACAATGAGTCCTTGCATTTTAATCAAATTAAAAGTAATCTACATGTCAAAATCCAAAACATCCAATTTTGCAAACCTCCATTCAAACATTCCAAATGCAGAATATTAAACCCACCTCTCAACTGATTTTGTTTCGAAAAATATGAAGAATGTGGATGCAAGAAATTGACTCTAATACCAATTGAAGGGATGGAGTCCCATAGCGAAAGTATTTGTGTGAAAACGTCTTGCATCCCACAATTCAAATTTTACATAAACAAATTCATTATAATAAAACCGAATATAAACATGTAAATTAGCATGCTTTGAGAAAAGATTGAACCATTCTTATCTTTGTAGATTCTCATGCTTTACGAACAATCCTCTCGAAATTCCAACGAATAACTCCTCCAAAAATCTTGATCATGAACGATTTAATGAACAATCTCAAACACTACCACGAGAGTAACTCATTATTCTCTAGTATTTCAATAGAGGAATAGGTGATATCCAACTATTGGGAGAGGGAGAGGAGAAAAGAGTTTTTAAGAGTAGAGATGATTCTATTAGTGGCTTAGGAAAAAATTTGTACATTAACACTTGTGTGTTGTGTATTGTCAGTCTCTGTATTAGTGTCTCCCAAAGGGGCCACAGAGAGGTCTTTAAATAAAGAACCAGGCTCTTTTCCTAATACTTTTCCTATTTCCCTTTTTCACAACTAATTAATTAAATAACACTTGTTTAATTAATTAGCCTATTAAGTAATACTTATTTAATTAATTAGCATAATTAAATAATACTTATTTAATTTAATTTGCACATTAATTAAATAACTATTATACATTAAATTCAATTTAATATATATATATATATATATATATATTTAATTGTCACAAGCATCATATATATGTGTGTGTGTGTATGAATCTAAATAATTAATTCTTTGTAAATCTAATTCACTTGAATTAATTAATTGAATCTTATTCAAATATTACTTTCCAATTTAATTTGAATGGTAGATTATATCCATAATCAATTATATGTTAATCACATTAATATATGGTTCCATCAAATTAATTTAAACAATTCAAAACATCCCTCTTAAATATCCTCTAGTGAGCTAACATGGGGACTTAGTAGACCTGTAGATCAGAAGCTCCAACAATATAAGATTAATTGGCTAAACTCATTAACCAAGTTAATCAATATTCGTTAACTGTGAATACACTCTACTAAAGACCTACAACTGCACTATTCTCACTACAGATATATTTCTGTGTCCACTGATATTGACCAATAACAGCAAGTTAGTCCTTCACGAGTGTTTGTAACTCGAACTGGGTCAAATTGTCATTTTACCCTTAAGTTACCTCTAATTCCTTAAGTACCAATGCTTCTCTAATGAACAATCTGTTTATGGTCAACCAATAAATTGAAACCCCTTATAGGCCAATGAGAGAGTATGGTTCTTTCTTCAAGTCCCGGAGACACCACTTAAGGGAACATTCATCTACTTACCCTTAAGGATAGAAGGAGTGAGTTCCATCTTGTATTATTATATTCCCAGCTCCCCACTCGGTATTATCCCCAAAATGGTAGGCATATTGGGTTGGCGAACTAGCCACCCTCACTCATACAAATTAAAGGATAATCCTTCATGAACAGGAGTTCATAATATACTCAGAATTAAGACTAAGTTGCCTAGGCCATCCTATTGAAATAGGAACCTAACTAGTTAACGGTGTTACATCTAGTGGTTACTATTTCGCGATCCAGTCTTATGCAAGCTCATTGCATAGGATACTCTCATTCACATGTCAACTACACGAACGCATTGGATCAGTACGTTTGTATCAAATACAAAGTGGGTTGTATTCATAGTGTTACCAGGATAAGGTATCCAATCTTATCCCTATACTATAGACCCTTCAAGTTTTATCTTGAACATTGATCTCCATATGTCTCCACCTATAGTTCAAGACTCATAAGGCAGTCTTAGGTGTTAGTTTATTAGATTTAGGTTTATTAAGACAAAAATAGACAAACAATACAAACAATAACATTTATTAAATTAATATCTATAACTCTTTATTGATGACGATTAATTAATAATGTTTACTATCTACAAGTTTTAGGGCATAAAACCCAACGAACTCCCACTTGAACTAAAACTCTAGTCAATGGGTTGTACATGATATTGGAATCCAAAAGGCGAGATTATTGTAGATAAATACAATAAACTAGGGCATGTATATACCCATTATACATTCAAACTCGCACTTGAACTAAAACTCTAGTCAATAGGTTGTACATGATATCTAAATCGAAAAGGCAGGATTATTGTAAATAAATACAATAAACTAGAGGATTCATATACCCATTACACAGTATGACCATATCCCATGTTGGCTCCATTGATACTCCTACGCTAAACTTTCCAATACGTATTGTGTTCTAAATCTAACCTTTAATCTTGCCTCAGTTAGACACTGGTGTGATCTTGACCTAACTGTTTCTTTTCCTTCTACTGGGTGTCAGGTTTAAGATCTACAGATAGGACAGACAGTTGGTACGGGTCACAAAGTGGGAAGATTGTTTGAGCTCACATCACTTCAACTGCTTCCTTGTTCTCCTTCTGCTCCTATCACTGACTTTGCTATATATCAGTGCCATCTTCGTCTTGGTCATACTTCTTCTGAAAAACTCCATCATTTGATTTCTATTAAAAGTTTGAATAATGTTTCCAAGTTTATTCCTTTTGATTGTGTGAATTGCAAACTTGTTAAACAGACTACATTATCCTTTTTATAGTCCAGTTCTATATGTAATCAGCCTTTTGATTTAATTCACTCTGACACTTGGGGTCCTGCTCCTACTTCTACTATCCCTGGATATCGCTAATTTATTCTATTTATTGATGATTACTCTCGGCTTACCTAGATATATTTTCTTGAACACCGTTCTTCTTTGTCTCAAATATTTATTGACTTTGCTAATATGGTTCACACTCAGTTCTCTCGTACAATCAAAACTCTACGTACCAATAACGCCTTGGAGTACAAGGACTTCGGTTTTCTTTCTTTTCTCACCCAGCAAGGCACTCCTGTTCAGCACTCTTGTCCTCATACCTCTCTATAGAATGGGCAAGCGAAACATAAACATCGCCACATTCTAGATTCTATTCAAGCTCATCTCTTGTCTACCTACTGTCCTGCAAAATTTTAGGGAAAGGTTGCTCTTACTTCTACCTATAAAATCAATCGTCTTCTTTCATCTATTCTTTACAATGTTCCTTCATTTGATTACTCTAATCTCAAGGTCTTTGGTTTTGCATGTTTTCTTCTTCTTCATCCACATGAACATATAAAATTGGAACCACATATGCATCTCTATTGCTTCCTTGGCTACGGAATTGAGCACAAAGGTTTCCATTTTTGGGATCCTCTTTTTAATAGATTGCACATCTTTCAAAATGTCACTTTCTGGGAGCCTACAATGTTCTTTAATCTCTTGATCTTTCATGCTTCTCTTTCAGGTCATCATCTTTTTCTTTTTTATGGTTCCGTTGATTTTTTTTCCTTCATCTACATCTTCTTGGGATACTGAGCTTAAGCAATCTGCGCCCATCTCTATTGATCCTGATCCGTCATCTGTCTCACCTGTGGAGTTTGTAACTACTTCTGACCCTGCTTCTCCTGTTCGACGCTCCACTCAAGTAAAGGAATCTCCCACTCATCTTCGAGATTTTCACTACTGTTCTACTATCAGTTCCTTGGTTGAACCTACCTCTTTTCATAAAGAGAATACTAACCCTCTGTGACAGCAAGATATGAGTGATGAACTCCAGGCCTTAGACAAGATGCACACATGGGACTATGTTGACTTACCTCCTGGTAAGAAATCTATTGGTTCCAAGTGGGTCTAGAAGATCAAAACTCGCATGGTTCTGTTGAATGTTATAAAGCTCAGTTGGTGGCAAAAAGATACTCTCAGGAATATGGGATCAATTATGAAGAGACCTTTGCAACTATGGCCCGAATGACATCTGTTCGGATTCTCTTATTGTTGTTGCAGCCAAACAGTGACCTCTTTTTTAGATGGATGTCAAGAATGCTTTCTTTAATGGGGCCTTATCTGAGGAGGTCTATATGCAACCACCCTCAAGTGTCTCTCCTACATCTCAAAAGGTGTCTCCTTTGATGAGCATTGTATGGGTTGAAGCAAACCCCGTGGGCTTGGTTTGCAACCTTCAGTTCCACCATTGTTCAACTTGGATTTACATCGAGTTCTCATGACACGACACTTTTTACACGTCAAATAGATCATGGTATTATTCTTCTTCTCCTATATGTTGATGATATGATTATTACTAGGGGTGATCCTCAAGCTATTTCTGATCTGCAACACTATCTTGGCGAGCACTTTGAGATGAAGGATTTGAAGTCACTTAGTTACTTTCTTAGTCTTAAGGTATCAATGAGCTTTGCTAGTTACTCATTGTCTCAAGCGAAATATGCTCCGGACTTATATATGCACTCCAGGATCACTAACTTTGCTACAGTATTAACACCACTTGACCCTAATGTTCCCCTGACTCCATTTGATGGCGTTCTCTTTGAAGATGTCAGTATCTATTGTCAACTTGTTGGTAGTCTTATTTATCCAACAATAACTCATCCCAACATTGCATATGTTGTTCACATTGTAAGTCAGTTCATGGCTGCCCCTCGAACCATTCATTTACTGTTCTTTTTCATATTCTTCAATATGTCAAGGGGACTATGAGACATAGCCTTTAATTCTCATCTTAGTCATCCCTGGTCTTATCCGGCGTTCTACCTCAAGTTACCGTTTCTATCTCAATGACTCTTATTTCTTGGCGAAGTAAGAAACAGAGTATTATCTCTCATTCTAGTACGAAGTCTGAATATCACGCCCTGGCTGATGTTATGTTAGAGTTATTATGGCTCCACTGGCTACTTGCTGATAAGGAGTTCCTCAACCGTTTACCACTATCTTTCATTGTGACAATCGTAGTGACATCCAGATTACTCACAATGATATTTTTCATGAGCGCAACAAGCATATCGAGAATGGCTGTCATTTTGTTCAACATCACCTTCAGAGTAAAACTCTTCTTTTGCGAGTTGTTTCTATTACTGAGCAACCTACCGATATTTTCACCAAAGTTGTGTCTCCCGAGCACTTCCTCCCGCTGCTTAACAAACTCAAGTTGATTCCTACTTTACCACCTTGAGTTTAAGGGAAGGTGTTAATGTATACAAATACTTAGTCCATGAAGTTAGAGAGTTTTTAGGTTGGTTTAGTTTTTTTAGGATCTATTTTTAGTCCCTTGATAATGTGTATATATCCCATACTTTTCGGTAAAATACAGAGAAATACATTAATATTTCTACTATCTCAAATCATGTGCTTGATTAAATGTGATTGCTTGGATATAATGAGAATTGTTTATGTTGAGGCCTTTAGATTTAAAATTAGTCGTTTTGCTAATGTACCCTTACTTTTATATTTGGATGTCGAAGTGGGATGAGATTTTAAGACATGGTTGAGGTAATATCAAAATGCCTTTCGACTCCCACGTGTATTGCATCTTTGTTTGAGTTATATATTTATAGTATAGAATATTATTAAACTCATTCAAATACTATGGTCTTTTCAATCTGAGATTGTTAGGCATTATTTCTAGGACCTTTAATATTAATATTGTTGTTTTCAAAACTTATTAGAGAAATATTGTTGTTTTGAAACTTATTAGAGAAATATTGTTGTTTTGGGAGTTCGAGGCTAGAGGTCGAACGTTGAGAACTCGACTAATGTGGAGGTCGAAAGTTGAGAACTCGACGAACAAAGAAAAACTTGGAAATAATACATAGGTCGAAACTTCAACCCTCGATAAGGGAAATCTCACGAATCTCGCTTAGGTTGTCGAAGGTTGAAGTTTCGACACACATCCACCCTCAAGATTGCAGGTTTATTACTTTTTCTTTTCCCTCATAGAGAAAATAAAGTAATGAGATGGTATACTATATGTATCTGTGTACTCGAGCTGCTTCTAACAACCTATGCATTTTTTATCATTTCGAATTAGACGGATGCTTGTGGGATTGACGTGAGAGGGTGGGGATGGCTATATTTCTGGGAGTGAACTCCAAGCGAATATGAAGTGCATGGATATAAGTTATGCCTTGGAATGAAAGACAATTCCAAATTAACTTTGTCTACGAACAAAATTTTGTATATTAGGTTGTCCAAGGTTACACACATGTTGAAACATCAAAGCGATTAAGGAGATAAGCGGGCTGAAGTAGATTAAGGAGAGACCGAGATTCAAAGCGAGATAGTAGGAGAGAGCGAGATGTTGAACGAGATTTCAAGAGAGAGTGAGATTCAAAGCGAGATTTTAGGAGAGAGCGAAATTCAAAGCGAGAATGTTGGAGAGAGCGAGATTTAGTTTATATTGACTAATTTGACTAACATTGAACTTGGTAAAATGAAATGGTTGAATAATTGAAAAATGAGATTATTTAGGAATACACATTGAATGCTAAGATTACGTATTGAGTTTCTGGTAGTAGATCCATGATCAAAAAAGTATTTGTGATTGTTCCAGAAGAAATGAAAGCTAGTAATCATTAATGGAAAAATAACAACGATAACAGAGAGAGCGAGATATTGAGAGAGAGCGAGAGTGAGTGAGCGAGATCTTAGGAGAGAGTGAGACTAAGAGAGCGAGATTGAGAGAGTGAGATCTTAGGAGAGAGCGAGAGTCTTCACTTTATTTGAACTTTACATAGAAATATATATATAAAAAAAAAAGATAAAAAAAAGAGCTAATAATCATACTATAATTGAATAATCATTAGACTATAATTGAATATATTAGATTATACTATAATTGAATAATTATTAGACAATAAATTGAATATATTAGATTATTATACTATAATTGAATAATCATTAGACAACAAATTGAATATATTAGATTATTATACTATAATTGAATAATCATTAGACAACAAATTGAATATATTAGATTATTATACTATAATTGAATAATCATTAGACAATAAATTGAATAAATTGAATATATTAGATTATTATACTAAAAAAAAGAAATATATAGAAATATATATAAAAAAAGAGAAAAAAAAGCATGGAATGTTGAATGCTTGCCACTTGTTACATGAACAGTACTGCTCGGTATGATGGCTTGTTCGAGATCACTAAGTATGAAACATCTTAGAGAAATTGTAACACACGAAGAGGTGTGTTTAATTTCATATCGACATGCTGGTATAATTGCAGCAGTGAACAACCCAGCAAATGGTTGGACGGGACCGAAATGTCAGCATCGTTTCTGCTTACGACATATCGTCAGCAACTTCAATAAAAAGTATAAATTTAATTCATTGAAAAATTATGTTTATCATGTCGGGTGTCAGTTTCAAATTCAAAATTTTAACAAAGCAATTGAAGATATCAAAGGAATAAATCGGAGCTGTCTAAGTTTTTTTTAACAACATTAGTTTAGAGTAATAAACTCAAGCACATGATGAAGGATTCAGATATGGGTGAATGACGACAAATCTATCAAAGTGCATAAATGGAGTCCTCAAAGGAGCTCGAATGTTACCTATAAATGCTCTTCCTCAAATAACCTCGGTGCAACCTCACCTGCCGACAAGATTAAAGGATCGAGGTTAAGTTTAATATGGTTAGGAACACAATTTCGTGAGCTCACAGATGATGCAGACGAGGAAACCGTCATAAGATATGCACGAGCATATATGCTACAAATGATGGATGGAAGTCTGTTTTCAGATAATTCAAGTCATTTTGTTCACTTGATGTTCACTTGATGCGGGGCGGTATTCATGGGGTGGAGCATGCTTGGCATGGTTGTATAGACAACTATGCAAAGCAACAAGACCTGAGGTTCGAGAGATAGCTGGGCCTCTCATACTTTTGCTATGGGCTTGGGAGCGATTTCCAACAATGGCTCCACAGCTACATCATGTTAATGACGCTTAGTTAGTTGGATGAGCCTACGGTTCTCCGTATGTTGTTTTAATTCAATTTAATTTTTATATCATTGATCTAGTTAATTTAAATTCTAAATTATCAATTTAAAAATTTAGGTGGAGAGACAAAATTTGTGTGACTAGGACAGCCACACATGTAGTCAACCAGTATAGATACATGTTTGATCTGCTTCAACCTGAACAGGTACATTACACTAAACCTAATTGATTATTTTATTCACATTTTTATTGTATTTGTCTTTAATATTCTCTAATATAATATTTTGTATTTCAGGTTATTTGGAAGCTATACAAAATTATTGTGCATACCTTACCTAATTTTTGTATGAATGGTCAAAACATATGGCGGACGATGAGTCCTCTCATATGTTTTTACATTGGTGAGTGGTATCTTCCTGACAGGGTGATGAGACAATTCGGTTTTCAGCAGGATGTCCCATCGCCTTGTAATACCAAACCCGTACTGCATGATATTGACCTAAAGACTGAAGATTAGTCCGAAAAAGTTGCACATTTGGTAGTGCGATGGCACTATCGTGCAAGGTTTATTGTAGTGAGGTTTTCTCTTGAACAGTTTGACACAAATGTCACTCTAGAATATATCCATTGGTATAATAATATCATAAGGTGCTACGTCACTCGTCTGGGAGCAGCTGTGGGTCATCTGGTAAATGAATTAATATTATCTATTTTTTAATTTAAATTTATTTTAAATATTGTCTAATTGTTTTATAATTCACAAAGATCGAACAACAGTAGACTCCGTGAGGTTGCGAATGATCCAAATCGGGTTCTTGCTATATGTAGCGACAACCAAAGCTATATGGAGGAAATTCATTATATGTACGATATACCTATTTTTCCTCCACCAGCTCCTAGACGTAGAGGACCTGTTCGGGAAGAGAATGAGTTTGATGAGGTTGCACATAATGTGGAAGAGTTGCCCCATATGACGCAGACGCAAAGTCAAACTAATTATGTTAGTCCGATGATGATGATGCCAGCATTTAGTTCAGGACATTATGACTCAGAGGCTGGTTCTTCATCTTCATACGTGCATGGACATGGTCGGGGTGGAGAGCATAATGAATATTTATATTATGAAGCACCTGCAGAGGTACTAGAGCAACATCAAGAAGAACCCGAGCAACCTCAAGTTCGAAGTCGATGACGACAACCAGCTCAAAATCGACGACGTCCACCTTGTGGGACGCATTGATTTTTGTAATTATTTTTATATAAATGAGATATTTAATTTACATTTTTTTTATTTTTATGAGTTATTATTTTTTTAATGTGTTCTTTTTAGAGTTTAAATAAAATAATAAAATTTTTTTAGAAATTGTTTTTATAAAATGGAAAATTAAAAAAAAAAAGGATTAGAAAGAAGAAGGTGGAATATGTAATAATTAAAAAGGGAAAAAAAAAAGAGGAAATTTGTACGATATTCTCGCTCTCTATCAAAATCTCGCTATTTCGCTCTCGCTCACGCTCAAAATCTCGCGAAGTTCAGTGACAAAAAGAAGGAGATTCATTAGCTCGTTATTTAGTTAGACTTGCCGAAATGACAGAATCCATAAAAATTATTCAACAACTTTGGAAGGAATTCCAGGGGGATCTTATGAAAATTTAGAAATACGAACTTTTGATAGAGGAAGATCTTCGGAATGATAATTAAACAGACTCAATAATAATGTTAGGAAGGGCAAGGTCAAGGGTTCAAAGTTCGACGTACAAGTGAAAGGAAGGTCGAGGGTTCAAAATTCGACCTATCTAGGTCGAATTTTCAACCCTCGACTTATTTTAAAAAAAAACAGCAACAATATTTTTACAAATAATTTGAAAACAACAATATTTTCCTAAATAGTTTCTAAAAGGACAATATCCTTTTAATTTTCCTTTATTTCCATCATATTAAGATTTAACTTTATCTTTCTACATTTTTTGGGTCAATATTTTTATTTCTAATTTTAATCATGATAGTTTCATTTTTGTTGATGAAAAGAAATTTTAATAGGAATTATATTTCGATTCTCTATTTTTAAGGTTGCTAAGAGCTAATCTAAAATTAAGAAAGATTTTCATTCAAAATTGAAAATTAAAATTAACAAAAATGAAAAGTATATATTGGGTAGAATAAATTAAACGAATTTGTACAAAAAAAAAACACTTTGAGAAAGTATGAACCAAACACAGAATTTTTCTTTTTTATATTTTAAACAATTTTTATAAAAATGTATTTAAATAAAAATGACTTTTTGGAAAATATGTTTTTTTCCTATTCAATCCAATTAGACCCTTAGACAACTTTCGAACATGAGTTAAATTTGTGTAATTTGTAAGCTTTAAAATGTTGATGTGAAAGAAATGAGGTCTCAACTTTATTAAAATGTTGATGAAAGTAACGAAAAAATGTCAATGTCGATATTGATCGATATTTCTATAAAAATAATAATAAAATATTTAAATTAATAAATAAACATTTTATAATTTATTATTGAGTTAAAATCCTTACTATTTACGGAGAAAATATCAATTGAAATCCTAACTTTGGGGGCTATATCAATTTAAACCAAATCTTGATTTCGCAATATGTTTATCAATTTACACATTCCATTACGTTCTATTTGGATAAACATCATGTGACTTATAATATTATCAATTAAACCCTTAAAATTTCATAACTTAATCAATTTAAATGTGCTTTAAAATTTAATTTATCCGTGCATCAATTCTAATCATTCATTTTATTGATAATCCAACATTTTAATAAATCTATACACGTGTAAGAATTGAATGCATAGATGATTTTCAATTGTAATATTAATAAAGGTTCTAAATTGATTCATGTAAGACAATAAATATTGGGGGAAACGATGTATGAAAACTGAATGTGCTAGTAAATTGATTGTACCTCAACTAGATAAAGTACATACACTATATACAATAATAATGTTCAAACTCAAAGGTAAGTCAAATGCTATAACAAGGCTTACAAAATTGAAATAATTGAGAACTTATAAAAACTTCAAAAACTTATGAAGATTCTAAAGATAGCCAAGGAACGCTTCTGATAAGTGTTGTCCTAAAAAATAATTATTCACTCTGCGTAGGCTGCAAGCAGGCTATATCAATCATCTCAACAGGATACAACAACTAATTCTGATAGAATTGCAACCTTGAACTACTCAAATTTGAACTCTAAAATACTTGCTCTCAACTCAACTTAAGATCAAAAGAAAGAAAGAAATGAGATAACTCTTCAAATTGGAATGAGATGATTTTAAATGAAGAAACTGAAGGAACTCTTATCAAAGAGTACTTTTGAGCGGAAGCGAGATCGTTCTAAACTCATTGTGACAGAATCCACGCATTCACAATCAAATAGAATAGATATGCATTTAATAACTAATTACAGGCATGCTTTGAAACTTAAACAACAAGAGAACGAAAACGTACCAGTTGAAGAACCTTTTTTCACAGAAAATCTCGTTCTCTCCAAGGCCTGCTCCTCTCGCTCTCGCTGAGAACGTCCAAGCAAATCGTTCACCAAAATCCGGTTGTCTACCCATGAACGGACTTCTCACAAACACAACAACAGGGAGAACACCACCACTTAGAACCCTCAGTATTCTCGGTGTGAGAATCCAGGAGGTGTGGACTCTGTTGGATTTGGCAGAGGGAAGGAAGAAGAGAAGATCGTATACCACGATCATGTAAATAGGTCACGATCATATAGATGATCGTTCAATAAATGCTCGGGCGTGCGATCGTTTAGGAAAAAGCTAGACGATCATTTAGCAAATCCTATGCGATCGTTTAGTGAGCTACGCGAGTGTATACAATCGTTTATAAACATTGAGCTATCGTGTAGGCTCTCGATTTGCTATGCGATAGGTTGTATATACCAAACATGAGTGAATGACTAATAATTTTCAAAATGAAAATGCTTTTAATTTTATTCTTCAGTTACGAAAACTGAAAGCAACCTCTCACTATCACACAGTTACGGAGAAAATGTCACCACAATTATTCTATAATTGTCCAAAAATAAATAATAAATATATCATATTATATTCATTAACCTATGGTTTAATATCACATCAAATATAACATATGAACCATAGTCTTTTCTCCTCCACTAGATATAAATCATAGTTATATCATTTTCCTCCAAATATTGTATCCATACATAATATCAATTATATCATATATAATTAACCAGTTCAATCATATCATATATAATCGAACTCACTCTTGTCAATTTGAACACTTCAAACTGACTCAAAAATTGATTCTAAACTTGAATCCATTGAGCTACCAAGGGGACCTTATGGAATTATGGCTCAAAGCTCCAATGGTACATGAATAGCTAATTAAACTCTTTAGCCACGAGATCCACCATCTGTTAACTGTCAGGCATTCCACTAAAGACCGACAGCTGCACTATTCTCATCACAGATATATTTCTGTGTCTATCGGATATAACCAATCAACAGTACGATAACCCTTCACAGATGCTCATAAGTACAGCTGGGCCAATTGTTTGTTCACAGAAAGTGAAGAAAATATCATATATTATACATCACAAGTGTTTGTTCAAAACTGTGTTTACAAACTAAAGGACACGAGAGTTTAGAGCACCATCCTACAGAAACAAGTTGTTTTATATAGGCTAACAACTTAATAACTCTCCAGAAAAAAAAAAACGAAATCAAATAAATATAAAATTGAAACATTTGTCAAATTTAACTCAATTGAGTTGGTACTTGAACAGAACCGAATATAACTCAGTCAAATTGAAGAAACTGCAAACTTAATTTTTATATATGTTAAATTTGTACATGAAATATCATCTTATTTGATAGTTTCAATCCAATTTGAAGTTTCTAACTATGAATTTGATCCACATAATTAAATTCATTTTTTATGTTTTAATATTCAAGAATATTTAACTTTCTTTCAATACATTATAAATATCTAACATTGAAGTTTAATCGAAACAATTTCTGTAACTCCCTAAGTTTAGGGGTGTAAATTGAAATTTTCAATTTTTTTAAGGAAAAAAAGAAAATTTTCATTATTTATATTAACGACACTTTGTTTCTTTTTTTTCTTGCATTTTATAGATTTTTTTCATGATATAATAAAAATGTCGAGTTACTCATTTTATCGATGTCAAACTGACATGCCCAAAAAAGAGTATGAATACTCTCTCTTCTTACAAAATAAAATTTATAAACTCCAGACTCAAACTAAAGTTGTAGTAATAGTTGGTCGAGTCAATCCACAGGGAGCGATCATTTTTTTCCTTTAACTATGATTCAAAGTTCTTGAGATAGCTGATAGAGGGGTGTTTTAGTGTGTATGCAATGAACTTAAATAGCAAGGTAAGTTAAGTATAAGAATTTAAATAGCAAGAATTTTAAATAAGATATTAATTGAGAAAAAACCTGGCCTAGGAAATTAGATTCACTCATTTGATTGATTGATCATAGAACATAAAAGATTGTTATTTGTTAGTTAATGTTGTTAGAATTAATGATATTGGCTAAATATATTTGTTCAAGATTTCTTTTTTCTTGGGTTTTCTAGAATTGTCTCTGTTGAGTTTTATGTCCTAAAACTCGTGGTTTGTAAACAATAAAATTATTCTAGAATTCAATAAAGTGATTATTGAAGTTTGATTCAATAAAGTTGTTATTGAATTTATGAATTGCTTATTTCGATTTAGAAATAAATCCAATAAACTAAAAATATCCATGACTATTATATGAGTACTTGAACTTTATGTGAAGATATAAAAGTGGATCAGGTTCGAGTAAATAGTCAAAATGATCTATAGTATACGAATAAGGTTGGGTGCCTTATAAAAGTAATACTATCGGATGCGGCCTATTCTGTAGTTGTTACAAGGAATTGTAAAGTGCTACAAACGAAGTGATCCTGATTTGTTCATGTGGTGACATGAAGAGTGAGGGTGTCATGTGCAATGAGTTTGCATAAGATCGCATCAAGAAATAAGTTACTCTTACTTTATAACGATGTTTACTGTTTAAGACTGACTATTTTATAACGATGACTTAGGTAACTTAACCCTAATCCTGAGCTAACTATGAACTCCTATTTATTCAGGATTATTCTTAGATTTCTATAGGTGAGAGTTGGCTCAACAATGCCGGCTCAATAAGCCTCCAATTTCAGGGATAAGACTGGGTAGATAGCTGGGGACATAGGGTGCAAGAAGGAATTCATGCCTACCCGATTTAGGGACAGGAGAAAGGTTGTTCTTTTAAGTACTGAATCCAGATCTTGAATAAGGGAACACATCCTCTTATTGGCCCAGGAAGGATCCGATTTAGTGATTAGATCACAAACCAATTGTTCATTAAAGGATCAGTGGATCTTAAGGAGCAAGATGTAATACCAGGGTTAAAACAACATATTGACCCAGTCGTTATTACGAATAATCTGTGAAGGGTTGACTTACTGATTATGGTTAAATCAAGTGGGTACAAATATATCTACAATGAGGAGAGTGCAACTATCGAGCTATAATGGTGTGACTAGATAGTTAATGGATACTTATTAATTAAGACTAAAGAGTTTTAGTCAATTAATCTCAAATCGTTGGAGCTCATGATCTATACATTTATAAGATCTCTCTACTAGTTCATAAAACATGAACACCTTGAATTAGTAATTTGAGTGAATTTGAAATGATATCAATTTGAAGTGTTCAAATTGAATTTAGGTTTGAATTTGAATAGTTCAAATTCAAATTAGGGTTTGTATAATTATATTTCATATAATTAATTAACGTTTAATGTATCAAAATTAAACAAAATTGAAGAGTTTATAATATTTAAATGTTGATTTAAATATTAATTACATGAATAGGATTCATGTTTAAAATTAGGTGTGTGATTAGTTTAATATTTGATATTAAATTATTATTTAATTAATTAAAATCAAATTAATTTTCAATTTGATTCAATTTGAGAAATTGGATTTTGAAATTTTGAATTTAATTAATTTAGAAGTAACTTAATTAGATTTTAGTTAATTTTAGAATTAATTAAAATTAGAAATTAAAAGTGAAAATTAAGTTGTTAGTGGAAACATCCAAACTTCTTTTAATAGGAGGTGGATTCTTCCAATTCACACACATTGCCCATTAATTCCATGCATTTGAAGTGGCATCAGTTAGTCACTTGAATGCCTGCATGAAAGGGAATGATAAAACTCTTCAATTTTGAGACTGAAAGAGAGATGAGGCTGCTGAAAACTAGCTTCTGCAGAAACTGTTTTTCCCTCTCTTCAAACCCACACCAAAACTTTCACAAATTCAACCCAATTGTGAGTTCCACCACTCAAATTCAAGGCTGAGAATATTAGAGAAGATCTCTTGGTGGTCTTCGACTTCAATTGGAGAAGATTGCAGCTCAAATTTATGTTTCAAGAGGATCTTCAAAGGTATGTGTTGAAACCCTCTTAATACCCTATGAACATGCTTATTTTGATGTCAAAATTAAGGAATTAGAATGCTTAGTGATCATGTTTTCTTCCGCTTCATGTTTCTATATTACAACAGTCTCTGCTTTTGTCTCTGATGGATCTTGTCTCAAAGGTTGCTCTTTCAGTTGCCAAGTCTGCAAAATATTTCATTCCTTATGTATCGATATCGTATTTTGTAAAATATTTTATTTAGAATATTTTTCTTTCTGGTGTCACTACCACAATTTTGGTTTTAAATGTCAATTCCGAACTGCCATCGTATACATATGATGGCGGATTACAAACTATCATTATATCCCGTGTCATCTTAGGATATGATGGCGGATTATCTTTTATGACAGTTGTTTAGGATGACAGTTGTGAACTAACATCCTATCATAGACATTAGATGTCGGTTTTGTATCATGTCAATTAGAAACGGACATCATACTCATTCCATCATATACAATATGATGACAATTTGGTATGATGTCAGTTTGTAATCGACATTGTATGGGTAATGGATGATATTTGTGAACTAACATTGATTCTAATCCAATATGTCATGTTTAGATGACGTTTAATAGTCACTATTATTGTAACTACGATGTGAGTTTAGAACTGACATCATATCTACTATGACTTGTAACAAATATATTAGCACACTATGGAATCTAAATCTTGCATAAAACAATTTTTACAATAATAATAATTATCAGCTCCTCAATTAATTTCTCCACACAAATATTCAACAAAACAAAGACAAACTTCCATATGACAAAATCTATCATTTTATTTGAATATATTGATCAATTCATAATTGAGTTTCCATGTAGAATCATACAATATGTTTCAAATCTAAACAAAATGCCCAAGTTCTACCAAAATTTCAAAAAACCTTTCTAATAGCTTGATAACCAAACAATATTACACTATGTTTCAATCCTACATAACATGTCTACGATCTACCAAAATTTCAATAAAACTCTCCAACCGCTTCATAACCAAACAAAGTTATAGCATATGTTTCAAATTTACACAAAATGTCTGAAGGTCACCAAAAGTGCAGAGTAAAGCCAAACAATATATGTTGTACCACCAAGCAATCCAGTCAAGTGTAGTTTGATACATGCTCCACCCATTCAACTCATACTGCATCAAAGAAAATAAATAACAAATATTACAATAAACTTATTATTACTAAGTACACAATATGTTAATAATAATACTACGTTAGAATAGTAACATAGAAAAGAATTGATAGAGTGTCTGAATGATGCAAAACCTCTTTCATGAGCCTCATTACAAAATACTCACATTCCACTCATAAAGACACTTAAACATAGAAATAAATAACAATAATTAAAATTTGTTTCGTACATGTAATAATAGTTATTGGTTATAACTCAATTTTAGTTGGAACTATGTACTATTGGCATTTTTTGTCAACCATATACATCTTCATTGCCCTAAATAAAATAACACAAATGCAAACGTTTTGACAAACTCAAAAAAAATAAAAGTTTAGACTCTTACCCATGATTTTACGAGATTAGCATAGTTTACCAACATAATTCCAGAACTCAATCACTCGTTTCATTTCATTCATCATTTCATAATAGAGATCAAATACCATTCTCTTAAAGAGGCTACATAATATTCTTTTAAATCTACCAATTTCAATATATACATGAGACTATAAATAATTTAATAGCTATACTTCAAATTATTAAAATTATGTACTTATGCAATATAGACTGATATGCAAGAGGAATTTGAATCCTCAACAATTTGCAAAATTTCTCCTTTATGATTCAATAACCTGATATTATCTCCTTAAACATAAACACAATAAAAGAATTATTGTTTTTTAATTGATTTAGTTCAATTAATTTGTTTTTCTTTATAGCGTATTCCTTAATCTTTTACAAACTAGTAAAACGTCTACCAAAGTTTTTAGTGCAATATTGTATTTTCAGGATTATCACCAACCATCATAGTTTTTGGATCTAGGTGTTTAAAATTACTCAATCAGAGTTAATTTTAGAAATTCTCACCCAAACTAGTGATTTACTATAATTTCAAGGGGCAATTGCAACTTTAATTATAAAAAAATTGAAAATTGGTTGTGTTTCTAGATTTTGCTTTTTTGTAAATATGTCAAAAAATTTCTGTCTGAAATTATTATGTGATTGCTATGTGAATGCGACATCTGCATTTAGTTGAATATGCGACATCTGCATTTAGTTGAATCCAGGATTAGAGTTTATAGTCATTTTCTGACAAATCCAAGTGCATTCAATCAACTATTTAAAGAGCCAACATTAAAAAGAGAGCAATTTGAGAATGGAAAAGAAAAAACACTTCCCGAACGAGGAAAATCCAAAAACAATGAACATGGGAAAGATTTGATTAAGCACATTACCGTACTAGATGAAGTAATTGCGCAAGAATTTACAAAACACTAAGCCCAAAAACCCCTACTTCTTCCAATCACCTATGAATTTTTTTAGTTGAATGTGGATTTTGCTTTCCTATGTTCAATGTAAGCGTCTTGTCATCTTCCTTTTTCCAGCTCCAGTAATTTCATCTTTTCTTACCAAATGAATTTTGATTGTTTGGCTTGTTTAAAGCTATCCTAATTCTATCCAAATTGAATTGGAAAACTTTGATTAAACCTCCATTCCAGTTTCCTATTGCCATCAAAATTTTATACTCATTCTTGTTAAATGGGGAGCATTGCATCACAACCATCAAAGACTCGGGAAGTTCCAAAAACCGTTTCTTGCCGTTTATCCACTGTAAGGCCAGCCACCGTAGTCCATCCTTAGCCGCCTTCTGCTACCCATTGTTAGTCGTCATCAACCGCAGTCAGCTGTGGTAAGCTGCCTCAACCGCCGTCGGCTGCTGTAAGCTTCTGTCGAGCATGGTCAACATTTCATCGATTGAAAGAAATCAAGCAGTAGACGTTTTCAAAGTGCAAAATTGTACGTATCGAAGGCTTCAAAGTCTCAACAACACGTCCTTTGCCATGTTTTAGATTGGCTATGTTTAAGTCTCAATGGTGTCGCTTTGAAGTATGACTAATCCTAAATCAAAACGACGTCGTTTTGATGATTTTTAGAATACCTTTGGATGACGATTTAAAACCACCATTATAGCTCGTTTTAGTGATGGTTTATAACTGTCATTAATCATGGATTGTTTTTCGCGTGCTTATGAAAAATTTTCCTGCACAAATTTTCACTTTGGATGGAGGTTTAAAACCGTCATCATATGTCCATCTTCGATGGCGGTTTAAAACCTTCATGTTATACAAAATTTCCTAAAAAGTACAAAAACTTCTGAAAAATGAAACACGTTTTCCAAAACTGGCATCTTATAGTCAATCTGCCATCATTAGTAAAATGTCAACGGACATCTAAGCCAAAATTGTTATAGTGTGTGTTGACGATTTTGTGTAGGAATATTTTCCATCATTCATTGTGAGACTGTCATGAGAGCTTTGTAGAATTCTTACAGCACTACATTGTTTTCAAGTAAAAGTTCTTTGAGCTATTTGAGCTATTTATGACAGGGTGTTCTTCACTTGTTCTTGCTTCAATTCACGAAGGTTGATTGGTCTTAGGGGGAGTTATAAGACTTTGTTCATCGAGAAGAACTTCTCTAGCCTTATGGGGAGCCTAAGGTGTTATTCATTGAGAAAAGAGTTCTAAAGACTTGGGGGAGAAATGGGTTCACAAGTTGGAGGAAAGATATCATTAAGTGAGAGGGAGTCTCACACACTTAGGGGGAGCCTAAGTATTTCAACACTAATATTCACATACTTAGAGGGGGCGTAAGTTTGAGAGAAATGGAGTCTCACATCTAGGGGGAGCTTAAGTGATCAGCTAAGTCGTGTTGTACGAGAGTCACTATAATTGTTATTATTTATAGATAAGTACTGAAGGGATTCGAAATACCCACACAACGAAAGCAAACAATCGCTTGTCTTTGAAATACATTTTACAGAAACTAAAATTAACAGAGCAAACAGAAACAACAATAAACATACAGATCTTAAGCATGCTTCTACTGGAATTTAGAAAGGAAAAAAAATAAGATTAATACATACCCTTGAAGAAATAATTTCTTCACATTTCCTCTCCACAATAATAGATAACGAACTATGATAACTCCTCTGCTTCTCCTAAACTTAGCAACACCGAACACCACCACAAAAAGAGTTTTCCTTATTATTCTCAAGGAGAGCACCAAAGACATAGTGTTGGGCTTGCCTATGGACTATGTTATGGGAAGAAGAAGAGAGATATTGAGAGGGAATTTTTCATAGATGAATGTTATAGAGGAAGAGATCTTGCAGAGAAAACCATTCTCTTGCTTCTTTTTTTCACGTAAAGAAACAAATCCATTTATTTTTCTCCTATGCCACTCATTTAATTGAGTGAATGGAGTTAAAAATTAACTCTTTCAATAAATCCCAAGGAGTTATACTTAATTTGAATTTCAAAAATTCAAAATTTAATTATATTATATTAATATAATTAAATACCATATATTATATCTTTTATAATATATAACCTATAGTTTATTATATCATATACAATATAACCTATAGTTTATAATTCTCTCATATAACTATAGTATTGATATGAATCATATTCATATTAATTTTAACATATAGTTTTTATACGAATCACATTCATATAATAATATTTGTATCATATTAATAACCTCTCTCATCAAACTATATAGATTTAATATGAATCATATTCATATTAATTCTAACATATAGTTTTTATATGAATCTCATTCATATAATAAATACTTGAATCATATTCAAATACTTATCTCTTTCATATAATGTATCAACATACATTACATTTTATAATGTATCAATATACTAATGTATCAACATACATTATATTAATTGTATCTTACACAATTAATTCCTTTTAATTAATTTGAACAATTCAAATTAAACTAATATTAATTTGATTCTCTTTAGTCCTTATTAAGCTAAGAAGGGGACCTTATGGACCTAAAGATTGAAGCTCCAATGATACGAGATTAATTTATTAAACTCTTTAATCAAATTAATCAACATTCATTAATTGTCAGTCACTTCAATAAAGACCAACAGTTGCACTCTTCACATTGTAGATAGATTTCTATGTCCATTGGATATAACCAACCAATAGTGTGTTGACCCTTCATAAATTGCTTGTAAGTATATGTGTGTCAAAATTACCCTTGTAGTTACATCTAACTCCTTAAGTACCACT
The DNA here is from genome assembly GCF_027475165.1 of Benincasa hispida. Taxonomy (NCBI): domain Eukaryota; kingdom Viridiplantae; phylum Streptophyta; class Magnoliopsida; order Cucurbitales; family Cucurbitaceae; genus Benincasa; species Benincasa hispida. The sequence continues at coordinate 49,388,202 of NC_143478.1, read as the reverse complement.
GATCTCTCTAATAAACAATTAGTTATAGTCCAACTATAATTAAATCTCTCTCTGGCCAGTGACAGTGTGAAGGTTCACATTGTTCAAGACTCAGAATCGGCCTTAAGGGAGCAATTCATCTACTTATTCTAACAAAGGGAAGGAGTGAATTTCATCTTGTGTAGTTGAGTCCTCAACTCCCCACTCAGACGAATCCCCAAAATGGTAGGCATATTGAGATGAGCGAATCTGGCCACTTTCACCCATGTAGATCAAAGGATCGCCCTCATAAGTAGGAGTTCACAACGCACTTAGGATTAAGATCAAGTTACCTATGATTATCCTAGTGAAAAGTGAGTCTCTTCTAGTAACCGTGTAATGAAGAGAGACTCAACATTTCATGGTCTGGTCTGACTCAACATTTCGTGGTCTGGTCTTATACTAACTCTTTGTATAAGATACCTCTGCTCACATTTCTCTGTATGAATGATTAGGATCAGATCATTTGTAACACTTTACAAGAATTGTAACAATTATAAAGCGAGTCGTATCAGTTGTGTTACCGGGATAAAGTACCCAACCTTATTCTTCTACTAAAGACCATTCAGGTTATTACTTTTGTGGGATTTAGTGTCCTGAATCTCGTTCACCTTGTAGTTTGTAATTTTGTAAATACAAATTATTTATTTATTAAAATAAGCAGTATTTTATTTTACCCTTTGAATAGCACTAAATCAATCCAACAAACTAAGATCCAAGGTCATTTAATGAAACTTGAACAGTATGTGGTAGATATACAACTAGATCATACTCAAGTAATGACTTAAAAGGTATGTAGTATATGGTTAAGATTGGATGTCTTATCCTGGTGACAGTGCGGATATGACCCACTTTGTAATAGTTACATGAGTTGTAAGTGTTACAAACAATATGATCCATATTGTTCATATGGAGACATGTGAATGGGGATATCCTATATAAAGAGTTTATATAAGACCGGATCACGAAATGATTAGTTTCTTAGAATAACACCGTTAACTGAAGACACTAACTTTTCACTAGGATGATCATAAGTAACTTGACCTTAATCCTGAGTAAGTTGTGAACTCCTGTCAATGAGGCAAACCTTTGATTTGTATGGGTAAGAGTGTCCTTTCTGCCGACTCAAAATGCCTACCATTTTGAGGTTTTGTCCGAGTAGGGAGCTGGGAACACAATTACACAAGATGAAATTCACTCATTCCCATAGAAAGGGAAAGTAGATGAACTGCTCCTTTAATATCTAATTTCGGGTTTTGAACAATGGGGCCTCACCCGTTCATTTGTCCGAGAGGGGTTAGTTTATAGTTGGACTATGAATTGTTTGTTCATTAGAGAAATCAGTGGCATTTAAGAAGTTAGATGTAACTATAGGGGCAAAACGGTAATTTTGGTCCAATTGTAATAAGCAATTTGTGAATGGTCAACTTACTGCTGATTGGTTATATCTAATGGACACAAAAATATATCAACAGTGTAAACAATGCAACTGTCGGTCTTTACTAGAGTGACTAGCAAACAACAAATGTTGATTAATCCAATTAAAGAGTTTTATTGGTTAATCTCGAATCATTGGAGCTTCTAATCTATAAGTCCAATAGGTCTCTTTGTTAACTCACTAAGGATAGGAACAAGGATTAATCATTTTTTGGAATAATTTCAATTGTTTAAATTATTTATGGAAATTTGAGTAATTAATTATGTTAATATGATTTATATAATTTATGATGCATATCGATGTATTATTATATATAGTTAATTATAAATATGATTTATAATTAAAATTATACAATATGTGAGAGAGAAATATTTTAATGTGATTCAAATATTTTAAATGGATTTTATACTATAGATTAATTTTAATATGAATCTGACTCATATTAAAACTATAGGTTAAAAAAGGAGGCTGCATTATAACGTGATTATAAATTAATATAATATGGTTACCAATGGTTAGATTAACTATATTATTAATATTATTATTTAATATTAACTATATTAAATATAATATTAATATTAAATAAAAAGAACTCCCCACTAATGGAGTTATTTTCTAAATAGCGTGGAAGAGAGTTAACGTAACTCCCTCCCCTTCTCCGATCTATTCATCTTTGCATGAAACACATAGAAAGTTAACGTTTTTTTTTTTTTTCGCTCACTCTCTCTCTAAAAAATTTTCCTATACTAAAATTCAAGAAGCCCACACCTTTATCCTTGTGTCCAGAGAATAACAAAGACTCCATATTGGTGGTGTTCTTATTGGGTAGAACAATTTCTGGATTTTCACAGAAGGTTTGATCAAGACCTTAGAAGGCGAATTTCGTGAAGATTTGGATTTTCTACAAAGGTATTAATTCCTTCGTCTTTTTTTATTGAAATTATCTCTATTCTTAGCCCAAATTAGGTATTTGTAAAATCAATTTTAATTTCTCCCAATCCAAATTCAAAGACAGAACGATAATTTGTTTCCACATTGGGATTCAATCCCTTTAATTGGTATCAGAGTCGGGTTGATTGTCTTTAGTTTGGTTTTAGGATAACAATTTTGGTTTTGGTGGGTGTTTTTTCTGTACTCTCTTCATGTGATGAATGTTGTAATTTTCATTTGAGTTTTTTGGCTTAATAGATGTTTATGATATTTGACATTTAGATCTGTATTACTTTTGATTTAATCAATTTGTAAGGGCCTGTGTGTTTTGGGAATTTTATTTAAGCAATCGAGTTTGTAATACAAGTCCATGTCATTCGTGGTTGATGGTACTGCGAAGAACACTAGAAAACAAAGGTTTTTTGCTGCAAATAACATGTTTCCTGATTGCAGCATCACGATGTTGTGCCCTAGGGTTGCGACGTTGCGATGCAAGGGAAAGGCATGAACTTCATTAGCATCACGACACTACGTTCCGAGGCGAACGACACAAAATTTTCGTAACGCCGCAATATCATGTTCATTTGAGGTCAGGTGCGCATATGTGGAGGTTCCCAGTTTGAGGCCTGTGACTTACGTTTTTCCTTCTATTTGGACGTAATTTTATTTTTTTCAATTAAATTATAATAATTTGATATATTAATTTAATTAGGGTGTGAAATATCGATCTATTAATACCTTTTATATAGTTTAATGTGCATGTGATTAGGGTTGGCAAAATTTTCCGCGGGCCCCGCCCCGAGTTTGACCAAGGATGGGGTCAAACCGGGGAAAGTTTTTAGGACCCCATCTAGGGACGGGGCGGGGGCGGAGACGATATCCCCCCCTCGACCCCGATTTGATATATTTATATTTTTAATATTTTATAAATATATATTTATAATATATAAAATAACTTATTTATATGTATGTTTATAATGTATACACTTATAGTGTTGTGGAGCCCAATATTAAATATCTAAATTCTAAATATAAGCCTAAAAGTCAAGCCCAAATTTTAAATAAAATTTTTAATTTAAAAAAATGGGGAATCCCCATAGGGAATTAGTAGAGGATTCCCCATGGGGAATCCCTGCCTTGTCCCCGCCTTCAAATGGCGAGGACGGGAGTGGGGATGGGGGAGAATTTCCCCCACAGGGCCGAGATGAGGGATGCCCCCTTCTCCCCGCTCCGCCCCGGACCCCTTCAAACCTACATGTGATGTATGTTTAAATTATATAATTTATATGTTGCATATTGTATGCCATATAGATTTAAAATCCATCCACGTTCTTAGTGGGAGAAAAAAGAGATATATATGATATGTCAATTTTTTTCACCCACATTCTCCCTAAAGTTCACATCATGAGATCTATGCTCGGGCTCGTGGTGCCCTGGCACATCCTCCCTTAAGAGGGTATTTGCACGGATCAATATCAAGGTGAATCGAGAGAGTGTTTATAGTAAGTGGAAGAAAGACGTGTGAAAACACATCCTACGGTCTCCTTCATTAGTTTGTAATATTTTTCCATGCTCGGCCTCATGGCACCTTGAGAGCGTCCCCCTTAGGAAGATGTTTCCATGGAAAATGACAGAGTTAACTCCTGAAATGGATAAGATTACTATAGTCAATTACACCAGTTATATTCTTCCCTGAGGCAGACTAATTGGGCAAGGTTATAGGATTGAAAATGAAGGGTTACACTAATAAGAAAACATTAAAGGGTTAACGATTTCTTGACCAAATCAATGGTAGTTAAATGTTATAGGAATTAAAGTTATCTAGTGTAATATTTAATTGAGGATGTCTCAATTTAGTGAAGGAATAACTATATACCCTTATGTGGCATTTAATCTAAATTACTGAAGTATCATTGCCAAATTAAATGGTTTTAAGGTTTATTTAGAATTTTTCTAAATTGATTGGATTAAATGATTTTTTGCTTGCATATTTAATATAGATAATTTTTTTTAATCAACATCGTCTAAATCATGACTATCGCTGTTATTTCTTAACTTGGCGTTGATAAATTAACAAGGAAAAACTATGTAACTTGAAAAAATATATTTAACATCGCTTTGGTGATCGGCGACCTCAAATTTGTCTTAATGGAGGAATGTTCTCCAGTTCCTGGACTCGCTACTTCACGAAACGTTCGTGAAGCCTATAACAAATGGGCTAAGGCCAACGTTAATGCCAGGATCTGTATTTTGGCAAGCTTGACTGAAGTCTTTGCCAAAAAACATGAGCTCATGATCACTGCATGTAAGATCATGGAGTCATTGTGTGGGATGTTCAGCCAATCGACTACACATATCTAGCATGATGCTCTGAAGTATATCTTCAACGTCCGAATGAATGAGGGATCATCTGTTATAGAGCATGTCCTTAACACGTCTGAAAACTCTTTCGAAGGGTTACCTACAATTCCGGAGCAATGTTATCATGAAAAAAAAAATGATTATAATCTTACCATCCTTCTCAATAAGCTACAGACTTACGAGTCCTTGATGAAAGCCAAAAGACAAAACGGGGAGGCAAATGTTGCCAGTTCCTCGAAAAATTTCCACAAGGGTTGTATCTCTGGGACTAAATCTGTGTCTTCTTTCTTTGGCTCTAAGAAATGAAAGAAGAAGAAAGATGGTAAGTGGAAGAATAAAGTTACCTCACCTATTGCGGCTTAAAAGGGAAAAAAAATCCAAGGTTACAAAGGGAACCTATTCTCATTGCAACCAGGATGGGCACTGGAAACGTAATTGCCCAAAGCACTTGATCAAGAAGAGAAGGAAAAGTGAGGTAAATATGATTTACTTGTTTTAGAAACTTGTTTAATGGAACATGACGATTCTGCCTGAATATTTAAACCAGGAGCCACTAACCATGTTTGTACTTTTTTACAAGAAATTAGTTCCTAACAGCAACTGGAGGCTAGAGACATGACTTTGCGGGTTGGAACAGAGCAAGTCATCTCGACGGTTGCAGTTGTAGTTGGAAGCCTGAAGTTGTTTTTTTATTCAAAATTTTTATTGTTAGACAATATCTACTATGTTCTTCATTTTAAGGGGAATTTAATTTCAGTATCTTTTTTGTTGGAACACAATTATAATATATCATTTTTTTATGATAAAGCGTTTGTCTCAAAGAATGGTATTAACATTTGTTCAGCAATAAATGAAGTGCTAAGACCATTAGCATCTGAAATGTTCCATAACATTGAAATGTTCAACACTGCAACCATACAAAACAAAAGACTTAAAGTTTCTTCAAAAGAAAATACACATCTTTGGCATCAAAGATTAGGTCACATAAATCTCAATACGATTGAGTGATTGGTCAAGAATGGACTTCTAAAAGAGTTAGAAGAAAATTCCTTGCCTGTATGTGAATCTTGTCTAGAAGGTAAAATGACTAAACAACCTTTTACTGGAAAAGGTCATAGAGCCAATAACTCTTGGAACTTGTATATTCAAACCTCTATGGTATGATGAATGTTAAGGTAAGAGAAGAGTTTGAATATTTCATCACTTTCACAAATGATTATTCAAGATATGAGTATATTTACCTAATGCAACACAAGTCACACTTAAAAAGTTCAAGGAGTACAAGACTGAAGTTGAAAATTTATTAGATGAAAAGATCAAAACACTTTGATCTGATCAAGGTAGAGGGTATATGAATATGGGATTCCAAAACTATTTGATAGAACATGGAATCACATCTCAACTCTCAACACCAGGTACACCTCAATAAAATGGTGTATCTTAAAGAAGAAATAGAACCCTATTAAACATGGTTTAGTCAACAATGAGTTATGCCTCTCTACCTAACTCGTTCTAGGTTATGCAATGGAAACTGTAGCCTATTTATTGAATCAGGTTCCATCAAAGTGTGTTTCTAAAACACTTTTTGAGTTATGGAATGGTCGTAAAAGTAGTTTACAACATCTCAGGATTTGGAGATGTCCATCCCATGTGATAGTGACTAACCCAAAGAAACTGGAACCACGTTCAAAGTTGTGTCTTTTATAGGATACTCAAAAGAAATGAGAGATGGTCTCTTTTATGATCTGAAAAAGAATAAAGTATTTGTATCAACAAATTTTATATTCCTAAAGGAAGACCACATTAGGGAGCATAAACCAAGAAGTAAAATTGTATTAAATGAACTTTCCAAAAAATCTACTGAATCTTCAACAAGGATTGCTAAAGAACCAAGCATTTCAACAAGAGTTGTTGTAGAACCAAGCATTGACTCTTCAAACATTGCTTGTAAGTACAGTAGGTTAAAATTACCGTTTTACCCCTGTAGTTACATCGAACTCCTTAAGTACCACTGATCCCTCTAATGAACAAGTAGACATAGTCCAACTATAACTAGATTCCTCTTTGGCTAGTGAAAGGGTGAGGGCTCTCATTGTTTAAGACCCAAAATCAGCCCTTAAGGGAGTAATTTATCTACTTATCCTAACAAAGGGAATGAGTAAAGTTCATCTTGTATAGTTGAGTTCCTAGATCCCCATTCAGATGAATGCTTAAAATGGTAGGCATATTGAGTCGGCGAATCTGGCTACTCTTACCCATGTAGATCAAAGGACCGCCCTCATAAGCAGGAGTACACAACTCACTTGGGATTAAGGTCAAGTCTGATGGAATGTATGATCGTGCAATGGAAGCAATAAAAATCAATAAGTACTCTAACTACATTTAATTTGAGTTCTAAAAGCATGCAAAACTAAATTTTTCACAGTCAAGGAATTCAAGAAGACAAACTTTTGAAGAATCCTCCTAATCCAAGCTGCTTTCTTCGAATTCTCAACTTCAAAATCTCAATAAACTACCAAGAGATCTTCTCTACTATTCTCAACCTTGAATTTGAGTGGTGGAACTCGAGATTGAAGTTAATTGAAGAGGGAAAATTGAGAGGGTTTGAGATGAAGATCAATTTTCTGCACAAAAAAGAAAATAATAAAAAAAATAATTTTTCCAGCATAAAATCCACTTTCAATTCTGAAATTTCAAGCTTTTGTGTATCTCATACATGCAACCACTCAGTCATGAAGGTCAATGATCTTCAATTTCATGAGGAAAGTGGGCTAGGTGTAAAAAGAATGTTGGAACACATTAAATTTTCCAAAATTGGAAAATTTCACTATGTGTTTATTATTATTAGTATTATTCTTAATTTTAAATTTCAATTTTCAAAATGAATTTTATTTTTAATTAATTCAAAATTAATTAAATTCAAAAAATTCAAAATTCAATTTCCCAAATTGAATTAAAATTAAAAATTAATCGAATAATAATCATCAACAAAGCTGATAGAATATTCATACCCTCGTCAAGCTTTAATATTCATTGGACCACAAAGGTCTGAATGTACTAACTCCAAGGTTTCTTTGGCTCTAAGACCTTTTCCAGAAAAATATCTTTTAGTCATTTTACCTTCAAGACAAGATTCACATGACGGTAATGAACTGTCTTCTAACTGATTTAGATGACCGTTCTTAACCAATCTCTCAATCCTGTTGAGATTGACGTGACCAAGTCTCAAGTGCCAAAGATAGGTATCTGGAGAAATTTTTCGTTTCTTATTTTGAGTCTCAGCTGTTTTAAACATCTCTATGTTCAAAGCAGCTTTTACCTCAGTCGGTTTTAACATGTACAAGTTATTTTCTAGTTTTGTAGAACAAATTTTGATATCTTTTGAAGAAATGAACACTTCATTATTTTCAAAAGAAACTGTGTAGTTTTGTTCCAGCAAACATGATAGATATTAAATTCCTTTTCATAGAAGTAATGTAATAAACATTTTCAAGTAAAATGTATTTATCTCCTATAAATAACTTTATATCTCCCACTGCTTTAGCTAAAACAATCTTTCAAGTTCCTACCTTAAAGGTTACTTCACCTTCTATAAATTGTCTCCAGGAACTTGTTTCCTGAAAGAAAATACAGATATGATTAGCGGCACCTGAATCTATTATCCAAGTTTTCTTATCGTTTTCCACAAAGCATGTTTCGATGACAAGTAAATCGTATTTACTATGTCGTTCAATTTTCCCATTCTCATCTATATAGTTCAAAACTTTAGATGTGACGGGAGATAGAGGAAATTCCTCTGTTAAAACTTGTTTTGAATCACCTTTTGCTAGTAATTTGCATGTTGAATTGTTATTATCGTTAACTAATGCGGAAGCGAGTATTCTAGAAGAATTTGGCATGCTGAAAATTTAAACAAATTCTTATTAGTGAATTGAACCTAAATCCAAATCAAGTTTTAGCAAAAAGTAATAATGTATCCATAATCATTATTTATTTGTAATGATATAATACTGAGTTAGAATAAGTGCTATCGAGGGGTAATCAAATATTCCTTCACTAAAGCAAGACATTCTTGACTAAATACTATTTCCAGAATAACTCTTATTCCTATAGTCATTTAGTTACCATTTTTTGTCAGAAATCACTAACACTTAGTAATTCTGTAAGTGTAACCCTCCATTTTCATACTTCAGAGGTCAGCGCCAACGATGCTACCGAATTGGAAAGTCAAGGTTGGGAATGGATCTAAGAAATCCCATCCATTTCTGGAGTTTGAGTTGTTCCCATCCATTTCTGGAGTTTGAGTTGTTCCGAATCCTATGTTACAACCCTCCGAGGGGATAGCCATCATTAAATGACTAGCAAAGGCCGCCTAAAGCTGACCAGCAGGTGCAACATAAGACTATCACAGTCCAAACCAATGGAAGAGATCGCAGGACATGTTGACATATATTCTTCACCAAATTACTATGAACCACTTCTCCCATTTACCTTGATTTTGACCCATACAAACACTTTCCAAATGGAGGTCACTCCCAAAGTGACACGAATCGTCGTATGAATCTCATGGTGTGAACTTTCTAGGGACGTGAGAGTTTAAATCAATATATCACATATTTGATTTTACAATAAACAACTTCCTTTTATTCACCTTGATATTGACTCATGCAAATACTTTCTGAATGGAGGTCACTCCCAAGGTGACATGAACTGCAGCATGAACCTCATGGTGTGAACTCTTAAGGGACGTGAGAATTAAAATCAAAATATTGTATATTTGAATTTACTATGAACAACTTCCCCTATTCACCTACATCTTGATTCATGCAAACACTTTTCGAATGGAAGTCACTCCCAGGGTGACACGAAGCGAAGCATGAATCTCGATGTGAACTCTTAGGGATGCAAGAGCAAAAAATAACATATCATATATGTCATTAATCTCCCACTGAAGTATACTAACAACATATTACATACGTTATTAAATTCCCACTGAAGCGTTCTAACAACATGTCATATATGTTATTAAACTTCCACTGAAGTATTCTACTTTTTGTTTGGGTATATTTACACTCAAGTTTATTTTGGCTAAAAAAAAAACTCTAAGTCTAGGTGTTTTATCCAAGTTACATCCATAACATTCAAAAAAGGCATTCAGTATTTAATATAATACTTATATTAAACAAAAGAAATCCTAAACATGCAACTCTTTATAACATATATCCAATACATGTTACATGCTTCCTATGGTGGGATTTTAAATCTACATGACATACAATATGTATATACATGTTTTAATTTAGATGTAACATACATCACATGCATAAATATTTAAACAACACTAATATGGTTCAACTTTGGCATTCTAAGCAAGCAATAATAATTAAATTATTACAAAAAAAAGTACAAAAACAACTTCAATTCTGATTTGAACCGCATGAACTGACCCGAACCAAACCCAAACCACTCGGATCGGACCTCTAAAGCTTCAAAAGATGTTGAACCAGACTAAACTGGGTTGAACTAGACTAGAAGAAGCTAGACTAGTCGAACCGATCACCTTCTATGTAAACCGACTCATGGACACGCTTGTTCTTTGCTGGGATGAATAGCATCACGCCGCTGCATCCCAGCGTTGCAACGCTATTCATCATTATGCCCGAAGTGTTGCAACGCTTGATGAATAGCATCGCGACGCTAACGGGCAGAAGCTTCCGTCCAGAAATCTGCACCTCGACCAAGCTTGTTTCTCAATCCAATTATAGCCTAATTTCAATTCTATTAACTCCAAATAAATTAAAGACTCTAGAGCACATATATATGCTCATCAAAAAAGAGCCAGTTACAAATTTAACTTGGAAATCAAAGAGAAATCTAAAGCCAAAGTTGATAAAAACACCATATCAGTCTCAAAACATACAATCATAGAAATTCACCTGCCAAACTCAAATTAACGTTAATTGAGTGCTTAAATCATGCTCTGATACCAATTAATGGAATGTATAATCGTGCAACGGAAGCAATTAGAATCAATAAGCACTCTAATTATATTTAATTTGAGTTCTAAAAGCATGCAAAAAAAAAAATCACAGTCAAGAGTTTCAAGAAGACCAACCTTTGAAGAATCCTCCTAATCCAAGTTTCTCTATTTGAATTCTCAATTTCAAAACCTTAGTGAACCACCAAGAGTTCTTCTCTACCCAGCCTTGAATTTGAGTGGTGGAACTTAAGATTGAAGTGAATTGAAGAGGGAAATTTGAGATGGTTTAAGATGAAGATTAATTTTCTACAGAAAACTTATTTTTCTAGCAAAAAATCCACTTTCAATTATGAAATTTCAAGTTTTTATGTATCGCATACATGCAGCCACTCTGTCATGAAGGTCAATGACACTTCAATTTCATGAGGAAAGTGGGCTATGTGTAAAATGAATGTTGAAACACATTGAATTTTCAAAAATTGGAAAATTCTACTATGTATTTATTATTATTATTGTTGTTGTTCTCAATTTTCAATTTCAATTTTCAAAATGAATTTTATCTTTAATTAATTTATTCGAAATTAATTAAATTCAAAAAATTCAAAATTCAATTTCTCAAATTGAGTAAAATTGAAAATTATTTAAATAACAATTTAATATCAAGTATTAAATTAATTAAACATATAATTTTGAACATGAATCTTATTCATATAATCAATATTTAAATCATTAGTTAAATACTCTCAAATTTTGTTTAATTTCGATAAATTAAACGTTTAATTATATCGAATATAATTATTCAAACCATAATTGCAATTTGAACACTTCAAATTGAAAACCCTAAATTTAATTTGAACATTTCAAATTGAAATGCTTCAAATTCATTCAATTTACTAATTCAAAGTATTCATGTTTTACGTGCTAGTAGAGGACCTTATGGGCCTACAGATCATGAGCTCCAACGATTTGAGATTAATTGGCTTAAACTCTTTAGACCAAATTACTCAATATTCATTAACTACCGAGTCACACCACTATAACTCGATAGTTGCATTCTCCTCACTGTAGATATATTTGTGTCCAATTGATTTAACCATAATTAGTAAGTCGACCCTATACAGGTTGTTCGTAATAACGGCTGGGTCAAATATTGTTTTACCCCTACATCTTGCTCCTTAAGTTCCACTGATCATCTAATGAACAATTGATTTATGATCCAATCACTAAATCTGATCCCTTTCGAGCCAATGAGAGGGTAGGATCCCTTGTTCAAAATCTAGATTCAGCACTTAAGAGAACAACCTTTCTCCCATCCTTAAATCGGGTAGGCTTGAATTCCATCTTGCACCCTATGTCCTCAGCTATCTACCCAGTCTTACCCTTGAAATGGGAGGTTTATTGAGCCGGCGCTATTGAGCCAACCTTCACCTATGCAAATCTAAGGATAATCCCAAATAAACAGGAGTTCATAGTTAGCTCAGGATTAAGATCGAGTTACGTAGGTCATCTAAGCAAAATGATCAGTCTTAAACAATAAACAACGTTATAAAGTAAGAGTGACTTATTTCTTGGTTCGATCTTATGCAGACTCATTGCATAGGACACCCCTCATGTCAGTACTTGAACGAATCAGGATGACTTCATTTGTAGCACCTTACAACAAATTGTAACAACTACAGAGTAGGCCGCATCCAATAGTGTTATCAGAATAAGGCACCCAACCTTATTCGTATGCTATAGACCATTTTGGCTATTTACTCGAACTTGATCCATCTTTATGTCTCCACATAAAGTTCAATATTAATATAATAGTCATGGATCTTATTTTATTGGATTTTGTCTCTACAATGCAATTTACAAAAATCAATAACAACTTTATTGAATAAATGTCAAATAACATATTTATTGATAATAGAATATGTTTAACTTTATAAACTGCGAGTTTTAGGACATTCAACCCAACAAAGTTACCTATGGTCATCCTAGTGAAAAGTGAATTTCTTCCGGTAGCATTGTTAACTCAATATTTCGTGGTCCAGTCTTATACTAACTTTTTGTATAGGATACCCTCGCTCACATGTCTCCAAATGAATGATCAGGATTAAATCATCTGTAACACTTTACAACAATTTTAACAATTACAAAGTGGGTCATATTAGTATTGTTACCAGGATAAGGTACCCAACCTTATTTGTCTACTACAAATCATTCAGGTTATTATTTAAACACGATCCACATGTATATCAAAGGGATCGAATCCCACAGCAGAAGCATTTATGTACACCTTGCATCCTGCAATTCAATTTATACATAAACAAATTCAGTATACTAAAACGAAATATAAAATTTAATATAGTATGTTTTAGGGAAAAAGATTATAACCATTCTTACCTTTCTAGATTCCCAAGCTTCCTGAACAATCCTCTTTATGTTCCAACGAATGGCTCCTCCAACGATCTTAATCATGAATGATTTCTTGAACAATCTCGAATACTACCACGAGAGTAACCTCGTTATTCTCTAGGATTCCAATAGAGAGATAGGTGATATCCAACTATTGGGAGGAAGAGGAGAAAAGGGCTTTGGAGAGTAAAGAGGATTCTCTTTTTGGCTTAAGGAAAATTTTGCACAATAAAACTTGTGTGTTGTGTATAGTCAGTTTCTGTGTCAATATGTCCCAAAGAGGCCAAAAAGAGGTTTTTATATAGAGAAGGGTCGAGCTCTTTTCCTAATCTTTTTCCTATTTCCTTTTCCACAATTTATTAATTAATTAACACTTATTTAATTAATTAGCATAATTAAATAACACTTATTTAATTTAATTTTCACATTAATTAAATAACTATTTATACATTAAATCTAATTTAATATATTGATAAACATCGTATGTATATATGCAATACCTCTCTATTAATTAATTCTTTGTGAATCTGATTCACTTAATTAATTGAATCTTATTCAAATATTACTATCCAATTTAATTTGAATTATAGATCATATCTATAATCAATTATATATTAATCACATTAATATATGGTTTTCTCAAATTAATTTGAACAATTCAAATCATCTATCTTAAACATCCTCTAGTGAGCTAACAAGGGGACCGAGTGGACCTGTAGATCAAAAGCTCCAACAATATAAGACTAATTGGCTAAACTCATTAACCAAGTTAATCAATATTTGTTAATTGTGGATACACTCTACTAAAGACCCATAGCTGCATTCTTTACACTACAGATATATTTTTGTATCCATGTATATTAATTAATAATAGCAAATTAGTCCTTCACGAGTGTTTGTAACTCCAACTGGGTCAAATTACCGTTTTACCCTTGGGTTACCTCTGATTCCTTAAGTAATAGTGCTGCTCTAATGAACAACTTGTTTATGGTCCAACCAATAAATAGAAACCCTTCTGGGGCCAATGAGAGGGTAGGGCCTTTTTTCAAGTCCTGGAGACACCACTTAAGGGAACACTCATGTACTTACCCTTAAGGCAGGAAGGAATGAATTCCATCTTGTATTATTATGTTCCCAGCTCCCCACTCGTTTTTGTCCCTAAAATGGTAGACATATTGGGTCGGCGAACTGACCACCCCTCACCCATACAGATCAAAGAACAATCCATCGTGAACAAAAGTTCATAATATACTCAGGATTAAGATAAGTTGCCTAGGTCATCCTATTGAAATAGGAATCTAACTAGTTAACGGTGTTACATATATTGGTTACTATTTCGCAGTCCGACCTTATGCAAACTCATTCCATAAGATACCTCTACTCACATGTCAACTACACGAACACGTTGGTTCATTATGTTTGTATCAAATACAAAGTGAATCGTATTCATAGTGTTACGAGGATAAGGTACCCAACCTTATCCTTTTACTATAGACCCTTCAAGTTTTATCTTAAACATTGATCCTTGTATATCTCTACATATAGTTTAAGATTCATAACCGCAGCCATATATGTTAGTTTATTGAATTTAGGGTTATTAAGACAAAAATAGACAAACAACACAAACAATAACGTTTATTGAATTAACATCTATAATTCTTTATTGATGACGGCCAATTAATATCATTTACTATCTACAAGTTCTAGAGCATAAAACCCAACAATGTCAACCACATACATGTATAAGTTACATAAAATAACCTTGGATCTTGCTTTAATGGATTATTGCATATAAAAACTAATCAACCATTGATTTAAATAACATATAACTATGCGACTTTAGGAGATACACCCCAACCAGTATAACGTTGTAATTACTTAACTTTTTATGTATTAGTGGATCTTTCCCACGCACATC
This sequence comes from Benincasa hispida, assembly GCF_027475165.1. Taxonomy (NCBI): domain Eukaryota; kingdom Viridiplantae; phylum Streptophyta; class Magnoliopsida; order Cucurbitales; family Cucurbitaceae; genus Benincasa; species Benincasa hispida. The sequence continues at coordinate 49,373,154 of NC_143478.1, read as the reverse complement.
GCCCCTTAGATGTAGTTGGTTTATCACCGAATTGAGTTATCAATCTTGGTGTATTTATTTTGATTCACTCTCTGTTGTTTTACTATTGTTTCTAAAATTGCCAGGACGTCATGTGAGATAAGTATATTGAGTGCAAGTGACCACTTTCTAAAATTTAATTTGGTATCATAATGGGCCACCTTTATCTCAGGTGCTTTGATCATGGATGACATTAAGGAAGGTGGTTCCACTACGTGTCTTCCTATTCTTGATGGAACAAGCTACTCTTACTGGAAAGACAGGATGACAACCTTCTTGAAATCAATCAACACTAAAACCTTGAAGGTAGTAGTGGTAGGATGGTCTCATCCAACTATGAAGAATTTTGATGACAAAGAAATCTTGAAACTAGAGATTCAGTGGTCTGAAGCTGAATGTTGACACATATCCTATGGACCCTATCCATTTTTGGAATTTTCCCTGATATTGACTCCATATAAACACCTTCTGAATGGAGGATGCGCCCAGGCACCACAAGGTCAAGTATGAAATTTCACTTAGCAAACTAATGAAAGAGACCGTAGGAATGTTGACACATATTCTTCTCCCACTTACTATAAATACTTTCTCCATTCATCTTGATATTGACCCATACAGACACCTTTCAAAGGAAGAATGCAATCAAGACACTACGAGGCCGAGTATGGATCTTATTAGGGGTGATCATTGAAACCGCTAAAACCGAACTGAATATTAAACTGAACCAAAATTGAATCAAAACCAAATTAATGTGGTTCAGTTCGGTTTGACATGTGTTAAATTCGATTTAATACAATTCGGTTCGGTTTCAAATACCAAAACCGATTTGAAACCAAACCGAATCGCTTTTAAATGAATATATTTAAAATATATAATTATATATAATATATCTATATCTTTTTAGTTTTTAGGGTTTCAGTCTCTCATTCGCCTTTGCAATCAGCCATCCCCATCAAACCTCAAAGTCTCCTCTCTGAAGATTGGAATCGTTCGACCTCTGTCTGACGTCCTCCCTCGTCCTCCTCAAACTCCATCAAAGTCTCCTCTCTAAAATCATTCCACCTCCGTCAAAATCCTCCCTCGTCCCTCCTCGACCTTCATCGAATTTTCCTCTCTAAAATCACTCGACCTCCGTCGAAGTCCCTTTCCACTAACTCCAACTACGAGTGACCGCCAACTGAACAAATTTGAATTTCTTCAATCCCAGACCTCCGTAGACCTCCGTTTCTACAAATTTTGAGTTCTTCGATCTCACCTCTCATCCTTAGGTAGGTACTATTTGTTTCTTTCTTGTTTGGTTTGGGGGGATTTGTTTTGTTTCAAAGTCCTTCGATCTGGAATTGCAAAGTCCTTCGATCTGAAATCGCTCATTTATTTTGTTTATTTCTTGTTTGGTACCATTTATTTCGATTTGTCTCAACCTCAAATTGGAAAAGAAATATAGTTCAAACAAATTTGTTCTCTCTTTTCTATTTGAAATAATTTTAAATTTGTTAATAATTTAAAATAATTTGAAATAATTAGTTCGCCGATGTTCTAAAATTGAAATAATTTGAAATAATTAAGACATTGCAGATGTGAGTGATATTTCATTGATATTTACAAATTTTTAAAGAAGAGTTTACTTGAAATCAAACTTAGCTATTGTAGGCAAATTGTTAAGGAAGGGTTTACTTGAAATCAAACTTAGCTATTATAGGCAAATTGTTAATGAAGAGTTTACTTAAAATCAAACTTAGCTATTGTAGAAAAATCGCTAATGAAGAGTTTACTTGAAATCAGTAGCAATATTTCATTTATAAGCCAATATTTAACTTATAAAATAATGTGCTTTTAATGATAACAAAAATCCGCAGTAGCACATTGGCTATTGTAGGCAGATTGGCAATTATTACAAAAATAATTAGGACATTGCGGATTTTTATGTTTACTTTTAGTTTAGGTTTATCCCTTCAATATGAATCTTCATACAAGTGTTTATTTTTAGTTTGTATATTGAAGGCACTAGGCAGTAGGCACAATGTCGATGAGCTTGACCAATACAGATAGTAATACTTAGACTGAGACTGCTAGCAAGAGCAACAACTGTTCTAGTGTGAACGGAAATGATGACATTGTTGTTGAGATTATGCCTCCACCAGAACTACAACCAACTCGAAAGAAGAGGGAAAATATGTCTATGGTATGGGATCATTTTACTAAATGCTCTGAGTATAGTGATGATGATCCACATGCTAAATGTAATTATTATGGTATGGTGTATGCATGTCATCCAAGAAGGAATAGAAATTCAACTATGAGAATGCATCTTGAACATTACTGTAAAAAAAAATCCTTTTCAGATAAAAGACAGTAAGTTAGATATAACTCAAACAAATTTGGTATTTAAGAATAAAGATAATGATGGAGGTGGTAATACAAAAATAGTGAACTATAAGATGTTTACTATTGAGAATGCTCGAAGATTAATTGTTGAGATAATCATAATTGATGAGTTGTCCTTTAAATTTGTAGAGAACGAAGGATTTAGGAGGCTTGTGGCAGGGGCCTTGATATTAGTAGAACCAAGTTTTGTTATTCTTTCTCGAACTATAATCACTAGAGATATTTTAGGAATATATGCTAGTTTGAGAGAATAGTTGAGAGACATTTTTGTGGAGGAAGGATATAAAGTCTCACTTACGACTCATACTTGGACATCGATTCAAAATATTAATTACATGATTTTGACTGCACACTTTATTGATAGAAAATGGAAGCTATATAAGATAATTATTAGTTTCTCTAAGATTGAGAATTATAGAGGGGAGATAATAGGAAAAGAGATGGAGAAATGTTTGAAACAATGGGGTATTGACAAGGTTTTAATGTTAACTGTTGATAATGCTTCATCAAATGATACAGTCGTTGCTTATCTAAAGAAGCATTTTAAACATGGTTTTGTGTTGAATGGGGACTTTTTGCATGGGTGTTGTGCATATATATTGAACTTGATTGTCTATGATGGTCTGAAAGATATGTGATACATTGATTCAAATTTGAAATGTCGTGAGATATGTTAAATCTTCTCCTGCTAGACTTGCTAAATTTAAGAAGTGTATTGAAGAGGAGAACAAATACAAAGAGTATGTTATGTCTTGATATTCAAACTAGAAGGAATTCTACATACTTGATGCTTGATGCACCTGAAAAGTTTAAAAAAACATTTGAGAGGTTAGAGGACTATGACACAGTCTACATGAATGAAGAGGGTAAACCAACTACTAAAGATTGGGAAATTGCTAGAATATTTACTAAATTCTTGTCTGTATTCTATGAAGTAACTATTAGGCTTTCGGGGTCTCTTTATGTTACTTCCAATACAATCTTCCATGAGATTATTATTATTCAGAATTGTATAAAGAAATATTCAAGTGTAGCTAGTCTTGATAATTTGCTTTTGCGTGATATGGCTTTGAAAATGCAAGAGAAGTATGCTAAGTATTGGGGAAAAAGTGAGAAAATAAATTTCTTTTTGTATGTTGCTTTTGTTTTGGACCCATGTTACAAGATGAAATCTCTTATGTATTATCTGAATCAATTATTTGATATGGATATAGCAAAAGAAGTGGGAAATAAGGTGAAGTCTGTTTGAGAAAACTATTTGCTGAATATATTTTATCATTGCTTGCCCATCCTTCATCTTCATGTTCAATTTCATTATCTCAAGTGTTCAAAGATTGTGTAAGTATGAGTCAACCTTCGGTTTGTAGTGATAATAGTAGTACTACATCTTCATCTAGAACTACTACTTCTACTATTAGTACTATTTCAGACATTTTTCGTTTTGATTTTGAAGATATGGAGGAAGAGGATACACTAAGTGTGGATACAAAAGTTGATATTTACTTATTGGAGCCTCATATTAAACGTGAGGAGAAATTTGATATCTTAGATTGGTGGAAAGGAAATTCTTCTAGATATAAGGTTATTAGCTAAATTACACGAGATCTTTTAGCAATTTCGATATCCACAGTTGGTTCTGAGTCTACATTCAGTACTAGTGGGAGAGTAATTGATCCTTTTCATTCTATGTTAGCTCAACTACAATTGAGACACTTGTATGTGCATAAAATTAGTTACGTTCAAAAGCAATTAGCATTGATCTTCAAAGATATTTGGAGGATATTGTAATTGTTGAAGAAGGTTCGTATCTTTAAAACATTCTTTCTAAACGTCAAATATATTTAGATAATTAGTATTTTAATAAGAATCATTTTTGTAGACTTCAAAACAGGTTTAGAGGCAAAAATGAAGGAGAGGAATGAGAAGGAGAAGAACGAAAAGGAGAAGAAGGAGAAGGAGAACAATGTGAAGGAGAAGGTGGCTTGAACAAGTAAACTTTTGTGTTTGGTGGACTTTGGAACTTTAACGTTTGTAGTAATTTTATTTATGTTCGATGGAATTTGAAACTTTTATGTTTGTACTGTAATACTTGTATTTATGTTTGATAGACTTTGGAACTTTTTTATTTGTAGGACTTGTATTTACTATTTATTGTGGTGGACTTTCGAACTTTTATATTTGTATGATTTGTATTTATATTTAGTGATGTGCACTTTGGAACCTTTATGTCATTGTTTGTGGAACAAGAACTTTTTATGTTTGTAATAATTATATTTTTAGACTTTAAAATAATTTTTAAATTTGTTGTTGAACTTGTAGTGTTATTAGTAATCTAGACTAGTAATACCAAACAATGACTCTATTTTTAAATTTGTTGTTGAACTTGTAGTATTATTGTCGAACTATATTTTTAAATACATTGTGATCAAGTTATAGAAATTTAGAAGATATGAAAAACTAGAAAAAAACCTTAATTAAAAAAAAAGGAACCGTGAAACCGTTGAAACGAACTGTGAACACCCCTAGATCTTATGATGTGAACTTAACAAAGAACGTGAAAGTACATGTATATCAAATATACTTTTGCTCCCGCTAATTATTATACAAATTAGGATTGGCTAAGTTATCTAAGTGATATTTAAATTTTCCCAATATAACACTTGTGTTGAATAGTTTAACATAATGTTTTAATTCACTAAACACTTTAATGAATTAATGCATTAATGCATGCTTATAGAATTTTGACTAATTCACCTTCCAGATTGGTGCCTAGGTAGGAATGTTCTCTTACGATCGGCTTAAATACCTCAATCCTAGACAGAACCTTCCTAGTCAAAGGTTTCTTATAGTCAATATTTTATAAATTTAATCTTTTATTATCTTATTTTAATCCTATTAAAACAAGTAAAAGATTTTCTTATTTTTAATCTTATTAGAAAAATTTAACATAAAATTTTAATTTCTTATTTATAAACTTTTTAGAAGTCACAAATTGAAACCCTATGTTTGCATACAACTCTTTATTATAGATTTTAATATCTAAATCATTGAACATATGACCATTATATTTTAATAAGTTATCAAAACCTATAACATGATCTACTGCCATTACTAATATAACAATTATATTTAAACTATGTAATTGTCATGTTTCATGCATTATTTATTTTTATTAACAACTATAATATAACACTCATATAAATATTAATGAAAATAAAACTATATATTATACATGCTTTAATCATACATTAAATTATATAACATAATACTGATATTATATCATGCATACTATATAATATACACCATGAATGTACATACTTAAGAAAAAAAAACTAAACTTTAAATACAATAATTATATTTAAATATGATGCATAACATGTTTAACCTATGGTGGGATTTTAATCTATATAGCATACTATATGCTATCGGGTTATATTTCCTAAAACTAGCAGTTTGTAAACTTTAAACATATTCTATTTACAATAAAATTATTATTGAGATTTATTCAATAAAGTTGTTATTGAACATGTAAATTGCATTTATAGATTTCTAAATCCAATAAACTAACAAACTCATGGCTATAACATGAAGTTTCATAAAAGAGGATCAAGTTTGAGTGTATAGCCAAAATGGTCTATAAGTATATGGATAGGATTGGGTACTTATCCTGAGGACACCATGGATGCGGCTTACTTTGTATATTCATACAAATGATGTGATCTCAAAGTCGTTCATGTGGAGACATGCGAGTGGGGCATCCTATGTAAAAGATGTTTGTATAAGATCGGACCACAAAATAGTCATTTTTTTTAATAACGTCGTTTACTGTTAAAACTGACTATTTCAATTTAATGACTTAAGGTAACTCGATCTCAATCCTGAGCTAATTATGAACTTCTGTTTATTCAGAATTATCTTTTAATCTGCAAAGGTGAGAGTGGCTCATCATCGCCATTCAATAAACCTCCCATTTTAAGGGTAAGACCAGGTAGATAGTTGGGAACATAGTTTTGCAAGATGAAATTCACTCCTACCCGTTTTAGGGTTAGCAGTTTGTTTCCTTAAGTATTGACTCCTAGTCTTGAATAAAGGGAACCCGCCCTCTCTGTGACTAAAAAGGATTCGATTTATTGGTAGAACAATAAATCAATTGTTCATTAGTGAATCAATGGAGACTTACGAAGCAAGATGTATTACAAGGGTAAAATGGTAATTTTGACCCAGCTGTAAATACGAACGATCTATGAATGATCGATTTACTAATTGTGGTTAAATCAAGTAGACAGAAATATATCTACGGTGAGGAGAGTGCAACTACTTAGCTATGGTGAAGTGTCTCGATAGTTAATGAATATTGATTAATTCGGTTAAAAGAGTTTAACCAGTTAATCTCAAATCATTGGAGTTCATGATCTGTAGGTCCATTAGGTCCCTCTACTAGCTCATAAATGGATTAAACCTTAGAATATCGTGTCACTAAATTTGAAACTTCAAATTTGGATTCGGGTTTGAATTATCATATGTGATATAATTAACATTTAATTATTGAATTAAGCGTAATTAGAGAGTTAAAATATTTAAATTTAATTTAAATATTATCTATATGAATATTGATTCATATTTGGATTAGGGTTTTATTAATTTAATATTAGATATTAAATTAATTTAATTAAGGGTTATTTTTAAATATAGAAAAAAATCAAAATATTTATAAAATATAGCAAAATTTTAGAACTATTACTGATAGACACTGATATTGATAGACTAATAGAACTCCATCAGCGTCTATAAATGATAGTTATAAAATTTTGTTATACCTTCTAAATATTTTCAACAGTTTTACTATTTGAAAAAATTTTCCTTTAATTAATTAAATTATTGTTTTGAATTTTTTGAAATTCAAAATTAAAATTAATTTTTAATTTGGTTTTGTAAAAATTAAAATTAGAAAAATTGATTAATCAATTAAAGGAAAAATGGAAAATAGGTTTTCCCCCACATTTTCCACTTTTCAATCCACCTAATCACTTATAATAGTGCTTGTTTGAGTGTTAATTTGTGGTGAAATACACTTGCATGATGTATCTCTATAAAAGAGATGTTCTAATTCTCTTCATACAATCCACAAAATTGACAAGCTTTTACTGGTTCTCAAAATTTTCTGCAATCTCACTCTTCATCCCCAAAATCCTACACAATTTGGGTTTCACCATCCAATTTAAGGCCAAGAAGATAGTAGATTTCATCAGTAGAGAAGATCCTTGTGGTAGTTTACAACAAGTTCATGAGTAGATTTCATCAGTAGATTAAAGCAATTGGAGGAATTCTACAAAGATAATAAAATCTGAAACCCTATTGTTTTATATTGAACATTCATGCTAAATCACTAAAATTGATGTAGATAGAATACTTAGGATCCTAATTACTTCCGTGTGTTGCTTGTCAACTCCATCATATGTAACATACAAATTAAAATAGTTTAAAACATATCTCCAATACATTATTAAATTAAATAGCAACAATAGATTGGATTTTGACATTTCTAGAATAAAAAAAATAAAATTACAATAATTTTAAAATTTCTAACTCCATGGTAAATAATTTGTCAAGATCTTCTCAAATTAGGATTCAAAAATCCTAATTTTTGGCCAACTTCTACATCAATCATGCAGAATCTATCGCGCAAACAATGTCAGTTAGATAGTCGGAAGCTTTCCATGGCGCACAAAAGTTGACGATTAGACAACACCCTACATGAAAACCTTTGGAATCTGCACTCTGAATTTCGATTTTCACCTATGTTTTGGATCTTTTTCACAGCACAAAAATATCACAAATAACACAGACTTAAAGACTTGATTTACAAATAATTTGCCTGGAACAACGGACCCTTACATTGATCAAATTAAAGTAAATTGTAAATCCAAATGTCAAAATCCATCTATTATGCAAACCTAATTTTAAAACCATACATCATACATGTACAAAAGAAATTTCTGTATAAATTCCATAATAAAAATTGAAAGAAAAAATAATTGGGCTCTGACACCAATTGTAGGAATGGAATTCCTAAAGCGGAAGCGATTGATTGCTTTTGTCCTAATTTTATTACATGAATTTTACACAGAACAAAGATATAACAAAGAGTTAAGCATGCTTATACAAGATTCTTAAAGGAGAAGGATAAAATACCTTTAATGAAAGATAAAATACCTTTGATGAACACTTTATAGTTTCTTCTCTCGATCAATAGTAAAACACAGTATGAACTCTTCTTGAGATCATGAATTCTTTTCACAACCAAGACACCACCACGAGGACTTCTCCGCTATTCTCTTGGACAAAGAAGAGTTTGTGGAAACTCTTGAAAGAGAAGGGGAAAGATAGAGAGTTTTCTTCTGTAAAGATGGAGAGTGTTTTGAGATAAATTGGTGAAAGGTTTCTTTATTTATGTAAAAAAATATGCAGAGACTAAACATTTGGGATCTCATCCTATAATATACTACATGAGGAGTTTGTAACTCCCCTTCCCACTTACCATCCCTGCATTGCATGAGGAGTTATTTTAATTAATAAATAAAATAATAAATATATATTAATTAAATCTAATTTAATTAAGTAACTAATTAATTAATTATTAATTCAATCTAATTTTATTTATTTATTAAATATCATATATTTAATTTAATGTATATATGAATCATATTCTAATATACATATTCTCTCTTAACCTATAGTTTAATATGGATCCAATTCACATTGTTTGAATCATATTCAAGTACCAATGCTCTCATATTGTGAAGTTTAATTATTTTTAACCTAATTCAAGGAAAAAATAATTTTATATTATAATGTATCTTATACATTATACTAATTCCCTTAATTAATTTAAAACATTTCAAATTCTTTCAACACTAAATATCTTGTTTAACTCATTGTGAGTAGTGAAGAGACCTAATGGACCTACAGTTATAACTCCAATGATCCGAGATTAATTAAATAAACTCTTTAATTAAATTAATCAACTGTCATTAACTACGGGGCATACCACTAAAGATCCATAGTTGCACTCTTATGAATCGTAGAATATTTCTATGTCCATTGATTTAACCAATATGTAAGTCAATCATTCACAAGTTGTTCATAATTATAGTTGAGTCAAATTATCATTTTACTTCTATAATTATCTCTTCCTTTACCATTGATTCTCTAATGAACAATATGTTTATGGTTCAATCATAAACAAAGTCATTCTCAGGCTAGTGAGAAGGTAAGGCCTCATTGTTCAAATCCCAGAGTCAGCACTTAAGGGAACAACCTATCTACTTATCCTAAAAATAGGAATGAATGAATTTCATCTTGTGTAGTTATGTTTCTAGCTCCCCACTTGGTATTATCCCAAAATGGTGACATATTGAGTTGGCAACTAGAGCTACTCTCACCCATACAAATCAAAGAACAACCCTCATGAGCAAGAGTTCATAACTCACTCAAGATTGAGATTGAGTTTACATGGTTATCGTTTGAAATATTAATCTTTTCAATTAACAGGGTTACAAAGAGAGATTATATATTTCATGGTCAGATGTTATACAATCTCATTACATAATATACCTCCACTTGCATGTTTGCACTGACGATTTGAATCAAATCGTTTGTAACACTTACAACTCCTGTAAAAATTACAAAGTAGGTCATATCCATAGTGTTACCATGATAAGTGATGAGGATAGTTATAGGATAATTTGTATATTTAGGTTTAATATTTGTTTAATTGTTAATTTAGTTTAATTAGTATTTTATAATTAATTAATTATTGTTCATATTTCCTTGTAAGCCTATAAATAGCCACTTTAGGGTTTGTAATATGAAGCTTTTGATTATCATTTTCAATATAGGACTTTGGTTTTTTTAAAGAGAGTTCCTAAATGCTTTTCATGCTGCATCAATAAGACACCCAACTTTATCCATATACTATAGATCTTCTTAGATTATTACTTAAACATGTCCACTAGTATATCAATCACATACTGTTTAAGTTACATAAAATAACCTTAGATCTTATTTTATTGGATTTGAGTTATGTGTAGAAATAAATAACACTTATTTATGAAGAATAAATAAGTCTATAATTATATAAAATTTGTTTACAAAATTTACAGACTACGAGATTAGAACATAAATCACAACCGATTAAACACTCAAAAATCATTTTTTAAAAAGTTAGTTTGAAGTGTTTCTCTCAAACCAACTTATATCATTTTTTTTTTTTTCCAAAACTTATCTTTGAGTGGTTGTCAAATACTCTAATTTCTTTTCAAAATGATTCTTTTTCCAAATATGAATACTTGAAAAGTTTAACTAAATATACCCTCAATTCTAGGTAAGTGAATATCGTAGATTGAACCTATTCTTTCCAAGTATTTTATCAAATTCACGAGATCAACCTATAATGGTAATCTAATACATGTTTGGTTGAAAGTTTTGCAGACATAGGTTCGCTGGTACTTTATTTTTAATCTATAGGTTGTGTATACTCTATAGTATATGTTTTGTCTTTACTCTCTCTTCTAAAATGTTATTAAATTTATTTTATAAAACGTATTAGTCAAATTTGAATTTGATTCATGATAAAGTTTATAATAAATAATTATAGTAAAAAATTCATACAATAATATTTACTTCATAAACTAATATATGTTGCATTTGACCAAACTAATTCAACAAACACAAATCATTTTTAATTGTTAACAACTTCAACAGTGTTTGGACGTTTAATTGGTTATTATATTAAGAAGTTATTATAATCTTTGGATTATAATATTTTATAGATTATAATAGTTTGTATTTTGGATACAAACTATTTTAATCTAAGTAGGAAATGGTGAACATCATAACGAAGAGAGAAATTGTTCATGAGAGAGAAATAGTAAACGTTGAAACAAATAGTAAACATGGTTTCAAATAGAAATTTGAAATAGTAAATGTTATAGTTAATTATAGGTTATAATAGTTGAAAACGCTCATCTATTATAGTTTGAACCCCAAACAAGGTTTATACCTGAGGTTGAGAGTTGGGAGCCCAAACACCATATTTTTGTTTTAGAGCAGTAATTGATAATTCTAAAGATATACATTTTTTAGGGAAAACTACATTTTCTATACCCGAGGTGCGTAATTTAGTCTCTAAGGTTTTAAATTAGTCGTTTTAATCTTGAGTTTTGAAAAATAGATTTAAAAGGTGTCTCCACTAATAATACCATTAAATTTAAAAATAAAATTAAATATAGATGATGGGCAAGATGATTTGGAAAAAGTATATAATTTTAATATTTTTCTCCTCTTCCCTTTCCACTTCTATTTGTCGTTCTCTTTCTTCTCCATTTTCTTCGAATAAATGAAGCACAAAAGTAGTTTAAGATTTTAACTGATGGACTTGTGATTGAACTTCTTCATCCTTTTTCAACTCCGAGAACCCAAAATTCATCAGAAATCTCAAATTCAAATTGTCATATAAAACTAACTATAATAAATAATTAAGTGATAAAGTTAATTATTTAATTAAAATTTGTTCACATTAGTGATTTAAATTAATTGACTTTTTTTAAAAAAAAATAATGGAGAAAAACTCCCTGCGGGAAACTGATCCCCATGAAGGGGGAATGAAATGGGAAGCGGGGACCGAGATGGGGAATGACATCCCCAGCCCCATCCCGCCTTGTGGACATCTTTAGACTTGAATTTGGGTCTTAAGGAGCTAGAAGACAGATCTACAATTAGACTAACTAATGATTTTGATACAATACCAGTTATATATATATATATATATAAAGCATAAAGTTTAGGGGGCTTGAGCCCCCCTAGATCCATACTAAATCCACCTCTGAGATTGTTCTTGTAGTTGTATGTTGCCGCCACTACTCTCTTCAACCTCGGGAAGGAGAGAGAGCAACAAAGAGGAGAGGAGAAATGAGAGAATTATTAATTTAGATTTTTTTTTTTTTCAAATCATCTTGCCACATCATCTATTTAGTCAATTTTATATTTATATTTAATGGTATTATTAATGAAAGGACCTTTTAAGACTATTTTTCAAAACTCGAATACTGAAAAGGTCCAGATTTTAGGTACTAAGTACACCTATTGTTGATAACTTGGGGACCAAGGGAGTATTGTTGACAACTTGAGGACCAAAGGAGAATTTTTTTTCCTTTTTTTTATGTATTTTTGTTCCCACATTAAAAAATATTTAAAGAAAATTATAAAATTAAATAAATATTTGTTTTACAAATGGTCATTCAATAAGAATTTAGATCGACAATAGTATTAAAAATAAATTATTTATTCTTAAAATCATAGATACTAATTTAAAAAGAAAATGTTATTATACTTTCATGCATGTTATATAAATTTAGATTTAATATATCAATTTCTCTAACGCTACAAGTTTGTGAAACTCGTTTTCAAATCTAGAAATCATGTAATAAATGATATTTGAAAAATTAATTAATTAATTAAATTATTTTGATTAGTTTGTCTTAAAATTAATAGATTTAAAAATTTATAGGGTAATAATTAGGTACACACTTAGGTTACCTCTAATATCCCAAAAATTCATGTTAGGGGCAGAATGTATATAAGATTAGATGTTTAGTCCATGATCTTTTGAATTTGTGTTTATATATACTTTCTAAACTTTAAAAAATATTTAGTATATCCTTGAATTTTTATTTTTTTGTGTCTTATAAAAATGGTACTTTTAAACATTTAAAAATTTTCTAAGATCAATTAAATACAAAATTGAAGCAACTTATAGATTTATTAGGCATTTTAAGGGACAAAAGTCAACATTGAAAGTTTAGAATTTATTAATCGCAATTTTTAAAATTCAGGGACTAAACTTGCAATTTTTATACAAACATAAATGTAATTTTAAATGCATTCATATATAATATTTATATTAATAATACAAATAACAAAATTATTATAAACTTTTATATAATTATTCACTAGATACATAACCAAAAAAATCATTTAATCAAATTTTATAAAATAATTGTTTTTAATTCCAAAAGTATTTGTATATTTCTATATATAAACGTGAGAAAAAATAAAATTAAATTAAGTTTTACCAACTTGTTTCAAATGTACTAAAAATAAAAATTGTATATAATTTTAAGAATAAAATAATTAATAAATATATGTGGTATATAATTCATATATATGTAAGAGTGTACATGGGTTGGATTGGGTTGGGTTGAGTTGAGGGGTATTTTTTGGACCAACCTAAAAAATTAGGTTAGTTGGGTTGGCAACCCAAAGAACCCAAATAAAGTCTCTAACCCAACCCAACTCAACCCTTAAAATTCGAGTTGGGTTGTTAAGTTATAATTTATTTTTTTCTTTTTAATTTAAAATATGTAAATTTATATATAACACATAATTAATAACTAAAATCTCATAAAATTCAAATGTTAAATACCAATTATATCTAAGATATTTATTGCAAACTTCAAATAAAGACAAATATCATAACAATTTTAAAATAAAAATATTTAAAATTCATAAATTAATCAATACAAAGTAATCAAATTTTAAACAAAGTGAAATATATATATCATATTTTATTTATATATATATAATTCGGGTTGTCCAAAATTTTTTTAACCAATCCAATCCAACAAAAATAGAAAAATTTTAATCCAACTCTTATGTTTTGGGTTGGATACTACGAATTGTTCAGATTATTTGAACAGCTCTACATATATGTAGAAATATGAAATATTTGGTAGCAAGTTAGTTACCATCCAAAGTTAGAAATTAAAATAATATTTAAATATATATTGAAAAGTTAAAACAATCAAAATTTAGAAATTTATGTGTTTTCAAAGCAAACGAAATTTAATATATTTAAGAACACAATGCCAATTTTTATATTTAATAGTAAAAATAATATATATAAATGTAGAACATCATTATTTGAGGGAGGCACATATAATTCATCCCCTACATCCTGTTTTTTTACTTAGTAAAAAAAACAATTCAATTATTATTTAAAAAATATAAAAACGGTCGCATGACAAATTTTTATTAGACAACTGTCTTGACTATAAAAAGATGGTCGCATGACAAATTTTTATTAGACAATTATCTTGACTATAAAAAGATGGATGCAAACTACGTAATGTCCAAATTTAACTTTCAAATATATAATATTAGTTAATATGTTTTTACTTCATAACTCATTGAAATAAAGAAGGTTAAGGTTATAATAGAGTAAATTTGAAAAAATAATTAGTAAATAAAAAGTAGGGTCTAGGGTTTGCGTATATGTTCACACTTTGAAAAATACTTTAAAAAATTCATGAAAAGGCAAATATTTATTCTATTCCCATTTCAATTAATAAAGAATAATATTATTAGATTGAAGGAAAATTATTTCAAATGGTAAAACCGTTTAAAAATATTTACAAGATATAATAAAATTTTAAAACTTTCAATGATATATATCGGTTTATATCAATGTCACTCAACATCTATCATTGATAGTTCTAAAATTTTGTTATATTTTATAAATATCTTAGTTTATTTTTTTATATTTAAAAATAGTCCTTAGATTGAATGTAAATGAATATGTAAATCGAATACCATATGTATATGCAATCCAAAATCTAAGAACAACATGTCGTAATTGTAATTAGATAACTAATAATTCTTCAAATATAAACCATAATACTCCATCCTGTTCTTAAAACCACCAACATAGGGAATCGGCCAACCGCAAAGGCGCTCCAAATCCTTCACTGATTTGTGGTTGTCTTCAACCTCGACACTCCGCTCCAACTCCTCTAAAGATTCTCGAGCAACTTTTCTCAGTTCTTCAATCGCAGTTGTAGTTGTAGCCGGAGTCATCGGAGGTTTCTTCTTCCTCCACACAGCCTTGTGGGCAACTCTCGGTTCTTCCGTCAAAGTCGAAATTGGAGTCGGAGTCAGAGGTTTCTTCTCCACAATGCACGTGGTTCTTACTCTTGCTCTTTCTTCACTCTGGGAAAGTTGTTGTTGTGCTTTCAAGATGGTACTCGCAAACCTACTCTTCAGCGTACTCACTCGATCATTATCTTTCAAGTTGGTCGCCGACGATGGAGTAGTTTTGGTTGCCAACGATCTTTTCATCGTCGTCTCTGGTTTTTCCTTCTTCAATTTCTCTATCATTGGCTTGGGTGGTTTCATGGAAGTTGAAGAACCACTGACCTTTGCAGCCACACTCTTCATTCTCTCGATGATTACTCTTAGAAATTCAAAGAAGATAAAAGAAATATATATTGGAGAGAAGAGTAATGTTTCGGATTTCCTAAAGAAATTAAGAAATTTTTCATAAAAGTTAAATCCATTTGAAGATTGGATTTTTATCTTCTGCGCGTGTTCGCCAAACAAGGCCCGGCGATAATATTCATCTAACTATTTAATTTCGCGCCATTTTTTTTTCGGATTAAATGCTAAACTAAGGCTGTTTTTAAAGAAATTGGAAGAAATATATATAGTATAGATATATTTGAAATTACTCGTTTAGATGATACATGTGACGCTTATGGTTAAATTTAAATAATAAATATCTAATATGAAATTTAAAAGTAATGATAGATGATAATTAAAACTACAAATTTTAAATATTAGGTATGAAATTTAAAAATAATTAAAGAGATAAAATTATTTATAATTTTAAAATCTAACCGTGTCTCTTAGAGCAAAATAAATTTCTAAATTTCTCTTCCTTTGATCACATTTGAAATATTTCTCTTACGTAGATCAACAAATTGACTTTTATTTTCATTTAGAAGACTTCAAGCTTTCTAACAAAATGAACTTTTGAGAAAAGAAAAATGAAATGTGTGTATTTATGATGTGAAAAGGTGCAAGAAAGAGAGGTGTGTAGTTATTGTGGGAAGAAATTTGTATTTGTTAAAGGATGTATATAAATAGTTTTAAATTAAACAAGTAAAAAGATAACTTTATGAAGAAGAAGTTTGTGATTTGAGTTTTCAAATAAAAACTACCATTTGAATTCATCTAGGTATTAATTATCTATTTCGTTTATGATTTGGGTTTACAGATTTGCATGAATAAGTGATTTGGGCATTCGAACCGCTAGGACCTAATTCCTTGATGAGGAATCCTTTACCCTGACCCTGCCCCCAAATAACGAGGATGAGAATTTTTTTTTCCCACGAGGACGGGGATTGGAATCTCCCCCAGCCCTGCACCCCTCCTCATTTTCAACCCTATTTGGTGGGTTTGAGTGTATGACCTGATTAAAGTGAAAGAAGTTTTACGAAGAGAGAAGCAAGAGAGTAAATGGAAGAAGATGACTAAGAACGTTGAGTAAGAGTGAGGTACTGAGAGAGAGCAAGACAATAAGAGGAAGATGATGATTTACAAGGAAAATTAAGACTAGAGAGTGAGAGCAAGAGAGATACATTCTATTAATACTAAAGATGTTGATAGCAATACTTCTCCAATGAGAAGGAGAGCAAAGAGTAAAGAAAGAGAAAGCGACGAGTGAAACTTGGTAGCTTACTTTATTTCATTTGGGTTAGTTAATGAGACAAATTGTTTTGTACATGCAAGTCTAAGATATCCACAAGTGTAAAGGTATTCAAAGGTGGTCACTTTCTTGCCCAATAACAAGTTTAGCCCACATTGGGAATACAAATAAGGTTGTCAAGGACAAGCTTATCATAAACAACTTGAGATGTTCAGGAGAACCGTCTTTGAACAATTGTGGACGTCGACTTGGTTTTCAACAGCTACTTGTCCACCACATGTTGCTAAGGAAAGTTAAAGCCCAAATAGTGAATGTTATGAGCTTCTCCATAAAGGGAACGACGTCACATTTTTTAAGGTCATGTTTCAATTGATGACTGGTTTGTAGTGGGCCCCTAATCAAGTGGTTTGGGATGAGGAAGTCTTTGAAGAATTAGAAAGGCAATACTTCAGTAATATATTTAGTTCTGACACATACCACATCAATGCTCTAAAAGAAGAGTATAAGTTGTTGGAGTTTTAGAACAATGACAGTGTAGTGAAGATTATCTTGGTGTATTACATTGAGGTTGCAATGATGGGTAAAAATAAACATAACAGTTTGTTGGATTGAGAACTCTTTGAGGCATACAAGTCTTCTAGAAAACCCCTAATAAGAGTGTATGATATTTTTCCGGCATGTCATGCTTTATTGTAATTTATATTTACACCATACTTTTACCTCATGTCTTCAATAATATGACAAGATTTATATATACAACATACTTGTGAATTTATCTTTGATTATTTGTCTAATAACTATAGCACTTGCATGCTTGTGGTCATTATTTGTGCATACTTAGGTATTTTGTGATATTGAATATAGCACAACTTTTCAATTTCATTGCATGAAGGCTCCACTTACAAGTCTCACCAACACATCAGATGGTGAACAAAACTTTGCTTGATTTCTTAACCTTGAATTCAAAACCGTTGTTGATTAACAGAATAGATAATCTCATTTTCAAGTCCTTTTTGCATAAAAAAAGCTATTTCAACATCCGCACTCAAGAAAGAATGCTAGCACAAAGTCCAGTCTCTCCTACAATCAATATGTACCAATGATCCAACCACCCTCTGTTGCATTTAGTGTCAAGCATGTCTCATTCTCAACCATAGTTTGGTTCTAACTTGTATTGGTCTCAAAATTTACATTTACATTTTTATAGGATGCTCTTTTTTAGTCCTATGAATCATTTCAACCTCACTGATATTCGGTATATGTTATCAAATTTCTATGAGTTGGTGTTGTTATCTAGAGACAACTCTGATGATAAAGTACTTCCATACAATAGAAGACCATCCTCTTTATCGATCCATTTGAAATGAGTCATTCTATTGTGTCCACATCCACAGATCATCACTCACATTATTGAATCTAATATTCTCTTTTTGTTGATGCTTTGGTTTTTAACGCTACAAATAGTTGAACTTTAGAATGATCACTATCATTCCTTATGTACTGTGGAGAGACTTTCATAATCCGACTTATATTTCACCCTCATTATGATGTCAAACTCTGAAGAACTGACATTTGTAATCTCATATATGTAAACTTTCAATTCTTCATATTTTAAGGTCGTGGGCATGAGAATTCCTGTCAAATCACCTCTAATGTAAGAACTATAATTCTCATCCCAGTCACCTCATATTGAATGAGTAAACATTTCTTTGTCATACAACAAATAAGAATCATAAATAAATAAGTTGCAAAAAACAACAAAATAAGTCAATTTTTTCTCGTTCTCTCGTTCTCTGTTTTTTAGTATATAAAACTATCAGTAGAGTAACTATCAAGTTATCTGCTAACTGGTTTATTGTTCAACCACACAACACAAAGAATCAATATTATGTTCGAATACCAGTAAATAATGTTCTCTAAAAAAATGATTTGATGATAGCTAAACACGGTGGAAATGAAAATTTTGGGGTTCAAAGAAAAGATTTACTTAAATAGATAGAGTTTGGTTTGTTGATTTGAGGGTTAAGACAAATAATTAGATGAAATTGGTAGAATTGATGCATGTGTACACTAACATGTTTTCATCACACAAAAGAATGAACAATGAGAGTGAGAGCCCAAAACAATGAACGAGACTAGCCAAGAGCGAGAGAAAGATGGACAACGAGGTAATTGGAACGGTCTATGACATATGCAGAAGATCGAATGTCACTATTTTTATTAAAAAAAAGTTGGAGCTCAATTTTTGGGTCACCTATACAAGTTTTCCTCGTCTTTATAAGAATGAATTAAAATTTACTTCCTTGACATAAATTTTGAAATAATAATTTTTTTTTTTTTTTGGTTGATTTCGTGAACTACTTTTCAAACTTTTTTATAGTAGTGACGTGAGTACAAGAGAGTGGAGGAGGAAGAATTCTAATGTATGAGTGCAATATTGTATTTGATTAATTGAACAAGAATACTAATAGTGACATAATCAAAATCTACAACATTTCAATAATGAAATTTAAGTCATCCAAACAAGAATCTCTTATTTAAAGTACTATTTCTATCTTAGTCCATGATTAAAATATCAATATCAAAATTTCAATTTATACGACGGATAAACCGAATTGGTAAAATTTATGTACGTTAATAAGTATGTTGTTTTTAGTACCAAACTAACTCATGGATATTCATATTGGAAATTTTTAACAGAGTTTGGGTATAACGCACCGCTCAATAAAATCGAGTGGCTGTGAGAAGACAGCAGCGTCCGAAGGAACCAAACAAAATCCATATTATCCGAAAACCCATTTAACAAATCAACACTCATGTCAATTTCTCTCTTCAATCCTCTCATTTCCAGTTCAAAAATGGAGCACAGTCATTGGCAATCCTCTCTGTAAGGTAATTCTGTTCTTCATTTCTGTTTCCAACTTCAGATTGTAATGGGAAGTCATCCATAAAGGACTTCGAAATTCATTGGCATTTGAATTCTGGGATTATCTTATCTTTTCTCGTTAATTTCTATTGACGATGCATGTTCTTAGTAATTGGTGTCCAACTAGTAGCTCCGGCGTTGAATTAGGTTCTTACTCTGTAGTTCATAGGTCATGGAATAGGATAAAGTGTTTTGGTTTTTCTGATTGTTCTTGTGGAAATGGCGGTTTCTCTTTGATTTCCTTTAACTCAAGTGTTTTGAGAAGTGGATTTTGCTACGAGAATTCAACATTTGTGTGTAATTGTGAGTTCCGCCATGGCTGTTCTAAGCTTGGAGTTGCTTCATTAATGAAGCCGAAGAGGAATTCTCTTGGGGCTTGGTGTTTATCTGCTTGGGCTGTTGAAGAACCAACGATTGATGATGAACTCGCTAGGGTTGAATCAAGTTCTAGAGATGGTTTGCCTGAGAGAAGTTTAGAATGGGATGATGATCATGATCATGACAATGTTAATGGTGAAAATAGCCATGGAGGAGGGAGTTTTAAAGATGAGGAAGGAATGGAGGGAGAGGGAGATGTTAGGGTCGATGTTTGTGCCCTAGCAGCTCAGTTGCAACTTGCCCGTACGGCAGATGATGTTGACGAGGTTCTCAAGGATGTAGGTGAGTTGCCTCTTCAAGTGTTCTCATCCATGATTAGAGGTTTTGGGAGAGACAGAAGGTTAGAGTGTGCAGTGGCTCTTGTTGAATGGCTTAAGAGAAAGAAGATTGAAACTAATGGTCGCATTGGGCCGAACTTGTTTACATACAACAGTCTTCTTGGTGCAGTTAAGCAATCGGGAGAGCTTTCAAAAATGGAAAATGTCTTGACTGATATGGCACAGGAAGGAATTGTATCAAATGTCGTCACATACAATACGATTATGTCCATTTACTTGGAACAAGGACTAGCAATGAAAGCTCTTGGCATTCTTGAAGAGATGCCGAAGAAAGGCCTTACTCTGTCTCCTGTGTCCTACTCTACGGCCTTACGAGCATACCGAAGGATGAAAGATGGAAATGGTGCTTTAAAGTTCATGATTGAGTTGAGAGAAAGATATCATAATGGTGAAATAGCGAAAGATGATAATGTAGATTGGACTAACGAGTTCTTGAAGCTCGAAAACTTTACAAGACGTGTTTGCTACCAAGTAATGAGGATTTGGCTTGTGAAGGGTGACTGTGCAAGCACAAAGGTGTTGCAACTTCTAATGGAAATGGATAAAGCAGGACTGTCACTTGATCGTGCCGAACAGGAACGGCTTATTTGGGCTTGTACGTGTGCAGAACACCATAATGTAGCAAAAGAATTATACTACAGGATAAGAGAAAAGCAATGTGGTATAAGTTTATCTGTTTGTAATCATGTGATTTGGTTGATGGGGAAAGCTAAGAAATGGTGGGCAGCATTGGAGGTTTATGAAGATTTGTTGGAGAAAGGACCAAAACCAAATAATATGTCATATGAACTAATTGTCTCTCACTTCAATGTTCTTCTCACAGCTGCAAAGAAAAGAGGAATTTGGAGATGGGGTGTGAGGTTACTCAACAAAATGGAGGAGAAAGGTCTTAGACCTGGACGTCGGGAATGGAATGCCGTTCTTGTTGCCTGTTCCAGAGCTGCAGAAACTTCTGCGGCTATAGATATTTTTAGGAGAATGGTTGAACAAGGTGAAAAACCCACTGTCCTTTCATATGGGGCATTACTTAGTGCTCTGGAAAAGGGAAAGCTCTATGACGAAGCACGCAGTGTCTGGGATCATATGATTAGAGTCGGGGTGGAGCCGAATATCTATGCCTATACAACTATGGCTTCGGTTTTCACTGGCCAAGGAAAGTTTAATATGGTTGAAGTCACTATCAGTGATATGGTTGCCTCAGGCATTGAGCCAACAGTCGTCACATACAATGCAATAATCACAGGATGTGTCCGTAATGGGATGAGCAGTGTAGCTTATGAGTGGTTTCACCGCATGAAAGTTCGCAATATCTCTCCGAACGAGGTGAGTTACGAGTTGCTCATTGAGGCCCTTGCAAAGGAAGGTAAACCAAGGCTGGCTTATGAGTTATACATGAGGGCTAAGGATGAGGGTCTCAATCTTTCTTCTAAGATATATGATGCAGTAATTCAATCCTCTCAACTTTATGGAGCCTCCATCGATATAAGATTGTTAGGGCTGCGGCCACCTGACAAGAACAAGAGTTCATAGATTAAAAAAACGACTTTCAAAGAATGTAAAGCTGCCGATATTCCTAGGAAAAGCCAAAATGATTTGAAAGAAAGGAAGCCAGTGATTGGTTATCTCTCCGTCAATACTCTGTTCTCTTGATTTGTGCAGGAAGTATTTTGAGCGACTCGGGAGGAAGCCTATGACTTCTGGTTACCCGATTTGAACGGTTTTGGAGCTCAAAAACGCCGATTGAAAGTGATGTGGCTGATCAACGAGAAACTTTTTGGAAATCAACTTTGCACTTGTGCAGTAGCCAGTAAGACACTTTTCTCTGTTGATATGTATGGCAGTTTGATGGTAAAAAAGATAAAACACAATATGTGATGTAGAAAGCCAATCTCTTAATGAAAGTATATGAGAATTTGTAGCTTTTTTCCTTTTTATCCAAAAAGTTGTATAGATGAAAGGTCTCTTGATCTAACCTCCTTTTCAATGGCAACTCTTAATAAATGAATTTGAGTATTTGACTGAGGAATCCTTTTTGACCAGCTTTGTTTGAACTTTGATTCTCCTGTTAGAAAATTACTTAACAATAATATGTACCAGAAAGTTCGGTTTTAAGCTAAAACTAATGTTGATCTAACTAACCCATTAATATATAATATATACATATGTCAAATTTGTTTCCAAAATGAATAGTGTCTAACAAGACGATCTCCAAACTAATGAAAAGAAAATTTGAACTTACCAATTATTTTAATGAGACTTTCATCATGCATGACTCTTAAACTCAAAAAACAAGATATCTTTTTTACATCTTGATTAGCTTAGGTGGTAAGATAGAATCCATTCAATTTCCAAAAAGTTGAATCTTTTTAATCTTAGAGTTCGTTAAAGTTCAACCAAACCAAATCGAGTACAATAAAGGTGGTAGATTTGGATGACAAACCTTATGGATCAATTTAACATTCAAAGAATATTAAAAGGTTTTTTAGAAGTGAAATGAGACTTAATACCATAAATTAAAAAATTAATACCATAAGAAAAGAATATGAATCCACATGCAGGTGTTATTCTTTGAATTGGGTTTTCAATTTCATAAGAAAAGAATCAGAATCTTAAGTCATGTTGCTCTAGAACATGAATAATTTAATTGGTTGGATAAAAGTGAGAGCAATATTTATTGCTTCCTTTTCTCTTTTCTTTTCTTTTTTTCCTTAAAAAAAAAAAAAAGCACATTTTAGCTCAGATTTATTCCATTTGAGAATAACTACTTTAGCATCTTAATTTCTATAGTTTCATTTTTAACACAAGCTTTAAGAAAGCACTACTATTTTAATCAATGTTATCATTTTGTCATGGTTAAAAAAAATGTGTTCCTAAACTTTCATAAAAGTAGAAATTTAGTCATTATACTTTCAATTTTGTAACAATTCAATCCTTAAAATTTAGTATGTAATAATTTAGTCCCTAATATTTCAAAAAATGATTAAACTTTGATGTCAATTTTTACTATTTTATGATGTAGACATTGTATTATATTAAAATATTGTCTCTAATTAGTTTATTGGGGTTTTTATGCAAGATATCTCACTAAATCTTCACTCTAATTTCTACGAATAGGGACTAAATCATCACAAGTTTTATAATTCATAGACTAAATTGTTACAAAATTGAAAGTACAAAGACTAAAATATTAGCCTTTTGTCATTCGATGATCACATATATTAAAAGTTTGACAAGAAACTAAATTTAAGTGTTATTAACCGAATGGTAAGAAACAAACTTTTTATTAGCATATGAAGATGAAAGGATGTAAACTATTAATCTTTTGATCTATGTCTTATATCAATTAAACTATGCTTAACTTTGGTGTAAGAAACAAACTTTTGAGGAAACCATTTTCAAATATTGAAAAATATATTTTGAAGTACAGTTCCATGGACTCCCAACCAATTAGTTGAATAAAGATTATAATAGACATTTCAAGTTTTTAATTTAAACAAAAAGAAAAAAGAAGTGAAATATAAGTCATAATCTTTATTATTTATAATTTTAATGTTTTATATTAATGGTAGTTAATTTTTAACAAGCAATTAGAATATCATTATTAATAAATTAGAAAATTCCTGCTGATGTGGCCCAAAGCACATAGCTGGCCAAGCACGCATAAAGCTTCCGGCCTTGTTGCCTAACTCAAATTTACATTAATTCAAAATTTAATCAATTATTAGAAAGTGTCCCCACAAATATTTGTTGGAACTAATTTGATCTTATAGGAATTTTTTTCAATATTATTTTCTTTAGACAAACAGAAAATACAATCAATGGACTTAAACACACACCTAAAACCCTAAACAAGAATGAGAAAAAAAAATCTCTATCTTAAATTTTGAGCAACTTTGTTCTTCTCTCTACCGTTGCGACAAAAAAAAAAAAACATTAACCATACTTCCAAAAAAGATTGACGTCAATGAATACCCTAAATCTCTGCAAAAAAAAAAGTGTCCTCTCTAATTAAAAATCTATAATATCCAATGCATCAAATTCCACTTCAATTGGAAACTTTTACTCGTCTATGATATTGTCCACTTTGGGCATACCTTCATGGCTTTGTTTTTTATGTCACCCCAAAAGGTCTCATACCAATGAAGATAATTGTTCCTACTTATATACCCATGATCCTCCTCGTACCTAACCAATGTGGGACTTTGGTTGCATTCCCAAAAATTCTCGCCTCAAACAAGGGACCAAACCTCCCCTCAAATAGTCAACCATCCATCTAACTCTTATCTAGGCTATTGCTCATCTTCACTCCAGCACATCGCCTATCTAATAGAGTTCAACCATGGATCATACCATGACTACTTCCAAGGCTCTATACATCTTTATTCAGCATTTGAGGATTCTATCGACATGGTTAAGTTAGAGATATGACTCTAATACCACTTGATAAGGAAATACCTCCCACTTCTACTATAGGAATAAGTAGGAAAAATAACGGGAAAATTAAATACTTCTTAATTAAATATTTTTATCTTTTTTTAATATTGTTAGAGATTTGAACTATAGATCTCTTAATTATTAATCTTTAACCAACTAATGGACTAATGCTAAGTCATAGAATAATAAACTTTATAAATGAGTAATATATCTACCTCAACAAATTAAAACATACAATATTTTCAGCACTCAATTAAGAAACTGCAATCAACCTTATGTTAATTTTAATGTTTGTGACAATAAAAACTTATTTGTAAAAATGTTGTATTACAATTTTTGAAAGTTTAGAGATAAAAAAATAATAATAATACAAACATTAGGAACTAAAATTAATGGGCTAAAAATCCACTTTTATTAGGTAATACTTTAATTCCTATTAGTTTGTATCTCACTTTCAAATTGTTAAATTTAATATATTACTCTATTATTTTACAATTTTGTCAATGTATTTAAATTTAGTAAGAATTTAGTTTTTATCATTAAAAAGATTGTTAAAATATAATAGATCGGTTTCTCGATAAAATCCAACCTTTTGTTTTTAGTTCAAACAACAAGTGAAGTAGGAATATGGATGTAAACATCTGACCTACTGATTGGTATATGTCTTAACTAGTCAAACTATATTCTAGCGAACATCAAATTTATTTAAAAATTACAAAGATCAAATCCCATATGATAAAAATGAACATTTATTTTCTATGAGATTTTCTTTAGTATGGATTAAATTGGTTACAAACTAAAGTTTATGGACTAAATAGTACCAATTAAAAAATATATAGACTAAATTATTACACATTAAAATATTTAATGTAGAGTGGAGAAAAAAAAGAACAAATTACATAAGAAAAGTAGTGTAACAATTTGAGTGTTTTAAAAACCTATTGATCAAACAGGTAATTTTTAATCCATAAAGATCAAATTTGAATTAAAGTCTCATATTAGGTTAATGGAAGGATGATTACAAGTGTTCAATAAATTATGATGACCATCTTTTTAACAAAATAAATATAGAGATAATTATTTGAATTTTTAAGAATCCAATTTTAAGTCTATATATCTTGTTCGATTAAATCGAACTCTCGTACATATATGTCCCGCTCGACTAAATCGAACTCTCGTGGATGTATATCTCGTTCGACTAAATCCTCTCATCTATTCAAAATGCCTCTTAAATCCTATCTAGTGTTTTGACACATGGCATCATGTAAACATAGACACGTTGCTCTTGTCCATAATAAATGTGTGTTAGTCAAAAAAAGGAATGTGGATGTGAGTTAAATAGTAACATATTATAAATTTGACATCACACAAGTTTTTTCAATGTTCTCTATAAACTAATACATAAAATTTAAATAAAGCTTTGGCTTTAGCAAGCAATGCAAAAGCATGGAGGAAGAGTCGAAGTTGCTTCGTTGTAAATTCGATGGAAAAGTGAAGAGTTGGCTCAGCGATTCGGTGTTCATTAGTATTCTTCACTCCATCGCCCCATTTAAACGGTTCTTTAACTGCTTCTTCTGTTTCAAAATCCATACCAAAACCCGAAATTCCCTTTGTTAATTCAACTTCAGGATTCCACCCTTGTTCTTTTTCCTTCTTTTCTTTTTTTCTGTGGCCTTCTGCCTGCCTCTTTGCCTTTTAAGATCTTCAAATATTTAGTGCATTTTTGTGGTGAAATTTCAACAGAATCGTTCGGGATTGTGTTTCTGGGAACTGAATCTGCTGTAGATGGGATTTTCCTGGTCTGTGCTTCGATTGAGGTTGATTTCAGACATGGGTTTCTTCTGACTTCACTAAGATAGGGATTGCTTGGTTGAGGCTGCCAATGGAACCTCCGAGGGGTTTCTTCTCTTGGCTATGGAACTTTATTTGCTTCATTCCCTTCTTTGTCGGCCTTTTGCTTTTGGGCACCATTAAAGGTTACCTTCGATTTCTTGGCTGGAATTTCTGCTATTTGTTTCTTCTTACCTAGCTTTGCCGGTTGTATTTCCATTTATTGAACATTTGCTTTTGCCCCCATTGGAGATTTTACTCTAAATGATATTAGTCTTAAAAGTGGAATAAACAAGTGCGGCAAGTAATTTTTTTACTACATGAATTTGTAAAACCATATTTGGTTTGCTTAATTTAGTTACTATGGCTCCTGTCCTGATTTGCCACACTCAACTGTCAATGAAATCCCTCTGTTTTAAATATCTTCTCATTCCTATATTGGGTTATAATAATATAGAAGTGGTTTAAGATATGCTGTGAGAAAAAACCAAGGGTCTTCTCCAAATTTTAGAATCTGAAAGAAGCTACGGTCACTATGTGGTTTGTAGGAGATGGGGGGGTAGCATATGTGAGTATCTTAACAGGACGAGGACCCTTTTTATCAATTGGGAAATTTTTCAAGAGAGTAAATATCTGAGAAATGGGAGGTAAGTAGAAAACACATGAAAAAGGGGGAATAACCGAAAAAGGTTTACGGACCGATCAATCTTTGAACAACTGAAAGAACTAGGATGAATTGATGGATGCACATGACAATCCACTCTTAAGGAAGTTTGTTGGGTATGGTATAACACTATGCAAAGGGCGATGGGAGGATCCTGAAGTCAACAAGTGAAGAAGGAATGTGGTCGCTGAATACACTATTGAGTTCTTGCTACTTAGAAAGGAGAGGGTTGGAGTGGAGGAGTATATCATTGGAGATTTGTACCAAAGTGCCCTGCTTTTCCCCCTTGTTAATATTACTGGGTTTCCTGGTTTTCTATCTTGATATATGTGATCTGGATAATGTTTGATGACTGCAGATAAAAGTTGAGGATATTAAATGGGGAAAATTTTAGTTTGAAAAATGAATCCTTAGCACATCAAGTAACTATAATGATGCCAATTACTTAATTGTATGTTTGAGTTTAACATACCGACTGAATTGTACATATGAACTTTGTTGGTTTAGAAAATAATGTATTAATACCAGACTGTTATTTCAGGTATCATTCTGTGCCCTCTGATATGTCTCCTAATGGTAGTTGGAATCTCTGGTATCGTATTAGGCCTTTGGCCAATGCACTGGTTCTGGACGTATTATAGCATTCTGAGGTGTGCCATTAGGAAGTTTTGCTTAGTCATTTTTGTATATCTGCTTTGTGTCTTTGCTATTTCCATTCTCTTCCATCATTTACCACCACAATTGATCTAACATTTTTCCCGAGTTAACAGTGCCAAACAACTCGGACCCGTTTTAAAATTTGTTCTCTGCTTTGGAGCGCTACCCATTCCCTTGATTTTGTGGCCAGTGGTCAGCATAGTTGCAAGTATCATTGGTGGAGCTGCATATGGATTTTTTTCACCAATACTTGCTACGTTTGATGCTGTTGGAGAATCAAAGGACAACCAGTTGTTTCATTGCATCTATGTATGGCTACGATTAGGTTCTACCTAGTTCTTTATTATCATGCTTTGTTCTTGTTTGTATGAAGAGAGACTTATATATTTGGGACTTCAGGATGGAACTTGGGACACCATTAAAGGATGCTGCACAGTTATTCGAGATTTTGGGGACTTTTGCTACCATTCCTACAAATCATTCATGCAGGACCTACGGCAAAGAACACCTCCACATGGGGAACACTATGAGATAAGGTTTTTTTTTTTTTTTTTTTTTTTTTTTTGTGCTCTATATATCTGGTTATTGTATCATTTGAGTAATCTAGAATGAATTATACCTCAGTATGATCTATATGACAAAAGCATATTCATTAACATCAAATAATGAAAGCTTGGTTGACAAGCTAATTGATAGCAGTGTGGCTCTTGAAAATACTATCTAGTGTGATATGAATGAAGGAAGCCAAAATAATTGAATATCTTCATCTGGACACTTTGCTTTTGGGGAGTCAATACTATCATTAACCATGGACAAAACCTTGAAGAAGTAGCCTAATTCTTCTGTCAACCCATCATGGGGTGTGCTTTGTAAAAATGTGGATGCAGGGGGAGAGTCAGAAATTTTCAGGTTCCAACTTTAAATATTTGAAAAATGGTGGGTTCCTTCTTCACTTCACCCACGGATGAGAGGAAAGATATTTTCCTTTTCCATCGTCTTTTCAGTAGAAGGTGATGGGGTTTTTTATGCAACAAAGTGTCAATCTACCTTCCTAAGAATCTAAAAAGGGAAGTGTTTCTCTATTTTGTGTGGGCATAATTGTAAGAAAAATCCGTCGTCTGGGTAAATAGGGGAAGACAATCCCTTGGGGTTCAAGGAAAGAAACAGATGAAGAGCTTTTAATGGTAAGCCTAGGGCTTGGGAGGATTCTTTAGAATTTAGAAATAGCTAAATCTAATTGTTCACTTTGGAGTTCTTTAATCATTTTGTAATTCATATGAATTTGGAAGCCTTTTTTTCTGTAAATATTATTGGTTAGCCTAGCTTCAACCTAGTGGGATTTTGTAGGCTTGTTGTTGAATGAAGCTTGCGTTTGTAAGTTATAAATGGTTGACCTTGTTTTTCACAACACCAGATGTTATTTGTTGCTTATTATAAGTAGGTAATAGTTGCATATGCCTTGGTGATGATACTAATGACCCATTGTTGATCTTATTCTTCCTGTTAATTTTATGTAGGTTGCTCTATCTCCCTGGAGCTTTGATTGCTGGAGTTCTTGGTATCGTTGTCGATGTATTCATGATCTCGTTTATAGCCATCTTCAAAAGTCCTATTATGCTTTTCAAAGGGTGGAATCGCTTATTTCATGACCTAATCGGTCGAGAAGGTCCCTTTTTAGAGACAATATGTGTTCCATTTGCGGGTCTTATTATCCTACTTTGGCCATTGGCTGTTGTGGGTTCAGTTTTGGGCTCCATTGCCTCCAGTCTCTTCTTGGGTGCCTATGCAGGCATTGTTGCATATCAGGTTAAATTATTAAACTCAAGTTTGATAGTATTTGATAAATCTTTTACCATCAGGGTCTAATTAACTTCTCGCTAAATACATTTTAATCCTGTTAGTTTGACAAATACATGGACAATTTGATTGTAATCACACAACTGGTGAAGTGAGATTAATTTCTGTTTCATACTTCAGTGAAACAAAGAATTTACATTTTCCCTCTCCGTTCATTTTAATTAAATACAATTTTTAATTACAATGATTCAATAAAGTATAACTTTTTCACTCTTTGCATCTTCATCTACATTTTGGCATTTCTCATTAAAAAAGAAAGTTCTAGATTTTGGCAAATTTGACTTTTTGCATTTTTCAGAGCTAATAAATGGACTTCAATGAGATTCGTTGTTTGCATTATAGATCACATGATATATGCTTTATGCCTAGACATCACCGATTGCATTGATCTTTTGTGGCTCATGTTTGCAGGAGTCTTCTTTTTTATTGGGGCTTCGATATATTGTTGCATCCTTGTCGATTTACGATGAATACAGCAACGACGTTCTTGACATGCAAGAGGGATCATGCTTTCCCAGGTTTTACTCAAGCACTTTAATTCTTAAATAAGTAGGTTATTCTTTCTCCCCTAATACTCTGTTCTGATATTATAATGACTTATTATAATGAAGGCTGATTTATCGAAGAGCGGATGGACAATCATTAACGGCCGGTTTGCATACATCCTCCTCAAGCTCAAGACCAAGCTCTTTTCGTGATCCACCTTCACGCATGAATTCACTCAAGGAACCTATGATTGATCTGAAGCCGCTTGAGGTACTTTTGCTCATTTTAGTCTGCATAAACCTTCCTTATGGGTCTTTTCTGCAATATTTCTCGGAATGGGTGTTAGTCAGATTTCTTTATCTCCACTTCTTATGTCCTATTGCTCTGATACTGAATGGATTTATATTTATCATCACTATAGCTGCTTGATAGCTTGTTTAAGGAGTGTCAACGCCATGGAGAAACTATGGTTTGTGAAGGAATAATAACGCCAACAGATATTGAAGATGCAAAGTCAAGCAAAGGAAGCCAAGTTATTAGCATTGGCTTACCAGCTTTTTGCATTCTTGAAGCACTATTACGCTCTGCAAAAGCAAATTCAGCTGGACTTCTGTTAAGTGAGTATCTAATTTGTCATCAGTAGATTATGAATTATGATGATTTATCTCTCGCTCTCTCTTAGTTCTTTCAAATGGAATTTTGAGTTTACTCTTCATATTGATGAATCCAGGTAACAATGTCGAAATTTCTAGCACAAACAGGCCCAAAGATACCTTCTTCGATTGGTTTTTTAACCCGCTTTTGATAATCAAAGATCAAATAAGAGCAGAAAATCTTTCGGAGTCAGAAGAGGAATACTTGTATAAATTAGTTCTGGTGAGTGGTGATCCTGAGAGGTTGAAAAATTCAACCATTGTAACGCCTCCAGAATCCGAGCGAAGACAAGCTGAACTTGAAGCGCTAGCTCGGAGGTTGGAATTCAAATTTCAATAAGATACAGTGAACCTTTATATGTTGTTAATTTATTATTTAACTCAGTTATAGTCTGATCCTTCTTTCCTCCTTTCCTGTGACTATTTGAAGGCTTCGAGGAATCACTAAATCCATCTCAAGGTATCCAACTTTCAGGCGTCGTTTCGATAGTCTTGTAAAGAAGTTATCTGAAGAACTTTCGAAGAAAAAGGGTTCTTCCCAGTCAACTAATGGGAGTAGGTCATTAGCAAGGTCAAGGAGCGCATTTGGCAGATTGTTCAGTCAGAAATCTTCGAATGGCAAAACAAGCTATAGAGGCTCCGAGAGAGAATCACAACCAGACGAAAGAGAGATTGATATTGCTTAGGGTGGATAGATCTTTAGTAGAGTCGAACTTCTGTAATTTTTAGTTCTTTTCCAAGTATTATATTGATGGTGATAAATGTATACTTTTGTTTTGGCAGTAAATATGTATATCTATATAGGTTTGATAATTCTTCAAGTGTTATAATGATTTTTAAATTCAACTGAACCTAATTCATTTTCCAGTACAGGGCACACATTTCCAGGTTTTGCGTAGAGCAACTGGGAAATTTGGCATAGTTCAAGATGGATAAGGGTGGCCAATCTGAGCATAGCGTGGTAGTTAAGACATCTCTACCTCTCTGTAAAAGGCCATTAATTTAAATTCTCCCTCTCTACCATTCTAAGGAAAAAAAAGGAAGCAGTCGTTTGGTTTCTTTTTAGATTTCTTTTTAGAGCTTTTTTTTTCCCCTACAGATAGACCTTTTCACGGGTACTTTTATGATTAATGACCTACTCCCAATCTAACCTTTGCGTACGTCAAAGTGCACTATCAGTGTTTTATATAGTATCACATTAGAGATGACGATGCTTATCATAACCCTAATGTGATGACTATGTTTATCGCGATCTTCATTTTTCTCACTTTGTTGTGCTTTTCCCATGAATATTGTGGTAGAATAGAGAAAAATGAAAATCGCAATGGAGATGACCATCGCATTTGGGCTAGGATAGGCATGACCATCCCTAATGTGATACGTGATCAAACACGGCAGTGCGCTTTGATGTAAGTATAAGGTTAGATTTCATTTGTTTGTGAGAGGCATGTCATTAATCATTTAAGTAGGTGAGTATGGGTCTTTTCTTTTCACCATGTAACATGTACAGTTTAGAAAAACAAAGTGTGTTGGTTCAGAAATTTTTGAATGGTTAATTTGCAAACAACAATATCCGTGACATTGAGAAAAAAAAACTGAAAGCAAAAAGTTTCTATTAGAGCGAAACTTACAGGGAGCTATAACCACCGCTCAACTTCTATATGCATGTCATGAAAATTTTTGTATTCTATATTTTGCATATATAGTAAGAGGTACAGAGAGAGAGAGAGAGAGGAAATAAACCATCACATCCCTACTTGATTCTGCTTCTCACTCATAAATCTTTTCTTCAGCCTTCTTTCACATTATCTGTCGTCACCACCACCATCACTCCCTAGCAGTTTCAGAAACAGCAAAACCATTTTTTCTGCATCCAAGCACAAAAATTTGTAGTAAATTCTAACTCATTGTGAGAAGATGAAGCCAAAGCCGAGTAAGTTAGTGAGATGTATATATATATATATTTTGCATTGTAACATGTGGAGGTATGAATTCAAACGTATGATCTTTTAGTTAATGATATAATGTTTTAATAAGTTGTTTAGCATTTTTTGTGCACAGGCGGACAAACTAAAATTAGTTAGTGATATTACTTACCATGGGAGAATATTGATAATTCTCTTCTGGTCTGGATGTATTGTTTTTGGCTCCTGTGTTCCCAGGAGCCTCATTTGACTTCTTCTCATCTCTAGCTTTGCTAAATATTACCGTAAATCCTTCAGCGGAGGCTGGGTTGTTGACATCCCACTCGCCGAACTTCGGCAAGGGGCGACCTTTATCCTGCTATAGACATTGGAAAAGTACAAATATCAGAATTCAGAGCTTTTCCATTGATTTATACTTGTGAATTCTCATGTTTGTCAATTCTCCCATTGCTTTTAAAGGAACACTTTTCTCTTGCATAGAATGTTCCATGTTTATGTGTAGATCTCTGCCTATCTTGTGTTTGATTTTGCCATGCATCTCTGTGAAAACCATGAAATATTTTCTACCCAATATCAAACGAGGCAGGCATGGCAGGGAGAAGTAAATGGAAGCTTATACATGATTATATATTGATCACCATCATCATTCCCAGAAAATAGGAAAAAACAAAACAATAGATTCCAAATTTATGCCACATTCTTTCCCATTTTGATTGTTTTACAAGCAACTTCTATTAAAAAATTCCATTTTCTACCAGCAAAATTATACAAAAACATCATAGCTAAGCCAGATCATAGATTTATATTAAAAAAATTCCAAATGTCGTTTTTGGAGATAAAAAACACCATAGTAATATAGATTTGTAAATTTATCATGTCTTGCAAAACAATGGCCATATTGTTCTTATATTACATTGTAAATACCATCACATACAGAGATTGATTAGGGAGGATGAAAATAGAATAGAGGAAAGAAGAAGAAGAAGAAGAAGAAGAAGAGAGAATCTTACCGAAGCCATTAAAATACATTAACAAAGCTTTTCTGCACAGAAATGAAAGTGAGAGAGAGAGAGAAAGAAAGAGAGAAGGAAGAGGGAAGGAGAGAGGGAGAATGGGGTGTTGGAAGCTAAAATGGGAATAACAGAAACCGAGTATTTTGGTAACTCCATTTTAAAGGCCGTTTCTCAAGTTCTCTTACATCACTTCCACAATTCTATCTTTATTCTTTATTCTTTATTTATTTCTTATTTTTTTAGAACCGAAACACAATTCTATCTTTATTACTTTCACCTCTAACCATTTTGTTTTATTTTTGTTTACTTGCTTTTTTAAGGCTCTATAATCATTTTTCTCTTATTTTTGTTTGTTAACAAAATAAAAATTTTATTTTTTGCGTTCAACTGCCATATTTGAGAGGGGTATTTAAATTTCTGATCTTTTGATCGAGAGTATGTGTTTTCACCCTAGGTTGGCAAAAAAGAAAAAAAGAATTATAATCGTTTAAGTAACAAAAATTACGTAGGATGACCAAATCCTAAAAAATCCATAAGAACTAACCTTTTGCTTACATCATAGAGCACTCCACGACACTTTATCACCTAGAACTTAGTATTATGTTAGGGATGCCTTACTCATCGTGAAATGGTCAGAGTTTTAAAGCGATGTTCATTTCAACTGTGATTTTCATTTTAATCACTTGTTGGCTAATCAAGGACGTTGCAGGTGTCCTCACACAACAATTCTATTGGTAGGATCGTTAAGGGTCAACACGATTCCATCCCCTAGGAACATCATTCATCCCAAAGGTGAAGGTATGGTAGATGTGGTAATAGCAAAGTGGAGCCTTGTAATATCGTGGTGGGAGGGCACACTATAACCCAGATTGGTCAACCAATGATTGAAAATGAAAATTGTGATTGAAATTAACATCACATTAGAGCTTCGATTTGGAAGGGATGTCTCTAATATGATACTGGGTTCAGTGGAGTGATCTATGACGTAAGTAGAAGGTTAGTTTCCATTTGATTTTTTTAAGAATTGGCCATTCTCCATTATTGCTGCTAGGTTATGTGATTCGTACAAAAAATTCATTCTTTTGCCCCATATTATATAATAACATCAAGAATTTATGTTTTTCTCTCTACTTTGCCTCCCTCTCCTCAAAAGTTGAAAGATTTTACATCTGAAAAAAGCTAATAAATGGTAAAATGTTGTCCCCTGAGAAATCTTATGAGACAATCTCACTTTTATATATAATGAACTTTGGTTATATAGGAATTACTTAATTAATTATTCAAGTACCATTTGAGCTTCAAGCTATAGATTCATAAGGTCCTCTATGTAGCTCAGTAAGAAGTAAAAGAATCAATATTAGATTAATTTGAATTGTTCAAATTAATTAAGAGAATTAATTATATGTGATATAATTAATTTAATTTAATTATATATGATATAATTGCTATAATGCATTTGATACATTATAATATAGAGTTTATTTGAGAGGAAATAATTATTTGAATATGATTCAAATATTAATTATGTGAATTAGATTTATATAATTAAATTTAGTATAAATGAGATTTATATTAAATACCTGCATAAAGAGAGAATAAAAACTATAGGTTATATTGTATTTGATACAATATTAAACTATAGGTTATATGTTATATTTGTTGGGAATGTCTTAAAACTCATAGTTCGTAATTTTTAAACATATTCTATTTTTCAATAAAAGTATTATTGAGACTTCATTCAATAAAAGTGTTATTGAAATTGCATTCTGTTATAAAATTCAATAAACAAACCCATGGCTATAGTATGAATACTTTGACTTTATGTAAAGACATAAAAGATGATCAAGTTTTAGTATATAGCTAAAAAGATCTATAAGCATATAGATGAGATTGAGTTTCTCATCCTGGGACCAATATGGACACGACCCATTTTGTATATTGATACAAACAATGTGATCCTAAAATTGTTCAAGTGGAGACATGCGAATGGATGCATCCTATGCAAAAGACGTTTGTATAAGACCAAACTACAAATAGTCACTTTTCTTCACAACAACCGTTTACTATTAAACTAACTATTTCAAATCGATGGCCTAAGGTAACTCGATCTTAATCCTGAACTAGCTATGAACTTCTGTTTATTCGGGATTATCCTTTGATCTGCATAAGTGAGAGTGATTCAATATCACCACTCAATAAGTCTCTTATTTTGGGGATAAAACCAGATTGATAACAAGGGACATAGTCTTGCAAGATGTAATTCACTCCTATCTATCTTAGAGTTAGCATATAGATTGTTCCCTTAAGTACTAATTCCTAGTCTTGAACAAAGGGGCATCGCCCTCTCATGACAGAGAGGGATATGATTTATTAGTTGGACTATAAACTAATTGTTCAATAGCAGATCAATGGAGACTTAAGGAGTAAGATGTATTTACAGGGGTAAAACGGTATTTTTGACCTAGCTGTAAATTTGAATGATCGATGAAGGACCGACTTACTAATTATGGTTAAATCAAGTGGACACAAATTATCTACAGTGAGGAGAGTGCAACTAATGATCTATAGTGGCATGTCTCGGTAGTTAATGAATATTGATTAATTATGTTTAAAGAGTTTAGTCAATAATCTCAAATCGTTGGAGCTCATGATTTTTTAGGTCCATAAGGTCCATCTATTAGCTCATAAAAGATTAAACATTAGATTAGAATATTGAGTGAATTTGAAATGTTCAAAATCAATTTTAGGGTTTGGATAATTATATTCGATATAACTAACGTTTAAATTTATTGAAATTAAACGTATTTGTAGAGTTCAATATATTTAATATTGATTACATGAATAGGGATTCATGTTTGAATTATGTGTTTTATCAATTTAATAGTTTATATTAAATTATTATTATTTAATTAATTAAATTCAATTCAATTCAATTTTAAAAGAAATTCAATTTTTGAAATTGGATTTAAATTATATTTAATTTATTTTTAAATTAAATATAATTAAAGTTTGAAAAATTGATTGATAGGGGATTTGTCCCATTTTTTTGAGTTTAAGTGGATTCTTCCAACAATTAACACATAACCCACTAATTGAGTGCCATTTGAAGTGTCAAATGACTGATTAATTAGTGCTTGCATGCTTAGGTTTATTAAATACTAGATTTTTTTTAATCAAAATTGGAGTACATGCAATTGAATTTGGAGAAAGAAAAATTTGCTAGAAAATTTTCTCTTAAACCATTCAAAATTCCCTCTTAATTTGGAGTTCCATCACTCAATCCAAGACTAAGATTAGTAGAAAAGACATTCTTAGTGGTCTACTGAAGGGATTGAATGTCAATTTTGTGGAGCCAGCAAGGATTAAGTGGTATTCTACAAAGGTTGTAAAACTTGAAACTCTTTTATTTAAAACTTAGATTTTAGCATGCTTGTTATACAAATTAATGTAAATAGAATGCTTAATGATTCTGTTAACTTTCGTATTTTGTATGTCTACTCTATCAATATTTAATATAACTTGAAGTTCATATATATATATATATATATATTAAATATTTTTTAAATTATTTTTTATTTTAATTTATTAATTTATTTTTTGAAAATAATTTTGGGAGGGAGTTACCCCTCCTTATTTTTCTCTCTACTGCGTGCATTTGTGGGGGTTGTACAGGGGTGGTAACCATCTTCCTCGAGTTTTTACAGAGAACATACAAAGAATTCCCTGAGAATAGTTCTCAAGATCTCACCCTCTCCTTCCTCTCAATCTCAATTTTCCTCTCTTTTCAAATACCAAAAGCCCACAATTCATTGGATTCTCATCTTAGAGAATACAGAGGAAGCTTTAGTGGTGGTGGCTAATTAGGGTTTCGAGCATCTTGCAATTTTGGAGAAGGAATTACTTGAAGATTGCTCTTCAAGGGTTAATATTCTTCTTATATCTTTTCTCAATTGATATTAGCATGCTGTAATTTTTTATTTAATGCATAATATTTTATTTGATTTTGTAAAATTGAATGTTCTGTAAAAATTGGGATTTGGGATCGATCTCCGCTTCCGCTGCGAACTTTCTTTGATTCCTTCAGGTTGTACATACCTCCATCTTGATATTCACATTCTCTAGTTCAAACTTTTTATTATATTTACACTCAAAACCTCACTTTATTCATACAAATAAGTTTCAAACCAAACAAAACAAAAACGATACATAGATTCACTATATAACCACATAAATAGGCTCCAAATCAATCTTTAATAACATCAATCGAGGAACAATAAAGATTAGATCAAATGAGAAGGGAATAATAGGAGTGGTAAAAGTGTGATTCTTTCTATTAATCCCTTAGTAGTTAAGGGGTCCTTCGGTTTGATTAATATTCCGATCAAATTAGATTTGTATGATTTTGACCTTATACAAGATCGTCTAGCACCTCTAAAACTAGTCCAGTCCCCGGTAGGATTTTTTTTTTTTTTTTTAAATTTATGATGCATCTACTCTATATAATTGGGGGAGTAGATAGGAGCCTCCGACCTGACTTGGAGAGAACACAGGGTAAGTGCTTGGCCCGTTTGAATATAATTCATATCTTCTTTGTCTAGTCGAGAAGGGGGAAAGCTCGTCTCTCAGATCGAGGTCCAATCCACTCTTGCCATAGGACACCATTGTCAACCAAAAACATTCGGATGTTGATCTGGTCTATTCTATGGTCGGACAAGAGAAAGAGTTCATCTAATTCTGTAACTTTGTTTTAGAATACTCTTGTAAAATTTGAATGAGATATATTATTTCAAATTAGTAATTAAATTTACTAATCGAGGTTACAAAAAATCAGAAACCTCCATCTTTAAATCATTCCTCAAAACTACAAAGAACGAGCTTTTAACATTGTATCTTGACATAAAAATTATAGAAGTATTGTAAGTCCAAACTTTTTTAGAATATAACTAATCAATTAAAATATAACAAACAATAAACATCAATTTTGCTCAAAACATTGATGTTAGAACTTACTTCCAAAAAGTGGGAATACCCACACATGTTTGTATTATAACTATTAATATTTTTCAATACGTATCAAAAGAAATTAACTCAAGAATGTAACGAAACTCGAGCTAATCAAATACTTTAAAATAAATAAGGGTTTTAAGGAGAATTATACTCACCATTCTAAAGCGCTACTCAAAGAATGCTGAAACAATAAAAACAAATTCTTAAAATCAAAACTCAAATTGAAACTATTTTCAGAGTCCCAAAGAGTGTTCAGAACTAATCAAATATCATATAGACCAAAAACAACTTGATGCAAGTCCCAAATTTTTTGAAGCTTGGTTGATTGACCAAGGTCTAGAAGTATCATTCAACATGTAGGAACTCATGTAAAATTAAAATCAACATGTGGGAACTCCATCTAAAAGATCAGTTTGACAAAAGAAAATAAAAAGAGCAGAACTTATAGACAACCAAAGTACTCAAACTTTGGACATAAAATTAAAATCTCAACACATCAATATATGAATGTACTCCTTTTCTTTTATGATCCTAGCTCCCAACAGGGAAACGAAGATTGATGAAGACAAAAGTTCCAATTAGAAATAGAAACTTCCTTGAGTAAAGATCTGTTTAGATGCTAGAGCCAATAACATGGCACTGACAATTCATCTCAGAAGGAAAAAAAAAAAAAAAAAAGACAGAAAAAGCAATAGAAAAACCCAACAATCAGCACATATACACCAAACAGAATACCAAGAGTTTCCATTTTTTAACAAAAAAATTAGGGGAATAGTTTACTTAGAAACAATCCAATTGATCAAGAACAAGAACACGAATGATGCAATGGAAAATCAATCCAGTTCCCCCTCCCTCCCTCTCGGATCAAATCCAAAACCATGTAAAAGGAATCAGATAAAATATCAAGTTTGAAAACTTAGAAACTTAAAAAATGTAAATCTAAATTAAATAATCTCAACGACTAAAACCATATAGTTTCACCAATAATTAAAATAGAAGAATTTAAAATACCCTTACACGGGAACCCTAATTTCTGACTGCACAAGGGAACCCAAGGCCAGATGTAAATGGTGGGTGTTAATTGGTTCTTCTTATCATACTTCAGAATACTGAGCAACATAGTATATATGACACAAAATCATTTATATATTAAGTACTAATATTATAAACACTTTCATGAAGCATATAAATGCATGAGGTCTCATATACATTTTCATGCTCTCATGTAATGCACATACATTTCCTCCATAATAAGTAAATACAAGTTCATGGTTCTTTTTCCTCTAAACTTTAAATCATGAACTGTGCAATAGATAAAATCATAGTCTCTGTAACATTTATCTAGTAATCATGCATATACATCTCACATACATCAACTAAACATGACATCAAAATTCAGCAAGAGTCTATTCTATCAGCACACAGATCCCAATCTAGCCTAAGTGTTCCAGTAGTAAGATCACTTTGGTGTTAAGTCCCAAATATAATCAAGCACCCTAAAACTCGTAGGGAAAACATTGAGCCTCACCTTATAACACCGACCAAATTTAATTTCAATCTTAAAGACGTGAAATTAAACGCAATTCTCAACACTACTCACCTGAAGTACTTGCTTAGTCAGAACTACACTCATGAACTTCAAATACGAACTCCAATCTACACATAAACCATATTTCTTCAAGTATGATTGTTACTTGACAATTTTTGAAAAATGTCAAGTACTAAAGGTTCTAAATGTCAAGAAATGCTATTTTTCTGGTAGTATATTACAAAACAATTTTGAGAGGGTACTAGAAGCTTGTTCCAGAGAAAATCAACAAGAATGAAACCTAGCTACACGGAGAGAAAGAAAGAAAGAGATACAGAGGGGAGAAAGAGACTTAACTACCATTGACTTACAGTTGGAAGGAGTGAGCGATGAATGGAGCATTTGGACACCCCTCCCCTCTCTTAGTTGATTTTCACAATGGAGCCCTAGAAGATGAAGATCTTCTTAAGTTCAAAATTGCCAATGAACCTAATTTATTTAAATGCTCCCAATATTAAAATCACTATGTTAGTTGTCAATTTTTAACAAAAGGGATTAGATTTCACTTTATAAAATTAAACTCCAAAACTTTGGAATTAAAAAAGATTAAAAATCTATTTTTCCAAAATTTTAGGAAATTTAATTTAGCTGAACAAATTATAGTCTAAATTTAGTAGCGGGGTGTTATTAATATGTTTTTCTTTAAATATTCTCAAGTTTCTTCATTAAATCTAATGTCTACTTAAAATTAAAACCTACATAAATGCTATTAATATTTTCCTTATTTAACATTAATTTATTAAACATCGTAACGGGTTTTCTTGAATTTAAAAATAAATTTTACTAAGCGTGGTTAATATTTTTCTAATTTATAATTAATTATAAAACACCTCAACTAATTTTTTTATTAATTGTTTTTTAATGAAAATTCATACAAGTCATTTATTAATGATACTAAAAACAATCATGGAAGTAAAAA
Source organism: Benincasa hispida (assembly GCF_027475165.1). Taxonomy (NCBI): domain Eukaryota; kingdom Viridiplantae; phylum Streptophyta; class Magnoliopsida; order Cucurbitales; family Cucurbitaceae; genus Benincasa; species Benincasa hispida. Next base: position 49,331,534 of record NC_143478.1, on the reverse strand, counting down.
AGATCTAAAAAATAGATTTTGTTTCCTGTCAAAAGTGATTTATTTTACAATTTAATTACTATGAAGAACTCCCACTATGTAATGACGGTTAATTGTAGGCATTAATTGTTGACACAAGAAAACTATCATAATAGTTAAAAAGTCCAAAAATTTTTATTTTTCCACAAAAAATGTGCCTTTTCATTTTCCTATATTTAATGACTCTTTTTTACCGTCATTAATTTGTGACAAAAAAAAACTGTCATGAATTTTAAAAATCTGAAAAATTCCATTTTTCCTGCCAAAAACACATGAAATTGCCTATTATGACTATTTTTTACTCTCCCCTCCGAATGTACTATTGTGCATGTGTCATGGATAGTATATTTTGTTGTAATGAAAGATCATGTAGAGAATAAATATTTAAATATGAATTAAATATTTTAAACCATTTAATATGGGATATTATTTAGGTAGATATTTACTATATTGAATATTATTAGATATTTAATTTAAAACCTTTGTAGAGTGAGTACTACCCCAATAGGATTAGAGTAACTCATAGAGTTCTATGACTAGGACCCTTGAGACCCTAATAGAACACATTTTCTACAAGAATAATCTTCATGGTTACTTTGAAACTCTCCCTTTAGAAATTCTTCCAATTTTCTTAGAAAATTTCTTCTTCCCTATTCTCTCTATTCTTTCAAGAAATAGTTCCCACAAGCTAGATCCTTACCGAAGTTATAGCAAGGAAGATCTTGTGGAATAAGAATGCTACCAGTTTCAAAAGGAGATTTCGTTGTGGTCATGTGTTGACAACAATATGGTTCTTAACCTTTTTTTGTTAATTTATTTTTTTAATTGTTTCAAGAAATCAAAGAAAGCGATTACTTTATTTTTTTAATTGTTTCAAGAAATCAAATAAAACGATTACACACTTTCGCCGGGACTCATATCCCTTCATTAACATGACAACTATTATGTTAAAATTGGAAGTTGCGTTTGACAACCATTACAACATTATTCATGTAAGTTGACAAGATTAAGTGTTAAATTAGGACACATTTATAAAATATTTGTAAAAATAAGGTTGACTAAAAACTATTTGTAAAAATATGGGTTTTTTTTTTTTTTTTTTGTTAGAAGTTGCAATGGGTAGCAAAAAACATAAGGGTATTTGCAAACCTAGCTATGGTTTTCTAAAATTGCAAATATAGCAAAAGAATTTGAACCCGATTATCGATTTTTTTGTTATTACGAATTTATCCTCGTTTGTGTATGAACAAGTATATCTGATATACTTTATATATTGGTATATCAGTCAACTGATATACTTTATATTTGGTATACCAATCAATCAATATATTTTATTTAAAGAATATCATTTATACAATCAATATATCATGACTTTTAATTGTGTCATTATCGATGTTGTTTGTTCAATTATGTTAAATATTATTTATATTTTTGTTTCGCTTTGATAAAGAGTAATTTTCATCCGATTGGTTCAATTTTGGTATTAATGGTACATGTTAAATACATTAATTTTATCAAACGATATGCCAAATATAAATTATTTTAGCTAATCTATTTCATTTTCAATTTTTTTAATATAATTTTAATGGTATATGAGTTATATTTAATTTGGTATATCAATTGTATAATAAATATTTCATATTTTATATATTAACTAATTGACATACCTGATTTTGAGAGAGAAAAAAATATATCAATGATATTGATGATATATCAAATATGAAGTATGTCATTTAGAAGGACATAGTTAAAGATATAACATTGATATTTCAATTGGATATTAGTACTTATTCAAAATGAATTGTATGAAGATCATTAGTTTATCAATAATATATCATAATAAAGCAGGTTTCATTCCTGACAATGAAAGATGGAACCAATGTTCGAAAAAATGTTCTAGACAGGATGGTTCATTTTAATGTCGCAGAAGCTTAGGGGCTACCATAGACGAAACTAGTCAAGTTAGCATGATATTAGAGTCTTTTCCAAAGAGCTATCTACCCTTCCGTACTAATGCTGTAATGAATAAAATAAATTACAATTTGACTACTTTATTAAACGAACTATAGAATTTTCAGTCAATGATGAAATTGAAAGAGAGTGAAGTAAATGTTGTTTCACGACGAAAGAAATTTCTAAAGGGTTCATCGTTAGAAACAAAACCCGCTAACAAAAAGAAGTTTGTCCCTTCATCATCTAAAGACAAAAGTGTACATATGTAGAAGAAGGGAAAAGAGAATAAAAAATCCGCTGTAAAGAAAAACAAAACTCCCAAAGGAAAATGTTTCTAGTGCCAGAAAAATGTTTCTATTGTGGAGAAGATGAGCACTGGAAACATAACTGCCCAAAATATTTGGCTTAGAAGAAAGCGAAAAAAGAAAATCAAGGTAAATCAGATTTACTTTAATTGAAACATGTTTAGTGGAAAATTCTCACATGACCTGGATATTAGATTCAGGAGCCGCTAACCATATTTGCACTTTTCTACAGAAAACTAATTCTTAAAAACACCTCTTAGAGTACGAAATGACTTTCAAGGTGGGAATAGGAGAATTCATTTTAGTGGAAGCAGTGGGAGATGTCATTTTTTTTTTTTTTTTTGAGATTCTTTTGTTTTGTTAAGAAATGTATATTATGTACCAAAGATGAAAAGAAACTTAATCTCCATATCGTGTCTACTGGAAAATATGTCTAAAGTATCTTTTGAAGTTAATGAAGTGTTCGTTTTTTCAAGAGGTGTTCATATTCGTTTTGCTAGACTTGAAAATAACTTGTATGTGTTAAAACCTATTGAAGCAAAAGCCATTTTAAATATAGATATGTTTAAAACAGCAGAAACTGAAAAGAAAAAATGGAAAATCTCCTAATGCCTATCTTTGACATCTCAGACTTGGTCACATAAATCTCAACAGGATTGAGAGATTAGTTAAATATGATCATCTAAACCAGTTAAAAGCCAGTTCTCTACCTCCTCGTGAGTCATGTCTTGAGGAAAAAATGACTAAACGATCTTTTTCTAAAAATGGTCTTCGTACCGAAGAACCCCTCGAACTTATACATTCAGACCTTTGTGGTCCGATGAATGTAAAAGCTCGAGGTGGATATCAATATTTTATCAATTTTATTGATGACTATTCCAGATCTGGCTATATTTACTTAATAAGTCACAAGTCTGAAACTCTTGAAAAGCTTAAAGAATTTAAGACCGAAACAGAAAACTTGTTAGTAAAAGAATTAAAATACTTCGATCAGATCGAGGTGGTGAGTATATGGATTTATAATTCTGGAACTATTTAGTAGATCATGAAATTCAATCCTAACTCACAGCACCTAGAATACCACAACAAAATGGTGTTGCAGAAAGGAGAAATCGAATCTTGTTAGACATGGTTCGTTCAATGATGAGTTATGCTCAGTTACCTCAATCCTTTTAGGGGTATGTAGTAGAGACTGCGGTATATATTCTGAACATGGTTTCCTCAAAAAGTGTTTCAGAAACACCTCATGTAAAAGTAGTTTATGTCATTTCCGAATCTAGGGATGTCCAGCACATGTGTTGGTACAAGATCCTAAGAAATTGGACGACGTTCGAAATTATGCCTCTTTGTAGGATACCCTAAAAAAACAAAAGGTGGATTGTTCTATGATCCCCAAGAAGATAAAGTATTTGTATCGAAAAATGCTACATTTTTAAAAGAAGATCATATAAAAAATCTTCAGCTCGCAGTAAACTAATATTGCAAGAAATGACCAAAGATACTATAGAAAAATCAACAAAATTTGTTGATCAAGCTGGTCCATCAACGACAGTTGCTGCCCCGTCACGTCCTTCTCAAGATTTGAGTATTCCTCGACGTAGTGGGAGGGTTGTTCATTAACTTGAACGCTACATAGGTTTAACAGAAACTCAAGACATCATACTGATGATGAATTAGAGGATCCATTAAACTTCAAACAGGCAATGGAAGATGTTGATAGGGAACAAAAGCCATGGACGTAAAATTGGAGTCAATGTACTTCAATTCTGTCTAGAAACTTGTAGATCAACCACATGCGATTAAACCTATAGGTTGTAAATGGATTTACAAGAGAAAAAGAAACCAAACTGGCAGAGAGCAAACCTATAAAGTCAGACTCGTGGCAAAAGGTTTTACCCAAAGAGAGGGGGTTGATTATGAAGAAACATTCTCTTCTGTTGCCATGATAAAATCAATAAGAATACTTCTATCCATTGCCGCATACTATGACTATGAAATATGACAAATGGATGTCAAGACGACTTTCTTAAATGGCCATCTTGATTAAAGTATTTTTATGTCTCAACAAGAAGGGTTCATTGAACAGGGTCAAGAATTGTAAGCTTAAAAGATCTATCTATGGGTTGAAACAAGCTTCTAGATCCTGGAATATAAGATTTGACACTGTGAACAAATCTTATGGCTTTGAACAGAATATTGACGAACCTTGTGTATACAAGAAAATAGTCAACAAAATTGTAGCTTTCTTGGTACTTTATGTTGACAATGTCTTGCTCATTGGGAATGAGACAAGTTTCCTTGTTGACGTAAAAAGATGGTTAGCATCACAGTTCCATATGAAAGATTTGAGAGATGCTCAATATGTTCTAAGGATTCAAATTTTTCAAAATCGAAAGAACAAAACCCTAATACTATCTCAAGTAATTTATATCGACAAAATGTTGTCAAGATATAATATACAAAATTCTAAAAAGGGTATGTTGCCTTTTAGATATGGAATTCATTTGTTGAAGGATCAATGTCCTCAGACACCTCAAGAAGTTGAGGAGATGAAAAGAATTCCATATGTATCTGTAGTTGGGAGTTTGATGTACGCTATGTTATGTACGCGTCCTGACATATGCTTTGCAGTTGGAATCGTCAGCAGGTTTCAATCTAACTCAAGACACAATCATTGGACTGTTGTAAAAAACATCCTCAAGTATCTTAGGAGAACGAGAGACTATATGCTTGTGTATGGACCTAAGGATTTGATTCTTACTGGATACACTAATTCTAATTTTCAGACTGACGTAGATTCTAGGAGATCTATTTTAGGATCAGTTTTCACTCTTAACGAATGAGCTATAGTATGAAGAAGTGTTAAACAAAGTTGTATAACTAATTCCACGATGGAAGCAGAATACGTGGCTGCATGTGAAGCAACTAAAGAAGCAGTGTGGCTGCAAAGTTCCTCACATATTTAGAAGTGGTTTTAAATATGCACCTGCCAATTACTCCGTATTGTGACAATAGTGGTGCAGTTGCTAATTTCAAGGAACCTAGGGGTCAAAAACGTGGAAAACACATCGAAAGAAAGTACCATCTCATCAGAGAGATCGTACACCGAGGAGATGTGATAGTCACGTAGATAGCCTCAGAAGTCAACCTTGCTGATCCTTTTACGAAGGCCCTCTCGGCTAAAGTGTTTGAGGGAACCTAGTTGGACTAGGACTACGAGCATCATAACCTAGGGCAAGTGGGAGAATGTCAAAGGGTATTTTGGATGCCCTAGTTTATTGTATTTTTCTCCTTTTCTCAACATTGTAAACATTATATATTGGATGCCCTAGTTTGTTTTCAATTTTTTTTAAATAATTTTAATGGTATATAAGTTATATTTAATTTGGTATATCAATTGTATAACAATTATTTCATATTTTATATATTAACTGATTAACATACCTAATTTTGAGAGAGAAAAAACATATCAATGATATTGATAATATACCAAATATGAAGTATGTCATTTAGAAGGACATACTTAAATTTCAATTGTATATTAGTACTTATTCAAAATGAATTGTGTGTAGATCATTAATTTATCATAATGAGCTCAAAATGTAATACTAAGTATTTGGTATATTAATAGTTTACTAACACTAATTCAAATTTTATTTAAACTTCAATATGATGTATCTATAGTATATTAGTAATCATTAGATATTCATTTTATGCACATTTTTAATGTATCCATAGTATATCACCCATGATGTAAATTCATTTTAGGTATTGTGTATAGATGTATTAATAATATATCAACACACATTCAAATTTTATTTAAATTGTAATATTTCATGTATAACTTATATACTTTATATTTGGTATATCGGTCAAAATTCACAATTATACAAGCACTTATTGACTGATAAATACAATATATAAATGGTAATTTGATATATCAATTGTGTAACTTATATACTTTATGTTTGGTAGATTAGTCAACTAATATACCAAATATAAAGTATATCATATGACTAATATACCTGATATAAAGTATATCTTGTATATCAGATATATTACTAATGTACATGTTGATACACCAATAAGGGTAAATATGCAATAATAGAAAACAGAAATCTGCTTTAATATTTTTTTTGCTATATTTCCAAATTTTAAAAAATCATTACTAAATTTGTAATTTTAAGAATGCTATTTGATTATTCGGAAAACTACCCTTTTGGTCCATGAGTTTTTAAGAATAAATGTGTTTGGTCCCTAATATTTCAAATTAGTCATTTTAGCCCCTGAATTTTCAAAAATAGGTTTAAAAGGTCCCTCAACTAATAAATCTATTAAATTTAAGGGTTGCTTGCAAACATAAACTATTGGGTCAAACTAATTGTAAATATAGCATCAACCAAAACAAATTACAAATATGGACAAATTTAAGTACATCCCATACAAAAAGACTAAAAAGCCCATGCGAATATAATAGGCCCACGACCCAGATATCCTTCCTTTTCAGCCCATCCTATCCACGATCTCATCCACGACCCATCTTCGTAGCAGCCCCAAAAACAGCATCTTCTTCTACCTTCTTTCAGACAATATAAAACGAACGACGCTTAGAATCCTTCCTAGAGCTCTTTGATTGACGATTAGAATTTCTTCCTTTACTATTTTTTTGTTCGATCTTCTTCAAAACCCTAACCCAATGATCTTATTCAAAATCTTAAAATCTACAAATCGAAAAAGAACCCTACTGTCTTCGATGATTATTCACTGAAATTGACCGTGAAATCACATTCAAAGGTAAGAAAAATCATAGTTGCATGATTTTTTTTTTCTTTTTTGTTGTTTAGTTGTCTGATTATTGTTTTTGTGCTTTGAAGGAAATTTTCGAAAAAGATCATTTGAGTGGAAGCAAGATTGACCCAAATTTCAATTTTTATTGAATGTAAGTTTTATAGTAAAACGAGAACAAGATATGCATTTACATAACTTATAGCATGCTTTAAAAAAAATACTTAGGGTTTCAGAAACCCTTGTCTTTGAAGAACCCTTTCTTCAAGAACTCCCTTGAACAAAACATGAACGGATCATCTTCTCCACGCGAGTCTCATTCTTTAAAAGGGACACCACCACTTGAGAACCCTCTGTATTCTCTTGGGATAAAGGATTCAAGCCAGGGCTGTGGACTTTGCTTGAATTCTTGGAAGAAAGAAGCAGATGGAGAGGAGAAGAGGGAAGAGAAGAATTTTTCTTCTTTGTTGTTGTTTCTCTAGAAAGAACTCTTCTCTCAATGTTTTTCCAAGAAGAAGATGAAAATCTCATCCACTCCTTTTTTACACAACCCATATATATTAGCTGAGAGAAAATAGGGGGAGGGAGTTGTAACCCCTTCCCTTCCATTAAATTACTAATAATATATATATATATATATATATATATATATAATAACTACTTTATTATATATATACACACTATATATTATATCAAATATTGTTGGGAATGTCTTAAACTCGTAATTCGTAAATATTGTTAATGTATTCTGTTTATCAATAAAAATATTGTTGAGTTTTTATTCAGTAAATTACTATTGATATTGCATTCGTTTATGAAAATACAATAAACAAATCCATGGCTATAACATGAATAATTTAAATTTATGTGGTGACATAAAAGTGGATCAAGTTTTTGTATGTAGCCAAAATGGTCTATATGTATACGGATGAGATTGGGTATCTCATCCTGGTGACACTATTAGATACGGCCCATTTTGTATGCTGATACAAGTGGTGTGATCCACAAATCATTCATGTAGAGACATGTAAGTGGAGGCATCCTATGCAATGAGTTTGCATAAGACCAGGACCTCGAAATAGTCATTTTTTTTTATAACGACCGTTTACTGTTAAAACTGACTATTTCAAACTAAAATGACCTAGGGTAACTCGATCTTAATCCGAAGTTAACTATGAACGCCTGTTTATTCGGGATTATTCTTTGGTCTGCATAGGTGAGAGTAGTCCAACAGCACTGCTCAATAAACCTCCCATTTTGGGGATAAAATCGGATAGATAGTTGGGGACATAGCGATGCAAGATGGAATTCATTCCTACCCAACGTAAGGTTAGCAGATAGGTTGTTCTCTTAAGTGTTGATGCCTAGTCTTGAACAACAGGGCCCTGTCCTCTCTTGGTAGAGAGGGTCATGATTTATAAATTGTACTATAAATCAAATGTTCAATAAAGAATCAGTGGGAGCTTAAGAATCAAGATGTATTTACAGAGGTAAAACAATAATTTGACCCAGCTGTAAATATGAAAGACCTATGAATGATCGACTTACTGATTATGGTTAATGGACAGAAATACATCTACAGTGAGAATAATGCAACTATCAAGTTATAGTGGTACGTCTTGATTGTTAACGAATAGTAATTAATTCGGTTTAAAGAGTTTAACTAATTAATTACAAATCGTTGGAGCTCATGATCTGTAGGTCTATAAGGTCCCTCTACTAGCTCGTAAATTGGATTGGTAAATTGAGTATTTTAGAAGTAATTTGAAATTAGGGTTAAGAATTTAAAATATTCAAATTCAATTAGGGTTTCAATGTATTTGATATAATTGAAATGTTTAAGTTTATCGAAATTAAACGAAGTTGGAGAATTAATTAATGTTTAATCATGATTTAAATATTAATTACATGAAATTGAATTCATTGTAGTGGAATTGATGTTTTATTAATTTCATATTAAGATATTAAATCTAACAATAATTAAAAGGTTTAATTCAATTAGTATTATTTAAAATTAATTAATTGAATTAATTTTATGAAACTAATAAAAATAAATTAAACTGATTTTAGAAATCGATTTTTTGTTAAATTAAATAAAGATGTTGGAAAAACCCACTTTAGGTGCCAACCACCTTATTCACCAAAATCCACTCAATGTTTCATTAATTTCATGAAGTAGGTGTTGCCTTCATGCAAGCACTCTGAATGCATGGTAAAGACTCTATAAGTTGAAGCTTTAGGCTAAAGGAATGAGGGGTATGATGAGATACTTCCCAATACTGTAGAAATTGAAACCCATATAAACCTTTTTCAAATCCATCTAAATGCAACTTAATTTAGTGTTTCCACCACACAATCCTTGCTAGAGTTTAGTAGAGAAGATCTTTGTGGTAGTCTACTCGAAGTTTGAAGCACCAATTCGGGATATTCTGCTGAATTTAAAGAGGATTCATCAAAGGTAATGTATTACTCAAACCCTCTAATGAAATAGTTTTGAAAAGCATGTTTTAAACTCAAATTAAGTGTAATTAGAGTATTTATTGATTCTGATTTCTTCCGTTGCATGTTAGTATACTCTATCAAATATAACATATAGCCTATAATTTTATATTACATCAAATACAATATAACCTAATTTTATTTTCTCTCAACAATACATGGTATTTAATATAAATCACATTTATATTAAATTCACTTATATGAATCTCAACCATATAATTGATATTTGGATCATGTCCATATATTTAATTCCTCTCAATAAATCATATTTATATTAAATTATATGAATCTCATTCATATAATTAGTATTTAAATCATATTCAAATTCCTCTCATAATACTTTATATTATAATTATATCAAATACATTATATTAATTATATCACATATATAATTAATTTAATTAATTATATCATATATAATTATCTTCCTCAATTAATTTGAACACTTCAAATTAATCCAAAATTAATTCTCAATTAAATCCCTGTTGAGCTACAGATGGGACCTTATGGACTTGTAGATTGAAACTTCAACGGTACTCAAATAATCAATTAAACTCTTTAATTAAATTACCCAATATCCGTTAGCTATTGACCACTCCACCGAAGACTGACAGTTGCACTCTTCGCATTACAGATAAATTTATGTGTCCATAGATATAATCGATCAACATTGCGATGACTCTTCACAAATTGCTCGTAAGTACAGTAGGGCCAAAATTACCGTTTTGCCTCTATAGTTACATCTAACTCCTTAAGTACCACCGATCCCTCTAATGAACAATAAATCATAGTTCAACTATGACCAAATCCCTCTCAGATCAGGAGAGGGTATGACCACTATGTTCAAGACCCGAAATCAGCCCTTAAGGGAGCAATTTATCTACTTTCCCCTACATCAGGGTATGAGTAAATTTTGTCTTGTGTAGCTGTGGTCCTAGCTCCCCAGTCAGAAGAATCCCCAAGATTGTAGGCTTGTTGAGTTGGCAATCTAGCCACTCTCACCCATACAAATCAAAGGACCCCCTTCATGAACAAGAGTTCACAACTCACTCAAGATTCAGGTCATGTCATCTATGGTCATCCTAGTGAAATGTAAGTCTCTATTATTAACGACGTTATATAAAGAGACTAACCATTTCGTGGTCCGGTCTTACACAAACTCTTTTTTATAGGATACCCCCGCTCACATGTCTCCACGTGAATGATCAAGATCAGATCATTTGTAGCACTTTACAACACTTGTAACACCTACAAAGCAGGTCGTATTCATAGTGTCACCAGAATAAGGTACCCAACCTTATCCATCTACTACAGACCGTTTAGGTTATTATTTAAACAAGATCCACTTCTATGTCTCTACATACTTGTTTAAATTACATGAAATAACTCCAGATCTTAGTTTATTGGATTGAGTTTATGCTGATAAAATAACACTTATTTTATTAACAACAATATGTTTATACAAAGTTTACATACTACGAGATTATAAAGAGATTTAGGACACCAATCCCAACAATCTCCCACTTGTTCTAAAGCTTAAGGAGCCTAATGTAAAATACAAATAAAGTACAAAATTACAATAAAATAGGGCATACATTATACCGTAATAACATCTCCCACTTGCCCTAGACAACATGCCGCATATCTCGTAGACCCAAACTTTCTACATGGCCCTCGAACACTTTAGCCATGAGAGCTGATGACGAGTAGAAATGCACGTCATTATAGGCCTTTTATTTAGAATTATGAGGGCCGTTAAGTAGAATATGCGGCGATTATGTTAGGAATTCATGAGAAAACGAGTTTGCGTCGATCGGCATTAAGAATCTCGGCTAACCCACTATTATGTGTAATTATGCGTTCAATTGTCTATCTTTGTAGCTAATGCAGGAAGCGGACGTATAAGCAGAAGCTGGGCTATCGCAAAGACGATTGCATGCGGGGAATCTCTCCATCGCAAAGGCGAATGCATACGTTCGACGCATAGATGTGTGACCATCAACCGCATAGAAGTTGTGGCCGTCAAGCGAATGCGGTCATCGCAAAGAAGTTGCGACCATTGAGCGAATGCGGTCATCACGAGGAGATTGCAGCTACATAATGATAACCATAATAGAGGGATGAACGCAAGGTTGGTGGAATGCAAGCATGAACGCATACATTGGGATTATCAAAAGGTGATGTTGACATTTCACCTATCACGCCATTAATAGCAGAGATTCAGAAAAGGACCATCACGCCACGAGTGTCAGATTCAGAGCAGGTCCATTAATGCTGTTGGCGATCATCCTTTATAAATAGAGGCTGTTGAGCAGAATTTCAGAGCATCCAAGGTTTTTCACCTGAGGCTCCCTGCCTTAGGGCGGATCCTTGTGATTCATACCAAAGCGTGAGAAAATAGCTTGAGAGTTCTTCATCCCCTTCAATCATTCCGAGTGACGACCGGAGCCTTCGTCGAAGTTAGAGCTCGAGAGAGTCTACTCCACCGCCCATCCATGGCACCACCGGCAGTCTTGACACACATCTGCTGGGAGCAAGACATTGCTTCCAGCTGGCCTTCCATTACTCTTCTTTCTTTGTATTGTATTACATTTTGGCTTAGGGAATTAATATATTTTGTGATCAATGCATTTCTGTATTTTCCTTCGATTCAATCTCCATCTTCATTTAGTTAGTATCCTTTACTTTCATTGCATCACTGAGTAAGATTGCTAAAGTATCGCATACTTAATCATGTGAATTAGGAATATGAAGCATGTAACAAACCACCAGAAGGTGTGCATTGCGTGAGTCTTGTGACAAAACCTTATTTGCTTAGTGTGAAGCTATAGTAACGTCTGTCTATAAGCGGATGCAATGCTTGTTTATGAGTAAAATCAGCAGCAACTAACTGCCTGGGAGGGTAAGTAGTTGATCGCATTAAGCAATGTAAGCAAGTGTTCATTAGAGATAGGAATAATCTTACGTTAGCCAAGCTTTTGTGGTTACTTTGTCTTATGTATGCGTCCATCACACATTTAGAGCTACTCGAGAGAGAGTCTAAAGAAAGAACCTAAGACTTGAGAGAGCTAGGTTAGAATCGAGGCTTGAGAGAGCTAGATTAAGATAGCATAAACAAGAATTGAGACTTAGGAATAAGTTTTGTTTGCTATTACACATCGCATGCATCTTCGTCAGGTGTGTATAGCATGATCGCATAAGTTTGTGTTGGCTGGGGTTACCCTTACGGTCAAGCTTAGGGTTGCGATGAAGACATCCTCACCATTTTATCTATTTTTCCATGCATTTTACTACGCATCAACCGTTTCCGTGTTTCTACCTCTCATTCATACTTCCACCGCTTAATTTGTTAGTTGGGAGTAGAAGTAGTGCTTAGCCCATAACTCTCATCATTATTTTATTTATCCGCCACAAACATATTACCGCATAGCATTTAGCTACAAGTCCCTGAGTTCGACCTCGAATCACCTGAGAAACTTGCATTCTTGTTATACTTGCGAGAGCGCAAGAAAACTTGTGACAGGAATGCATGGTCATTGCATATGAGATCAACGCATACATTCCATTCCAACGCGTGACCACCGACGCATGAGAACCAATGCATAACCTAAGACATGCATCACATATAATTGTGTTTCCCTAATTTATGTCATCAATAGCCTTTGTAAACGGATAAGCAACGTTGTGCTCCAAAGCAATCTTCTTGACAATCACATCACCTCGATGCACAATCTCTCAAATCAAATGATATTTTCGTTCTATGTGCTTGCCTCTTCCATGACTCCTAGGTTCCTTAGAATTTGCCACAAAACCACTATTTTCACAATAAAGTGTGATGGGCAAAGACATAGTTAGAACAACATTTAAATCAGTAAGGAACTTCTTAAGCCAAACATCCTCTTTAGTAGCTTCACAAGCAGCTACATATTTGGCTTCCATAGTGGACTCTGCGATGCATCCTTGCTTGATACTTCGCCATATTATAGCTCCTTCATTCAGAGTAAACACTGACCATAATGTGAATTTCCGAGAATCCTGATCAGTTTGGAAGTTAGAGTCTGTGTATCTTATAAGGTTCAAATGATTATCTTCATACATAAGCATATAGTTTCTTGTTCTCTGAAGATACTTGAGGATCATTTTGACCGCCGTCTAGTGATCTAATCCTGGATTGGACTGATATCAACTGACAATCTCTACTACATAGCAAATGTCAGGTCTAGTACATAACATTTCATACATAAGGCTACCAAAAGCCAATGCATAGGGAATTCGTTTCATTTCCTCAACCTCTTAAGGAGTCTTAGGATACTATTCCTTAGACAATACAATTCCATGCCTGAAAGGTAATAAACCCTTCTTGGAATGTGCATTGAATATCTAACAAGCATCTTGTCAATATACGATGCCTGAGACAAAGTCAACCTTTTGTACTTACAATCTCTTATAATCTAGATCCCTAGAACAAACTACGCCTCTCACAAATCTTTCATTTGAAATTGGGCAGCTAGCCATTTTTTTACATCAGTTAGAAAACCTACATCATTTCCAATGAGTAGGATATCATCCACATACAATACAAGGAAAGCTATTGAGCTGTTGATGATTTTCTTGTAAACACGAGGCTCATCAACATTCTAATCAAAGCTATAAGATTTGATCGCAGCATAAAATCCTATATTCCAAGATCGAGATGCTTGTTTTAGTCCATAAGTAGACTGATTAAGCTTGCAAACATTTTGTTCTTGATCTTGTTAAATGAATCCTTCTGGTTGATTCACATAGATAGTCTCTTCAAGATTCCCATTCAAAAAGGCAGTATTGACATCCATTTGTCATATCTCATAGTCATAATATGTGGCTATGGACAAGAGAATCCAGATAGATTTTAACATGATAACAGGTGAGAAAGTTTCTTCATAGTCCACCCCCTCAACCTAGATATAACCTTTTGCCACAAGTCTAGTTTTAAAGGCCAGTACCTTTCCATCTACACCTCTTTTCCTCTTGGAGATCAATTTAAAACCTATAAAACCCTATCAGGTTGATCTACAAGCTCCCAGATAGAATTGAAGTACATGGACTCCATTTCTTGATTCATGGCTTTAATCCGTTCATCCTTGTCAACATCTTCCATTGCTTATTTATAAGACAATGGATCCTCAACACCATCATCAATTATGATGTTTTGAGCTTCTGTTAAACCCAGGTAGCGTACAGGTAAGTTCATAACTCTCCCATTACATTGAGGCAACCTCAACTCTTGACATGGATGACTAGATGAACTGACATCAACAACCCTTGTTGATCTATCAACCTGTTCAATAACTTTTGTTGAAGTTTCAGTAGATTCATTAGAAATCTCACTTAAAACAACTTTACTTCGTGGTTTATAATCCTTCATGTATTCTTCCAAGAAGGTAGCATTTGTCGATACAAACACTTTATTCTCACTTGGATCATAGAAGTATCCACCTCTCATTTCCTTGGGGTAACCTACAAATAGACACAATTTTGAATGAGGTTCCAACTTTTTGGGGTTTGCCATTAGCACATGGGTTGGACATCCCAAAATCCTGAAGGGGTGTAAACTACCTTAATGACCTCTCCATAACTTAAAAGGTGTTTCAGAAACACTCTTTGAGGGAATGTTGTTCAAAATATAAACTGTAGTCTCTACTGCATATCCCAAAAATGAGTCAAGAAGATGAACATAACTCATCATAGACCAAACCATGTCCAACAGGGTTCTGTTTCTCCTTTCTGATACACCATTCTGTTGAGGTGCACTTGGGGTTGAGAGTTGGGGCGTGATTCCATGTTCTATCATATAGTTTTGAAATCTTAAGTCCATGCATTAAGCATATTCATGCATCATCTTTATATTATAAGAGTTATAGTATAAGAGTGTATGAGAGCATGTATGCTTGTTTTATTACTTTGTTATATACGTGTTATATACAAGTAGTAATAAATGAACAATGCATGGAGCATGACACTTAGACTTATTTATAAGAGTTATGAATGCCTTGTATGTGTTGCTTTGCATTGTGTATGATTTTAGTTGTTTCCGGTTATAAGTGTTATAATGGAAATTAGAACTAAAATCAATAAGAAAGAGTTGCATGCGAACTTAGGTGAACTTATGTTTAAGGGTTTTAAAATTTGATTGAGATAGACCTAAGTTCTTGTTTCTAATGAGATTAGATGCCTAAGTTTAATCTTTTGAATCGGTTTAATAAGATTAAATTGATTTCCGTAAAAGATTAAATTTGTATTAAATCTATCTATAAGGGACTTTTTGTCTAAGGCTGGTTTTGTCTAGGCTAGGGTATTAAAGTTAACGAAAACAGAACACCCCTACCTGGGAACCTACCTGGAAAGGTGAATTAGATAGATTCGCTACAAGCATGCAACAATTGATCAAAGACTTCGTTAAAGAATTTAATGGATGATGATCAGAAGTTGTTCAACTTTCCAAAGTAAGAGTTACTTTTGAGCAAACCTAAAAAGTCACTTAGTTAAAATCATTAGCCGTGTTTTTTCTAAGTAAACAAAACCCTAGGTTTTAAAATACTTAGTGGGAGGAAAAAATATATATGATATGTCAAGTCCACTCACGTTTCTCCCTGAATGTTCACACCGTGAGATTCATGCTTGGCCTTGTGGTGCCCTGGGAGCATCCCCCTTCGGATGGTGTTTGTATGAGTTAATATCAAGATGGACGGAGAGAGTATTTATAGTAAGTGGGTGAAGGATGTGTGTCAACATTTTCTACGGTCTCCTTCATTGGTTTGTACTGTGAGATCTTCTTGCATGGCCTCGTGGCACCTTGGGTGTGTCCCCCTTCGGATGGTTTTATGTGGTTGGTCAATATTAAGGTGAACTACAGAAATGGATAGCGTCGCTTTAGTTTTTGCCCCAATCAGATTTTTTCCCTTCGGATTGGCTGCTTGGGGTGGAACTCTAGGATCTAAAAAGAAGGGTCACACTTATGGGAAATTGTTAAGCAAGTTAATGATTTCTTGATTAAACCAATGATGGCTAGTCGTTATAGGAAAAGAGTTGTTCTGGTATTAATGACTAGTTAAGAAAGCTTCAATTCAGAGAATGGATAAATTAACTACCCTTTTGTGGCTTTTGTCCTAAACCACTGAAGCATCATTGAAAAACTAGATGTCATAAGGGGTTCATTTAAGTTTTGCTAAACCAAATTGGATTTTGTTTTAAAGAGTATTTGGTAAAATCTAATGTAGATCAATGTGTTTGGTTTTTAGCAACATGTATGATTTTTCATTAATTTCCTCTTTTAATTTGATCGATTACATACATTGGAAAGAGTCTTTTAAAACATATTTCGTGGTAAACGGCATCGATTTTATCATGGTTGAGGAGTGTCTCAAGTCCCGACCCTTGATGCATCATGAAATGTTCGTAATGCATATGAAGTGTGGATGAAGGCTAATTCGATGGCCCGACTTCACATTTTGGCTAGCATACCTGATGCATTGGCCAAAGGGTTAAGAACATGGTCATTTCACATAAGATCATGGACTCGTTGCAAAAATTGTTTGAACATCCGCTCTCACTTTTTGAGCAAAAAGGGATGGATGACAAAGAAACCAGTAGTGTCAGGTTCCAAGATAATCTCCAGTCTTTCTTGAATGTCAAGGGACTAAAAGAGAAAGTACATGTTGCTGACACTGTTGAAGTTCATCAACGAGAATTGTTCTCTGAAATGGAACTTGGAGCTTATTTAGGTTCTGATACTGATCCCACAACTCTCCAGAAGAGGAAAAAATCTAAAGACAGTAAATGTGATTTATTTGTCTTGGAGACATGTTTGGTAGAGAATGATGATTCTGTCTGGATACTTGATTCAGGTGCTACTAACCACGTTAGTTCTTCCTACCAAGGATTTAGTTCTTAGAAACATTGGAGAGTTGACTCTTCGAGCCGGTACTGGTGAGGTTGTATCAGTTGTTGCTGTAGGTAGGCTGAAGTTATTTTTGGACAAGAAACGTTATTTGTTACTGGATAATGTTTTTGTAGTTCCTCATATCAAGAGGAATTTAATCTCGATTTCTTGTCTGATTGAACAAGGTTATACCATCTCTTTTACTAAGAATAAAGTGTTTATTTTGAAGAATGGTATGGAGAGTGATTTTGGTTCAATGAAAAATAACTTATATGTACTAAAGTCGTTAGTCATAAAAGTCTTGCTTAATACTGAAATGTTCAAAACAGCGACAACTGCAAAAAGACCAAAGGTTTCTCCTAAGGAAAATGCTCATCTTTGGTATCTAAGGTTAGGTCACATCAACCTCAATAGGATTGAAAAGTTGATGAACTGTGGAGTTCTAAAGGATTTAGAATTCCGATATGTAAATCATGCCTTGAAGGCTAAAAGACCAAACAACCTTTAACTGGAAAAGGTTATAGAGCGAGGAAACCTTGGAGCTTATAAATTCAGACCTCTGTGGTCTGATGAGTGTTAGAACTCGAGGTGGGTATGAATATTTCATCTTTTATATAGATGATTATTCAAGATATGGGTATCTATACCTAATGAAACATAAGTCTGACGCTCTTGACAAGTTCAAAGAGTATAGGGCTGCAATTGAAACCTTGTTAGGTAAGAAGATAAAAACACAATGATTTGATCGTGGTGGAAAGTATATGAACCACGAATTCCAGATCTATATGATAGAACATGGAATCACGTCTCTTGACCCCATGTATACTTCAGCAGAATGGTGTATCAGAAAGGAGAAACATAACCCTGTTGGACATGGTTCGGTCTATGATGAGTTATGCTCATCTTCCAGGCTCGTTTTGGGGATTTGCAGTGGAGACTACATGTTATATTTTGAACAACGTTTCCTCAAAGAATGTAAAGGTAGTTTACGCCACTTCAAGATTTGGGGATGTCCGGCCCACGTGCTTGTGGCTAACCCTAAAAAGTTAGAACCACGTTCGAAATTTTTCCTTTTTGTAGGCTACCCCAAGGAAACGAGGGGTGGATATTTCTTTGATCCGAGTAAGAATAAGGTGTTTATGTCGGCAAATGCTATCTTCTTGGAAGAAGACCACATCAGGGATCATAAACCACGAAGCAAGCTTATTTTACATGAGATTTCTTGTGAGACTACTGCGAGTTCAACAAGAGTTGTTGAACAGCCTGATATAGCAACAAGAGTTGTTGATGTCGGTCCATTTAGTCAACCATCTCAATAGTTGAGACTACTTCAACATAGTGGGAGGGTTACGAACCCACTGGAACGCTACATGGGTTTGACTGAAGCCCAATACATTATGTCTGATGATGGGGTTGAGGATCCATTGTCTTATAAACAAGCAATGGAAGATGTTGACAAAGATGAGTGGATTAAAGCCATGAAACAAAAAATGGAGACTATGTATTTCAATTCTGTCTGGGAACTTGTGGATCAGCCTGATGGGGTAAAACCTATAGGGTGTAAGTGGATCTATAAGAGAAAACGAGGTGTAGATGGAAAGATGCATACTTTTAAGGCTAGACTCTTGGCAAAAGGTTATACCTAGGTCAAAGGAGTGGGTTACGAGGAAACTTTATCACCTGTTGTCATGTTAATGTCTATAAGGATTCTTCTGTCTATAACCACATTTTATGATTATGAGATATGGCAAATGGACATTAAGACTACCTTTCTGAATAGTTATCTTGAGGGAAACCATCTATATGGCTCAATCAAAAGGGGTTCATTATTCCAGATCAAGAGTAAAGAGTTTGCAAGCTTAATAGGTCCATTTATGGGTTGAAACAAGTATCTAGATCGTGGAACATTCGATTTGATAGTGCAATCAAATCATTTGGCTTTGATCAGAACATTGATGAGCCTTGTGTTTACAAGAAAATCATCAACAGCTTAGTAGCTTTCCTGGTGTTGTATGTGGATGATATCCTACTTATTGAGAATGATGTAGGTTTTCTGACTGACATTAACACGTGGCTAGCCACCCGATTCTAAATGAAAGATTTGGAAGAGGCGCAATATGTTCTAGGGATCCAGATCATTCGGGATCATAAGAACAAGAGGTTGGCCTTGTCTCAGGCATCGTACATTGACTAGGTGTTGATCAGGTACTCGATGCAGAATTCCAAGAAGGGTTTATTACCCTTCAAGCATGGAATTGTTTTGTCTAATGAACAGTGTCCTAAGACATCTCAAGAGGTTGAGGAAATAAGATGGATTTCCTATACTTCGGCTGTTGGAAGCCTTATGTATGCAATGTTATGTACTAGACCTGACATTTGCTATGCAGTAGGGATTTCAGTCGATATCAGTCGAATCCAGGATTAGATCACTGGACAGCAGTCAAAACAATCCTCAAGTATCTTTGGAGAACGAGGGACTATATGCTCGTGTTTGGAGATAAGGATTTGATCTTTACAGGATATACAGAATTTGACTTTTAGACTGGTAGAGATTCTCGAAAATCGACATCAGGGTCAGTGTTCACTCTGAATGGAGGGGTTGTAGTTTGGCGAAGCATCAAGCAAGGATGCATCGCATAATCCACTATAGAAGTCGAATACGTAGTCACTTGTGAAGCTGCTAAAGAGGTTGTTTGGTTTAGGAAGTTCCTTTCAGATTTGGAAGTTGTTCCAAATATGTCTTTGTCGATCACTCTCTATTGTGATAACAGTGGGGCTGTGGCAAATTCAAAGGAACCTCCAAGTCACCGAAGAGGCAAGCATATTGAACAGAAGTATCATTTGATCAGGGAGATTGTGCATCGTGGTGATGTGATAGTCACGAAGATTGCATCGAAGCACACATTGCTGATCCATTTACAAAGGCTCTCACAGTTAAAGTGTTCAAGGGTCATCTAGAGAGTCTGGGTCTACGGGACATGCAACATCTTATCTAAGGCAAGTGAGAGATGATACTGGGGTATAGAGTATGCCCTAGTTATTGTATATTGTACTTGTTGTTTCATGTATTGTACATTAGTCTCCCGAGGCATTAGGACAAGTGGGAGATTGTTGGGATCGATGTCTTAATTCTCCCGGAGTCTCGTAGTTTGTAAACTTTGTACACATTGTTATGCATAAAATAAGAGTTATTTATTTGCATTTACTCATATCCAATAAATAGAGATCCATGGTTATTGTATATAAAATTAAGCATGTATATGAGATATACAAGTGGATCATGCCTTAAGTAATAACCTAAAAGGTCTGTAGTATAAGGATAAAGAAGGGATACCTTATCCTGGCGACACTACAGATACGGGTCGCTTTGTAGAGGTTTACAAATGTTGTGAACTACTACAGATGGTCTGATCCTGACCATTCATGTGGAGACATGCGAGCGGGGGTGTCCTATACAAAGAGTTTGTATAAGACCAAACCACGAGATGATTCGTCTTTTTATATAATGTCGTTGATACTTGAGACTTGCATCTCACTATAACGATCATAGATGACATGACCTTAATCCTGAGTGTTTTAGGAACTCCTACCTTCAAAGGCGATCCTTTGATTAGTATAGGTGAGAGTGGCCAGATTGCCAACTCAACAAGCTTACCTTTTTGGGAATTTGTTTGATTGGGGAGCTGGGAACTTAGTTACACAAGACGAAATTCACTTCTTCCCCGAAGCAAGGGTAAGTAGATAGATTGCTCCCTTAAGGGTTGATTCCGGGTCTTGAACATAATGGTCACATTCTTTCTTTGAAAGAGATGACTTAGTCATAGTAGGACGATGACTTATTGTTCATTAAAGGAATCAGTGGTACTTAAGGAGTTAGATGTAACTACAGGGGAAAAATGGTAAATTGGCCCAACTGTACTTACGAGCAATTTGTGAAGGGTTATCGAACTATTGATTGGTTGATATGGACACAGAAATATATGTGTAGTGAGGAGAGTGCAGTTGTCGGTCTTTAGTGGAGTGCCTGACAGTTAACGGATGGTGGATCCTATGACTAAAGAGTTTAGTCAGTTACTCATGTACCGTTGGAGCTTCAAGCTATAGGTCCATAAGGTCCCCTTGGTAGCTCAATGGATTTAAGTTGAGAATCAGTTCTTGGAGTTAGTTTGAAGTGTTCAAATTAACAAGAGGAAATCCAATTATATTATAATTGGTGTGATGTATGAGATACATCATGTAGAGGATTAATGTAAATATGATTTATATTAAGTACCATCAAATAGAAAAAGAACTATGGTGAGATGAAATATTAAAACTATAGGTTATAAATATAATATGGTAAGTTGGTTATCATATTTATTTATAATAATATTAATTATTTGATAATTAGTTTCTTTTTCTCTAATAACCAATTGAGTGGGAGGTTATTGGTAGTTTTATGGTAATCGTGAGATAAAAGGAAAAATGTTTTCCTAAATTTATGGAGTTGCCACTTACGGAAAGAACTTATGGAGAAAGCTATCAAGTGAAAGTGTTTCACTAAACAATAGCTATAGAGAGACTAAACGATCGTGGACTTTGACTATATGATAGTTCATTCAGTTGGTCGTAGCTAAACGATCACGTGGCATAGTTAATGCAATAGGCTGCCATTTACTAAACGATTGAGCATATCATCTATACAATAGACAGCTTCCTATCTCCCACTTGCTCGATCGTCTACACGATCATTGTCCTCTTGTCTCTTCCTCAAGTCAAGTTCATACAGAGCCCATAACTCCTAGATTCTCACACTGAGAATACCAAGGTAACCATTGTGGTGGTGTCTACACTCAACTCGATTGGTTTCGAAGAGCCGTTGGCCGTTCATTGGGTTCGTGATCGTTGTGTTCATTGTGTTCGTGCTGTGCACCGGTCATTGCGTTCGAGGGCTGTGTTGTTGTGGATGCTTGTAGATTGACCGAGGGAGTTTGAAGAATGGTTCTTCAAAGGTACGCATACTCTATCCCTTGATTCCCACTAAAGCATGTTGTAATTTCGTTTTGTGCATCACCTGTTAGTTTCCGCTCTTGTACTATAATTGTTTATCTTCAATTTCAAATGGAATTTGGAACGATCCTTCCACTGCACATGGAAATCCTCATGTTTAATTTCCTTCAAAGTATGCCCTAGTTTATTATATATTGTAATGTTTTCATGTATTGTATATTAGTCTCCCGAGGCATTAGGATAAGTGGGAGATTGTTAGGATTGGTGTCCTAATTCTCCCAGTGGTCTCGCAGTTTGTAAACATTTTGTACACATTGTTATTAATAAAATAAATGTTATTTTATTTGCATTTACTCATATCCAATAAACTAAGATCCGTGGCTATTTCATGTAACTTGAACATGTATGTGAGACATACAAGTGGATCATGCCTTCAGTAATAACCTAAATGGTCTATAGTATAAGGATATAGAAGGGATACCTTATCCTGGTGACACTACGGATACGGCCCGCTTTGTAGATATTTACAAGTATTGTAAAGTGCTATAAATGGTCTGATCCTAATCATTCATATGGAGACATGCGAGCAGGGGTGTCCTATATAAAGAGTTTGTATAAGATCGAACCACGAAATGATTAGTCTCTTTATATAACATCGTTGATAATTGAGACTTACATTTCACTAAAATGATCATAGGTGACATGACCTTAATCCTGAGTGTTTTGAGAACTCCTGCCTATAAGGGCGGTTCTTTGATTAGTATGGGTGAGAGTGGATAGATTGTCAACTCAACAAGCCTACCTTTTTGGGGATTCATTTGATTGGGGAGCTGAGAATTCAATTACACAAGACAGAATTAACTCCTTCCCCGAAGCAGGGTAAGTAGATAAATTGCTCCCTTAAGGGTTGATTCCGGATCTTGAACATAGTGGTCACACCCTCTCTTTAGAAGAGAGAACTCGGTCATAGTAAGAATATGACATTGTTCATTAAAGGAATCAGTGGTACATAAGAAGTTAGATGTAACTACAAGGGCAAAATGGTAAATTGGCCCAACTGTACTTACGAGCGATTTGTGAAAGGTTATCACATTGTTGATTGGTTATATGGACACAGAAATATATCTGTAGTGAGAAGAATGCAGCTGTCGGTCTTTAGTGGAGTGACTGGGAGTTAACGGATGGTGGATCTCGTGACTAAAGAGCTTAGTCAGCTATTCATGTACCGTTGGAACTTCAAGCTACAGGTCCATAAGGTCCCCTTGGTAGCTCAATGGGTTCAAGTTGAGAATCAGAGTTTGGGTTAGTTTGAAGTGTATTAACAAGAGGAAATTCAATTATATGTGATATAATTGTGGTGATGTATTAGATACATTAATTGGAGGAATTAATATAAATATGATTTATATTAAGTACCATAAAATAGAAAAAGAACTATGGTTTATATGTTTCATATGATGAAATATTAAAACTATAGGTTATAAATATAATATGATAAGTTGGTTATCATATTTATTTATAATATATTAATTATATGATAATTAATTATTTTTCTCTAATAACCGATTTGAGTGGGAGGTTATAGAAAATTTTATGGTAATCGTGAGATAAAAGAAAAATTGTTTTCCAAATTTAGAAGTTGATCCATTTGGAAAATTCTCACAAAAAAGGCTATCAAGTAAAAAGAGCCGTTGAGAGCATATACGATCGCTTAGAGTTGACTGTACGATAGTTACTCATTGATCGTTGCTACACGATCGAGTAGCAAAGTCTATGCAATAGGCTTCTATTTGCTAAATGATCGAGTACATCATATATGCGATAGACAGTGTTCATATCTTCCACTTACTCGATCGTCTACTCGATTGCATACCTCCTGTCTTCCTCAATCCAAGATCATACAGAGCCCACAACTCCTGGATTCTAACACCGAGAATACCAAGGTAAAACTTGTGGTGGTGTTCTACATCCATTCGTGAATCGAGTTGGACTCGATTGAGTTCGAGGAGCATTCAGACATTCGTGGAGGTGGTTGTTCTGTTCGTTGCATTCGAGTGTTTCTTTGGACGCATTGGAGACTGATCAAGGGATATTTGAAGAATGGTTCTTCAAAGGTACGCATACTCTATCCCTTGAATCTTCTTATAGCATGCTGTAATTTTGGTTTATGCATAACTTGTTAGTTTCTATTTAAGACTGTAATTGTTTGTGTTCATTCTGAATGGAATTTGGAACGATCCCTTCCACTGCTCATGGATATCTCTGGTTTAGATTTCTTTCACATATAATCTCCACCATGATCAGATCGTAGTGTTTTTATCTTTTAACCTAATAAGTTTTCAACTTCAGTCTTGTACTCTTTGAACGTTTCAAGAGCTTCAGACTTATGTTGCATTAGGTATAAATACCCAAATCTAGAATAATCATTTATGAAATAGATGAAATATTCATACTCAACTCGTGCTCTTACATTCATCGAACCATAGAGGTTTGAATGTATAAGCTCCAAGGTTTCTTTGGCTCTATAACCTTTTCCAGTAAAAGGTCGTTTGTTCATTTTACCTTCAAGGCATGACTCACATACTGGTAAAGAGTTTTCTTCTAAACTATTTAGAAGTTCACTTTTCACCAACCTCTCAATCCTATTGAGATTGATGACACCTAATCTTAGGTGCCAAAGATGGGCATTTTCTTTAAGATAAATTCTCAGCCTTTTTACAATTGTTGCTGTTTTGAACATTTCAGTATTGAGCACAACTTTTATGACTAACTGTTTGGGATGATGCCCTAAAGTCACGTGTCCTGTAGTTTGTAAACACATTTTGTACGAACGCTTGTGATGTATAATATATGATATTTACTTCACTTCTTGACTTTGCACATTGGATGTTTTATTTGCTTTACCACAAACCAATAAACTAAAATCCCTGGTTGTCATTATGTAACTTAAACATGTATGTGGTGACATACAAGTGGATCATGTCTTAAGAGACAACCAAAATGGTCTGTAGTATATGGATATAGGAGGGAAACCTTATCCTGGTAACACTACGGATGCGGCTCACTTTGTGGAATGGATACAAATGTTGTGACTTGTCACAGATGGTCTGATCCTGATCATTCGTATGGGGACATGCAAGCGGGGGCATCCTATACAAAGATTTTGTATAAGACCTGACCACGAAGTGTTAACGTCTCGTTATATAACGCCATTCATGACAGAGACTTCACTTCACTAGGATGACCATAGGTAACATGACCTCAATCCTTAGTGAGTTGGGAACTCCTACCATTGAGGGCGGTCCTTTGATTTGCATAGGTACGAGTGGCCAGGTTGCCGACTCAAACCTACCACTTTGGGGATTCGTCTGATTTGGGAGCTGGGAACTCAGCTACATAAGATAGAATTCACTGCTTCCTTGATGTAGGGGTAAGTAGATAGATTGCTCCCTTAAGAGCTGATCCCGAGGCTTGAACGATGTGGCACCACACACCTTCTCATGGCTCGAGAGGAGTTCATACATAATAGGACTATGTTGTATTATTCACTAGAGGGATCAGTGGTACTTAAGGAGTAAGATGTAACTACAGGGGTAAAACGGTAAATTAACCCAACTATACTTACGAGCATCCGTGAAGAGTTATCGTACTGATGATTGGTTATATCCGATGGACACAAAAATATATCTATGGTAAGAAGATTTCAACTGTCGGTCTTTAGTGGAATGTCTAGCAGTTAACAGATGGTGGATCTCGTGGCTAAAGAGTTTAATCAGCTATTCACGTACCGTTGGATCTTCAAGCCATAGGTCCATAAGGTCCCCTTGGTAGCTTGGATTCAAGTTAAGAATCAGTTTTTGGGTCAGTTTGAAATGTTCAAATTGACAAGAGGGAGTTTGATTATATATTATATGATTAAACTAGTTAATTATATATGATATGATTGACTTTATGTATGAGATACATTAATTGGAGGAAAATGGATATAGATATGTTTATATCTAGTGGAGAAGAAAACACTATAGTTAATATATGATATTAAACTATAGATTAATGAATATAATATGATTATATTTATTATTTTTTAATTGGATAGTTATGGGATAATTGGCCACCGTTTTCTCTATAACCATGCGTTAGTGGGAAGTTCCATTCGGTTTTTGTAACTGAAGAATAAAATGAAAATTATTTTCATTTTGCAAAGAACACGATTAATAACTCACGATGTGTTTTGCATCCTATCGCTTAGTAAATTAAAGCTTATACGATAGCTTGTGTTTACTAAACGATCGCTTACATGCGCGCGCTACTGACTAAACGATCGCTTAGTGCCCGAGCTTTACTAAATGATCGTATATACGATCGCCTAGCTTTTCCTACACGATCGTGTACTTCATCTAAACGATCAAGCACCTTGTCTATACGATAGACGTTGCCTTCTCCCACTTGCTTGATCGTTGTATACGATCTCTTTTCCTCCTCCCCTCTACCAAATCCGAACAGAGCCCACTCTTTGGATTCTCACTCCAAGAATACTAAGGGTTCTAAGTGGTGGTGTCGTCCCCATTCTTCATCTGTTCTTGTGGAGTCCGTTCGTGGTAGACGATCGGGTATTGCTGAATGAAAGCTTGTCGTTCCAGCGAGAGCGAGAGCGTCCATTCGTAAAGAGAGCGAGATTTATTATGAAGAGAGTCTTCAACTGGTAAGTCTACTCGTTCTTTTGTTTGTTTATCTTTAAGTATGTCAGTAATTTAGTAGTTTGATGCATATCTGTTTATTTGAATGTAAATGTGGTAATTCTGTCACAATACTTTTGGAAAGATCCGCTTCCGCTCATAGGTACTCTTGTATAAGAGCTCCTTCACTAACGACGTTAGTACATACAATATTTTCCATAGAACCAAAACTCCATTCCATTCTTAAAAATAAACACTTTATTCTCAGAGAAGGATATGGAATATTTTTGTTCAATTAGACAGGAAACAGAAATTAGGTTCCTCTTGATTATTTGAATGTAAATATATGTGGTAATTAATAATACTATTTGTCATTTCTTGTCTTCCGCTCATAGGTACTCTTGTATAAGAGCTCCTTCACTAACGACGTTAGTACATACAATATTTTCCATAGAACCAAAACTCCATTCCATTCTTAAAAATAAACACTTTATTCTCAGAGAAGGATATGGAATATTTTTGTTCAATTAGACAGGAAACAGAAATTAGGTTCCTCTTGATATGAGGAACTATATATATGTTATCTAATAAAATATGTCATTTCTTGTCCAAAAACAACTTAAGCTTGCCTACAGCAACAACTGAAACGACCTCACCAATACCGACTCTAAGAGCCATCTCTCCAACTTCCAACTATTTTCAGGAATTAAATCCTTGATGAGAAGGACACATATGGTTAGTAGCTGATAACTTGTAAAAATACAAGTTATTGTGGCTCAAAAGTTGGAACAATTAGGATCTTTAATGATAAAATCTCATCATTTTTAGAGAAAACGCATGGAATTACTCGAACACTATCAAATTCATGCAAAAGAATGTTTATTGCTAAAATATTACGACACTAACGCATGATATTGCAGGATCTCAACCAATATCCTAAGTGTCACAGGAAAAGTTTAACGCATGGGGCATGCGTCGGAGGGATTCAACGCAAGGAAGATTCATTGATTCAGGCTGTTTGTGTCAAATCACCACTTGCAAGTATGGGCATCTGCAGCGGGCAGCATCTGAAAAACATCTGAGTGTCAGGTGGCTGACCAGGGTATGGAATTTAATGCTACCCATCATCAAGTTGGAGAAGACCGATGCTTATAAATAGAAGAAATCCCACCAGATGAACGATCTCTTTTAGATCATTGCATAATTCTGAAATTTTGAGACCTTAGAGCTGTGCTGTGGTGACGAGAAGAACAAGAGGGAAGAGAACCACCACCATCACCGATCAAAGAGCGGAGAAAGCTGAGCTCGAGAGAAAACTTTCTTTCAATTCTTCCACAAGTGGTTGTACACGAACTAGAATTGAGCCAAAGAGGACAAGAGATTGTACTCTACGGCTTGACTCCTTTCATTTCATCTTACTTATCGTTTTCATCATCTCATTTGATTAAGTGTTGGTTTTGTAAAGACAATCAGTTTCTTTATAAATTCACATATTTGATCTATCATACTTCGCCACTATTTATTCCTAGAGATAGGTATTGCATGACATTCGCATTGAGAAGTGCCGAATAGAAGTCTAACGCATAAATGGAGATAAACAAGTCATCTCATTCGCATCACATTCTTGTTCGTGTACATCTAACTTAGATCGACGCATATCACTTGCATCAAACTCCATTTTCACATGACCCCTTATTCTCTACTTGACCCTTGTGTATCTTCTTGCACGCACCTAGCAGCTTAGTGTAAATAACTCATTTCTACATTCATTTAGGATATTTCTACAACAGTTACAATGCAAAGTCTGCGTTAGCTTTAATCTGAATCCCTGAGTTTGACCCTGGACTTACCAGAAACCTAAATTGGATTTATACTTGGATCTGATTCAGGAAAACTTGAACGCCTATAAAGGAGTGACATGCGTCTTGTTGCACATAATTAACGCATCAACGCGTCACTAACGCATCATAAATGCATCAACGCATCATTCACATTTACACTTATTTTTCCAATTACTTTATACAATACACTCCTAAGCTCGCATCACGAAACCAACGAACAAGTTTTTGGCGCCGTTGCTGGGGATTCAGCAATAAATCTAACCATAAATTTTTCTTGTATCTTTTGTAGGAAAACTACAGCTGAGGAAGTATTACGAGCTAAGCCAAAGCTTGTAAAAGTTTATGAGCAAGGAAAGCACTCCTGAACTTGTATACGACCCCGAAGTCGAAAGGACCTTTCGACAAAGAAATCGACGAACAACAGTTTGAATGTCATTGATACCAAAATCCAATAAGATTGATAATTGTATTAAAGAAATGGATGCATCCAATTGAATTTTCTTTAATATCAAACTCACAAAACTCTCAAAACACATAACCAATATGCCTTTAGTCTTGTAATTCAAGTAATTATGTTTATCATTCCACTATCCACTATGAAACACCACTATTGCATGTTTAATCACATTTCCAAATCATTGCAAGAAACAACATTTGAACTCATGACATTCTACACAAGTAGAATAAATAGAAAATAGTATCTATAAGTGGTAGACTAATATCATTGATACACTATGATATGTATCTATCATCAGTAGACTAATATCAGTGATAGATTCATGACTACTAATATCAGTGATAAGAAGGTCATGACTAAATGGGGGGAAAACCTAAATATAAACAAAACAAAAATTAAGTTATGAAGACTTAAAGAAAAAATTAAAGTAGATCAAACGAGAAAACTGAGGAAATCGAATAAAAAAACTTAGCATACTTCAAGTAAAATCAATGAAACATAAAAAGGACCAAGGAAAAAAAAATTAAAAACCTAGATGAAATCGAATAAAAAATGGAGGAAGAATACCTAGACTCAGGAGAAATAATCGCACAAGAAACGGATGAAACAATATAAAATTGCGAGTAAGAAATACTAACCGTGAGTAGAAATACCAAATCGAACGTAGAAAGAAGAAATCGCGAGCAGAAAACTAAGAAATCGTTCCTCTCAGAATCGAATGGTGAAGAATGGAGAAGACGTACCTAGAAAACGCACATTAGTTCGACGAAGAAGAAGATAGATGACGAAGGAACAGGAGATTGAATGAAAAAACACAAATACAGGAAGAAAGAGATGAAGAAGAAAGGGGAGAAGAACGATGTTGAAGACAAGGGAGAAGAAGGTTATTTTAGGAATAAAATAAAAAGGTAAACTATTTCCAAAAGTAGTTTATATATGCAAATAGTTTTAAAAAAGGCTATATATTTATTTTTTTATAATAAAAACAGTTCCTACTACAAATTTTCTATAGGAATGTATCAACAACAACGGAAGCAATAATGATTATATAAGCACTCTAATTCATTAATTTTGGCAAAATATAAAGCATGCTCTTGCAGAAAACAAGTGAGTTTCATGACATACCTTTGTAGAACCTCTTCAAAGCTTGATCTCCAACTGCAATCTTCTCCGAATCTTGTTACAGACCACCTCAAGATCTTCCTCACTATTCTCTTGGTACTCTAGATTGAGTTGTGGGATTTGAAACAAGCTTGAATCAAGGGATTAAAGAGAATTGCTCACAGCAGCAATCTGGTTGAAGAACACTTTCTACAGCATGAATTTTCTCTAAAATTCTCTCTTGATTGCATGCCCGAAATTCACTCCAAACTCTTCAATATATTGCAGATCATCATGCAAGGAAGAGAGTTGTATGAGTTGCAGCTCATGCTTGGAGTAACACAAGGCAATAGTGATGGCTTTTGTGTGAGCAAGTAAAAGATGGATAATGGAAAAAATGATTTTTCCATTTGTGTATTGCATTTTCTAATTTTCCAATTTTATCTCAAAATCAAAATTTGATATTTCCAAAATCCATTTTAATTTTAAAAACTGAAAAATAAAATTAATTTCATAAATTAATTTTGAAATAAAACTTAATGAATTTAATATCAAATATTAAATTAATTTTGCACACATCCATCTTTATGTATTTAAATAAAATTCTCATATTTCATTTAATTCTCAAATTAAACACGTAATTATATCTCATATAATTACTAATTTCTTAATTCTAATTTGAACGTCTCAAATTAATTTATCACGCTATTCTAGAGTTAGTCCGTTACGAGCTAGTAGGGGTACCTCGCAGACCTACAGATCATGGGCTCCAACGATCCGAGATTAATTGGCTAAACTCCAGATTAATCCTCATTCGTTAACTAATGGGTCACTCCACTAAAGCCCATAGTTGTACTCCCCTCACTGTAGATATATTATGTCCACATGATTTAACCATAACCAGAAGTCGACTCTTCACAGGTTATTCGTAATAACGGCTAGGTCAAATATCTATTTTACCCCCGAGGTTACGTCTTATTCCTCAAGTTCCTACTGATCCTCTAATGAACAACTGGTTTGTGATCCAATCACTAAACCTGTAAACCCGAGACTTTCCTTGGATTATTTGCTCTTGTCACATATTGTAGGATGTTGGATTTAAGTTATTGTTGTTCCATTGTTGAAGAAAAATGGCAAAGCTTTTGGTTGAAGTTGTCTTTGATAATTTTGGAATTTATTAATAAAGAAAATAAATGAAATAAATAAAGAAAAATAAAATAAAAGGAAATAAAAGGAAAAAGGAAAAAGGAAAAAGGAAAAAAAATTAAAGGAAATGGAAACCCATTCGGCACCACCGCCTAACTCATTTCAGACCATTTATTCATCATTTTCCATCAGATTTTCATAGCATTTCGAGAGAGAGAGTGAAAGAAGTGGAAGAAGAAGCTTGTTGCAGGTTGGAGGTTGAAGAAGGGAGGAAAAAGTTCATGCAAGTGCAACCATGGAAGAATCTGGGTTCAACCTGTCTATCTCTGGTTTTTAAGTCGATTTGAGCTACACAAGAAGAACTAAGAGGTGAGGCATGACTTCCTTGAAAGTTCTAAAAAAATTCATGAAGGAAGCTTGAGCTAAATCTGATGATAAGTTAATGGTTTTTGAAAAGGAAAACAGAGCACAGAATTTTCATGCAAATCAAAAGGATCTAGGATTTTCTCTGGTTTTTTGAACATTTTGGAGTGTACAGGTTGAATTAGAAGCTCAATTGAGTATGATTGGAAAGATTATTTAATTTTCTATAACTTACATGAAGAATTCATGAGCCAAAAATGACTAGAAGTAGGTTTAATTTCAGGAGAAAAGTAGAGAGTAGCAGAGAAGTACGAAGCTGTATTTGCTCTATTCGGGGGATTTCTGGATAAATCCGTTGAGAATCTCGTTTTTATTCCTTTAGGTAAGTTGTAGAGGGTTCCAAAATAAAGAGTTTTATATATAGTATATTAATTTTGGTCAAGTATTGAGAAAGTTATGAGTATTGAAAATTAGGATATTGAATCTAGAAAATCTGGAAAAAAAAGTGTGAAGTATGATTTTATTTCTAGAATTTAGAATTCATGAGCATGGAAAGACAAGACGATTTATGTTCTAATGCTCGGTTTTAGTTTGTTTGATAGGTCAAGAGGAAATAAGCCAAGTCTACAGACCAGGAAACTAGCCAACATTGTGAGTGACAAAACGAATTTTGAAAATGATTTCTAAACTGTAATTTATGCTTAAATGGTTTACATGCTTGAATATGAACTTATGAATGATACGTGATTTCTATAAATGGTTTCAAGCATAAGTTTTGAGCTTAGATTTTCTAATGAGGTTTATATACGAGCACGTGATCATTGAATTCCTGAAAAGTAGTTGAAACGATAACATTTAAAGTAAAGTATGTATTAGCGAGTAGTGTTAAAAGATTTTCAGTTTTTCACGAGCAAGCTGAGTAAGCTTGAGTTTTACGAAAGATAAAGATAAGCAAGAATGTTTTAATATTTTCACGTGGTTTTCTGAGACTTTTATTGACTACATGACTAAGATATTGGGCTTATGTGGTACCGTGTGCACACAGGTTATATTCCGTTGTTGACATTGAGTGTACTCCATGACAACGATGCTGTCGTGAGTGTTGGGTGGGCCCCACTATGATAAAAACAATGGGAGTGCTGGACGGGCCCTACTACATCGTAGAGCTAGTAAACGTTGGTTGTACTGGGCGTGTTCTACACAACGTTGATTTGTCATGTTAGTTAAAATGTTTTATATACTTGATATGCCTTGCTAGATTTTAATGACGTACTTGTGGAATACTTGAGAAAGTTTTTATCGTTACACGTTTATGTTTAACGCTTTGATTGAACAGATTTATACGTTTAAAGTTTTATCACGTGTTCTGATTTGCGGATTTATAGTCTTAAATTTAGTCACTCACTGAGCTTTGTAGCTCACTCTTTCAAAATGTTTTCCACTTTTCAGGTAGAGATCGAGCTTCAGGTGCCTGATAACTGCCAATGTCTGTTTTCTGCTAAAAGCTTCCAGATCAAGCTCCATACGTGGGTGGAGTTGTACATTATGTCTGTTTATATTGTAAATGCCTTTGTAAGAACTGGATAGTTTATGGTTGTGTAAGCACTAGATGTCATGGTTGTGTAAACCCCAGTTGGATATGTTTTTGGTTGTGATATCTCTATCAGGTTATTTTCCAAACCGAGTTATGTTAAGACCGCACTTCATGTGTGTCTAAAGGTTTTCAGGGGTTCCACTGTGTTGTGTTACATGTAAAGTATTTTATATCTAAGATTAGTATGTTTATCAGGTTCAACGTTTCAGCAGGGTCAACAAGTATTGTTAGAAGAGGATGATGTCTGTTGACTTCACACCATCTCTTTGACTAAGTTAGTAGGTAGTTTGGGAGGGGGTGTGTCAAAACCAAACTCTCTCAGCCCAGTGAGAGGGTGAGGTCCCTTGTTTAAGACCTAAATTTAATACTTGAGAGGCCTTTCTCCTATCCCTTAATCGGGTAGGTGTAAACTTTATCTTGCACCCTATGTCCCCAGCTATCTATTAGGTCTTACCCCTGAAATGGGAGTCTTATTGAGCCGGCGTTGTTGAGCCAACCCTCACCTATGCAAATATAAGGGTAATCCTGATTAAACAGGAGTTCATAGTTAGCTCAAGATTAAGATCGAATTACCTAGGTCATCTAGGTTTGGTCAATCTTATACAGTAAACAGCGTTATAAAGTAAGAGTGACTTATTTCTTGGTCCGATCTTATGCAAACTCATTGCATAGGACGCCTCCACTCCTCATGTCATAACATGTACGAATTAGGATCACATCGTATGTAACACTTTACAACTCTTTGTAACAACTACAGAGTAGGCCGCATCCAATAGTATTACTAGAATAAGGTACCCAACCTTATTCATGTACTATAGATTATTTTGACTATTTACTCGGACCTGATCCACTTTTTTGTCTCCAAATAAAGTTCAAGTACTCATGTAATAGTCATGGGTCTTAGTTTATTGGATTTAGACTTTCATACAATTTATAAAATCAATAATAAGTTTATTGATTATAGAAAATATGTATCATTTTATAAACTGCGAGTTTTAGGACATAAAACCCAACATTTCCTAAATTTAAATATAAAATTAATTAAAAATATGATAGGCCAAGATGAGATTAAAAAAATATATATTTTAAATATTTTCCACTTCTCTCTTCTTTATCTCCTCTGCTTCTCTCTTCTTTCTTCTCCTCTCTTTTTCATGTCCATGTCTCTTTATCTATCATTTTTTCGATCGAAGAAGATGATGAAATTTGTTTACTGTTCTCTCTTCTTTCTCTCATAAGAAAATGAATTGAAGATAGAGCATATATAGATCAAAGATTCAAAAGAACAACACAAATAGTAGTTTTACTAGTTATTTTTGCAAGTGACCCTTTTTGTTTTTATTCACTTCCGGCTAGAGACTGAGTTAGCTTAAACTTTTCAAAGCTCGGTGAATAGTTGTCATGTGTCCTTTTAAAAAGGAAACAAAATGTAGCAAAATGTAATTCATTATATTATTTCTATCAACATCTATCACATAGTATCAATTATAGACTTCTATTAGTTTCTATCACTAGTAGATACTGATAGACTTCTATCAATCTCTATAAAAGAAGATTAAATCTTGTTATTTTATGTAAATAATTTTCCATATTATTCTATTTTCAAAAATCTTCCTAACTTTTAAAGGAAGCTTTTAAGAAAAACTATTTGAAAAGAGAGAGACTAATATGATATATGTGTCTTTTTAAAAAAATATATATTCGATATTTGTGTCACAAACAATCTGGAATAAAGGTTTTTTTTTAAATAAATAAATAATATAGACTCATTATCTCATCATTAAAATTACTTTTGATAATTATCCACATAAACTTCTTCAAATATCATATTAACAAAATGGGCAATTAAATTTGATATTGATGGTTGTTAAAGAAAAATTTAATTGAGAATATAAATGGATTCGATTGTAAAAAATTAATGAGTTTAATCGATAAAATTGCAAGTCTCATATATGTTTACTCAAATGGAACGTAAATGAGAGTATAAATTGATACACTCGCAAAATTTTTTTTTTTAAATTAGTTCAACCCAAAAAATTTAGAGATATAAATTAATGAGACTTTTCCTTTAAAATATATTTTTGATTCCATAAGTTTCAATATGTTACAACTTACACTTTTATCTCTAGATTGTAAGTTTAGTTTCTACTTGTGTTTGTCCTTCAATTTTAAAATATTGCACTTTTTGCGCTTTTTCTATCTTGCTCCTATATTTCAAGATTTTACTTTTTATACCTATAGATTTCACTAAGCTTATATTTACTTATCTATTTATTTCTTTGTTATGAACTAAGTTAAAAGAATTAATTTAATTATAACTAAATTAGTTTTATTTAAATTCCAGTCAATATTAAAATTAATACCAATACCAAAAATTAGCATTAGTACAAATTTATAAATTAGGGATATATATATATATATATGTAAATTAGAGCTTTAAAATAAAGCTGAAAATTTAAGGCTTGTGAGAGAGACAAATTAAGAAGCTAACCATGAAATAAATTCGATTTAATTTCTTAATTAATTAAAGGGATATTATTATAACAGAATAAAATTAAAATGCATGATTCAAAAGAAAATTATAACAAAAACATAATGAAAACCGTGAAATTAGCTAGATTTCATTTCAGTTTCTCAAAGAGACTGAAATGAGGCAGTTGGAAAATGTTAAGCTAAATCAGTAAAGTGAATTAAAAAAACCCTATTTTTACAAATAATTTTCAGTCAACCTCATTTTTACAAATATTTTATAAAACTAACCTAATTTACCACTTAATCCTAAGTTTACGTGGCCGTTGACACGTGTACAATTTAATTTTATGAATAATGTTATAAATGATGTAAACAATATTTTTTGAGTTGAAAAGAACAGTTGAAATTGAGTTGTAAAAGATATCACTCATACCTCCAACTTTTGCACAACCATTTCCATCCATTAGTTGAAAAACTCTTCTAAGAGTTTGTTTTGACCAATTCAAAATATAGTAACATAATTAAAATCTATAACCAATTTAAATTATGTATTTGGGGGGTTAAATTGCATAATAATAATAATAATGATTTAGAGGTATTTGCTATAAATTAACTTTCTTTCAAATATAAAACTAAACATCATTAAGACAAATATGTTTAAATTCATTTCAGTTAAATGTGGTAATTTATCTCTAGTCCACTTTAAAACATTATAAATTCTTTATTTAGATTAATGCAGAAATTAACTATAGAATGATTTTACCAAAATTCACAGATTCTAACTAAGTATATTGTCAGAGTGGGCATAACTCTACGGTAATTGAAATGACTTTTATCTTTTGATGTTGAAGAGTTGATCTCTCATCCATATAGTTTTTGTACTAATATATATATATATATATATCTTTAAGAGTATAAGAAAATACTTTTCTTAAACCAAATTTGAAGTTTTATATGAAAACTCACCCAACGGTCAAAGTTGCAACAATTTTTTGAATTTAAATTTAAAAGGTCTATATTTGTGTTAATTGGGATACATTGATTTGATGCAACCGTAAGTTTAGAGTAAATATTGAGTTTAAATATTACTTTACTTTTTATACTTTTGATTTTGGTTCATTTTGGTTATTATATTTTCAAAATATTTATTTTGGTCTCTATACTTTAAAAATGTTCATTTTAGTCATTGCATTTTAAATTTGATTTATTTTGATCCTTATATTATTAAAGAGTGATCATTTTGGGTCTTACATTTTCATTTTTTATGGAAAAAAAATAGCCACTTTTCGAAGTTTAAAATCTGACCTGAACAAAAGTTAAGAGTACAAGACCAAAATGCACATTTTTCAAGTAAGTATATGACTCGTTTAATAACATTCTCGTTTCCCACTTATTGTTTATTGTTTCTTGTTTCTTGTTTTCTATTTTTTAAGAACTAGAACCAGTGTGTTTAGTAACTATTTTTGTTTCTTGTTTGTTGAAAAAAAGAAATAAAAACAAAAATTTGTCTGATAATTATTTCTTTTTTTATTTTTTTTTATTTTTTTTCCTTTACGTTTTCTCATATTTTATAGTTTAAATATAATTTAATTATGTAAAATAAAAAATATTAAAAAAATAATTATAAGCATAATTTACAATATCAAATACAAATCTCAATGAAAAATTAATAACGATATTGCAACTGTTTCAATCATTCATATGTTGCTAAAATTCAATTTGTAATGTTATTTATCATCAAATCATTTGTCTTATATGTTGTTGACTCAAATCTAACTCAATTTTATTATTATGTAAATATCATGGTTGTAAAATATTAAAGTAAACTAAATGAATGTCTTATCATAAATTTTAAAATTCTAACGGTTTCGAATGTAATAAAAATAAAAATATATATATTTATCAGCATGTATATTACAAAATTTAAAATATTAAAATTTAAAAATATTTAAAAATTAAAAATGGAAAATCAAAGTAATATATAATGTTAAAGTTTGAAATTTCAAAATTCAAAATCAAATTAGCATATAAATATAAAAAACAATAATAAATATAAATAAAAGAAAGAAAAGAAATAAAAATGATAATATAGAAAAGAAAGTAGCATAAAAAATAAAATAAAATAAAATATGAAGAAATGCTATAAATATATATATATGTATATATATATATATATGTATATATATATATATAATAGAAATGCTGTTTAGATGCTTTTAAATGTCCCATTTTAATTCATATATTTACAAAAAAAATCTCAATTTTATTTTTTAATATTTTTTTAATCAAAATTGATTAAACAATAATAACAATAATTTTCACATGAGAAAATACCATCTGTAAATATTTTTTAAAATTTATAGTGGAAAAACTATGGATAATAAATAGTTTATTCAATAAACTAATAATAGATGTTAAATATAAAATTTATTAAAAATATGAAATTAAGATCAAGTATTTAAAAGTACCGAAATTAAAATTATTGTCTCAAAAGTGTATATATTTAATAAAAAAGAATAGAGAAAGATATGGATATTAATAACAAATGATGTGTTGATATGAACTATGACTAACTAACATGGAGTCTATGGAAGACACACGCCCACGCTCCCATGGCGGCAAAAATGACTGGTCAAAGATTGGTCCACGCTGTCACTCCTTTCGACGGTTCACATCTCTCCACGTCATCACTAAGCCACGTAGAGGCTTAGTGATCCACGGCATCAAAACCCTTCTAAACCTCTCATAATTATTCTTTTAAATCAAAACCAAGTTTTCCCCTAATTAATTAATATATATATATACATCCCTAATATATATATATCTTTTAAAAGAGTAATAATGATGGGTATTTTTTTAATTTTTTTTTTGTTTGAATGGTATCAATTTAGGCTTGGTTTGAAATTGTTATAGCTTTTGAAATAATCGCTCACAATTGTACTTCTAAAAAAAGCCGTTGTTAAATGGAGTAAATTGGAGTTTGGTGAATTTTAGCTTAAATTTGAAAAAGTAGGTTATAGTGTTTGATAAATAAATACAAAAATATCTTATTTTAGATATAATAACGAAAATAGACTTGTAAATAACTTTTTCATTTCTTTATAATTTAAAATTTTTAAAAAGATATAATATGGTATACTTTTTGATACATTCAACTCATAAAAATTAGAAAGATTTTATTAGGTGAGAAATAGATAGATATATAAAATAAATTCTATTTTTAAAGTATAAAATTGAAAAGTATATTAAAACTCTATCTGATTCATCTAAAAATGAGTGTGATATGTTTTTAAAAGTGATTCTCGTAGATTTAATTTAAATCTATATTTATCAATCACATCGTATGGTTAAGATTTTTTTATAATTACTTTTATTCCTCCTAAAAGCATTATCAAATGCATGCTTCATTCCTTTTACCATTTTTGAGTAATATATATATATATATATGGATGTTAACATAAATGACATAATACTTTTGGTGAGTTGGCACAACTTCAAAGAAGAAGTTAGGCTATGTAAGAGAGAACTATTTCCAATTTCTCCAACAAAAATATAAAATGTTAGCCTGATTTTTGTTCCTCGAAATATATATATATATATATAGAAAATTCCTTAAAAATATATGTTTGAAGGTTGAAAGACAAATGAAAAAAAAACAAAACAAAAAACAAAACTTTAATAGAGTAGATAAGAGGAAAGTTTTAAAATCTATGGTTGCTTTCGTCAAAATCTCTTTAATAATCGATATTTTTTTCTAAAATTACAAATGAAATATAAAAGATATTTTCGGTAAAAATTTTCATCATTATCTCTATTTCTATTATTATTTCTAGGTATTTGAGATTTCTATGTAATCAAAGCTTAAAATGTTGAGATCTCAATTTAACAAAAAGTTCCGAAAAAATTTAAAAATATAGATAAGGGGTCAAATTAATTATAATTTTCTCCAGCTTTTTGAGAAATATATAGTAAATTAATCACAATTCACAAACAATTAAAATAAATTAAATAAAAAAATTATCAATTATCAATTATTATTATTATTGTCCTAAAAAAAGATTATAAAATCATATTGGTTAATTTTATAGTGATGCATATCGCAACGCAAAAGCTGAAGCTTTTCCCTCTTCCTTTCTCCTTCTGATAGGTTTCTCTCTTTCTTGGAGGCAACAATGGCGACCGGAATCCTGAGGCGGGCAATATCTAGGGTTTCTGCAACTTCACCTTCAAGATTCGTTCGAATTCGAGCTCATGCTTCCGAAGCTGAAGCCCAGCAAGTTGAACAAAAAGCCGCCGCCTCATCGAACCTAAAGACATTCGCAATCTACCGATGGAACCCCAATAGTCCTTCCAAACCAGAGCTTCAGGAGTATAAGATCGATCTCAAAGAGTGTGGCCCCATGGTGCTCGATGCGCTAATCAAAATCAAGAACGAGATCGACCCGTCTCTGACCTTCCGCCGCTCGTGCCGAGAGGGGATCTGCGGTTCCTGTGCGATGAACATCGATGGATGTAATGGATTGGCTTGCTTGACCAAGATTTCCTCTGGAGCTTCTTCCATGATTACGCCGCTGCCTCATATGTTCGTGATCAAGGATCTGGTGGTGGATATGACTAATTTCTATAACCAATATAAGAGTATTGAGCCGTGGTTGAAGAGGAAGAGCGAGCCGCCTGTGCCCGGGAAGGAGATTCTTCAGAGTAAGAAAGATAGGGCGAAGTTGGATGGTATGTATGAGTGTATATTGTGTGCTTGCTGTAGTACATCGTGCCCCAGCTATTGGTGGAACCCGGAGTCTTATCTTGGACCAGCCGCTTTGCTCCATGCCAATAGGTAATTCGTTCACTTTCATTGTGTTGGTTATTCTATACTTCTCTGCTTGTTAGAAATGAACAGAAAACAGGGACTTTTCCAGAGGAATTAAGAAGCTACTTGTGAAGGTCGTAAGATTCAAAGGCGTGTTTCTTTAGTTTCATTTCTGGCGGATTAAAAGTAGGCAGCAATAATTTAGTTATTTGGGTAGTCTATTTGAGGGGCTTAAGGTGCGTTTTAAGGAGCTAGAAAGCAGTGTGGCTCAAGTGAAATGGAATATAAATAAAAAGCATTAAGATTAGTACGCTGACTTATCCTGCATATGAATAATATAAGATTTACAGTGTATAATAACTAGTATTTCTATAAAATTAGAGAAGGGAAACTGTTGATTATGGTCTTCTAGTGAAGAATTAGAAGTGAAAGAAGAGCTGAAAACGAATGAAGAGACTTATGAAAAGAAGGGAAATTCTGTTCATGGAAATGAGAGGAAGAACGGGTATCAGGGTATCAGAAAGAATTGAAGAAACTGGAGAACTTTTGAGGTATGCAAAGCGTGTGTTCATCATCTGCCATTGGTGGGCCTGGAGATTGGGCACAGCATAGGCCTAGGTGTGTATAGTGGGCCTGAAGATTGGGCACAGCATAGGCCTAGGTGTGTATAGTGGCCCTGGAGATTGGGAACAGTATAGGCCTAGGTGTGTATAGGTCGAGAAGTTTTAATGCGGTCCTACAATAAGCATATTTGTACACCTCTTGCGGTGCTAACATTCAGTAGTCTCTTATTTCACACAACTCTTACCTCGTCATGCATATAGTCAGGTTGTCTTTTCAGTTCTTAGAACTTAGAAGGTCATTTCCTTCTTCCGTGGGGAAATTGGCACTTGCATGTTAGTACTTTTATGAATCGATCGATTGCCTATTGTATAGAGAATCAAGTAATTTAATTTTGTTGTTTATCTTTGTTCAACAAAGTTTT
The DNA here is from genome assembly GCF_027475165.1 of Benincasa hispida. Classification (NCBI taxonomy): domain Eukaryota; kingdom Viridiplantae; phylum Streptophyta; class Magnoliopsida; order Cucurbitales; family Cucurbitaceae; genus Benincasa; species Benincasa hispida. Next base: position 49,289,625 of record NC_143478.1, on the reverse strand, counting down.
GATATGCCTTAACCATCATGGGTTGGCCTAGTGGTATAAAGGAAAAGGTCAAGGATTCAATCTATGGTGGCCATCTACCTAGAAATTAATTTCCTACAAGTTTCTTTGACACTCAAATGTTGTAAGGTTAGTCGAGGTGTGCGTAAGCTGACTTGGACACTCACGGATATAAGAAAAAAAAGTCTTGATATGCCTTGGAAGATTTGATTTGAAACTCATTTGTTTGCTTTAGTTTTCTTAGTGAGTTTCAACCTCAGTCGTTACTTTTTAATAGTTCACCAAGTTAAGTGAGTGGGCGGGATAATCTGTCTGGAACATTTTTGCTGATATTGCATAAAAGAGTTTTTGGTCCACAAAATTTACTCAAGAATATTATAGTCAACTTGATTGGTGATGTCTGGAAGCCAAATCGGGCATGCTATGCTTCGTACAACTATATTAACCTCTTATAAATAACAGGAGAGGGTTGTACTTATTCTTTGTGCTATTGATTTGTTGTATGTGAATTTAGAAGCAATAACTACTATGGGCTAACTCATGTAAAATAATAAGGGGAACAAAGGTAATGAGTTCAAACGATGATGTTTACTTAGGATTTGTATCATATGAGTTTCTTTGGCAACCCAATGTAGTAAGTTCTGGCAATTGCTCATGAGAATGAGTTGTGAACAAGCTTACCTAAACACTCACAAATGTTTTTAGAAAAATGGAAAATAGAAGACAAGCTTTTAAGTGATGATCAATAATGAAGTTTTACATCTACCTAAAGAATCTTTGTATTTAATCCTGCGTTCATAATTATCGTTATTTATTAATATTATTATTTTATTTGAAGTAGGCTTCATAAGTTCATGTTATATTGTATCTTATGTATTTCATGATTTTCTTGTTCCTTTCTTTCACCTCACAATGTCCTATTTGTCACCATGTCACCATGAATTGCAAGAAGATTGACACGGATAATATTAAATAGATGTAAAAAATCATTCTAATTGACATTATTGGTTATTTTCATTTTTCAGTTTTATCAAAGACACGATTTTTCAATTACGAAATGGTCCCTTTAATCCCATTTGTTCATTCACAGGTGGATAAGCGATAGCCGTGATGAATATACCAAGGAACGACTTGAGGCAATAAATGATGAATTCAAGCTCTATCGTTGTCATACCATTCTGAACTGTGCCCGTGCCTGTCCCAAGGGTTTGAACCCCGGAAAACAGATCCAAAATATCAAACACCTTCAGCTCGTGGTTTGAGCCTAAGTTTCTAGGTACAACGAAGCACAATAATGTTCTTTTCATTTGGTTATCGGATATATTTTAAGGACTGATGAACGATGTGATTTTGATCTAATAACTTGTGGATCATTTACTTTCCACCCATTCTGTACTTATAATTCGGGTTTTAAGTATTTATCTGTCCCCAAATAAATATTATTAGAAACCTCTTGGCTTCATCTTGAGTTGCTGAACCATGGTCATCCTTTATTCATCGTATATGATTAAAAATGGCTAGTCCGAAAATCAAATATATATGTTGGTGTTTATTTGTTATATCGTTACAGGGGAGAGAGGTTCTACTGGGAGAACATGGACCCAGGTTTCGTTTCCATTTCCCATTTCTTTCGATGACTTTATCTGTCGAGGCTGTTCTGAATCTACCTTGGGCAGGTTTTCAAATTATTTGTCAGAAATAAACGATAAACAAACAAGAACATGAAGAAGGTAGACAAACAATTCCGAAGGGCATGCAGTTTTCTTGTGAGTTATAGAATACTAACCTCATGTGATTCTTATGACACTTTACATCTCTGTTGAAACTAAACAAATGATTGTAAATACACTGTAGAACTGAAAAGTATTATGACAGCAGATGTGGGATGATAATTACAATATTCATTAATGTGCCATAAAAGATTGTTTTCTCATATAGTTAAACAAGGCCATGGAACCTATATAATGTGTGGCTTTTGCTGAAGAAACATCACCAACTGAGCAGCTAATCCTTTATCAAACTCTCGATAGGCAATTTTTGTTAAGTTATTACACTATGAAGTCATCGTCAATGCTTCCCTTTCTAGTTTTGGTGATCTTTGTGTTGATGGAGGTCAGTTCCAGAGTTCATGCAGGGACTCGACTATTGTTCCTTGTAAATACACACGACTTCGAATCATCTCAGTTTGTTACTGTAACAGGTATGCAAGCACGAGTGTTGATACTTGCTATCGACGAGCATTTGTTAATATTTTGTTCGGTATTTTCATAAATCAAAGCGTATTAGTGTGGTATACAAAGGGAGGGTTTAAGTTTCGTTATAGGTTCATAAACTTCTATATAAATTTTCAAAACGTTTATTGAAGTTCTTGAACTTTTAAAAGGTAATCTTTTAGTTTCTAAATGGTTTTTGGTGGAGTTGATATTAGGTCAACTAACTAAATGATAACGTGATAGTTAACATATTTTATTTCTTTTAATGGGTTGGAGGGTTTTTTTTTTCTTTTCCTTTTCTTAAGGATTATATGTTTTATTTTTTTCATACTTGGAGTGAATTAGAAACCAAATTTGAATTTAGGACTAATTAGAAATTAAATTAAAATATAAACTTAATATGATATGATACTTTTAAAATCTTGATGATCAAATAAAAACTAAATTAAAAAATAAATGGTCTCAAGATTTTTGTGCCAAGCTTAATTTAATTGACATAAAATTTGTACTATCAACTTCAAAATTGGTGTTTCATTCTTCTACCCCACTTGTAAAAAAATAAATAAGTGTATCTCTCTCTTTCCATTTTATTTATAAACTCTTAAATTGTCTACAATTTAGAATGACAGACTTGTACCATATTCAGACTAGATAGGCTGACATATTGGAACATGATTTCAAGTATGTTTTTTCCCCTCTTTTTAGTATGCCTATTTTAAAAGTTCACACACGAATATATATTTTGTAAAAGTTCAGAGATTAAAAAATATCATTTTGGAAGTTCTAAGACCAAACTAAAACAACCAAAGGTTTTTAGATCAAATTGATTTATACACTACTTTTGTTATCAGTTATTTTTTCACCTAATATCTAGATGGCCACAAAGCGGGGTGAAGACGAGGATGACTCCCACGACTCCCCATCTTCACGAAATTTTGCATTTAATTTTGCACTAATTGGAGCGAAAATTTCCCGTAAAAAATTGGTAGGTGTGTAGAATTATTTACCATTTATTTTTTATAGAAAAATTCAATAAATTCATTTTCTAATAATTTTTTTCAATTAAGTAGTTAGTTTCCATTATGAATCTTAATTTAAATGGTTACTTTCTTATGAATCTTCTAAATGGTTAATTCCTCATGAAAAATTCTTAAACCTCTTAAATGAAATAAAATAAAGCTTTATAATAAATTATTTAAGTATCTATACACAGGAGTTTCAAAATGATTCAAATATATCAAATTATTTATAGGATATCATTATATATTCATAAGAATTAAATTGATTCAAAATATACATATCTTTGTATGTATGAGTGTATATATATATATCTTTTTAAAAAATAATTATGAAGATAAGAAATGTATTTCTCATCGGGTCTCCATTTAGCTCACAATTTTTTTTCCACTCTCTCCCACTCCCTGTCTAAATGGATACTTCCCACCCCATTAGAGGCGGATCCCCGACCTCGTGAAATGGATGAACATCTTAAATAATATCTAGTTATGCAAAACTCGCTAGCGTTAAGATATGTGACACCAATGTCCATGTCTGCACTTGGTTATCTTGTTAAAGCAAAATCAAAGTAAGCATCAAAATGATTATTCTTTCTAAAGTTCAAGGACAACTGATATTAGATGTTTTAAAATTTTGAATCCTAGAGTGTTTTTTTTTTAAAATAATAATTATGAATTGTCTTCTTTTAAATTAGAAATTATTTTAGGAGTATTTGCAAATATAATAGTCAAGACCAAAGTATTTACAAATATAATATAATGCAAGAAGATTTGTAGATTTAATAAAATTTAGATTTTGCTTTCAAAATCTATTCGTCGATGCTCTATTTACAATTCTTTAAAAATGGTGTACATTGAATTACCATCCCTTATATGGAAAGAAGTTCATAACAAAAATAGAAAAATCTTAGAAGGGAGATTTAAACATTTTTTTAGTAAAAAAATTGTGGAAACATCAATAATAATAACAAATAAAATGTCAAAATATATTAGATAGGTTAACAAAATACTAATATAAGTTGAATTATGGATTTGGTCCAACAATTTGAGCTTAATCCAATTTGATCCATAAAGTTTTAAACATTTTACATAATCACTACGTTTAGGCTTCGTTTCAATTTTGACTTTTAAGATTTTAGAAGTTCTAAATTCATCTCACAAATCATCTTTACATTTATCCAACCAAAAACCACTAATATTTTCCTATTTTTTTCTCAATCATGATAAACCAATTTAACTTCATCGATATATCGAATTTACAAAATAGATGAAAGGAATTACAAAAGATTCAATCCTGAATTTGGTAAACTAACACAATCAACCACATAGAACACCAAATCAAGTTGAGGCATATGACTAAACTATAGAAGCTAACTCTTTTGTTTTAGAAACTTATGAACCAAGTTGAAATTAAACTATTGGTTGACGAAATTGAAATCACATCCTAACCAAATTCATAATTTAACCATTAATATAAATCCTCTTGATTGTGATAACTTATAACACATTAATAAATTAACATGAATTTGACTTTGTGGTTTCCTTCACACAACATCAATGACATCAAACATTTTTTATAAATTTGAGATTAGACATTTGATGTCAACAAACTCTTGATAATAACCATGATCAGGCCTATTGTACTACAAAAAATGAATTATCATCAAACATTGAAACAATTGGTGGTAAATTAAAAGAGGAGCATAGGTGAGAATCTTGACTTACCAAATTCACCTAACACTTACAAAAAGCATCCTTGTTTAACATTTATGAAATCTTAACAAAAAGAACTCTCATATTGGAAAATGTTTAATGTAGGGTGCAACAATGACTGTGACACTGCCTGTTGTAACTGTGATATCTGGAAACAGCCACCTCTCTGTGTGCAATGCTGCCGAGAGCCTTGACAATGTCTACAGACTCTACACTACAAAACATGGCTCAGCTATTACTTCACTTGGATTGAATATAACCTCTTCTAAAAACCTTCTATGCATTCTTTTGTATGTGGTTTTGATTACTCTCACAAAGCCAAGATTAAAGTCGGTGGCATCTAAATACTTGGTTCTTTCTTGGCCAGAGGGAAATGTTTACAAAAATAATCTATCCATTATTTTCTCAACAGCTCACAGCTGTATTATGCCTATAAACAGTCTTAGAATATAATTTAGAAAGGCCCTTCAGATCTACAAGATACAAAAAACAAGAAACAAAAAAAAGACCATCCTAGCTCTCAGGGTACAATAAGAAAGTAATCAGATAAATGGTTTCAAAACCTCCTTGAAAGAGCAAGAAATACCGTGGCAGATGAGATCTGAACTCGTAGATCAGCAATATCAACATCGTGACCACCTTCAACCATACCCCATTTATCCACCTGCAAACGTTTGAGCAGGGTTTTTTTTTTGGTTTAGAACATGTCAGTGGCATTTTCTTCTTAATATGGCATCATCCTATACTCATGCAACGCAGAATAAATATATGTATGATGATAAAGAATGAGGGAGAAAGAAGTAAAACCTGTAGATCTTCTTCAAGTCTAATCAACTCAATTGCTTCTTCGATCTGCAACTTTCCACGAAAAATTCCAATAGCAATTATTAAAGAGTGTGCAGCTGATGCGATGGCATCGATTGATGCCAATTCACAGTCATCTGTTTTCCTTAGAAGATCTTCAACAGCCTTTATAAGACCATCCTCCTGCTTCCCACCAAAAAAACTGGAATATACAACAGGCTTAAAGCCAAACTCTGAGCCCACCCAGTCAAGCAAAGGATCGATTTTCTCCACTTGCCGTTCTGCAAGGAAAATGTAACACCAATTATGTATGGAAGTCTTTACTGTTGACAATTTGCATTCAACCTTTTTTAAAATTCATTCCTAGATAATTACTCTTTCAAACAAATTGGTTAATTTTCAATTCTAATTCTTTAAGAGGGTGTTTGGGCCTCCGACTCCAAGTGGGTGGAGTGGGCTAGGCTCCAATTATAATAGTTGGTATTTCCAACTATTTTAACCTACAATTAACTAAGTATTACTATTTCAAATCCCTCTTTGTTATTTGTTATAGTGTTTACTATTTCCTACTTATCCTCTATTTTCCCCTTTGTTCTAGTGTTTATTATTTTCTATCCAGACAAATAATCTTGCACCTCAAACACAACTATCATAATCCCAGTATCTTTGAATGCCCAAGGTACACTAAGCTCAATGGCCCTCTGGAGCCTAGGCGCAAGGTGCACAAAAAGGTGCAGACTTTATTTTGTGAGACACACTGTATATAACAATATTACATTAAAAAGAGAGTATAATTGAAGTGGAAATATGGAAAAAAGGGACCCCAAACACAAGAAATTTTGCATTTAGGTTTGGTAAACTTGATTCTTTTAATTAATAAAGAAGGAAAATTTCCTTAATTATTACTATCTTTTAAAAATAATTGAAAAGCCCCCGGGCATAGGGTTTTGATATTTGGGGCTTCACAAAAGGCGCGCGCCTGAGGTGTGCCTTATTTTGTGAGCCTCATTTTTCCAAGGCAAGGCGCCAGACATGTGCCTTCGGCCTAGGCACGCCTGAGCATGCACTCAATAGGGCTTTTTAAAACACTGAATAATCCAAATTAAAATTGTCTGCACTCCAAACGCAAACTATTATAATCAAGATTAAAATTTCCTTGCACTTCAACCACAAACTATAATTACAATTGACTATAATAACCAACTCAGCATCTCCAACACCTCTTAAGTTTTTGGATTGCAAAAAAAAGAGTTCATGCAATTGTCAAGTGAGAATCATCACTTCTAACAGATGGAGTCAAGTAGATACAGAATATATAATCTTACTATTTCATGTTTGCATGCAATATGTTCGTGATGTTGGTACATGCATGGGCATTCAAATTTCTGCCAGAACCAGAATGGGACGTTATTGAAATGTGAATCGCACACTGTGACTGATAGTCTGGTTGGAATGAAGCTCAATAAATAGTGTCGAGAAAATCAAACACCCTATATTACCCTTTATTTGAATTCATTTTTTAGAATAAAAATAAATATACCATGGGGACTCGCATGACCTCTTACCAATAAGATTAATAATAATAAACGAAAATGGTTGAAAGTGACTGATCACTTATGTCAGGATCTAGATGTTATTGCAGCTACAACCAAAAATGTTGAAAATTTCAACTAAAAGAAGCCCTTGATTACTCATATCAAGATGTAGATATTTTTGCAGCTCCAACAAAAAGGTGATGTTGGTTTTATTGCAGCTATAACCAAAAATGTTAGAAAAATCTACCAAAGAAAAGGTGGTTGATCACTCATATCAGGATGTAAAAATTATTGCAGCTACAACAAAAGAATGTTGGGAAGTTCTACTCAACCGATCTCTCAACTTTTGGAGTCTTCTAAGTTATATATGTTCTACGCAGGAGTTGTAAATTTAAATTAACGAAATATCACCCAATCAGTAACTCATAGTCTGTTGTTCTTCAGCCTTTGGACACAAGAGAAAATAAAGATAGGGAATGGGAACTAAAAGTAAAGCTCATGCTCAATGTATCTAGTTAAGTTTGAACAACCAAACGTACTAATCTGTTTTCTTATCAAGAAATTAGCTATGAGCTCATAGGATTATTCGACATACCATAAACACCACTCGTTAGAACATTATCCTCCGGAGCACGACAGAAAACCAGATCCTGATTGAATTTCTTCATCAAATGTTCGATAATCTTGGGCCGGGTAAGAGGCACTCTTTCTAATGCGGTACAGGCCAATTTCATTAGAGGCATTGTGAAAGGTCTAATACCATCTGTTTCCTACATTGATCAAAGCTTCATTTCAATCCACATAAACAAAATTTCAATCACATTCCAAAAAGGATGAGGACTCAACTTTGCGATCAAAAGATATGAGAAATCACCTGATATTCCCACTCAGCCGCAACTGCCTTGGCGAGGCCAAGAGTCGGTAGCTTTAGCGGCCTCTTCGAAGGAGTCTTCAGAGTCCGGTAATCAAGCATCACCATCCATCCATTCCGATCATCCGCTTCCCTCGTAGTCACTTGCTGGTAAAAGCGCTTGCCTACAACGGAACCGGTCATGAACGAGGTCGGCATCGTCACCGAGGAGCTGGAAGGGGATGAAGAATCGGCTCTGCAGTTCGAAACTGGAGCCTTGACGAATATAGGATCTTCTGTAGCGTTGTCCTCGGAGAATGTGAAGGAGGCGGCGTCAAATTGAGCTTGTTCGGAAGCGGTGGCGACACTGGTACAAAGCATACGGCAGCGGAATAAATGAGATGGAATTAGCGTGCGATTGGTGATTCTGACTGATTTTGCCATTTTTGATAGAATTGAGCTCGCCATTTTCTTGATTTTCCCCTAGTGTTTGTATTTCTGAATGATCTGTGCTAGGGTTTTAGAAATTGAGGAAGAAGAGGACTGCAAATCGACGGATCGGTTTACATCTTTTCAGACTCGACTCGGACATGGACGGTTGATTTGCAAATGGTCGGCAAAATTTTATATGAAATAATTGTCCAATCCCAAACCCCCCAAAAAAATTTTGAGTTTTTTTTTATATTGATAGCATCGAAAACGTGCTATCTTTCTCTATTTAATTTAAAGTCGTTGCTCTATTTAATGTGCTTAATTGATGATTTTAGAGATCTCGAGAGTCTAAGAGGTAGAACGAGATGTCGTTTGGAGCGAATCAATGCTAAAACGAACCAAATTGGAGCTCAATTGCATCAAGGGAGAAAGAAGGCTGAAGAATTATGAAAATGCCCCTAGGAGTGTCGGGCAGCAGTGTAGGGGCACTAACTCATTTTCCAAAGAGTTTTGATTTTGTGAAGTTGGGATGACACCGCAATGCTGTCCTGTGGCGCTGTGGCGCTCCAAATTTTATCCGTGCGCGCATTGCATAGCACCGCTGCACCCATTCAACCCCACCCCCTGCGCTTCAACAATAGTGTCGTAGTGCCTATGCTAGTATAAAACGAATTTTTTACCAATTTAATGGGGGACACGCCATTTTTCTTCTTGTAGCCCCATTTTCTTCTCCTTTCCACTGTAAACACTTTTTTTTTTCCATTTTTATCATCTCATAGCTTAATTTCTTGCATTTTGAAGATAATTAGAGGCTAAAGGTAATTCTTCTAGCTTGGGTTTGATAGTTTTCCCCCTTTTTAGGATATTTGTGAGGCTTGTTCTTCATTTCACATTGTTCAAATTCTCTACTTATGGATTTCTACTCTAAACTTTCAATTATGAATGATATTTTCATGCATTGTTTGACAACTAAGGCTTGTTGATGTTATTCCATGCTCAGATTTATCCTTGGTTAAAGTAATAAATCACAGGGAGTAAATGATTAGATTAACTTACTTAATTATGAAGTCGACCCCTCTAAGTATTGCTTTAATCAATCTTACGGTAGAAGTCATATTGAACGGGTTAATTAAATGGTGGAAATGAATTCGTTCATCCTAGAAATTTTTCTAAAGCATAATGTGATTGGTTAATTTGTTTAGAGTGGATTTCATTTTCTATGCATTTTGATTAGTCAAGTAATTAGGACGGTTAATTAGGATTCTAATTAATTTGGCCAGGCTTAAGCAAAACATGTTTGATCTAGAGTTCTATGAGCAATTAATCTAATTAAGGAAACATAACATCAAACTCGAGCTAGATCTTTTCATTGATGAATTTCACAAAACCTTCTCTCTCTTCTCATTTTATTTTCATGCAAATTTATTTTCCATTGCAACAATTCCAAACAACAAACCCTTTCCCCCTTTGGTTACTAAACTATAAGTTTTTCAATTAATAAATCTTTGCGGCTCTCTATAGTTCAATTCCGTACTTCACTTTACTACTTATTAGAGAGTAAGGCATGAAATTATTATTTGATTTGGCCCATGAGGTCGAACAGTGCCCTATCGATGCCGATCAGATATAACCTTATGTTTACAACACACTAATAACTTTTTAGGGATGATCAAGTCTATCGTAGCCCTAATGTTAAGGTCATGTCTATCGTGATCTTCATTTTTCTCATACTTTACCATGTTTACCCGATGAATATTGTGTTAGGATTTATGCCCTAAAGCCTTGTAGTTAATTAGTTATTTGATATACTAATTGATCATTTTAAATATGCAATAATTAGTTATTCATTACGAGAAAAATCCAAGGTTATTTCATAAAACTTGAACAGTTTGTAGTAGACATACAATTGGATCATGTTTCAAGTAATAACCTAAAGGATAGTATATGGATTTGTCAGATGCCTTATCATGGTAATACTATGGGCTACCCACTTTATAAGTGTTACAAATGGAGTGATCCAAATCGTTCATGTGGAAACATGGGAGTGAGGATATCTTATACAATGAGATTGTTTAAGATTAGATTGAGAAATACTTAAACTCTCTTTGTAACACTATTGACTGAAGAGATTAATATTTCATAGGATAACCATGTAACTCGATCTCGATCCTGAGTGAGTTATGGACTCTTGTCTGTGATGGTTGTCTTTTGATTTGTATGGGTAAGAGTGGCCCGTGTCAACAACTCTATAAGCTCATCATTTTGGGGACATGTTCAAGTAGGGAGTTGGGAACATAGCTACACAAGATGGAATTAACTTCTTCTTGCCTTTAGGGTAAGTAGAGGAGTAGTTCCTTTAAGTTCTGATTCTAGGTCTTGAACGAAGAGTACATGCCCTCTCACTAACTCGAAAGGGACTTGGTTTTGAAGGGATCAAATCTCGAGCGAAAGCGTGTGAATGTCTTGCATCTTGAAAATTGATTTTTGAATAAACAAAAAACAGTGTTCTAAATAAAACATAGAAAGATAAACATGTTAAAAGCATGATTGAGAAGAAAGGAAATAAGAAGGAATAACCATTCTTACCTTTGAAGATTCCCGAGTTCCTAGAACAATCTTCTCGCTTTTTTGATGAACACGATCTCGAACACGAACGTCTCCTTGAACAACATTAAACACAACCATGGGAATAAGCTTATTATTCTCTAGGATTCCAATAGAAGGATAGGTGGTATCCAACTATTGGAAGAGGGTGAAAATGAGAGAAATCTTTAGAGAGAGTAGAGAGGATTTCTTTGGTGGCTAGGGTAAAAACTGCAAAATGAAATCTTACCTTAAAAGGGCCATAAGGAAGACTTTAAATGGAGAAGAGTTAGCCTCTTCTGCAAGTCCTTCTCAAATTATCTTTGTGCTCAATTAATTAAATAATATTTATTTAATTAATTAGCACATAAATTAAACAACCATTTATACATTAAATCCAATTTAATATATATATTTAATTAATATAAACATCGTATGTTTATGTCCAACACCTTTATATTAATTAATTTTTTGTGAATCCAATTTACTTGAATTAAATATTTGAATCTCATTCAAATGTCTCTTTCCAACTTAATTTAGATTATAGATCGCACCTATAATTAGTTACATATTAATGTACACTTTTCTCAAATTGATTTGAACAATTCAAATCATTCCTCTTTAATATCCTTTAGTGAGCTAACAAGGGGACCTGGTGGACCTACAGATCAGAAGCTCCAACAATATGAGATTAATTGGCTAAACTCATTAATTAAATTAATTGATATTCGTTAACTATGGGTATACTCTACTAAAGACCCACAACTGCATTTTTCTCACTACAGATATATTTCTGTGTCCATCGATGTGGACCAATAACAGCAAGTTAGTCCTTCACGAGTGTTCGTAACGCCAATTGAGTCAAACTACCATTTTACCCTTGGGTTACCTCTGACTCCTTACGTACTAATGATTTTCTAATGAACAACCTAATTATAATCCAACCAATAAACAGAAATCCCTCTCTGGCCAATGAGATGATAGGAGCCTTTGTTCAAGTCTCGGAAACACCACTTAAGGGAACACTCATCTACTTGCACTGAAGTCAGGAAGGAGTGAATGCCATCTTGTATTATTATGTTCCTAGTTCCTCACTCGGTCTTGTCCCCAAAATGGTAGGTATGTTGAGTCGGTGAACTGGCCATTCTCACTCATACAAATCAAAGGACAATCCCTTGTGAACAAGAGTTCATAATACACTCAGAATTAAGACTAAGTTGCTTAGGTCATCCTATTGAAATATAAACCTAACTAGTTAACGACATTACATCTAATGGTTAATATTTTGCGGTCTGGTCTTATGCAAACTCATTGCATAGGATACCTCCATTCGTTTATCACCTACAAAACACATTGGATCATTGTGTTTGTATCAAATAAAAAGTGGGTCGTATCCATAGTGTCACCAGTATAAGGTACCCAGCCTTATCCCTATATTATAGACCCTTGAGGTTGTATCTTGAACATTGATCCCTATATGTCTCCACTTATAGTTCAAAACTCATAAAGAAACCTTGGATGTTATTTTATTGGGTTTAGGGTTATTGAGACAAAATAAAATACAACACAATCAATATTTATTGAATTAACATCAATAACTCTTTATTGATGACGGTCAATTGATAACATTTATTATCTATGAGTTTTAGGGCATAAAACCCAAAAAACTTCCACTTGAACTAAAGCTCTAGTCAGCGGGTTGTACATAATATCATAATCCAAAACAGTGGGAATATGGTAAATAAATACAATAAACTAGGCCATCCATATACCCTAGATTATACAACATACATGTCTTATAACCTAGATTCTCTAGGTGACCCTCGAATACTTTACCCGAGAGAGTATTCGTAAATGGATCATTAATGTTGTGCTCCAAGGAGATCTTTGTGACGATTACATCTCCTCGTTGTACAATCTCCTATATCAGGTGATACTTCCTCTCAATATGCTTTCCTCGTTTGTGATTGCGAGGTTCTTTAGAGTTGGCTACTGCCCCATCACAGTATAAGGTAATGGGCAAGTTCATATTTGGAACCACTTCCAAATTGCTTAGAAAATTTCTGAGCCAAACTGTTTCCTTTGCTGCTTTACAAGCAGCTATATATTCAGCCTCCATAGTGGAGTCTACAATGCATCCTTACTTGATACTCTACCATACGAGTTTCCCCGTTTGGGGTAAACACTGATCCTGACGTGAATTTCTTAGAATCCTTGTCAGTTTAGAAATCAGAGTCAGTGTATCCTGTAAGAATTAAATCCTTAACTCCATACACTAGCTTGTATCCCTTGTTCCCTTAAAATACTTGAGGATGTTCTTAACCGCAGTCCAACGGTCTGACGCTGGATTGGATTAGTACCTACTGACTATTCCCACTGCATAACAAATGTCTGGTCTAATGCAGAGCATCACATACATTAAGTTACCCACAACTAAGGCATAGGGAATACATCTCATATCCTAAGGTTCTTGAGGTGTCTTAGGACACTGTTCCTTAGATAAGTGAACCCCATGGCAGAAAGGTATTAAACCCTTCTTAGAGTTCTACATCGAATATCGAGTCAACATTTTGTCGATATAAGTTGCTTAAGATAGAGCCGACGTTTTGTTCTTACGATCCTTAATGATTTGGATCCCAAGTACATACTGCGCCTCTTTCAAATCTTTCATTTTGAATTGGGCTGCCAACCATTTCTTAAGGTTAGTAAGGTACTATACATCATTCCCAATGAGTAGGATATCGTCCACATAAAGTACTAAGAAAGCTACTTTATCGTTGATGATTTTCTTATAAATACAAGGTTCATCAACATTTTGATCAAAACCAAAAGACTTAATCGTTGTATCAAATCTAATGTTCCAAGATCTAGATGTCTGCTTCAACCTATAAATTGATCGATTCGGCTTGTAAACTTTTTGCTTCCGACCTTGCACTATGAAGCCCTCAAGCTAAGACATAAAGATGTTCTCTTCAAGATTGTCATTCAGAAAAGTAGTCTTGACATCCATTTTCCATATCTCATAGTCATAATATATGGCCATGAACAAGAGAATTCTTATAGACTTAAGCATAACAACAGGGAAAAAAGTTTCCTCATAGTCAATCCCTTCCGTTTGGGTATAATCCTTTGCTATAAGTCTAGCTTTGAAGGTTTGTATCTTTCCAACTACATCTCTCTCTCTTTTATAGATCAATTTACATCTTATGGGTTTGACCCCTTCAGGTGGATCTACAAGCTCCTATACTAAACTAGAGTACATAGATTCCATTTCAAGGTCTATGGCTTTGACTCATTGGTCGTTGTTTATGTCATTCATTACTTGTTTATAGGACAATGGATCCTTAATGTCATTCTTTGGTATGACAACCTGAGTTTCAATTAAGCCCAAGTAACGATTAGGTTGTATCATAACCCCCCCACTGCGTTGAGGCACTCCCAACGATAGAGAAGGACGAGATTGACTTAAAGTGTTAACTTCTTCATTAACTTTTAATGAAGGATCAGCTGCATCAACAACTCTTGTTGATTCTTTAGTAGCTTCACTTAATACTATTTTGCTACATGGTTTATGATCTCTCATGTGGTCTTCCAAAAAATGTAGTGTTTATCGATATAAACACCTTATTTTCTTGAGAGTCATAGAACAAACCACCCCCCATTTCCTTAGGGTAACCAACAAATTGGCATAATCTTGAACGAGGTTAACCCCTTCTCCAATTATTTTCTTTTATACCCTTAGTGCTAATTAATTAAATAACCCTTATTTAATTATTTGGCATATTAATAAAATGACCATATATTAAATCCTATTTAATAAATGCATTTAATTAATTATCATAAATATCATATATTTATACAAACCTCCAATCTTTATATATTTATTAATCAATTAATTAATCAATTAAATAACTATATTAAATTATATTTATTATGAAGTTAATTGCCATATAAATATCATATATTTATATGTATACATCTCTTTATGAATCCAATTCATATAAGTCTGATATTTGAATCTCATTTAAATATATATCTCTTGCATAATTTGGATTATAGATCATATTTATAATTAACCATTATATATTAATCCCATCAGTATCAAATTCTCTCACTTTATTTGAACAATTTAAATCATTCCTCATTACTATCCTTTAGTGAGCTAACAATGAGACCTTATGGACCTACAGATTAGAAGCTCTAATGATATGAGATTAATGATTAAACTCCTTTAATATAATTAATCAATATTCTTTAACTACCGATCACTTCGCTAAAGATCGATAGTTGCACTCTTCATACTATAGATATATGTGTCCATGGATTTAACCAATCAACAGAGCAATGACCTTTCACAAATGCTCATAACTACAGCTGGGTCAAAATACCGTTTTACCCCTACAGTTACATTTAACTCTTTAAGTACCACTGATTCCTCTAATGAACAAACAATTTATAGTCAAACTATAAACTAACACCTTTTGGGCCAGTGAGAGGTTAAGGCCTCACTGTTTAAGACCCAGAACCAGTTATTAAGGGAGCAATTCATCTATTTTCCCAAGGAATGGGAAGAAGTGAATTCCATTTTGAGTAGTTATGTCCCTAGCTCCCTAATAAGAAAAATCTCCAAAATGGTAGGCTTATTGAGTCAGCTATCATGGCCACTCTCACTCATACAGATCAAAGGATTGTTGTCATAAATGGGAGTTCACAACTTACTCAAGATTAAGGTCAAGTCTTCTATGGTCATCCTAGTAAAATATAAGTCTCTTCTAGTAACGGTGTTATATAGAGAGTCTATTCATTTCGTGGTCTGGTCTATGTATAAACTTCTTTATACAGGATACCCTCACTCACATGTCTTTACATGAACAATATGGTTCATATTATTTGTAACACTTACATCTCATGTAACAACTATAAAGTTGTATCCACAGTGTTACCAGGATAAGGCACCCAACCTTCATGTTTTTACTGTAGACCTTTTAGGTTATTACTTGAACATGAACTATTTGTAAGTTTATTGGATTAAATTAATGCTATCTAAATTTTAAATAAAATACCTATGATTTTATTAGATAAATAATCTGTGTTAACAAAACTACAAAAAACCACGAGATGCATTAGATTTAGGACATCCCAACAATCTTCCACTTGTCCAAAGCTAGTGGAATGTATTAAAATATAATAAAAGACGAGTGGGAAAGTAAAATATCAATATATCCAATAAAATCTCCCTCTTGCCCTAGCTTAGGTGACTCATATTTCGTAAACCTAGACCCTCCAGATGACCCTAAAAAACTTCAACCATGTGAGCCTTTGTAAATAGATTAGCAATATTATGCTCCGAGGCAATCTTTGTGACAATCACATCTCCCTATTGCACAATCTCTCTTATAAGATGATACTTGCACTCTATATGCTTTCCACATCTGTGGCTACGAGGCTCCTTGGAGTTTGTCACAGCACCACTGTTATCACAATAAAGTGTGATGGGCAAGAACATATTTGAAATTACTTCCAAATCTTTTAGAAATTTTCTAAGCTAGACGACTTCTTTAGCAGCTTCACAGGAAACTACATACTCAGCCTCTATGGTGGAATTCAGAATACAACTTTGCTTAATGCTGCACCATACTATAGCTCCTCCATTTGGAGTGAACAGTGATCCTCATGTGGATTTCCTTGAATCCTTATCAGACTAAAAATCAGAGTCAGGCTATCCTGTAAGGATCAAATCCTTAGCACCATACACAAGTATATAGTTTCTTGTTCTCCTAAGATACTCGAGATTAGCTTTAACTGTTGTCCAGTGATAAAATCCTAGATTGGATTGATATCTACAAACTATTCCACTGCATGGCAGATGTTGGGTCTAGTACATAACATGGCATACATAAGACTTCAAATTGCAGATGCATAGGGAATGTGTCTCATCTCCTCAATCTCTTGAGGTGTATTAGGACACTATTCCTTAGATAAGATAATTCCATACCTGAAAAGAAATAAACCTTTCTTGGAATTTTGCATCGAATATCAGACAAGCATTTTGTCAATATAGGATGCCTAAGACAAGGCTAGTAATTTGCTCTTTCGATCCCTTATAGTTTAGGTCCCTAGAACAAATTGTGCTTCACCCAAATTTTTCATTTGTAATTGAGCAGCTAGCCATTCTTTAATGGTATTTAAGTAACCTACATCATTCCCAATGAATAGGAAATCATCCATATACAACATAAGAAAAACTATTAAACTGTTGATGATCTTCTTATAAACACAACGTTCATCAACATTTTGATCAAAGCCATAAGATTCGATTGCAACATCAAACCTTATATTCCAAGATCGAGATGCTTGTTTCAATCCATAAATGAACCGATTAAGCTTGAAAACCTTTTGTTTTTGACCTTGTTCAATTAATCCCTTTGGTTGGGTCATGTAGATGGTTTCGTCAAGATTAACATTCATAAGGCAGTCTTGACATCCATTTGCCATATCTCATAGTTATAACATGTGACAATAGGTAAGAGAAACCTTAATCATAGTAATAGGTGAGAAAGTTTCTTCATAGTCACTCCCTCACCCTGGGAATAACCCTTTGTTATTAGTCTAGCTTTAAAGGTTTGCATTTTCCATCTACACCCAATTTCCTTTTGTAGATACATTTGCAACCTATGGGTTTAACTCCATCAAGTTGATCTACAAGTTTCCAAATAGAATTGGAGTGCATAGACTTCATTTCTTGATCCATGGCTTTGATCCATTCATCTTTGTCAACATCAACCATTATCATCTTGTAAGACGATGGATCCTCAACCTTATCATCTAATATGAAGGTTTGAATTTCTATTAAAACTCAATAATGAGTAGGTTGGGTTACAATCCTCCTACTACGTCGAGACTCTCTCAACACTTGAGAAGGATGTGTTTGACTAGATGAAGCAACATCAATAATTCTTGTTGAAGTGCTTGCCTCTTCAACAACTCTTGTTAAAATTTCAATAGTTTCTCTGGAAATTTCATCTAATATGATTGGCTCTTTGGCTTATGTTCTCTAATGTGATTTTCTTCTAAAATAGTACCATTTGTCAATACAAATACTTTGTTTACTTTTGGATCGAAGACCTGACCACTTCTCATGTCTTTAGAATAACCTAAAAATAGGCATAATCTTAAACGTAGTTCCATTTCTTTGAATTTGCCATAAGCACATGTGTTGGACACCCCAAAATCCTGAGATGTCGTAAATTACTTTTACGACCTCTCTATAATTCAAAAGGTGTTCTAGTAATACTTTTTTATGGAACCTAGTTTAAGAGGTAAACTGCAATCTCCACTGTATAACCCTAGAACGAGATAGGTAGAAAAGCATAGCTCATCATAGAGTGAACCATGTCCAACAGGATTCTATTTCTCCTTTCTGATACATCATTTTGTTGAGATGTACCAGGCGCTGAGAGTTGAGATATAATTTCAATCTACTAGGCGCTGAGAGTTGAGATATAATTTCATGTTCTATCATATAGTTCTGAAATCCAATATCCATGTACTCTCTACCTTGATCTGATTGAAGTGTTACCTAACAAGTTTTTCAACTTCAGCTTTATACTCATTGAACTTTTCAAGTGTGTCAGACTTATGTTGCATCAGTTAAACATACCCATATCTTGAATAATCGTCCGTAAATTGATGAAATATTCAAACCCCCTAGCTTTTACATTCACCAAACCACAAAGGTCTGAATGTATAAGCTCCAAGGGTTCTTTGGCTCTATGACCTTTTCTAGTAAAAGGTCGTTTCGTCATTTTTTCTTCTAGACAAGATTCACATACAGATAAAAGAATTTTCTTCTAACTAGTTTACAAATCCATTTTTAACCAACCTAACAATCCTATTGAGATTAATGTGACCTAGTCTTAGATACCAAAGATGAGCATTATCTTTAGGAGAAAATTTTCTTTTCTTAGTTTTAGTGGTTGCAGTATTGAACATTTCGATATTGTGGAGCATTTTAGATACTAACAGCTTTAGTACATAAAAGTTGCTTTCATTTGTTGTAGAACAAATATAAATACCATTTTCGAGACAAACGCTTTATCTCGAATAAAAGATACATTAAAAAAGTGTTATAACAAACATGAAACTGAAATCAAGTTTCTTTTAAAATTAGGAACATAGTAAAAATTGTCTAACAACATGTACTTTGATTAAAAAAAAAACTTCAAACTCCCAACTGCAACCGCTGAGACAACCTCTCTTGTTCCAACCCATAGAATCATCTCTCTCACTACTAGTTGTTTCCAGGAACTAGTTTCCTACAAAAAAGTACAAATGTGGTTACTGGCTCCTTAATCAATTATCCAGATATCATTATCATTTTCCACCAAACACAATTCTAGAACTAGTAAATCATATTTTTCTTCTTTTTCCTTCTTTTTCTCAGTCAAATATTTTAGAGAATTCCTTTTCCAATGCCCATCTTGGTTGCAACGAAAACAAGTTCTTTTGCAACTTTGACCTTATTGCCCTTTTGGGCAGCAGTAGTAGTGATGGTTTTATTCCCCTTTCCACCCTTCTTCTTTTTTTACTTCTTCACACCAGATGAAGATTACAAATTTAGTCCTAGAGATCGAACCTCTAATGAAATTTTTCTTGTTGAAGAAGGCAACATTTGCCTCTCCATTATTTCTTTTGGCTTTCATTAAAAGTTAAAAGATCTGTAGCTCGTTAAAGAGGGTGGTGAGGTAGTAGTCAATTTTATTCATAACACAATTCCTACGAAATTGCAGAAAGTTGTTCGACAGCGATTCATGATAAAGCTTACCTACTGGGCTCATTTATGAGACTTCCATTCATCTCAGCAATGTTGAAATGATTCATCGTGTTAAGGACACATTCCCTAATAGACGATCCTTTAGCCATTCGCACATTGAAGATGAACTTAAGAGCATCATGCATGGCTTGTGAAGAAGGTTTTCCAAACATGTCATACAATGAGTCTATGATCTGGCATGCAGTGATCATGGTCTCATGCCTTTATGGACAAGACTTCAAATAAGCCTACCAAAACATAGACCTTTGCCTTATCATTAGCCTTGGTCACCATTGCCTTATCATTGGCCTTGGTCCACCTCTCATAAGCATCATGAACACTTTGCGATGCGTTGTGCCCAGGGGCTAGAGGAAATTCCTTCGTGAGAACGAATTTGAGGTTATCCACTACCAAAACCATATTCATCTTTTTTTTTTCCACTTTGTATAATTTTCGTTAGTTAATTTTTTGACGCCAAGCAAAGTAATGATTGAGCTATACATACGGATACAAAAACAAATTATTTATATTAGACACTTATGTAAAAATTCATTTTTTATTTTAATCAATCAGTTAAGCAAACACTAATAATAAACCCAACATTATTTATTTTGCAATGATACATTAGTGATTTGGAATGAATGCCACCTCAGGGTGTATAGTTATTCCTTATAACTGAAGTGAGACACTCTCAATCAAATATTATCACATAATAACTTCTTATTCATATAATATTTAATTACCATTCATTTGGTCAATAAATCATTAACTACCTTACTACTTTATCATAAGTGTAACCATTCATTTTCAACCCTATAAACCCGTCCTAACTAGTCTACCTCAGGGAATAACATTATTGGAACAATTTATTATAGCGATTTTATTCACTTCTAGAGTTTATAATGCCCTTCCCTCATGAAAATACCCTCCTAAGGGAAGGTGCGCCCAGGATACCACGAGGTCGAGCATGAAAGAAACATTACAAACTAATGAAGGAGACCGCAGGATATGTTGTTACACATCATTCTCCCACTTACTATAAACATTTTCTCCATTCACCTTGATATTGACCTATGCAAATACCTTCATAAGGTAGGATGCACCAGGGCACCACGAGGCTGAATTAAAACGAATTAAAAGATTAACCTATTTCTAATCTCATTATAAACATGTTTAACATAAGTCTAGGTGAAATAATTTCAAACCATTTAAAATTAATTTCTTGACCAATGTTTGCATGCAACTTTTGATTATAGATTTTAATTCTAAATTCATTGAACTTATAACCTTTATAAAACAATGAATTTGTCAAAAAACCTTTTTCGTTTGCATTATGATGACTTTGACTAAATATAACGTTTATATTAATCTAAGTAATATCATGCTCAATGCAAATTTCATTTTTCATCTAATTATAACGCTTATAATTATCATACATGAAAAATAAACATCCATAATCATTTCTCTACATCATACATTATAACACTTATGATGCATGAATATGCTTAATCAAAACATGCATTCAAATAATATAACAATTATATTATAATGCATCCACATGTTTATATTAGTCATGTAACCATATAAATTTTATATGAAGTGGAGATGTTTATCCTAAAATGGGATTTTAAAGCTATATGGCACACATTATGCAACATATAAAACATACAGTCAAATAATACATCATATGCATATAAAACTATATAAAAGCTACGATAGATCAAATGTTAGCACCCTAATTTTAACAAAATTAAAATTACAAAGAGGAAAGCTGTCATCCTTGCGTCGAAGGGACTCTTACTCAACTATCTGCCAGGTTCCTTCCATGATGCATAAACCGAGACGAACAAGAGATTTTCGCTGAACTCCACACATGGTAGATGAAGTGTTCTACGCATGGTGCCTCGCTTGACACATGGGTTTCGAGTACCACATGCATTGGACAATGAAGTTCATCGTATGGGATTGTCCCTCCGCATGCGACCATGAGCATTGCATGCACCACGCCTAAGTCCCTTCACCGCATGGGCATCGACTCGTTGAAGGGATCGAATCCCAAGCCAAAGCGTGTAATCACCTTGCAATTTTATTTTCGATTTTACATAAACAAAATACGGTATAAGAATAATAACATAATGGATATACAATCAAGATTAACATGCATTTAAGAGAAGAAAAGAAGGAAGAGCTAAAACTTAACTTTGTAGATTCCCAAATTCTTCACAATTCCCTTTGCATCTTCTCCCAACGTTTCTTCAATGATCAAGGGACACCACCATAAGTGAAACCTTGTTATTCTCTAGGATCCCAGGAATTGGATATATGGTCTCCAAGATGGAAGAGAAAGAAGAAGTAGTAGAGAAGAGAAGAGAGATTTTGAGAAAAGTAGTAGGAGACTAGGATTCAGAATTCCCAATTCAACTGTGTCAAAAACATGAGCAATGAAGACCTATTTATAGAGAGGAGGGGTGACTCCCTTCTCCTAGTCTTTCTTATTCCTACTCTAGTTCTAATTTAATTAAATAACTTTTATTTAATTAATTAATTAAATAGTCTAATAATTAAATAACCATATATATTAAATCCAATTTAATATAATATAATAAATAAGTATTTATCTTTACTTCTCAAAAATTAATTAATTATTTAATTAACCATTAATTAATCAATTAAACGACTATATTAAATCATATTTAATATAGAATTAATCAACATATTTTTATCACATATTTATATGTATACATCTCTTTAATATTTGAATCTTATTTAAATATTTTTCACTCTTAACTATAGATCACATCTATAATTAACCATATTATATTAATTTCATTAATATGCAATTGATTTGACAATTCAAACCATTCCTCTTATATATCCTTTTGTGAGCTAACAAATGGACCTTATGGATCTACAGATTAGAAACTTCAATCATATAAGATTAATTAATTAAACTCTTTAATTAGATTAATCAATTTTCATTAATTATCAGTCACACCACTATAGACCCATAGTTGCACTCTTTGCACTGTAGATTTATTTCTATGTCTACGGATATAACCAATCAACAGTGAGTCGACCTTTCACAAATTACTCATAGTTATAGTTGGGTCAAAATCCATTTTACCCTCGTAGTTACATCTAACTTCTTAGATACTACTGATCACTCTAATGAACAAACAGTTTATAGTCAAACTATAAACTAATACCTCTCAGGCTAGTGAGAGGTTGAGGCTTCAATGTTCAAGATCCGTAATCAACTATTAAGAGAGAAATTTATCTACTTTACTTAAGGTCGAGAAATGAGTGAATTCCATCTTGTGTAGTTGTGTTTCCAGCTCCCTACTCGGACAAGTATCCAAAATGGTAGTCTTGTTGAGTCAGCTAACAAGATCATTCTCACCCATACAAATCAAAGGATTGCTCTAATAGACTCCTCACAACTCACTTAGGATTAAGGTCAAGTCACCTATGGTTATCCTAATGAAATGTAAGTCTTTTCTAGCAACAATGTTATGTAGAGAGACTATTTCTTTTGTGGTCCGGTCTTATATAAACTCTTTGTATAGAATACCTTTGCTCGTATGTCTCCACATGAACGGTCAGGATCAGATCATTTGTAGCACTTTACAACAATTGTAACATCTACAAAGCAGGTAGAATTCCTTATGTCACTAGGATAAGGTACCCAACCTTACCCATCTACTATAGACCGTTTAAGTTATCACTTAAACGTGATCCACCTCTATGTCTCCACATACCTGTTTAAGTTTCATAAAATAATCTTGGATCTTAGTTTATTGGAATGATTTAATGAAGTCTAAACATTAATAAAATACCTCTTATTCTATTAGATATATAATTTATCTTTACAAACTACAAAATACACTTAATTTAGGACATTAACTCCAACACTCGCTGCATGGGTATGCTACCTACAACATGGATTTGCGTTTATCATTGTTAGTGTCAACACATGGTATACTTGATGCACTTTTCATCACATGCCATCTCACCGCATGCCAATCAACAGGCTTACAAGAACCGGTGAAGATCCTTGAGCGCAAATGGGGATCAAACCCAAATCCCAATTTTACAGAACCCATAATTTTTACCGAATCAATACAGAATTATGCAATAAAACTTAAAATTATAGCATACAAAAAAAAATAGAGAAAATAGAAGATTAGTATTTCTAGAAATTCTTACCTTTGAAAAATCTTTTCTTCACATTTTTCCTCTCCAAGAAAAGGTCACGAACAAGATGATCTCCAAATGACCACCACCACTTAGAACCTCCTGTATTACCTGGGATGAGAATCCAAGGAGTTTGTGAGCTCTTGGTTTTTAGAAGAATGGGGAATTGAGAGCAGAAATGTGAGAAAAACGAATAACTTTTCTCAGGAGATTTTCTGTGTATTTGGAAGAAAAGGTAAAATGAAGTATCATATACCCCATTTTCCTCCGACCGAGTGTTATACCTAGGGTTATTTAACTTAAAAAAATTCGGCTACTGATTTATAAACTTTAATCAACCATTGTATGTTTGTAACAAATCCATCTAATTCACCTTTTCAGGTAATTTCCCAGGTAAGGGTGTTACGTTTCTGTCAACTCAAATACCCCAGCCTAGACATAACTAGCCTTAGATAGAAAGTCCCTTATAGATACATTCGTTACCAATTTAATTTTTTAATTAATAATCAATTTAATCTTATTAAACTTATTAAAAGATTAAATTTAATTTCTAATTTTATTAGAAAAGTGATCTTAGGTATATATGAATCATATTTTAAAACTAATTTTTTTTAAAAAAAGATTTTAACCTAAGTTTTTCATGCAATTCTGAATTAATTATTTTAATTTCTAATTTCATTTAATTATAACTTTTATAAGATAAATGAAATAAATTAAAATCATTCAATTGTATTCAATGACATACTTAGTAAATTATAACAATTATAAATTACCTAAGGTAATATCATGCTTCATGCAATTCTATTTCATCACTAATTATATACAACATTTATATAATAAGGTAATGAAATCCTTAATAATATTCATCCATACATACATAAAACTATATATTATAACAATTATAATATAAATGATGCATGACAATGTTATTAATGCATGCAAACGTATAGTATAACACTTATATTATATGATGCATGAGCATTCAATAATAATTAAATCATGCAACTATATATATTATAATATTTATAATATCAATGATGCATGAAATTAAATGCATAACCTATGGTGATTTTATACTATATGACATACATTATGACATATATATAAAAATCAAAATCATACACAAATGCATAATTAATAAAACATTTAATAGACCGAGATTGGACACCTAAAAAAATTAATTAAATTAATATAACACATATTAATTTAATTAATCAAAGTAACTATCAATTATAAAATTAATGGTCAACCGAGTCGAGACAAGTGAACCGGATCTTAAACCGCTCAAATTGATCGAACCGCAAGTGAACCAAATGGATCAGAAACTGAATCGGGTGAGAACTGATTTGTTCTTTCCATCTTGGAGCGTTGCAATGCTAGGAACAAATCGTTATTCCTTATCGCAGCGTTGCAACGTTGGGGTACAACATTGCAATGTTGCGGTACACAAATAACATTGTATAGCCGCAAACTTTTTTGAAATTCCTCCGATTTTGGCTCCGTCTTCTCTAGATTTTGACTAGAATAGTCACGAACGACTCAAACATTAAAATAGGACTTGACCACAAACAATTATGACCAAAACAGGGGCTCTTATAAACCAAATTTGCAAAATTGAAAACAATAGATCAAAGTGACCAATCCTGAAACATCTATTAATCATAAACATTCATCAATAATAGATTCATCACATGAATAAATTGACCGAATGCATCCCACCATGAAACTGTAAAATTAACTCTGAAAATTTGAAAAAATTTGGGCCAAAAACCTCGCTCTAATACTAATTGCAAGAATCGATGAAGGTCCTTGAGCGAAAATGGGGATCGAACCCAAATTCCAATTTTACATAACCCATAATTTTTATAGAATCAATACATAATTATGCAATAAAACTTAAAATTACAACATGCAAAAAAAATAATAGAGAAAATAGAAGATTAGGGTTTCAAGAAACCCTTACATTTGAAGAATCTTTTCTTCATGTTTTTCCTCTCTTGAAGAAAATGTCACGAACAAGATGATCTCCAAATGACCACCACCACTTAGAACATCCTGTATTCTCTGGGATGAGAATCCAAGGAGTTTGTGGGCTCTTGATTTTTGAAAGAAGAGAGGAATTGAGAGGAGAAATGTGAGAAAAACTGATAACTTTTCTCAAGAGATTTTCTGTGTGTTTCTTTCTATCAAAACCAAAAGGAAAAAGATGATTGTATCTAGCACTGCACAACTCCCCACTTTCACGTACTAGAGAGAAAAAGGGAAGGAAGTTATAACTCCCTCCCAAAAAATCATTTTTTAAAAATAGGTTCATACAAAATAATTTTAATAAAACATTAATATATTTATAAGATAACCACTTTATCATATAATATATATTAAACTATATGTTATATTAAATATAATATATAACCTATAATTTAATATTGTATCCAATACAATATAACCTATAGTTTAGTTCTCTCATTAATGCACGATATTTAATATAAATCTCATTTATACTAAATTTAATTTTATGAATCCAGTTCACATAATTAATATTTGAATCATATTCAAATATTTATTTCCTCTCAAATAAATTTTATATTATAATGTATCAAATACTATATAGTAACTAGATCATATATAATTAAATTAAATTAATTATATCACATATAATTAATTCCGTCAATTAATTTGAACAATTCAAATTAATCCAAAATTGATTCTTATTTAATTCCTTTTGAGCTACAGAGGGGACCTCATGGACCTATAATTTGAAGCTTCAATGGTACTTGAATAATTAATTAAACTCCTTTAATTATATTATTCGGTTTAATTAATTATTCAACATTCATTAACTGTCGAGAACTCCACTAAAGACCGACAGCTGCACTCTTCGCACTAAAGATATATTTCTGTGTCTATTGGATATAACAAGTCAACAATGCAACTTCACAAATTGCTCGCAAGTACAGTTAGGCCAAAATTATCATTTTTTCCCTATAGTTACCATCTAACTCCTTAAGTACCGCTGATCTCTCTAATGAATAATAAATCATAGTCCAACTATGACTAAACCCCTTTTGGGCCAGAAGAGAGTGTGGCGCCACATTGAAAAATAGAAATTCAATTTTTGAAACGATTTAGTTTAGTTAGGTTTCCTCTTATTTTTTTCTTGTTAATCATTTGCATTTAACAAAATCAAGATTCTTGCTAGTTATTCACTTAGTCTTTACACCTTAAAAGCGTAGGAATGCATAACCTTGATTTCTTGATGAAACAATTAATCAAACCTAAATGACTCAATTAATAAGAATCGATAACGACCTAATTCATTGTTCATTTGCATTAAGAAAGAGCAATTCTCGACTAAGATTGGATTAGTAGTTTGGGAAGCCTAGGTTACTAGCTCAATTGTTCTTGAATTACTAATCATGCATAATTGTGAACAAGATTAATCCCAATAACCTAAATTCACACATTTGTACTTTTTAGTTGTGGTTTCCCTAAGAAATTAAGCACATAGACATGCTATTATTTCTAGCATTCATTGAAAAAAGAAAATTGGTCAAAAATTTTTAAATCCAATGCATAGCAGTTAACATTCGAGAATCAATTTCAGCAAGAATGTATTATAGAATTCAAGAAATTACATGAGAGATTATTAAAGATTCAACCTCATACCAAGAAAATTAAGAATCTAACCTAAACTAAACAAGATACTTATCTTAATGTTGCATCTTCTTCAAGATTTGATCAAGGAATATCATGGATGCATCAAAGGTAAGGAAAGAAACAAAGAAAAAGTACAGAAAGGTAAGAAAATTGAGAGAAAATAGAGTGGTGTTCGGATCTCTCACGTAGAATGGTGAAAATTTTCTTTTATATCAAGGGTGTAGTGTTGCAATGCTGATGATAGTGATGCAACTCTGTTATTGATTTCAGACCTCAAGCATTGGAGGAGCATTGCAACTCTGGTGTGGCACTGGCTTGCAACAAGGTGCTTGTGTGGAAGTTGGGTATTCCGTCAAAACCCATAGCGTTGCAACGCCAATGGTAGCATTGCGATGCTGCACTGTTTTTTTTTTTTTTTTTTTTTTTTTTTTTTGCCTACTTCCTTCGAGCGTTGCATTTTAGCTTCGAGCTAGGGTCGTGGTACTGATAGCTTTGCATGCTTCAATTGAGTGGCATTTCAGTAATTTTAGTGACTTTTTCATTTTTTTTATTCTAAGCTTCATTTTGACACCAATTTGGGGCATTTTTCTTATAAGTGACTTCTTTTGCTCTCAGGATGAATGTACCTATAAAACGAACATTTAATGCATAAGAATTATACAAATATGGTAAAGTTAAGGATATAAAACTAGATCTTTTGTAGAGCTATCAAACACCCCCAACTTAACTCTTGATTGTCCCAAGCAAGGAAAAACAAAATTATATATTCAAGCAAAAAGGTTTTATTCATTTTATTTAATCATTTGATTCATTCAATCATTTGGTTTACTTAATTAGCTCAACTCAATCATTTGATTTAACTCAATCATGTGATTCTAATCTTGAGTTTCAACAGTTTAAGAAAGTAATCCAACTAATCAATTAGATAGTCAAAAGATTTGCAAACAATCAATTAAAACTCAATTTTTTGAAAGTCTTTTTTGAGTAAAATCATAGAAGAAAGAATGCAATGCTCTCATTATTTTAGAGTCTAAGACAAGGGAAAGGGTTTATTTAATTCTCATTTCCTCTTCCCTCTTCTCTGGCTCGGTTATCGGCCAAAGACATACCACCTTACAATAAAAAAAAGAGGCAATACTAAGGCAAGGGTGCCTAAGAACTCACACACCAAAATGTAGAAGACATCTTTTTTACCTAGAGGGTTAGTTTTCACACTCAACCCTCTTGAGCCTATCCACTCTTTTCTTGCGGGGTCCTAATATGACATGGCAGAGGTAGCTCTTTTCACCTCATCTATGCACAAACACACTTTTTTTTTTTAGCTAGCATTGCTTTTTTTTTTTATGCATTAAATAACTCTTTTTCTTATAGCAACTATTTTGCTTTGCTTTTTTGTTTTCTTTATACACCGCACACTAGGCTCTTTTTTATCCACTTTGTCTAGTCTTGCTTCTAAAACAAGCAGGTTACTCTAAAGGCTAAAGATGGGCCTTTCGAGGTGGCAAAGAAGGTAAAGAAAAGATAAAACATTTCTAGATATCTAGGATTCTAAAATGAATTTGAAACAAGACATTCAATTTTTCATGAGATTGACAAGAATTTTTTTTGAAAAAAAATGGGGTCAAAATTTTGTTTTTTTTTTGTTTTTTTGGGGTCAAAATTTTGTTTTTTTTTTTTTTTTTTTTTTTTTTTTTTTTTTTTGTATCTAAGGTTTTAAAAGCATACACTTAAATGACTGCATCATCAACTTTTCATTGATTAGAAAGAAATAGTTGAGTAAAAATAAAATGAATTTAATAAAAAGTGAAATGAATTGATTTTGTTTTTTTTTTTTTTAATGTATGTTCATACGATCAAACATTCATATTCATACATTTTCACATTGAAACAAAAATGAAATATTCAGAGTTACAAATTTTTGTTGATCAATAAGAATAAAAAAACATAAAAAATCAACAAAAATTTAAAATTTCTTAAAATTTTCATCAATATATCAAAAAATATATCAAAGCCACAAAGTATTTATCAAAACATCAAGGTTAAAAAATGAAAAAATCACAAGACCACAATTCTCAAAGGATCAAAACCACAAATCATAAACCCGAGCTTAGATGCTCAAGAGTTATTTAGAATGCATATATCATCATTATGAATAAAAAAATTTCAGCATAGTCTATCATTTAGATATTAAGCCAAACTAGCCAAACTCAAAGCATACATATATTACACTCATCCCTAACTTTAAAAGCAAACATTGTCCTCAATGTTGTAAATAAAGGAAAGCACAAGGACAAAAATGAAAGAGGGGAATAGAAAACTCCCATGATTTTTGGATGGATACTTGAGCTTTTAAGCAAAATGTTGATCTTTCTTGAATGATTATTTCCTACAAAGAATATGAAATTCCAAAATTCTTTTAGTTCTTTATTATTTGTGAATGCTAAAAATAATGAAAAATAAGAAATAAGAAAATCAAAAGAAAGAAAGAGAAAATTTTGACATTTGGCTCTCTCCAGGACCGGAAAATTTTTATCGTTGGTTACTCGACGTTGGGTGATCATGGGCTAAGTGTAAGAGGGTTCAGTAAAAACAAGGCTCAAGTGAGCTTGATTGACTTGCCTTTCATGGTAAAGTTTGTGTCTATGCTCATTCACCTTAAACTTCTTTCTTGTTCCTAAACTTTTAATCTTAACTGCACCATAGGGAAACAAATTAGTAATTTCAAAAGGACCAAGCCATTTAGATTTTAGCTTACCGGGCATCAATTATAGTCAAGGATTGAAGAGTAGGAGCTTTTTACCAATCGGAAAGTCCTTCCTTAAGAGACCTTTGTCATGAATGAGCTTAGTCTTCTCCTTGTAGATTGTAGAGTTCTCATAGGCTTCTAATCTTAACTCTTCTAACTGTTGAAGTTTAACGAACCATATCTAATAAGGTTCTATTTCTCCTTTCTGATACATCGTTCTACTGAGGTGTACCAGATGCTGAGAATTGGGATTGAATTCCATATTCTATCATATAGTCCTAGAATTTTAAATTCATGTACTCTTCACCCCAGTCAAATAAAAGTGTTTTAATTATTTTACCTAATAGGTTTTTACTCTTTGAATGTTCAAAGGCTTCATATTTATGTTCAATTAGGTATAAGTAACCATACCTTAAATAATCATCTATAAAAGTGATGAAGTATTTGTACCCTCCTCTAGCCTTTACATTCATTTGGACCACAAAAATCCAAATGTATGAGCTCTAAGGGTTCTTTTGCTCTATAACATTTTCCATTAAAAGGTATTTTAGTCATTTTTCCTTCGAGACAGGATTCACATGGAGGTAATAAATCATCTTCTAACTTGCTTAGAAGTCCATTCTTTACCAATCTCTCGATCCTATTGAGATTTATGTGGCCTAATCTCAAATGCCAAAGATACATATCATTGTTACTTGAAGAAATTCTTCACCTTTTTGTTTGAGTATTAACGGTTTTAAACATCTCATGATTCAAAAGTGCTTTTGATTCAACTGATCTTAACACAAATAGATTTTCTTCTAATTTAGCTGAACAAATAATCATACCATTTTTCATAATAAATGTTTCATTTGCATTAAAAGAAACAGAGTATGATTGTTCAATTAAACAAAAAATAGAAACAAGGTTCCTTCTCATTTTAGGAACAATGTATAAGTCTCTCATTCCAACCTTGAGCACCATTTCACCCTCTTCAAGCTACTGTAAGAAAATAATTCCCTATAAAAAAGAACAAACGTGATTAGTGGCTTTTGAATCAAGTATCCAGGCATCATGGTCATTTTCCACTAAACAAGTTTCCAAAAAAAGTAAATCATATTTACCCTCTTTCTCTTTCTTCTTCTTAGCAAGGTACTTGGGCCAATTACATTTTTAGTGACCATCCACATTACACATTTTCCCTTGTCATCTTTAGCTTTGCCCTTGCCTTTCCAAGTAGTGGGAGCCATCCCCTTCCTTTCTTTCTTTTTGGATCTTTTTAGAACCAGAGACCGAAGGAACAAACTTAGTTCCAAAGGATGAACTCTTATGAACCTTTTTAGAATGAGCAACATTTGCCTCTCCTTCTACTGGTCCCTAAATTTTCATAAGAAACTCAAAACTTTGTAACTCGTTTAGAAGGGAAATCAAATTGTACTATATTTTGATCATAACTACAATTATGCGGAATTGAAGAAAACTCGTCAAAAGAGATTCTAAAATAAAGGACACCTGACTCTACTCGTCAATGACCGCAACGTTCATTTCAGTGGCATTCAATTGGACCATCAGGTCGGGAACATGTTCTCTAACTGATTTACTTTCTTTCATGCGCTTCTTGTAATTGTACTTGAGGGCTTCATGTCGTATCTGAATGGATGGTTATCCAAACATCTCATTGAGGGACTCCATGATCTGAAGTGCACACATCATAACCTCATGCTTTTTGGTAAGAACGTCAGACAAACTTGCCAAAATGTAGACTTGGGCCATATCGTTGACCTTCGTCCAACGGTCATAAGCATCTTTCAACACTTGGGATGCATTTCAAGTGGGGACTGAAGGGCATTCCTCCATCAAGACAAATCGCAGATCATCAATAACCAGAATCGTATTCAGGTTAGATTTCCATATCGCTTGCTTTCCTCAACGCTCGGAGTGTTGCAACGCTGCAACTGCTACACATTGCATCTTACTTTCAGTGTTGCAATGTTGCGATAGTAGCATCAATACATTATGATCAGATCATAATGGGTATTACATGAAACCTTTTCTACTACCCCTACTTAAGAGAAATGTGATATATCTCAATTTCAAGCATTAGATACAATTTGGATGAATTTGTGCTACAACAGGAGAAACATGACCATGTTAGACTTGGTACATAATGAATACTTTGTTAAACATAGTCCTATATTTTAGAAGTTATACACTATTACAAAGCTCTACATAGGACGTGCAATAAGATTGCATTTTGAACATGCTTCAAACTGTTTAAGAAACAATTTTGTTGTAAAACTAGTTAACGACATTTAAGTATTTGGGTATGTTAAGATACTCATATAAAAAAAAACCCTTAACACGCGTGTTGAAATAAATGTTCAAAAATATGCCTAAACATAGGCCGTCCTTGAGGACTTACAAAATGGTCTTTTATATAGACCCAGAAAAAAATAATGTATTTGTGTGACAAATACTGTTTTTATTTGGTTGACTTATGAAAGGCTACAAACCTGTAAAAAGGCTAATTGCATTTGAAATGATTTTTAATAGTCAACTAGCTAAGTCTATATTATAATTGAGAGTTATAAGATAACTTTTACAACGACTTATTTGAAGTCAATGTAGTCATGTTTAATGAAAAGTTGAAGGCTTATTAACTTCAAACGTATTAGAAGAGTTAAGAAATAACTCATCCATTAAAATGACCGATGAAAGCCAAAGTTGTCATATAAGATGCTAAGTTTTGAAGTATATTGACAAGGAGCAGTATATCAAAGTCATAATCATGAGATAAAGTATATATACTTCATCTCAGTCTAGTTAGTAGATTTTCTTGATGGGGTAGAACCCATAGGATATGAATAAATCTACGAAAAAGATATAAATGTGTAGAATTATGAAGATACAGATCTTCAAAGTAAGATTTTTGGAAAAAAGTGAAAACCAATGTTAAAACTAGTGAGAAAAATTTGATTTTAAGTCAATTTTCTCACTTATTGCTTTAATAAAGTCATTATGCCTTATTTGATTCATCATTGCATATGAAATATGTGATAATGAATGATTTCTTTGGTGAAAAGAAATTTAATGCATCTACACAAATTTTTTAGAAATTTTCAAAGACACAATAACTAAATGTTTATAATTGTATATGTTCATTTGTGAAACGACTTACACAATATGAATCTTTGAATATAAGAGTTTGATATAGTATCATATCCATGACTTTGAATAAATAATAATGTTCTTGTACATACAAGAAAGTTATTAAATGTTAATCGGGAGTTTTATCATATTTTATATTCATGTCTAATTACTCCTTATGAATGAAGTAAAATTTCAATATAAAAGTTTTAACTACCTAACAATTTTCAAATGAATTATTTGAAATGTTATTGCATATTAAATGTCTAAATAGAGATTTTAAGGATACGTTGTTAAACTTGTCTCAAACATATTACATTTACAAAATTGTTTGTCAAATGTTTGGTGCAATAACTTCATATAGAATGATAGTGTATCATTCTTAAATGAAGTTGATAAAGTCTGAAGAAAAGTTTCTTAAGACACCTTAAGGGTTGAGGATATATGATTAATTCTCTTTTTTTAAGTAGGAGACAATTAATGAGACTAAATCAACAATTGGTTAGTTATGTTGGTTAAATCAATGATATAGCCATTGAGTATAAAAAAAATAGAATTAGATTTTTTTCTCAAAATATCTATGGATAATGAAATATTTGTGAACAGAGTTTAAGATTTGATCTTGGACAAGATACACTAGATATACAAGGATTTAGAGAAATCCAAGTTAAGATTTATCGTGGATGGTTGAGTACAAGGTAATTATTTTGCTTGTGAGGCAATAGTTTGTGTGGTCATAATATATCCCTAAATCTAAAAAGATATGAGTTAGGTCTATCACACTTTATGAGATAATAATGATGTAAAGACTAAAACTAAGGATATTAGTAAACACCAATTTATAAGATAAAGGCAAATTAAGAGAAAACGTCATGGTTGTGACCAAGATGTTTTTTTTTTTACATATATATTGATTTATATAAAAGGTTCTCTAGGCTAAAGTGGGTGAAGGTCATCTAAAATGTATAGGATTATGAGCATGTCACTTATGCACTAGCATAAGTGGGAGAACATGTTGAGTACAGAGTATGCCCTAGGTTACATGTCTCACTTATTGGCTTATCGACTTTAGTGCAAGTGGGAGATTATTGGTATTTATGCCTTAAAGCCTTATAGTTAATTAGATATTTGATATAATAATTGATAATTTGAAATATACAATAATTAGTTATTCATTATAGAAAAATCTAAGGTTATTTCACGAGACTTGAACGGTATATAGTGGACATACAGTTGGATCATGTTTCAAGTAATAACCTAAAAGGTCTATAATATATGGATTAAGGTCAGGTGCCTTATCTACCAAACATTATGGATACGATCCACTTTGTAAGTGTTACAAGAAATGTGATCCAAATCGTTCATGTGGAGGATGCGAGTGGGAGTATCCTATACAATGAGATTGTATACGACTAAACCGAGAAATACTTAATCTCCCTTTGTAACACCATTAATTGAAAAGATTAATAATTTATAGAATAACCATATAATCCGATCTCATTCTTGAGTGAGTTATAGACTTCTGTCTGTGAGGGTTGTCCTTTGATTTATATGAGTGAGAGTAGCTTGAGTAGCCGACTCAATAAGCCCACCATTTTAGGGACATGTCCGAGTAGGAAATGGGGAACATAACTACACAAGTTGGAATTCGCTCCTTCCTGCCTTTAGGGTAAGGAGAAGAGTAGTTCCCTTAAGTGTTGATTCTAGGTTTTGAACAAATGGCACCTGTCCTCTCGCTGGCTCAAGGGGGACATGGCTTATGGTAGGTTCATAAACAAATTTTTTATTAGAGGGATCAGTGGTATTTAAGGAGTAAGAGGTAATTACAGAGATAACACGGTAATTTGACCCAACTGTATTTACGAACTGCTCGTGAAGAATCAACTTACTGCAATAGTTAAATCCATGGACGCAAAAATATGGTGTCGAAACCTAAGTTGAAGCGTGTGATCGCATTGTAATTTTTTTTTTGATTTTACATAAACAAATATGGTACAAAAATAATAACATAATGGATAACAATCAAGATTAGCATGCATTTAAGAGTACAAAAGAGAGAAGAGCTAAAACTTACCTTTGTAGATTCCCAAATTCTTCACGATTCCCTCCACGTCTTCTCCAGAACGTCTCTTCAATGATCAAGGGACACTACCATAAGTGAAGCCTTTTTATTCTTTAGGATCCCAAGAATTGGATGTGTCGTCTCCAAGACTTGGAAGAGGAAAAAGAAGTAGTAGAGAAGAAAAGAGAGATTTGAAGAGAAGTAGTAGGAGACTAGGATTCAGAATTTCCAATTCAACTATATCACAAACATAAGCCATGAAGACTTATTTATAGAGAAGAGGGGTGACCCCCTTCTACTAGTCTTTCCTATTCATACTTTAGTTCTAATTTAATTAAATAACTTTTATTTAATTAAATAGTCAAATAATTAAATAACCGTTTATATTAAATCCAATTTAATATAATTAATTAATTAATAAATATAATATATATATATATTTATCTCTACTTCTAAAGTTAATTATTTAATTAATTAACCATTAATTAATCAATTAAACGACTACATTAAATCATATTTAATATAGAATTAATCAACATATAATTATCACATATTTATATGTACACATCTCTTTAATATTTGAATTTTATTCCAATAATTTTCTCTCTTGATTATAGATAGCATCTATAATTAACCATATTATATTAATCTCATTAATATACAATTGATTTGAACAAGTCAAACCCATCCGCTTATATATCCTTTAATGAGCTAACAAGAGGACCTTATGAATCTACAGACTAGAAGCTCCAATGATAAAAGATTAATTAATTGATCTCTTTAATTAAATTAATCAAGTTTCATTAACTACCGGTCACTTCACTAAAAACCGATAGCTCCACTCTTCGCATTGTAGATTTATTTTTGTGTCCACGGATATAACCAATCAGTAGTGAGTCGACCCTTTACAAATTCCTCATAACTATAGCTGGGTCAAAATACCGTTTTACCTCTGTAGTTACATTTAACTCCTTAAATACCATTGATCTCTATAATGAACAAACAGTTTATTGTCCAACTCTAAACTAACACCTCTCAGGCCAGTGTGAGGTTGGGGCCTCAATGTTCAAGACCCGAAATCAGCTATTAAGCGAGAAATTTATCTACTTTTCCTAAAGTCGGAAAACGAGTGAATTCCATATTGTGTAGTTGTATTCCCAGCTCCCTACTTGGACAAGTCCCCAAAATGGTAGATTTGTTGAGTCGGCTAACAAGGCCACTCTCACCTATACAAATCAAAGGATTGCCCTCATAAGCAGAAGTTCACAACTCACTCAAGATTAAGGTCAAGTCACTTATGGTCATCCTAGTGAAATGTAAGTCTCTAATAGCAATGATGTTATATAGAGAGATTATTTAGTTCGTGATCCGGTCTTATACAAACTCTTTGTATAGAATACCCCCGCTCGCATATATCCATGAACGATCAGGATCAGATCATTTGTAGCATTTTACAACAATTGTAACATCTATAAAATTGGTCGGATTCATAGTGTTACTAGGATAAGGTACCTAGCCGTATTCATCTATTGCAGATCATTTAGGTTATCACTTAAACATGATCCACCTGTATGTCTCCACATACATGTTTAAGTTTCATAAAATAACTTGGGATCTTAGTTCATTGGATTGATTTAATGCAGTCTAAACATTAATAAAATACCTCTTATTTTATTAGATATATAATTTGTCTTTACAAACTACAAGATACATTCGATTTAGGACATTAACTCCAACACTTGGCTTATGGTATGATTATAAACAGATTGTTCGTTATCAGTGGTACTTAAGGAGTAAGAGATAATTACAGGGATAAAACAATAATTTGACATAGTTGTAATTACGAACTGCTCGTGAAGAATCGACTTACTGCAATAGTTAAATCCATGGATGCAGAAATATTCTACGGTCCGAATAGTGTAGCTGTGGGTCTTTATTAGAATGACTTACAATTAATGAATGTTCATTAACATAATTAAAGATTTAAATTAGTTAATGTCAAATAATTGGAGTTTCTAATATGTAGGTCCATTAGGTACCCCTACTAGCTCACAACGAGTAAACAAGGACCAAGAATTTTGAAAGAATTTGAATTGTTCAAATTAAATAAGAGAATAATATTAATTGTATATGATACAATTACATAATATATATAGATACATTATAATATAAAGCTAATTGTGAATATGATTAAAAAAATTAAACTTTATAATAAAAAGGAGATTTATATATTTGAATATGATTCAAATATCAAAATAGTATGTATTAGATTCAAATTAAAATTATAGGTTATGAGAGAGATAAATATTTGGATAAAATTCAAATATATTTAAATAAATATTAGATATTTAATTTAGTATATTAACTTATTAATTGATTAATTAATTTAATTAACAATTTAATTTAATTAAATTGTTTGATTTAATTAAATAAAAAGAAAATGTGAAGTGGGTGGTTATGTATCCCACTTCACGTATCTTTTAAGGGGTTTGTTATTGGAGAGATAAGGATCTCAGACTCACCCCAACCTTTCAACCCATCGTTCTCTCTCTCAATTTTCACAAAAAGCGTGTTCTCTTTGAAATAAATCTCTAAGATCAAAATCTCTCTCTCTTCTTTCAAAAATTGGTTCCCATAAATCGCTCCTTGCCAAGAGAATAACAAGAAGATCCGATGGTGGCATCTTCATACTGTTCGTAGGAGTTCAGTACATGAAGAAAGAGTTAGTAAAACTCTTGAAGACTTGGAAAAGATTGAAGAACGGTTCTTCAAAGGTAATATTTTCATGTTCCCTCTTAAATTTATGCTTGATCTACTATTTTCTATAATTTCATCTTATATATATATATATATATATATAAGCCGTTATACGCTTTCGTTGCTGGATTCAATCTCTTCATATTGCGATGGAATGAAGAAAAATGAAGATCACAATAAAGATGATCATTGTGTTAGGGATACAATAGACATGTGTTGGGAATGTTCTAGAACTCGCAGTTCGTGTTAAACATTTCTATTTAATCAATAACAATGACTTGTTAATTTTGCATCTTATTATGAAAATCCAATAAATGCATCATTGGCTATAGTCTGAATGTTGTAACTTTATGTAGTGACATAAACAGAATCAAGTTGACAGTATATAGCCTAAAAGGTCTAATGAGTATATGGATGAAATTGGGTATCTCATCCTGGTAACACTATTGGATGCGGCCCACTCTGTAGTTGTTACAAGAAGTTGTAAGGTGCTACAAACGATGTGATCCACAAATCATTCATGTTGAGACATGAGAGTGGAGGCATCCTATGCAATGAGTTTGCATATAGACTGGACCACGAAAATAGTCACTTTTCTTTAAAACGACCGTTTATTGTTAAGACTGACTATTTCATTTATTACATAACCTAGGTTAACTCGATCTTAATCCTAATCTAGCTATGAACTTCTGTTTGTTCGGGATTATCCTTTGATCTGCAAACGGTGAGAGTAGTCCAACATCACTGCTCAATAAGCTTACCATTTTGGGGATAAGACCGAATAAATAGCAGGGGACATAGCCTTGCAAGATGGAAGTCACTCCTACCCTATTTAGGGTTAGTAGATAAGTTGTTCTCTTAAGTACTGAATCCAGGTCTTAAAAAATTGGGGCCCCGCCTTCTCATGATAGAGAAAGGATTTGATTCATAGAGATTATGAATCAGAATTGTTCATTAGAGGATCAGTAGGAATTTAAGGAACAAGATGTAGTCACAGGGGTAAAATGGTATTTTTAACCTAGCTGTGATTACGAACAACCTGTGAATGATCGACTTACTAATTATGGTTATTAAATGGACATAATATATCTACAGTGAGAGGAGTTCAACTATGGGCTATAGTGGAGTGTCCCATTAGTTAACGAATGGGGGTTAGATCGGACTAATGAGTTTAACTGATTAATCTCGAATCGTTAGAGCCCATGATCTGTAGGTCTGCGAGGTCCCCCTAATAGCTCGTAAATGGATAAGCTTTAGAATAGCTTGAGAGATTAATTTGAAACGTTCAAATTAAACGGAACAAGAGAATAAATGTTTAAATATGATTTAAATATATAAAGATGATTATTGTGAAAAAATTAATTTAATATTTGATATTAAATTAATTTATGAAAATAAAATTTTAAATTAAAATGATTTAATATCATTTTTGGTTTTAAAAAGAAGATGAAAATCGTTTGCATGATTGCACAAAAATGGAAAATAGGTACTTTCCATTACCATCATCTTTATGCTCACACAAAATGCATTATCTTCTTGACCTTGATTCTCCAAGCATGAGCTGCAAGTCATGCACTCCATCACTTTGCATGTTCATCTATTATATAAAGTAGAATGGAGTTATTGGAGAAGAGGATAATGAACAGAATTTCAAAAGAATTTTTTCTGAAGAAGAAGCTGTCTTCTTCGGCTGTGCTGCTGTGAGTTTCTCTAGTTTCTTCACTTCTTCAAGCTGTTCTTGAGTCCCACAACTCTTCCTAAAGCTCCAAGAGCATAGTAGGGAAGGCTTTGAGGTGGTTCACGTTGATAACAAGGGCAGACAGTAGCTGAACAGGCGTTATCTTGAAGAGTTCATCAAAGGTATGTTCATAAAACCTATTTTTTTAGAAGAGCATGCTTTAGTTTTTGCTAAAATTAGTGAATTAGAAAGCTTATGGATCCTTGATACTTCCGTTGCATATTGTTTTACTCTTTCAACATGGTCATCCCTAAGTAATACTGTATAAAACACGGTAGTGCACTTTGACATAAGCATAAGGTTAGATTTTATTTTATTGTGAAGGAATGTCATTAATCATTTAAGGGGCTGAGAAATGGTCAATTGTACAAAAAAAAAAAGGTTTTTGCCCAATTTAAACTTTTTTAGGCCACATTTTCCAATCTATAATGAAAAGTTGGTGTAATCAGATTCACTTCATTTGTTCTAAACTTGTGAGAGCTAATTTCTGCACCTATACATACGATCCAACTATTATTATTATTATTATTATTTGTCAAACTCAAAACTATTCATGTTTTGTTTTGCATAAAGTTTGCAAAGAGAGAAAGGGGGATTATAGGGGGAGAAATGGAGGTATTGAAGTCATTGAAAGAACAGAGGAAGGGGGAATCAGGGATGGCTCCTCGCGAGGACTCATTTCCCCTTATGGGGAATCCCCCTCCCCATCCCTACCTTTAGCTCGTGGGGATGGGGGTGAGGATGGGTGTAAATAGCCCATGTGGAGACGTGGATAAGGAATCCTTCCTCACCCTAGCTCGACCCTGTTGCCAACCCTAAACCAGAATGAGATTCCATTGAAGAATCAATCGTAATGGGCCTCAATCACAAGCATAATTGGATTACTTATGATCATGTTTAATTAGAATAATGAATATGTCATACTTACCGTTACCACTACCATTTAAGATCAGACAGTAATGGTAACAGTAAATGTGACAGATTCATAATTCTCATGTTATTAATAGTAACAATAGCGAGAATGGTAATGATATCAGCTAGTGAACCCCATGTAATTTTGAAATGTGATCGAATTGATCACCCTTCGTGCCTCAGTTGGATTGTGTGCTTTGATTACAGAACACAGGTAGCCTATAAACCTTAAAACTTAAAGTTCTTAAATATCTCTAGATTGAATTTAACTGTGATGTGTGTGTGCCATAAGATACTTAGTAAATTTAACATTTGTTGATTGGGTATAAAAATTATTGAGACAAGGATTAGAAGAAGAATTTGTGTAAGTGTTAGGTCTAGAGAAGGCTAAACTAGGCGTTGGAAGAAGGTTACACATAAAGGAAATTAACATGAATATTTTCGGCTAAGTGTTGTGATGAATGCAACTTATGCGTTGATGCATAGGAAGAGCCATGCGTTAGTAGGCATGGGGCAAGGCTTGGCGTGGAGGTGTTGGCCAAGTCAATTGTTGGAAAAGGTATGTGTTGAAGGAGCCAAGGTGTTGAGGACATGTCATGCATTGAAAATGAGAAAAGTTGTAGCATACGTTAGTTGTCTAGCTTGAGGTGACCGAGAGGAAGGCATGCATCTCATTTGGCTTTTAAATTGGATAAATATTAGTAAATTAATTAAACTTTAATTAATGAATTTGGTGGTTGATACTAGATTATTTGGCTAAATATTAGACTTAAGACAAGGTTTGATTGGGTGAGTTATCTTAATTTGGTGCAAGGAAGACATGCAGTGAAGAGTATAAATTAGAGAAGTAGATGAAAGGAATTGGTTTGCCCAAATAACCAGTGTAAAAGAGAAAACTCTTCAGCCAAAACCGAGATTCATCAGTTTAGAAGAATACTGATGGCTACCATGGTGAAATTCTGCCAAAAAGCTGCTCAAATTTAAAGGAAATCCGAGCTTGGTCTGAGTTGTGGGCAAATCGAAGCTAGCTGAAGATTTTAAAAGATTTTGAGCTCTTGAGAAGGATTTATAATGTAATGACCTGACCCCTTAGAACTCAAGCTAGGTCGTTACTAAACACATGCATGCATGGAACTTAAAACGACACCCTTTTATAATGAAATAAATGCTAAATAAATAAGGTAAATTCAAAAGACCTCCATTAAATTTAAATATTAGAAAAAATGATAGGGTACCCATAAATCATAAATGATAATAAATAAGTCTGAAAACAAATCTTAACAGTAAGTTTCAAACATCAAAACTGAAAGTTGAAAAACATGAAAAGAAATCTAAATATCATGAGCGCAAGCATAAAACTGGTCCCTAGTGGCTCGTTCATAGATTCCTTTTGTCATTTGTTGGTGTGTCCCGGCCCTTACCTGAAACATAAACATGAGAAAGGGTGAGTATAAAATACTCAGTAAGTAACCCCACTACTAGGGTCAGGCTAGGCATCTATGTCCTCTAGATGCCTACCTTTGGTGGAACGTAAGCACTCTTTTAGTCTTCATGGGACACATACATACATGAATAACTGAATCTCATCCTACTGTAATTAAGTATACCCACCACCTCTAGTAAGTCCCGTAGGACTCATAACTTTTGGTGAACCTCAAAGGAGACACTACCTTTAGTGAATCTCAAAGGAAATATAACCTCTGGTGAATCCCGAAGGAAAGCACCACCTCTAGTGAATCCCGAAGGAAACACAACCTCTGGCAGATCCCGAAGGAAACCACCACCTCTAATGAATCCCGAAGGACATGCAATCTCTGATGAATTCTGAAGGAAAGCCCCACCTCTAGTGAATTTCGAAGGACACACAACCTCCAGTGGGTATCTAACTAATCAGTGAGGACACTATCACAATCTCAACATCACAAGTATCATAACATGGTTCTATAACATACATATACATCTCATCATCATGGTTCTATAATATACATATAAATTTCGTCATCGTAGTTCTATTACATACATATACATTTCATCATCCTCAGATTCAACAAAATCTCCAAAAATAATAATATACTCAAATCATGCTAGCATTCAAATATCTGTGTGCATCTAGTTTTTTATATCCTCATGTTAGCAAGGCATACATAAACATCAAACCATCAACAAATCCTCAGTAAATCATAATGACATTGCCTGGCACGAGGGTAGTTCCAGTAGTACGATTACTTATCTTAACCAAAAATCCACAAATAAAATTAGACAATCAAATGATGATCGTGATTTTAAGTAACGGCCCTTGCATACGAATACAACCATTAAATTTCAGTCCAACAATAACTGCAAGACCTCATACCCCAATCTAAAATACCCAAAAGCTTACCCAATGAAACTTGATCAACAATCACTCCTAAGATTTCAACTCCAAAATCTTCCCTTAAGCAGATTCTCATTCCAATGGATGACTACTAGGGACCTTCAAAGAAAAACATACAACAAGCCAACATTCAGTTCAGTACTCGATGAGTGTCAAAATAATTCAAGAACTCAACCCACAAAAATAGATCTTACCCAACTCCAAGAGTCTGACAAAGACCCACGCAACAGGGGTTGGGCGACGCGGCGATGAGCGGTGGAGGAGACCGGCTGGAGGCAGCAGCAGTGGCACCGCTAATGTGGACGGCTCCGTCGAATAGGTCTGACGTGGCTAGATCTCACAGTGGCTTGGGTTGCTGAAAGACGGGTGTGACATGGACGCGAATCTGACCAACTAGGCAAGGTCTGCGCGCCGCGGAGGAGATATGGATGAGCGATGGGTCGGTTCACGGGGACGAGGGCCAGCGCAGTTGCAACGGTGGCTGGAGGGAAAAATCGACAGCAACGTGGTCCGGCTGGCATCGACGGAAAGGAAGAGCGAGGAGAGACGCGAGAGGGAGATGGAGATCGGGGGTGTCTCAACATGCACAGGAAGAAGAAAAAAAAGGGAGAAAAGACGAAGAAAGAAGAGAAAAAGGAAAAGGAAAATAATAATAAAGAAATAAAAATACATAAAATAAAATAAAATATCTTATTTTATTTTATTCTATTATTTTTTATCTTATTTTATTTTTTATTCTCTTTCTCCCAACTTTTAATCTCTTTTCCCCTTAAAATTTTCAATTCAAAAATAATTTAACCAACCCCCTCCCAAAATGAAATTAATTTGTGACATTAATTTCAAATTAAATTTGTGTGACATAAAAAGTCCAATTTCCACAATTTCCCTTTGAATAAACAATTAAAATGAATCACCCCTTTCTTAGCAATTAAATCACAATAATTACACTTAAATTTCTGAAATTTCAAAAATGCCCATTTAATACTAGAAAATACTGAAATTACATTAAGAACGAAATTTTGGGTATTACATATAAGAAGGTGTTTAAGAGGTTTATGGAAAGAATTAAAATTTAATTTGGCTGGAAATGTTAATTTGAGTATTGAAAAGTGAAATATGGAATTAGGTGCTCAAGAATAGGGCTGTCGGCTAGATATTGAAAAAGCCAGACACTAAAGGCAGGCTATCAGTGGGGGGACTTTGACACCGTGCACACATCTGTGTCTGCATGTGTGCATCAACTGCACACATTGGATAAGTAGCAGTACCATCCATGCGTCCAGTACCAATGCCTAGTGCACACCACAACATCTGACATATGGTCTTGCAAGCGCTCAATGCAACGTGCACACATGTTGTTGGCCTTGTCGCCCATCTGGATGCCCTA
The DNA here is from genome assembly GCF_027475165.1 of Benincasa hispida. Taxonomy (NCBI): domain Eukaryota; kingdom Viridiplantae; phylum Streptophyta; class Magnoliopsida; order Cucurbitales; family Cucurbitaceae; genus Benincasa; species Benincasa hispida. The sequence continues at coordinate 49,244,717 of NC_143478.1, read as the reverse complement.
TGCACACACCTAAGCCTCTGCGTGCGTGTCCCAACGCCCACACCTACGTTTGGCTATGTGCCCAGCTACCGAGGGCTTTCTTTTAGCCTTAAATTGAAGAGCTTGGTATTGGTAAGCTATTGTTGAATCCAAATATGAGTGTTATGGACTTTCAAACTATTAATAGTTAAGTATTGACTCAAAAAGGGATGTGAGGATTAACTAGAAGTTAAGAAAAAGGGAATAAGGGGTTAAGTATATATGAAAGTTATTTAGCTCAAGGTTTAGCTAGAATATTAACCAAGAGATGATAATTTATTTTACAGGCCAAACAGAGATTGGAAAAGCCTACAAACTATTAGTAGCCAACTAAGTATCTGTGAGTGACAAATGATTTCAAATAATTTTCTTATGTTTCAAAGCATGGTTTTACTTGAAATGAAATGGTTTTTTTTATCAAGTGTGGAATATGAGCCATATGTCTAAAGCTTGATGTTTCAATATTTCGAAGTATGTTTTAAGCATGATTTTCTTCTCAATGAGTTGCTTAAATTAAAGTTATGTTGGAAATAATTTATTTAGTATGGATTTTATATGCTATCTCTATAAATATTGTGTAAAGCATGATATCACAAGATGAATTTTCCTAGCATGATTTTAAGCATGATGTTATAAGACAACCTATTTCTCATCATATTCTATTTATGAAATGATAACTGAGTTTGTGCTCAAGTATTGTTTTATGTACCCTAGCTTAAAAACTCCCAACACTCAAGGAGATGAAGGTATCCGGGACCCCTATACTCAAGGAGATGAAGATATCTAAAGAATTCAATAAAATAAATAATATAGGTCTTTGGGGCCCGCCTTGGGACCTACATAGGCTTTAGGTCATGCATAAGAGTGCTTAACCTTTTGGGGGCATTTCTACGTACACATATGAGAGTTATCAACATTGAGTGTATTGAGCTTGCTCTACCTCAACCAAGATTTAAGGGTACTAGTTATGAAATGATGTATATTGAGATTTAAAGTAGGTTACCATGCTTTCAAGGTTTTCATGATATTTCTATAAGATGGATTGATGTTGTCAAAGTTATTGATTTATAAACATGCTTTATAAACCCTGAAGTTCTGAAAGTATATTTTCGATTTGCGGTAGATTCTTCTAATTTTAAATATGCTTTTTTATCTAAATACTCACTCATTGGGCCTTCCAGCTCACGTTTTTAAAATATTTTCTCTCCTCAAGTCGCAATCGAGTTCCCAATGCCTAGCTTACAATTGTTAGTCTGCCACACATCATCAAAAAATCTCATATAGCTCAAACGTTCTTTAAGTTTATATTATGTATTTTGTCACTTTGAAGTCATATACATACTAGTTGGGTCGAGAGGAACCCTTATCTATAAATAAGTTGTAAATATTATTGTATGATGGACCTACCTATGCTATTTGAGTTCTAAATGCCTATAAGGTTTAAACTACAAGTTGTCTATATTTTTATGTGTATACACCTGTTTATCAGGTCATTCAAGAACAAGAAAACAGGTTACTGGTATTAGAGGCGCAGTAGGTGTCATAAGAGGATTGGTATCTATTGGCTTCACATCTCCACAGGTTAAGAGGGTAATTTGGGAGGGGTGTGACATAACCAACAACAAACTAATCAGTTGGAGCCCACTTTTCATATTATCATTGATTTATTACGTTTTTCCTAGGGTAAACATGGTCTTAAATGTAAGAATTTTGTCCTCTAGCTTACATCATCATCAAGTAAATTTGTAAAATTATGTTGGACACGTTTATCACTCAATGAAACTTAATTTAGGAAAGTGAGTCTTACCCGATTATGTTTGAAGTTGTTTACATAATTCTGTAAGTGGTGAGGCCCATGTTTTTAGATAACCTCCAATTCCACAATTATATTGCTATCACTAAGGTGAGAATCCAATTATCATTGGTGAATTACGTGAAACCCACCCATAATTTTTACGTACTTTACCCTTACCGTGGTTTGAGCTTCTTCTCCTTCATCATCAACAGTTTGGAATCTACTTCTCCATCTACAGTTCGCACACTACTTCGCAATCAACAATCTCCACGTTTTCTTGAGTAGTAGTTGCTTGTGCTCATTGATTCTTAACTTTTTTTAATTTTTTTTCTTGGTTCAATCTCTAAGTAGCAATATGTTAAGTTTGGTTTGGTCTGATTTTAGGTTGTTGTTCATGTCTATGAGTTTTTGATCCCACGGGCTTCATATAGAGATGCCCACTTTTCCCACGAGGACGAGGACAGTGGCATTTCTCCATTTAGGCAGGGAAATGGAGGAGGGAGTGGGGGAAAATTTTCTCAAAAGCTAAATGAGGGCGGGGATGGGGAATGCATTCCCCATCCTGTTCCTTGTTCCTGTCCCGTTATGCTTTTTTTCTTATATTTGTTATAATAATTTAATTTTATGTTATAATTTTATTATATAAATATTATATTTGACTTTCAAGATTTATTGTTTAATGGTCAAACTAATGAATATTTTAATTAGTGTAAAAAAATGATATGTTTGAATTCTAATAAATTTAGATTATGTATTTGAATAATTTGATAGATAATTATTTCCTTCAACTTGAAAATTTTGAGTAAGTTCTCTTTAAATTCTAAGTGTTCAGGTGGAGCTAATCATATAAAAATTAACCATTTAATTAAAAATTTTCCATAATAGTGATTTATGTTAATTGATTTTTTTTTAAAAAAAAATCAAATAGGGAAAAATTCTCCACAGAGAACCCTATCCCCGTGGAAAATTTGACAGGGATGGGAAATGAAATGGGGAGTGAGGACGGGGAACAGGGAGTGGGGAAGCCATTCCCAGCCCCGCCCCACCCTGGATATCTCTAGTTTCATATTGTAATAGTGTGGCCAAATTGCACAACTAGTTTTCCCTTCCATTTCGTAGGTTGAATCAGTAGACATCGACCAAAGGTAGGAGGTAAGGAGTAAAACGTAAGAGTTTAGAAAAGAAAAGAGCCTAAATGAGAACGAGAATTGGTAGGACAACAAAGTCCCACAACATAACAAGAGCATAAAATATGAAGGAAGACAATTTTAGGTATGAGAGCACCTAAAAATACATAAAGGCCGCATGATAATGCGAGCTCGGATGTTAAAGAAATTCATAATGTTATGAGAGCCTAGAAAATGATGAGAGCCAAAATATACCCTTATAATGTAACGAGAGCCTGCATAAAGTAGTGAGAATCAAAATTTGTTTGATAACGAGAGCCTATGTCTATGAACTAGATTTCCTTATTTCCCATTTCCTCCAATTCTGGATATGTATTTCTTTTCTCTTCCATGTTTATCATTTCTTGTTTGGGATGATTATGTACATTGGCAATGGTTGAGTTACTGTGTCTTCTATATAGATATTACATGACTTTATAGTTCGAGAAAGAAGAAAATATTGATAATAGTAAACATATTGGTTCTTATCATTCGTGCTTACAATATGTGTTGTCATTTGCGCCCATTCGAATGTTCTATTTATAAGGACATAATATGACCCCATTTTCACTCGAGTAATGTTCCAAATGTGTCACTTTCAATCTTTGTTTTAGGATAAACGATGTGAGTTGTGTCAATTAGATAAGAATGGACAGACAAAAATTCAATAATTCAATTACATAAGAATAGACAAACCAACATTCAATAAGTCAATGTACAATTCTTAAGGTTAATGGACAACTAAAAGGTACAAAAAATGTAAGTGTAGAAGTAGTTGTCACATTCTTAATTACATATTTTAGCATACCGTGTAAAAAAATAGGGTTATTAGTTTTGCCTTTAAGAGATTTAGAAGAATTGTCAGTATTGAAGGGATTGGATCCCGCAGCGGAATTCCATGAGATCGACTTGCATCCAATTATTCGATTTTTCATTAAACAAAATCGTTATACTAAACAGAATAAATAAACACGTAAATTAGCATGCTTTTAGATAAAAGGGTTAGAACGGTCCTTATCTTTGTAGAATCCCTAGCACCACGAATAAGCCTCACCAAGGTTCCAACGAACGAATCTCCAAACGGTCTCGATCACAAACAACTCCTTGAGCAATCTCGAACATTACCACAAGAGAAACCACTTTATTCTCTAGGATTCCAATAGAGGGATAGGTGGTATCCAAATATTTGGAGAGGGAGAGGAGAATAAGATTTTTCGAGAATTGAGAGGATTTATGGCTTAGAGAAAATTTTGCACAATAACATTAAAGAATTGTGTATTGTCAGAGTTTGTCTACAACCAAAGTTATGTAGGAATGTGTATTTGCAAAGGACCATGGGGAGGTATTTATATAGGGAAGAATCAAGGATCTTTCCTCATATATTTTCCTTTTCCTAATATATATTTTTCTTTTCTGTAAGTATATATTTTCCTTTTCTGTAAATATATATTTTCTTTTTCTGTAACTAATTAAATAACACTTATTTAATCTGCATAGTTGAATAAAACTTATTTAATTTTAATTTATACAATAATTAAAGAAATTTTTATACATTAATCCCAATTTAATGTATATGTTTAATTATCATATACATCACATGTATATGTGCAATACCTCTCTATTAATTAATTCTTTATGAATCTAATTAATTTTAATCTTATTCGATTATTACTTTCCAATTTAATTATAGATCATAATTAATTATATATTAATCACATTAATATATAGTTTCCTCAACTTAATTTGAACAATTCAAATTATCCCTTTTAAGTATCTCTAATAATCTAACGATGGAACCTGGTGGACTTGTAGATCAAAAGCTTTAACGATATGAGATTAATTGGTCAAATTCTTTAACCAAGATAATTAATATTCGTTAACTGTGAGTACACTCTACTAAAAAACCATAACTGCACACTTCTTACTACATATATATTTCTGTGTCCACGGATATAGACCAATACAATGAGTTAATCCTTCACGAGTGTTTGTAACTCCAATTAGATCAAATTATCATTTTACCCTTGGGTTACCTCTGGCTCCTTAAATACCAGTGTTTCTCTAATGAACAACCTATTTATGATCCACCCAATAAATAAAAACCCCTCTCGAGCCAATGAGAGGGTAGGACCCTTTGTTCAAGTCCCGGAGACATCACTTAAGGTAACACTCATCTACTTACCCTTAAGAAGGGAAGGAGTGAATTCCATCTTGTGTAATTATGTTCCCAGCTTCTCACTTGATCTCGTCCCCAAAATGGTAGGCTTATTGTGTCGGTGATCTGGCCTCCCTCACTTATGAAAATCAAAGGACAGTCTCTCGTGAAGAGGAGTCCATACCATACTCAGGATTGAGACTAAGTTGCCTAGGTCATCCTATTGAAATAGGAACCAAACTAGTCAACAGTGTTACATCTAGTGGTTACTATTTCTATATTCAGTCTTATGCAAACTCTTTGCATAAGATACTCCCACTCACGTGTCACCTACACGAACGCATTGGATCATTATATTTGTATCGAATACAAAGTGTTACTAGGATAAGGCACCTAGTTTTATCCCTATAATATAGACCCTTCAGGCTAAATCTTGAACATTGATCCCCGTATGTCTCCACATATGGTTCAAGACGTATAAGAGAGCCTTGGATGTTAGTATATTGAATTTGGACTATTAAGGAAAATTATACAACAATACAAACATTAACATTTATTGATTAAACATCTATAACTCTTTATTGATGACGGTCAATTAATAACATTTACTATCTACGAGTTTTAGGGCATAAAACCTAACAAGTATATGCTTCCACGCATGTTTAAGGGCAATGTTTCAATGTCAAAATTTTTTTTTGGAAGATGCCTAAACCAATTTTGAAAACTTCAGTGTACCATTCGTTGGAAATGGTTTAAAGTATGTTGGCTATTTTTAGCACCAAATTACCTTATCATTGTACTTGTTGTTGGGTTTTATGCCCTAAAACTCATAGATAATATATGTTATTAATTGACCGTTATTACTAAAGAGTTATAGATATTAATTCAATAAATGTTATCATTTGCGTTGTTTGTCTATTTTTGTCTTAATAACCCTAAATCCAAAGAACTAACATCCAAGGCTACGTTATGAGTTTTGATCTATATGTGGAGATATACATGGATCAATGTTCAAGATACAGCTTGAAGGGTCTATAGTACAGGGATAAGGCTAGGTATCTTATCTTAGTAATACTATGGATACTACCTACTTTGTATTTGATGCCAAAACAATGATCTAATGCGTTTGTATAGTTGACATGCGAGTGAGAGTATTCTATGAGTTTGCATAAGATCGGACCGTGAAATTGTAGCCACTAGATGTAACACTGTTAACTAGTTAGGTTCCTATTTCAATATGATGACCTAGGCAACATAGTCTTAATCCTGAGTATATTATGAACTCCTATTCACGAGAGATTGTCCTTTGATTTGTATGGGTGAGGGTGGCCAATTCGCCGACCCAATATGTCTACCATTTTAGGGACAAGGTAGAGTAGGGAGCTGGAAATATAATAATACAAGATGTAATTCACTCCTTCTCGTCTTAAGGGTAAGTAGATGAGTGTTCCCTTAAGTGGTGTCTCCAGGAATTAAACAAAGAGCCCTACCCTCTCATTGGCTCGAGAGGAGTTTCTGTTTATTGGTTGGACCATAAATAGGCTGTACATTAGAGAAGAAATGATACTTAAGGAGTCGGAGATAACCCAAGTGTAAAACGGTATTTTAACCCAATTGGAGCTACGAACACTTGTGAAGGACTAACTTGCTATTATCGGCCTATATCTGTAGACACAGAAATATATTTGTAGTTAGAAGAGTGCAGTTATGGGTCTTTAGTAGAGTGTACCGGCAGTTAAGAATATTGATTAACTTGGTTAATGAGTTTAGCCAATTAATCTCATATCGTTGGAGCTTCTGATCTACAGGTCCACCAGGTCCGCTTATTAGCTCACTAAAGAATATTTAAGAGGGATGATTTGAATTGTTCAAATTAATTTTAGGAAACCATATATTAATGTGATTAATATATAATTGATTATGGATATGATCTATAATTCAAATTAAATTGAAAAGTAATATTTGAATAAGATTCAATTAATTAATTCACAAAGAATTAATTAATAGAGAGGTATTGCATATATAAATACGATGTTTATGATAATTATATATATATATATATATATATATACATTAAATTAGATTTAATGTATAGATAGTTATTTAATTAATGTGCAAATTAAATTAAATAAGTATTATTTAATTGTGCTAATTAATTGAATAAGTGTTATTTAATTAATTAGGCTAATTAATTAAACAAGTGTTATTTAATTTATTAGGCTAATTAATTAAACAAGTATTATTTAATTAGTTAGGTTAATTAATTAAACGAGTGTTATTTAATTAATTAGGCTAATTAATTAAACAAGTGTTATTTAATTAATTAACTGTGGAAAAAGGGAAATAGAAAAATAATTAAGAAAAGGGTTTGACCATTCTCTATATAAAGACCTCCCTATAGCCCCTTTGGGAGAAATAGACACAGACAATACACAGCACACAAGTGTTATTGTGCAAAATTTTTCCTAAGCCACAAAGAGAATCTTCTCTACTCTCCAAAACCATTTTCTCCTCTCCTTCTCCGAATAGTTGGATACCACCTATCCCTCTATTGGAATCCGAGAGAATAACGAGGTTACTCTCGTGGTAGTGTTCGGGATTGTTCAAGAAATCGTTCGTGATCAAGATCGTTAGAGGAGTTATTCGTTGGAACTTAAAGAGGATTGTTCGTGAAGCTTGGGAATCTACAAAGGTAAGAATGATTCTAATCTTTTTCCCTAAAGCATGCTATATTGGATGTAAATATTTTGAATTTGTTTATATAAAAATCGAATTGCGGAATGCAAGGCGTTCATAACGCTTCTATTATGGGATTTAATCCCCTCACTTGTGAGTATTATTAATGATTTTGTTCTTTAGGGTTGTTCGGCTACTTTAGATGGAACTCACATTAAAGTACACATTCTATAGTCTAGAAAAGGAAAGTATAGGACAAGGAAGAACGAAATTGCAATGTGTTGAAAGTTTGCTTCCCTGATATGTAATTCATATATGTTTTACCTAGTTGGGAGAGTTCAATACATGATGGGGGGAGAGAGTATTTAGGGATGCATTAAATAGGTCAAATGGATTGAAAATCCCTGGAGGTACAGTTGTCATACATACATAGTCTTATGCAATTTACCTACTACATAAAGTGGCCATAATTTGAACCTTCAGTATTTTTCCAACTTACATTGTTACTATTTGGTTGATGTTGGTTACCATATGCGAGAGATTTTTAACACAATATAGAGGTCAACAGTACCATCCAAATGATTGGAGGAATGACCACTAACTTGTTGGCATTTGTGTCCTAATTCTCTCGGAGTCCCGTGGTTTGTAATTTATACATATTGTTTATGAATAAAATAAGAATTATTTCATTCTGACATTTATTCATATCCAATAAACATAGCTCCATGGTTATTGTATGTAAACTTAAGCATGTATATGAAATATACAAGTGGATCATGTGTTAAGTGATAACCTAAATGGGTCTGTAGTATAAGGATTAAGGTAGGATACCTGATCCTGGTGACACTACGGATACGGCCCACTTTGTAGAGGTTTGCAAGTGTTGTGAACTACTACAGATGATAGATCCCGACCATTCATGTGGAGACATGTGAGCAAGGGCGTCCTATACAAAGAGTTTGTATAAGACCGGACCACGAGATGATTCGTCTCTGTATATAACATCGTTGATACTAGTGACTTACATCTCACCTAAACGACCATAGGTGACATGACCTCAATCCTGAGTGTTTTAGGAACTCCTGCCTTTGAGGGTGGTTCTTTGATTAGTATGGGTGAGAGTGACCAGATTCCAACTCAACATGCCTACCTTTTTTGGGACTTGTCTAATTTGGGAGCTGGGAACTCAATTACACAAGATAGAATTCACTCCTTCTCCGAAGCAGGGGTAAATAGATAGATTGCTCCATTAAGAACTGATTCTAGGGCTTGAACATAGTGGCCACGGCTTGTCTTTGGAAGAGAGGACTCGGTCATAGTAGGACTATGACTTATGTTCATTAGAGGAATCGGTTGTGCTTAAGGAGTTAGATGTAACTACAGGGGCATAATAGTTATTGGCTGAGTTGTACTTACGAGCGATCTGTGAAGGGTTGTCGCACTGTTGATTGGTTAAGATGAACCCATAATATATATGTAGTAAGAAGAGTTCAATTATCGGACTTTAGTGGAGTGCCTAACAGTTAATGGATGGTGGATCATGTGACTAAAGAGTCTAGTCAGTTATTCGCGTACCATTTGAGCTTCGAGCTACAGGTCCATAAGGCTCCCTTGGTAGCTCAATGGATTCAAGTTGAGAACCAGTTCTTGGTGTTGATTTGAAATGTTCAAATTGACAAGAGGTAATTCGATTATATATGATATGAACGGTGTAATGCATGAGATACATCTAGTGGAGGATTAATGTAAATGAGATTTACAATAAGTGCCATGGAATAGAAAAAGAGTTATGGTTTATATGTTTCATGAGACGAAATATTAAAACTATAGGATATAAATATAGTATGGTAAGTTGGTTAGGATATAAATATAGTATGGTAAGTTGGTTATCATTTATATTTATAATAATATTAATTATTAGATAATTATCTCTTTTTCTCTAATAACCAATTGGGTGGAAGATTATTAGTGGTTTCATGGTAATCGTGAGATAAAAGGGAAAATGTTTTCCTAAATTTAGTAAGATTTGCAAATGTTGATTTTGAGATTTTCACTCTCGGAAAGTTCTCACGGAAAGGTTGTCAGGTAAATAAGATTTACTAAACAACAGCTTGGAGTGAAGTGTTCATATAGGATAGACACTCAGCTGGACGATTAGCTAAACGATCGCATAGCTTTTGTTAAATGATTGGGAATTGTCCTATACAATAGGCTTTGACATCTCTCACTTGCTCAATCATTTACACGATTGTTCTTCTTGAAGGAAATCGGACATGAGGATTTCCATGAGCAACGGAAGGATCTTTCCAAATTTCATTGGTATATGAATAATACAATTACAGTTAAGAAACGGAAACAATAGGTTATGCGCAAAACATAAATTACAGCATGCTTTACTACACGATCGAGGGAAGGAATCAACAAACCTTTGAAGACTCATCTTTAAGTTCTTTTATCACGAATGCTCGAAAACCCGTAACACTGCAACACTCAAACACTCGTACAATATGACCATTACACTGTACAATCACAACAAACTCGAACAAAACGATCACTAATATCATGAACACCCCGAAAACCACGAACGGCCTCCACAGAGCCTCGACTGTGTCAAGTTGAGTATGACACCACCAACAAGGTTACCTTGGTATTCTTAGTGTGAGAATCCAGAGTATGGGCTCTGTGTGGACTTGGTTAAAGGATGAAACCGAATGAGGAAAATCGTGTAAACGATTGAACAAGTGCGAGAAGATAAAGCCTATCGCATAGGCCGATGCCCAATCGTTTATCAAAAGCTATGTGATCGTCTAGCAAAAGCTATGCGATCGTTTAGCTCATTGTCTAGCTGAGTGTCTATCATGTAAGAACACTCCACAATCGTCTAGTCTCTCCAAGCTGTCGTTTAATAAATCTAATTTACTTGACAACTATTCCGTGAGTAATTTTCGAGATTGGAAAATCTCAAATTAACAACTTGCAAAATCTTTTTAAAAATAGGAAAACATTTTTCCTTTTATCTCACGGTTACCATGAAACCACCAATAACCTCCCACTCAATTGGTTATTAGTGAAAAAGAGATAATTATCTAATAATTAATATTATTATAAATATAAGTGATAACTAACTTACATAATATATTTATAATCTATAGTTTTAATATTTCATCTCATGAAACATATAAACCATAGCACTTTTTCTATTCCCTGACACTTAATATAAATCTCATTTACATTAACCCTCCACTAGATGTATCTCATACATCATACCAATTATATCATATATAATCGAATTACCTCTTGTCAATTTGAACATTTCAAATCAACACCAAGAACTGATCCTTAACTTGAATCCATTAAGCTACTAAGGGGACCTTATGGACCTGTAGCTCGAAGCTCCAACAGTACGTGAATAATTGACTGAACTCTTTAGTCATGGGATCCACCATCTGTTAACTACCAGGCACTCCACTAAAGACCGATAACTCAACTCTTCTTACTACAGATATATTATGTGTCCATCTTAACCAATCAACAGTGCGACAACCCTTCACAGATCGCTCGTAAATACAGCTGGGCCAATAATCATTATGCCTCTATAGTTACATCTAACTCCTTAAGTACCACTGATTCCTCTAATGAACATAAGTCATAGTTCTACTATAACTGAGTTCTCTCTTCCAAAGAAAAATTGTGGCCACTATGTTCAAGCCCCGGAATCAGCCCTTAAGAGAGCAATCTATCGACTTACCCCTACTTTGGGGAATGAGTGAATTCCATCTTGTATAACTAAGTTCCCAACTCCCAGATTAGACAAGTCCCCAAAAAGGTAGGCATGTTGAGTTTGTAATCTGGCCACTCTCACCCATACTAATCAAAGAGCCGCTCTCAAAGATAGGAGTTCTCAAAACACTCAGGATTGAGATCATGTCACCTATGGTCGTTTAGATGAGATGTAAGTCTCTAGTATCAACGGCGTTATATATAGAGTCGAGTCATCTCGTGGTCCGGTCTTATACAAACTCTTTGTATAGGACACCACTGCTCGCATGTCTCCCCATGAATGGTTAGGATCTACCATCTGTAGTAGTTTACAACACTTGCAAACTCCCACAAAATGATCCGTATCCGTAGTGTCACCAGGATCGAGAATCCCTCCTTAATCATTATATTACAAACCTATTTAGGTTATCACTTAAGGCATGATCCACTTATCTACATATAATAACCATGAAGCTTTGTTTATTGGATATGAGTAAATGTCAGAATGAAATAACGCTTATTTTATTCATAAACAATGTGTATAATTACAAACAACGAGACTCCGGGAGAATTAGGACACTAATCCCAACACTTCTCCAATCTCTGCCTCTAACCAAGTCTACACAGAGCCCACACTCTGGATTCTCACCCCGAGAATACCAAGGTAACCTTTGTGGTGGCATCATACTCAACTCGACACTAGTCGAGGTTCTGTGGAGGCCATTTGTGGAGTTTGGGGTGATCGTTGTGTTCGTGGTTGAGTTGATCGTGCAGTGTAGCGGTCGTAATGTACGAACATTCATGTGTTGTTGTGTTGCTGTGATCGAGGGATCTTTAAGATGAGTCTTCAAAGGTATGTGAATTCTTCCTTTGATCTTTAGAAAAGCATGTTGTAATTTTGATTTATGCATAACGTATGTTTCCATTTGTGTACTGTAATTGTTAAAGTTCGAATACGATTGAAATTTGGAATGATCCTTCCGCTGCTCATGGAAATCCTCATCTTTCGATTTCCTTCACAACCAACCACCCCAAAAGAATTCTTCCATATGAAATGTCTTGCAGTTAGGAATGTAATAGAAAGTTCTTTTTGTCCTTTTAAGGATGTCTTGGAAAATTCTTATGAATCCTGCTTTTTATGACATAATGAAACAACGAAGGATTATTTCAGTATATTGAATGCTCCACAGTTTTTAAAAAAAGAGAGATGTCTAGTGATCCATTGGATGACTCGGTGAATGAGGATACAAATGGAGATGGAGAGAGTGAGGGACATTACATCAATTTGATTAAGACTTCAAATGTGTGGATCGTGGGTGGAGACAAGATCTCGCACTTGAAATGTTCAACAATTTGTGACGAGACATTGGATAATTCATGGATGTTTGATATTACATTGTAGCTAATATATTTTTTTTTTCACTTCAGTCTGTATTGTCGATCGATTTTCCAACATGTGTTTCTCTTATTAATTTTTATACATTCTTTTTTCAGTTGCAACAATACATGTTCTTTGGTACATAGCATCCTACATTGCTTCATTTTTTTCATGGCAAATTTAGGATGACTTCTAGTAACTTCATCCCAACGTTATCGTGGGGTTAAACAAACATTTTTGGACACTAGAAGATGATGTCATTTTGGTTGTTACACTTCAGGATGTGGCTGTAAGACCTTATTGGAGAGTTGAGGATGATTTTAAAAATGACTACTTGATGGAGATCCATTGGTTGAAGTTGGAGAAATTGTCACAGTCATCGTTACAGTCATTACCTCATATAGATTCTCGTCTATGAACAATGAAGGCCAAATATAATGCATTATATGAGTTACTATAGGATAAGAATGGGTTCAACTGGAATAATGATCGAATGATGTTACAGTGTGAGAAGGTTGCATACAATGAACGAGTGAAGATATGTATGAACCCATTCATTCATCCAACTTCCATCTATATTATCTTGAAGACTCATAGGGATGCAACTGGACTGTATGGAAGATCATTTCCACATCACTATGCTCTAGGGCAGTATATGAGCATGTTCATGCAATTGGACAATAGGCTGCCAATGCACATGATGCTAAAAATTAAATTCGACTGGATGATGCAAACTCCCAACATGGGTTCGATGCTGAGCTCGATGCGCTTTCCAAGTTTAGATCATTTTCCTTCACAGTCCACGGACATGTTCAATGGTGGGGATGAGCCTAAATGCACATCAACTTATCAATAATCGTCTCTCCATATGAGCAACGTACACTAATCTTGTATCTGATCGTCGAGCGAGGTAAACTAGATCAAAGGAACGAAATAAGTGGGAAGCAACAAGAGATGAATTCATCGATTCCATGAAATGTATGGCTGTTTCGGTTGCTGACATCCACTAAAGTTGGACGAGCTTTGAAAGGAAGAACTTGTCGAGGGATCTTAAAAACAAATAAAATTTATAATACCAATCTCGAGCTACTACAACTGAGTAGTATTAGTATTAAGTCCCGATCAATTTGCAAGGAAGCATAAGGTAAATTTCACGAGTTAATTTCAAGCTAAAGTGGTAAATTGGGGGTTTGGTGTGGATTAAGAAAGTAGAGCACATAAAAATAAACTGAGAGGATTGTAAAGTGCAGGAAAGTGTGAGAAATATTAAAGTAGTCTAGCCTAGGAATTCTGATCCATCCAATTGTTCGATTGATCATAAAATATCTAAAAATAATTCTCATCCATGCAAGTGCTTAGCCTACTTGTTTGCAATCGCTGTCACAAGTGCTTAAATTCATGAATTAGGAACATAATTAAACTATAGTTGATTAATTGAAAAAATTAATGTGGCGCAAGTGCACATGTCAAATTATAATATAGTTAAAACAACCTTGATCATATATCTCATATAATCGGTTTGATAATCTTTTAGCTATTCAGAGATCGTTCTAATTGTATTTAGGAGACTGACTTGTAATGAAAATAAAGTATTCCAATCCTAAGAAAGCAAGTCAAGTGATTAAGTATGGAGATTTTCAACAAAGAGATATTATAGGGAATAGATTTCATCAATAAAATTACTAAACTCAATTGCTTTAATTTTTTAACCAAGTAACACAACACCTAGATCTAGAAATCTTTCATATGTATTGCTCCTCTTGAAAACAATCTTTTCTTTCACTTAATTACCGATTACTAATTTCTTGAAACTAGATAATTAACTAAAATATTAAAACTCCTTCGCCAACAATCTCTACAATTATCCGACTACACTAGATGTTCAAACGATAGTTTAACATGCATGATCTAATCTAAAACCCTCTTGTTAAAGCAAAATTTTAAATCATGAAATGAATAAATTGAAGATCAAGCAACCAAAAGTATTAGAAGCGGTCATGCTAGAAAGTATTAATGTAAATTGACATTCAAGATCGACAAAAATGTTTAGATATAAACCAAAGATTTGAGCTAGCCATAGAACAATGATAGATCAACCTAGCATGACTTCCATAGATATAACCAACTTTAGAAGGAATAAATATAAAGATGAATTAAAAATACAAAAGAGAAAGAAAGGGATTATTTGGCGTTCCAATCCCGTCTCCGTGGTGGAATTGACCCTTTAACTTCTCCAATCAACTCCGACAACAAGTACCCTTTGTATTCTGCTCAGAACCTTTTCTCTTGACCTCAAGAACTCCAAAACCGTTGGAAAACCTAGACTAAATAGGAAAAAGTTTCCAAAAATGAACGGCTAGTGCAGTGCTATAAGCCAACGCCATGGCGCGTCGAAGAAAAAGCCCTTTCTGTGCACATGTTTGCCACAATGTCGCATCTCCATTGACGCGTTGCATCACCATAGTATTTTGTTGCCTCAGGTTTGGGCATTGCAAGTAGCATCTTGGAGCACCACAACGCGTCTTTTTGGGCATCCTTGGCCTTCTTTTCTTCTTTACTTTGGATATTTAGTCCACTCTTATCTTTATTGGAAAAAATTGATCTGTTTTCACTTTTATTTAACTTTACATCTCACTCAAATCTTGAAAATCACTAGCAAACAACATCAAATCTTATAGTATTAAGCAAAAACACTCTAACTTAAAAGACAAATAAAGCACTTTTCAAGTGCTTTTCAAAAGCCTAACATTTGAATTAAGATTAAGAGTACAGTAGGATGTTTGTAACCTGGATAGCCTAGCCTACTAACTAATTTCGTTCTTGAATTAAACCAATCATGCAATGTTGTAAACTTGACCATTCAAAATAATCTATCAATCACACACAAGCATGTTTTGATTCGTTCTACCCAATAATCAACAAACAATTAAATGTCACATATCATATGAAAATTTTTAGCTAATAAAGAATAGTGATCAATTCGTACATAAATTTTAATCATAGAAATTGAAATACGTTCAAGAATCACAAAGCATACAATCGAGAAATCTGAGTATAAACCAAATCCCCACAAATGAACAATCATTTTCTCCTATTCCTAAGCTAGATAACTCATCTTAGCCACATATTGAAGTCAACGTGGATGATTACAAAGCCAAAATGCCAAGAATAAGAGAAAATACATAGGAAAAGGGAAATGGGCGAGAGAGATGATGAAAATGTGAACATGGGCTGACCTTAATGAAGAAAAAGGATATTTATACTTTCACGGTTACATATTTTAGGGAATGCCTTCTAGCGTCAACCCTAACATTGCATAGGCTTCAGGGACATTTTTCATCATTTTCTAATTCTTTGACTCGGTTGATGCATTAGGGATCCAAATGGTCCGTTTTAGCTCATTTTTAACCCTAACACTCGATTCTGCTTCTTAGATGTTTGAAACTTACAAAATCATAGAATGAACACATTACACAATATAACGACCTCAAATTAAGTTGAGTGAAGTAGCACATTTTAGGTGTTATCATGCTTATATCAGTCCTTGTCATTGATCGAGATGTTACAACAATGCAAGAATCCTTGAACGATGAGGTGAAGAAAATAAATGGATTAGACAACTTGTAGATTTTCCTATTAATGAACGCTTTGGCAAAGGTACAAGATTTACTCTGGGTGTTCTTTGATAACTTATTTTTATACAAGTTATTATCTCTTAAAGTTAGAATATTTAGAAGTAATTGATGAGAAAAACATTGAAATCATAAGAGAGTAGCGCAAAATTTCTTTCCATGCATTGAGTGAATTCAAATGAAGAGTTTGAGTAAATTTACATTAAAATGAGTTAAATATGCAGGAATACAGATGAAAAACAAGAAGAAAATGAGATATGCATCAAACTCATCTTGTGGCAAAGCAAGAAGCAACTGAACACATCTGAGGGAACACCGACCACTATAACAACGAATGTGAAAAATTTGTGATCCCTGCGTCCAACTCTATATATATGTCAACAAAAGAAGACGCGCGAAAATTCAGACCCCAGAAACATTCTTCATCCCAAATTTGGAGAAGAAGATTTCACCCCTTTCTGAGGCAATCTTCATCGTGTAGAACTCTTGTTGCCGCCAGAGAAGAAGAACTCGAGAGAGTCCATTCTCCACCACTCCACCGAAGAACACAACAGACCTATCATCTCAGATCGACAGGAAGCATGAAACTACTATCGACGATCATCTTCTTACTTCATTCATCTCTTTACTTCTCATTTTTACACTTTATTTCTGCACTTTTATTCTTCATCTTATAACAAACTATTTTTATATTTTTAATATATATCATGATCTCCATCACTTAATTCTCTCCTCTCTCATTTATATTTAAAGTATAGAGATATACTATAATATAAAGTTAATTTTGAAAAAGATTCAAAATTATAAACTTTATAATAAAAGGAGATTTATTGTATTTGAATAAAATTCAAATAATTACTAATATGAATTAGATTTATATTAAAATAATATGAATTAGATTCATAATATAACTATAGATTAAAATTTAATATGATTGAGATTCATATTAAAACTATAGGTTACAAAAGATACGTGCATTTGAATACGATTCAAATGTACATTCAATTAAATATGAGATGTTTAATTAAAAATTAATTAATTAATTTGATTAAATTATTAATATTTTTTAAATTTATTTCATTTAATTTAAATTAGGGTTTTGGTTGTTTTAATAACTCCCTACTTCACATATGGGAAAAAGGGGTAATTTCTCTTTACAATGAAGTTAGTTCTTAAAGAAAAAAAAGGTTTTTTTTTTTATTTCAATGCTCTCCCTCTTCTCCTTCTCTCTTAGAGATTTTAAGATAAATGAGTTCCATGTGAAATCTCTCTAAATTCTTATTCCCTACTCTTTCAAAAAGAGGCTTTCACAAACCAATTCCTTGCTAAAAAATAACAGGGAAGATCCTATGGAGACGTCAGGGGAGATTGGTTCGCTGAAGAAGAAGATATCTTGATGAATACTGTTGTGCTTTTTAAGAGGATCTTCAAAGGTAAGTTTCTTCTTCCCTGAATTTTACATGCTTAACCTGTACAGAATGCATAATGTACGTATATTTTTCTTTTCTGTGTTGTAATCTTTCAAAGCAAAATTGAAAGCAAAGCGATTATTCGCTTCCACTGTAAGAAGCGACCCCCTCAATATGTTATTCTAACTAATGTTATTGTGAAAATCGTCTAGTTCAAAGATCTTGGCTTTTATTGTTTTACACAATGTTAGGGTTTTATTGTATAATCATGAACTTAAAACTTACATTGCTCTTTTAGCAAAAAGAATCAACTAAGGCATAAGGTTTGGAAAGTTGTTTAATATATTGTTATTTACCATGGTTGGTGCATGTAATAGGTTTGTCCATGCCCTTGCGTCCTCCTCATTTGATTAATCTTGATATTCAGATTCTTATTTGTTGTTCTAAATGGTTGGGAGCTTCTCCGGGGAAAACCAAGTGGACTTTTCACTTTGGAATCTTTTTCCTTGAGTTTTGTGTGATTTTGTTTCTTTTTTGGATTCGATTATTTGGTTACTTTATTATATTGTTTTATAGTATTTTATTCGTATCTTGACTTTAAGTTGTGGGGTCCCTAATCTCTTTTTAACAATACATTATCTTTGAAGGAAAAAATACTTAGATTTACTAATTGAACTATAAACTTGTACGTCCTCTCATCGAGAAAATATGATTTAAGTGACTTTGAAATTATACATTATTGATTGAGATTCAAAACTCATCATTTTAAGGCTCATTCAAACTGTCTTTGCTTTTAAAAATTTTAGTCAACTTTTTTATAAAAAAAAAATAGTCAACTTTTAAAAACTAGCAAATATTTTTCTTAAAATATAAGGTTTAAGAAAATGTCAATGTTATCATAACAAAAATGAAAAACAAAACAAATATGGTTCAAGTAATCAGAATTCTTTTTAAAAAGTAATAAATTAATAAATAATCAGACTTGACTCTTAAAAAACAATTTTTGTTATTTGTTTTCTTTTTCGAGAATCTTTTAGAAACATTGTGAAGGTAATACTAATAATATTATGTTGTTTTTCAATTTTTTAATTGATGAGATTTTAAATATTATCATTTTTAAAGCTAATAATATTATTTTTCTAAAAGAATGGTTAAATTATAAGTTAAAACTTTTGGATTTGTATCTATCTGATCCTTAAACAATATCTAATATATTCTTGAACTTTCGAATTTGTGTATAATTAGTTTCTAAATTTTAAATTTTCTATCTAGTAGGTCTCTAAACCTTCAATTTTATATCTAATATATATGATATATCCTTTATACGTTAATTTTGTTCAGAAAAAAAAAATCCCTATTAGACATAAAATTGAGTTAAAATTAAAAATGATATAAAATTGAGTTTTATGTGTCTAATAGAGTTTGAGATTTCAATTTCGTATGTTTACTATATATGTGAATAAAAAATATATACATTTATCGAATAAGTTAAGAACACATTGGCATAAAATTGAAAATTGTTTTTTTACACAAAATTGTAAGTTTACAAATTTATTTAGCCTTTTTTTATACAAGATTTAGTCCTTTCGAAGGTTTATAGAATCGTTTGATATAAAGTTGAAAGTTCAATAATATATCTTCTTCTGTAAATGTTGCTCTTGTCTATAAAGTTCTTAGAGAGGAGAACAAAGTTGCTCATAACTTATCTCTTTGACCTCCTCTTATGGGTTCTCGTGTATCTAGAATGATGTCTTTCCAGTAATCCCCTTATCATTGAAGATTAATTTGATTTGGTTTGTTTTGCTTGGTTCGTTTCGGTTATAGATATTTTGTTTGAAAAAAATATATAATGTATTAAATACTTTTTAAAGTTTAAACATCAAATCAACGCAAATTTAAAAATCATTGAATAAATTTATAATCTAACATAAATTATTAATAATAATTTTATGGGGTAAATTCGACAAAGCTCATGGACAGGGGAAAAACTAGGCCTAATCTGCCCACAAACACAATTGAGGCACATGATCTCCTGACTGTAATTCCGGTCTACTAAGATTATACAGCCCTGACATGTATGTCAGAATGAAACATACAAATAGAGGGTTAATTTAATTAATCAAGGAATTACTTAATCATCTCGACATCACTTCCACTTAATATTAACTTAAATATAGGGAGTATGTTGCGTATAGCACCATACTAATATGAGAGCTATCAGTCTCATGAGAATGAATCCAAACAACTAAGCTAATGAGTACTAAATGTTCAAACTCAACCAATGATATTAAGAAAAACTTTCAATTTATATCCAAAACTTTAGGGGTTGTATCAGTTTAATTTCATAACTAATAATTGTTTCCTTTTAAATTCTAAACTTTTGTAAGTATATCAATTAACACCCTCTTTTAGGTTTGGTTCAAAACATATTGAGCAAAACATATAATTGTGTCAATTAAACTTATAAATTGTTATAAGTGAATCAATTTAACAATTTAGACCATTTATTAAGATTATATTGAAAATCATTGTCCATGCATTCAATTCTTACACATGTAAACTTCTTCAAATGTTGGATTAGTAAAATGGACGATTATAATTGATGCACATACAATTTTCAAAGAAATCTTAATTGAGGTCGATTCGCTTATGAAAATTTAGGATTTTATTGAAAAATTATAAGTCTCATATGATGTTTATCCAAATAAAAAACAATACTAGACGATGTAAATTGACACTTATGAAAATTTAGTGTTTAAATTAATACAATTATTAGTTAAAATTTCAAATTGATATAACTCCTAAAGTTTATAAGTGCAAATTGGTATTTTACATAATATTAAAGGAGAGAACATACATTTGAAACGTGTAAATAATTTATAATATAATATTGTTTTCCCCCCTCGATTGGGGTGCTGATTGTGCGATTCTAAGTTGATGTTGTTTGGTCCAGTAAGAAGGGGAGGGGGGGTCTTGGGTTAGATCATTAGGGATCATTCTGGTTGTACGATTCTAAGTGACTACAAATTCATTTCTAGAGATCAGAGTGTTTGCATACTGGAAGCTGAAGTTGTGTTGGAAGGCTTGAAAGCTATTGGAGGAGAAAGTTGGAACATATCCCCCATTGTTGGTGGAGTTTGACGCACTTGAGATCATCAAGCTCCTTAACAAGAATGTTTTTTCTTTTACTGAAATTGGCATTCTCATTTATAGTGATATTTTGTTTATTGGGAACTCTTTGAACGTTTGTTGCTTTTGTCATTGTCCTAGGGAAGAGAACAAAGCGATTCACACAATTACAATTTTGACATCCTCTCTGAAGTGTTCTTTGATCTGGAAAGATGTTTTTCTAAATAGCATTTTCTCTCATATTTTATGAGACGTCTAGGAAGTAGAATGGTTTGTGGTTATATTGCCTATTGCTTTTGCCTTAAAATAGACATATTTGAAACGTGTAAATAATTTATAATAAAATATTGTTTCCAAATATAAATGGTGGGACTACTATTAAGTATTAGTAAAAACATTTCATATTTTTAGAAGATTCTTTTGTTTTTTAAGCAAAATTCATTAGAAACCGAAACGACCACCAATAACGACTAGAGACATCACACCAAACGAAGAAAAAAAGATTCCTTTTGAGTTAATTAAGTTATCCTGATAATAATACAATATTGTTGTTCAAAGTTTGAAATTATAACTTAATTAAAAACATATTATAAAATTTTAATTTAGGAGAGAGAAAGTAATTATTATTTTATATTTTTCTAGATATATATTGTTTTATATTGATTATTTCTAAAAGGAGTGCCAAATATATTATTAAAAAATATATTTTTTTTTTAAAGAAATAAAATGTATATATAAATTAAACATATACAATAGAATGAATTATAGATTAAATTTTTGTTTTTAAGTAAGTAACTAATTATTGGGAAATTCTTATAAATTAACCATTCAATAACTCAATTATATTATAGTATTAAAATAATATAAATAAACCTTGATAAAAAGGAATACCATGATGATTAAAAGTTACGGTCTCATTTAGTAATTATTTCTTTTTTTTTTTTTGAAACTAAAGCCTATAAACACTATTTTCACCTTCAGATTTTTTCATTTGTCAACTACTTTTTCCAATGGTTTAAAAAACCAAATTAAATTTTGAAAACTAAAAAAAATAAATTTGAAAAGTTTGTATTTGTTTTTCGGAATTTGGTTAAGAATTCAACCATTTGTACATAAGAAAGATGCAAATAATTGTGAGAGAAATATGATTAATTTTTAAAAATATAAAATAAAATATAAAATAATTACCAAAGAAGACCTATATGATTTTACAATTTGCTTCTAGTGTATAGTCAACGATCATGTTCCTAACCTATGAACTTTTTCTTGTTTGGATAATAATCTACTTATGTAAATCTTAGTTACTTGTTATTTTAAAAAAAATAATTACTAATTAAATACAAAGGTATGCTATGAAATTAACACAAATTAAACTGGCAATGGATTTTGGTTTGATTTTAGTTTTTAGTTTTTAGTTAATCATATTTTAAAATTGTAAATATAAGGTAAATTTTAAAATATTTTTTAATTCATTTAAAATTTTTATTAAAAATAGTACAAATAGAACATAAGAAATTTGATGAATCTAAACTTGGGGAACATTAACCCATTAAATTTTAACTTCTACTCATAATTTATTGTTAACATTATAATTTGTATATTAATTATATATATAATTGATATAATTATTTTAGCAATTAAAAACTAAACTGAAATATATACCATTACACGTTTAATTAATTGGATATATATTTTACACTTTTCAAATATCTTATCAAATCAATCTATGGTATTTTTAATTTTTAATAATATAACTTAA
This sequence comes from Benincasa hispida, assembly GCF_027475165.1. Classification (NCBI taxonomy): domain Eukaryota; kingdom Viridiplantae; phylum Streptophyta; class Magnoliopsida; order Cucurbitales; family Cucurbitaceae; genus Benincasa; species Benincasa hispida. The sequence goes on along the minus strand of NC_143478.1, from coordinate 49,221,841 downwards.
ACTTCTAGAAGATTTAGAAAAATAAATTGGGAGTCCGTATACCTAAAACATAAGAAAACTAAGTTGTAGTGGCAAACAAATAAAATATTTATATATATATATATAATTTAATTAAATATATTATTTTTATTGTGAACGAATGAAATCAAAAATTTTTATTTTTTAACATCACGATGAATAGAAATCAAAATTAATTAAGGGTGATGATAAATAAACTCAAATCACTTAATATATTCTAATAACTATCAAATATAATGGATAAAAGGGAAAAATCAAACGACTTTTGTTTTTACTGATATTATTATTATCATTATTATTTTTGAAAATTTATTGCAAATATATAATAAATTTCAAACTTATTATCAAAATATTGTTGTTTCAAGTGTCTGAAAAAGACAACTTTTTGCAATACCTGATGTTTGGAGGGAAAAAAAAAAAGAAAAGGAATAAAATATGTTAAACAAAATTAGAACATTCTTTTTCTTTTTTAACAAATATAAATTTATATTCTTAAATTTTAGGTATTATATCAATTTAAACTCTAAACTAACAATTGTATCAATTTAAACCCTGAACTTTTAGGATTGTATAAACTTAAACCTCAAACTAATAATTGTATCAATTTAAACTCTGAACTTTTATAAGTATATCAATTTAAATTCTGTCATAATTGTAACAACTTAAACCTTCCATTATGTTTTATTTAGATACATTTATGAAAGTTTAGAATTTAAATTGATATATTTATAAAAGCTCAGATTAAAATTGATATAGTTACGAAAGTTCAAAATTTAAATTGATACATTTATAAAATTTCAGGAATTAATTGATACAATTATTAGCTTGAGTTTAAATTGATATAAATCCCAAAGTTCAAAGTTTAAATTGATATAACCCAAAATTTAAAGTTTAAATTAATATATTTCTTAGTTTATGGTTTAAATTGATATAATCTCAAAATTTTGGATATAAATTGATATTTCTCCAGGAAACTTGGCAGAGTAGTTGGAGGTTTAGCCATGTGACTTTGAGCCTCATGCTACAATTTATTCTTTTATTTTATTATTTTTTTTTTTTCCAAATAGCAACACTCCAGTTTATTTTTAACCTAATTGGATATTGTAATATTTAACTTTTGTAAAAACAATATATTCTATTGCAACTACTTGATTTTAAGAAATTTAAATTTAATTAAATAGCAATAATGGTGACTATTTGGAATCAAATACACATAAGCTTAAAGTTTATAAACTAAATTGATAATCAAACTGTTCTATTAATTATTTAAGCAAATAATCCAAAAAAAAATCAAGCTGTCAAACTTTTTATTTTATTATTTTATTTTATCTGGTTTTTCACATTTAAAAAACATCGTTTTATTGTCAAGCTAATTTAATTTTATAATATTTAAATTCTTGAAAAAAAAAGCATATATTCTATTGTAATTTAGTTCATTATTTAAAGAAATTTAAATTTAATGAAAAGAAATTAAATAAAAAAAAGTTAAGTAAGTTAAGTTTAAATGTAAATAAATTGCAATAGAATATATTTTACCTCTTTCTTTTATAAAGAACTTAAATATTATAATATTTAAATAGCATTAAAAAAATAATATTAATAAAAAAATCCAAACAACTTATTATATACATATTATTACATGATAAAAATGGAGGGTTCAAGTTTTGTTCCGCTCCCTACCGTTCCACGCTGAAGGCCTATAAAAGGTGTGACCTTCAGTAATTCGAAAACACAATTTATTTTCACTTCATTCCATTTTTCCTCTCCTAACTCTTCCATTTTAGTTTTCCGAGAAAGTGGATTTAGAAAAGATGTGTGTTTTGGTCGGTGACAGTGCATTTCCAATCGAGTTTCTTTTGGTTGTTTTATCCTGGGGACGATGTGTCAATTTTTAGACCTACTTGCACATTTGGGCAGAGCTGCGAAACGAGAGCGAGCTCTACGACTCAACCTATAACGAGTTTCTGTTTTACAGGTTTTGCTCTTTGTTTGACCGTCGTGTCTTGATCGTTTACTGTTCATCATTCTGAGGATTTTGCCATTTCCAACAATATATATATATTCGGGTTGAATTTGATCAACTCAAATTTTTCTTTAGTCAATCCGCAATCCAATCCAATCTAATAAAAATAAAATTTTTTAACACAATTCAATTCTTATATTTTAGATCGGATAGCCCGAATTAGTCGGATAGTCAGAATCATTTAAACGCTCCTCCGAGAACTTGTCTTGTAGTTAGAAGCCAACGTGGACAACCAAATACGTTCAACAAATAATGTTAAGAGAAAACATATGAGCTGAATATTTTTTTCGAAAAAAGAAAAAAAATATATATGAGTGGAATATTACCTGTAAAGCTTTTATAATGTAGTATTATTAGATATATAAACGTGGGACTTAATCACATAAAACTATTAATAAAAATGTTTTATACTTTAAAAACCAATCCTTTTGTACTAATAAATTATATCTTTATTCAAAAGAAAAATAAATAGTCATATAATTATGTTAACTACCGCCCATAATTCATTATTGATATTTATTTTTTTAAATAATGTCAAACAGTAACAGCATATATTTTCGATCTCCCAAAAAATATATATTTTTCCGATTAAAATATCAAAAGTTTGTATCTCTATACGTTGAAAATCATTTTTACATGAAAAATATACATAAATTTTATCATAACTCTATCTTAAATCTCCTTAAAAATTTACGATAAAGTCAAATATAATAATTGTATTACTTGTCTCTTTAGTATCATTTTTAAAAATATATAACTCTTTTAGTACAACAGATTAAGGTTTAGTTAGGTTTAAGTGAATAGGATTATAGACACTCAATCCACTTTTAAATTTATTACTTTATTATTTAATTTATACCAATATTCCTAAAAATCAAATCCAAATAACAATTCATGCCGAAATAGAAGTATAACCTAAATATGCATTGATAAAAGTAGAAGTATGAGTTTTCAAGTCGAACCAACTTAAATCATATAACTCAATTGGTAATTCTATTATATAAATCCTCAATTAAATATGAGAGTTTCGTATTTCAACTCCCACCTCTTCTCTTAACCTTTATGTTCTTCCACAATAAGAAAGACTTGATTTTTTTAAAAAGAGTCCATGTATGTATATGTATATATGTGTGTGTATATATAATTATAATTATTAAAAAGTCAAACATATACTTCTTTTTCTAAAGAATAAGTGTAATATTTTTATTAAATATATATTTTAATATTTGAGAAAAAAAATATTAACTCTTTTGAAAAAAAAAAAAGCTGATATAAAAAAAAAACTAAATAGTTGAGTATAATTTTGTTCTTTTAAAAGAAACGTTTTTAATTGAACCATGTTATGTCAGTCCTTAAAAAATCGGATATAAAGAAAAGAAAAATTCCTTCCATAAATTTCTACCACAAAAAATTATTATTTTGGACATTTAATATCCATTTACGGCTGTATTATAATTTATTTTTTTAATAGGAGAATTCAAAGATCAACTTTAGAGATGGGAATGCATCAAAATATTATTTTAAAAAAACCTTTAGGGATAGGAAATTGACAATTATAGTTCCTTTCAAGTTTTTGGTTTGAAAAAAAAACGTTTTCTTGATGATGATAGTGCTATAAGCATGAGAAACTTGTAGGGGTTAATTACTTTCTACCCTCACCACCTCATTAAGTTCAATAGATTTATATATACACACTATCATTAGTCGCAACTTAACCAACTTCTCACCACAAAACTTTTTTCTCTTCATAAACATTTTACTCTACAAAGTTGTGATTTTCTAGTACATAAAAAAATATGTATTTCATCAACATCATGTTGTTTGAATGGTTCAAAATATATGTCCTATAATTATTTTGGCAAAAAAAAAAAAAATTGAAAATAAAGGTTATCTAACACATGACAAAACCTGTTATACATGATGTTACAACAATTCCAATAACATCAAAGATAAACATAGAAAACTAAAACCAGAACAAAACATAGAGTTTGATTGTAACCCAGTTTGGTGCAATACCACCTACGTCTGAGGGAGACAGTGTATTCGTGAAAAGATATTTTCACTAATATAAAATCAAGCAATTACAAAGATGAATTTATCTGTAAATAAACGACTATTAAAGTGACACTCGAATAACCCAACTTGACATATGATCACTAAGGCTTCCCCTAAGTGTAAGACTATCTCTCAATGAAAATTAGGCTCCCTCTATGTGAGATTCTCTCGCCTTCAACGTACTTGAGCTCCCCCTAAGTATAAGAATATTAGTGAACGTTTCATTTAGGTCCCTCTAAGTTTGAGAATCCTTTCTCAAATTTTAGTAGAACGATTCAACACGATCAAGAGATACTCAAGATCTACATTAGCAAAAACTTCACAATCACATGGATTGACACACTTGTGTTTTTGGTGTTAACATAAGAGACTCGCTCAAATATTCTTCAAAGTGGCCAACCCTTATATGATAATCACATCCTCTTAAATATGCAGCACGAAAAGGAGGAAATGGATCTAAAACAAAATTTGCACAGCCTAGAAAAGGAAGTGAAATCGTGGGAATAAACACCCAGAATTTTCCAAATAAGGAAAAAAACATTCTACAAAATCAACAATCTATGGAACATCAGACTGTCTGAAACAACAGATGTTGGGACATCTCGAAGGACAATTCAAGGTACAAGATGACAATTGTCACAACTGTCATAATATCTTTAAAAAAATATTGTCAATACCAAATCTCTAACCATTTTTTTTATGAAACTTAGTCAGGCTTCATATTAAGGACGGGGTGAAGACTAGGGCATTAAGTGACTACCCAACCGAGCCCCCTCTGGGTGTAAAGGTTGCAAACGGATTATGATTTAATACTCGGTGGTGGCATAGTCGAGTATGTCCCTGAAATACTCAGGATAGCCAGGACTAGGATTGTTATATTCTATTTTTTACTCATTCTAAGTCTGGCCTGGTATGGTTTGGGTTTTTATTTTTGAAATTATATTTTATGTATTTTTTCATCCATTGTAATATTATTCCTTTATAAATTTAGGTGACTAATGCCTCTTCTTTGAATTTGTTATAGCGGTGTTTAGAATGAAAGTGAAAAAGATTATGATGGAGAAAGTTGAGACGGTTTGACATAGAGATTATAACGACATCCAATGAATTCTTAAATCGAGTTTATAGGAAAACAGTATAAATTTGGATAAATACAAATTTGTAGTAAGATGGATGCATTCTATTTCTTGCCTTAGTCACTTGGTCAAGCTACCCTCGAGCAAAAAAAAAAAAAAAAAAAATAGAATGCACTCATCCCCAGTCCCAGATCCTTTTACCTACTCCAAAACAACTTTTACGTGGTCTTGACTTGGCTAGAGTCGTGACCAGGTCAAAAAATAGAAGTCAACTAATTCAGTCTTAGATCAGTTTTCCACACCCAAACTCTTTGCCTTCGTTCTCGCCCGATCAAGGTCGAGGCTGGAGAAGAGTCTAAAAATGTCTATCCTTGACCCCTTTTTAGTTTTCTCCCACCTCCATCCACTGTTATTGGTCTTGACATAATCTTTTTATGATGAATCCTAATCGAGATGCCTCATATTGTAAGGGAAAAAATTAATTCTTGATCTAGAAAAGGTTACTTTTGGATTTAAATCACACAACAAATTAACAACACGCTTTAAAATCAATCTATGGGAATAAAAACAATTACTAAAAAAAATGCATAACCATTGAAAAGAAATATATCTTTTTACTTCCAAATCCATGAAATAAGAATGAGAGAAGAGGGAAAAGGGAAGAAAAGTGAGAGGAGTAACACTTGAATTCTCAAATGTTTCAAGGGGAAAATAGTATTCTCCCATATATGATGTAAGTCCAAGGATCTAAAAGAATAGTTTTTACATATTGGCCCACTTTTCCAAACACAAACTTATAATTATCAATTTCTTAGGTGCTCATCACTCAGGATACTTTTGAAATACATTTTCAAGTGTTTGGTTTAAAAAATAAGTCATCGTCAAAAAAATTAGAGTATTTGACAACTACTCAAAATAACTTTTTAATATTTTAAAAATCAATCCAAATCGACCATAAGACACATATAATTGAGAATTTTTAATGAAGAAAAGCATCAATATTGAAATATATATTAAGCCCACTCAGAGAATTAACTCCAAAAAAAATGGTCTCGAAAAAAGGAATAAATAAGGACAAAAATGTATGATTGCGTGAGGGCAATTCAAAAATGGCATACTACATAATAGCGGGGCCAGGTCAGGGCAGGGGGCGTCCCCCGTCCCTAGCCCCGTGGGGAAAATTCTCCACCATTGGGGGGGACGAAGGCGAGGATTCCCCATCGAGGAAACGGGGTCCCCGTGGACCCCATTCCCCTACTAATTCTCTAGAAATCCCTATTAATTCCCCATTTTTTTAATTAAAATTATTTAAATTTTGATTAAAATTTGGGTTTGACTTTTGGGCTTAGATTTAGAATTTAGATATTTAATATTGGGCTCCATAATAATATAAGTCTATACATTATAAACATACACATAAATAGGTTATTTTATATATCATAAGTATATATTTATAAAATATTAAAAATATAAATATATCAAATCGGGGTCGGGGCGGGGATACCGTCCCTGTCCCCGCCCCCGCCCCATCCCCTGGTGGGCCAAATTTTTTCGATTTGACCTCATCCCTGTTCAAATCGAGCAGGGTCAAACTGGGGCGGGAAATTTTGCCAATCCTAATATTACATCATTAGGTAAGTGAAATTACAAATTTGGACATTACTATTATTGTTCCTTTTCGGGAAATATATATAATATATATATTTGGCATCCTTGGTCTTCTCAAAAGATAACGATAGCTCCAATTTTTTAATATATTTTATTCTTCTTTGTTTTTCAATACCTCGTCTTTTGAAAAGAAAACGATGAAGATTATTAAAACTACAATATTTCAATAATAAATTTGAGATATGTTATATATTTATGTAATAAGTTTCTAAAAATTAAAACCAACAATTTATTAATATTATTACATGATAAAAATGGAAAATTTCAATGAAGTGTTGCAGGCTAAAAGCCAACCTAGACAGCCAAACAGATTCCACAAATAATATTAGAGAAAACATGAGTGGAATATTACCTATAAAGTTTTTATATTATATAGTATTATTTCAAATATATAAAACGTGGGACTAAATCACATAAATTATTAATAAAAATATTTTATACTTTAAAAAGGGATTTTAAATCAATAAATTATAGAAAAAATTACTTTTTTTAGTCCTTGAATTTTGTAGAATAGGTGTCCTTAGTCTCTAAATTTTTAAAATATACTTTTTTTAGTACCAAGATTTTTAGAATATGTGCATTTGGTATGTGAATTTTCACTTAGAATGTAACTTTTTAATCTCTATACTTTTAAAAATAGGTTTAAAAGATTCATGCAGTAACTTTTTTATTATTTTAAATTAAAAAAAAAAGAGAAAAAGATCACCTCTTCTATTTAAAATTATTATTTTGAACTTATTTTTTAATTTGAAATATCATATAATTATATAAAATAACACAAAAAATACTTTAGGGACCTTTTAAACATATTCTTAAAAATCTGTGGATTAAAAAAGTACGTTTTGAAAATTACTTAGGGACCAAATGCACCTATTTTACAAAATTCGATGACTAAAAGGGTACTTAAAAAAAACGAAGGACCAAGACACATTTTTTTCATAACTTGGGACTAAAAAGGTAGTTTTCTTAAATTATATCTTGTCATAACTTTATCTTAAGTTAGTAAAAAGATCGTCTTGGAGGTACTAGTCCAACATTAGTCTATTTTATTTGATAACTATAATATTGCTTCTAAGTCATATGGTATGTTCAAAATTTCTAACATAATTGAAACTTTGTCATTCATGCATCTCAACATCAACCCCAGGATGATATCTTAGATCCAACCATGTTTCATCCAAATAAGAATACTCAAAACTCAAAAGAATGTAGATAATATAGAGACTCTGAGTCTTCATCATTTTCACGAAGAAATTGTGGTCCAGGCTATAGATCGATGTATTAAACCCATCACTATAACCATAAGAATCATAATCACTTAAATGACTTTATTTACTATGAGAGTAACTATAATTACTATTATTATAGATATATTGTTCATGTCCATTGCTGGGTTGAAATCCCAAAAACAGCGAAAAAAAAATTAAGACCATTTTTCAGATTTCAATAACAAATTAAAAATAAAATTGAGAATCCCTTACTTCCGTTGATAGAATTTTCTACGGAAAAAAAATCTAAAAGTCAAAGAAAAAACTTTGCGTATCACTTTTTTCTTGTGATGTAGAAAGAACTTACTAGAGAGAGAATGAAGTTGGGAGAGATATCTCCCACTCCCATATAATTCTGCATGTTGGAAAGTTTGTTATAACAAATTTATTTAAATTTTATTTAACCAAAAAATTGAATCAAATTTAATTTATTAAATTAAATAAAAATAAATTCATTTAATTTAATAAAATAAATCAAATAATTATTAATTAATCAAATTAATTCATAATAATTAAATATCTCATATTTAATTAAATGTGCTTAAGAATCATATTCCAATACATCCCTTCTTCATAACCTATAGTTTGAATTCAATTAATTGAATTAAATCAAATTTAATTAAATTAAATAATTAATTAATTCTCCAATTAATTAATCATTAGATTAAATATCACATATTTAATTTAACCTTATAATTGAATCATATTTAATTATGTTTCATATTACCTATAGTTTTAATGTGCCTCTAATGCACATTAATTTTAATTTATAGTTTTAATATGAATTCTAATCATATTAAATTTAATATTTGAACTCCTTCAAATATTTAATTCTCCCATAAATTAATTTTTGAATCAAATTCAAAATAAATTTAAATTATAAAGTTTAATTAAAATATAAACTTTGCATTATAATATATCACCATACATTACATTCTTTCTCTTAGTAAATTTGAACATTTCAAATTTGTTTAATTACCTCAATACTCTTTATAAACTACTAGTGAGACCTAATAGATCTACAGATCAGAAGTTCCAATGATATGAGAATAATTGGCTAAATTTATTAACCAAGTTAATCAATACTCGTTAACTGTGGGTACATTCCACTATAGACCCACAGTTGCACTCTCCTCACTGCAAATATATTTCTATGTCCATAGATATTGACCAATGACAGCAAGTTAGTTCTTCACAAGTGTTTGTAACACTAAATATGTCAAATTACCATTTTACCCCTGAGTTGCCTATATATCTTTAAGTACTAGTGCTTCTCTAATGAACAACCTGTTTATAGTCCAACCATTAAATAGAAACCCCTCTTGGGCCAATGAAAGGGTAGAACCCTTTGTTCAAGTCCCGGAGACACCACTAAAGGGAACACTCATCTACTTACCCTAAAGTCGGGAAGGAGTGAATTCCATCTCATGAAATTATGTTCCTAGCTCCCCTCTCAGTCTTGTCCCAAAATGGTAGGCTTGAGTCAGTGAACTAACCACTCTCAACCATGCAAATCAAAGAACAATCTCTCGTGAATAAGAGTTCATAATCCACTCAGGATTAAGACTAAGTTACCTAGGTCATCCTAGTGGAATAGAAACCTAACTAGTCAATGGAATTACATCTAGAGGTTATTATTTCATGGTCCGGTCTTATGCATGCAAGCTCATTGCATAGGACAATACTCCCACTAGCATGTCTCCTACAGGAATGTGGTGGATCATTGCATTTGTATCAACTGTAAAGTAGGTCATATCCATAGTGTCACCAAGACAAGGTACCTAACTTTATTCATATACTATAGATCCTTTAGGTTGTATCTTGAATATAGATCCTCGTATATTCCACGTACAATTCAAGACTCATACAATAGTCTAGGATGTTAGTTTATTGGATTAGGATTATTTAGGCAAGATAAATATAAGATAAACAATAACTATTTATTGAAATAAATATTAACAATACTTTATTATGATTAGTCAAATGTTACATTTACTATCTACGAGTTTTAGGACATAAATCCAACACATATGGACTGTCCAAACTCATTCACTGAGTTTAAAAATCAATATATATTCTTTTTCTTGGTTTTTTCCAATTCAAATTATTTTGAAATAAAATTTTTGAATTGAAAATTGAGAAAAATTGGAAATCGAAAAAGGTAGCACATTGGAAAAGTTTGATATTGGAAAAAGAAAAAAAAAAGACATATAAAGATATTCATGAAGGGATTGAATCCGGCTATGGTAGCGTTTGTGTGAACGACTTGTATCCCGCAATTCGATTTTTACATAAACAAAATCAGTATACTAAAACAAAATATAAACATATAATATAGCATGCTTTAGAAATTAGAACCATTCTTACCTTTGTAGATTCCCAAACTTCACAAACAATCCTCTTTAAGTTCCAACAAACGATTCCTCCAATGATCTTGATCACGAACGATTTCTTGAAGAATCTCGAACACTACCACAAGAGTAACTTCGTTATTCTCTATGATTCCAATAGAATGATAGGTGGTATCCAACTATTGGGAGAGAGAGAGGAGAAAAGGGTTTTGGAGAGTAGAGATGATTCTCTCAGTGACTTAAGGAAAATTTTGCATAATAACACTTGTGTGTTATGTATCGTTAGTCTCTATATCAATGTTTACTGTTTGTATCTCTCAAATGGGTCATAGGGAGGTCTTTGGAGGTCTTTATATAAAAAAGAGCAAGTCATTTTCCTAATCATTTTCCTATTTCCCTTTTCCACAATTATTTTATTTAAATAATATTTATTTAATTAATTAACTCAATTAATTAAATAACACTTATTTAATTAATTAGCACAGTTAAATGACATTTATTTAATTTAATTTACACATTAATCAAATAACTATTAAATCTAATGTAATGTATATATATTTAGTTATCATAAACATTGTATGTATATATTCAATACCTCTTTATTAATTAATTTTTTGTGAATCTAATTCACTTTAAATATTACTTTTCAATTTAATTTTGAATTATAGATCATATCCATAATCAATTATATATTAATCATATTAATATATGATTTTCTCAAATTAATTTGAACAATTCAAATCATCCCTCTTAAATATCTTCTAGTGAGCTAACAAGGGGATCTGGTGAACCTATAGATCAAAAGCTCAAACGATATAAGATTAATTGGTTTAACTTATTAACCAAGTTAATCAATATTTGTTAATTGTGGGTACACTCCACTAAAGATCCACAACTGCACTCTTCTCACTACAGATATATTTTTGTGTCCACGGATATAGACCAATAATAGTAAGTTAGTTCTTCACGAATGTTCATAATTCCAACTGGGTTAAATTATCATTTTACCCTTGGGTTACTTCTGATTCCTTAAGTACCAGTGTTCCTCTAATGAACAATCTTTTTATGGTCTAACCAATAAATAGAAACTCCTCTCGGACTAATGAGAGGGTAGAGCTCTTTGCTCAAGTCCCGATGATACCATTTAAAGGAACACTCATCTACTTACCCTTAAGATGGGAATGAGTGAATTCCATCTTGTATTATTATGTTTCCAGCTCTCCACTCTGGTTTGTCTCCAAAATGGTAGGCATATTGGGTCAGTGAATTGGTCACCTTCACCCATACAAATCAAAGGGCAATCCCTTGTGAACAAGAGTTTATACTATACTCGGGATTAAGACTAAGTTGCCTATGTCATCTTAATGAAATAGGAACTAAATTAGTCAACGGTGTTACATCTAGTGGTTACTATTTCACATTCCAGTCTTATGGAAACTCATTGCATAGGATACACCCACTCGCATGTCAACTACACGAACGTGTTGAATCATTGTGTTTGTATCAAATACGAAGTGGGTCGTATCTATAGTGTTACCAAGATAAGGTACCCAGTCTTATCGCTATACTATAGGCCCTTCAGGCTGTATCTTGAACATTGATCCCTATATGTCTCCACATACAGTTCAAGACTTATAAGGCAACCTTGGATGTTAGTTTATTAGATTTAGGGTTATTAAGACAAAAATGGACAAACAACAAAAACAATAACATTTATTGAATTAACATCTATAATTCTTTATTGATGATGATCAATTAATAACCTTTACTATGTACGAGTTTTAGGGCATAAAACCTAGGGGTGTACATAGTCCAGATTGGGTAGGGTTGGAAGATTTTGGTGGACCAACCCAAAAATTCGGGTTAGCTAATAATGAACCCTATTAGTTCTTTTTTGGAGGGTCAACCCAACCCAACCCAAAATTTCCGCGTTGGGTCACTTTTTTTTTTTAAAAAAAATTAATTTAATTTAATTTTAATTTGACTATTTTTTTTAACTTTTATATATATATATTCGGGTCGGGTCGGGTTGACCCGACCCTGAAATGGGGTAACCCCAGACCCAACCCGAATTTAATATTTTTTAACATTTTTAACCCAACCCAACCCAAAATAAGATCTAACCCAACCTAACCCTTGTGGTTTGGGTTGGGTAGTCCGGGTTGGTCGAGTTACCGGATTTTTTGAATACCCCTAATAAAACCCAACAATTCAAACGACATGTTAGCGAAATATCCACGATAACTTAGCGATATTTTCATAATAAATCGGCAGAATATCCTATGATTTTCTTGAGTTGCAAAGGATATTTCCATGAAAAATATATCGGCGATATATCATCAAATTTCACGGAAAACGATTCTAACCTCAAGATCTTTATTGGATATGTGATTTGTGGATATATTGGTAATACATTGTGATATTTTAATATCCTTGACTAGATGGAATGCATCCATGGCATAAATGTCAGTGAAAAATTATCATAAAAAATGTGATAGAAAATTAAAACCAATCAATTTTAAGACATATTGACGTCAAAATTTGGTCAATGTACAACTTGCCTTCGAAGGGTAGTAATGGTAAATTTATTTGTTTGGTTGAAGAAACCAAAACAAAAAAACATTTTTCACTTCGATGTTGTATTTCGATGCTTAAGTTAGAAGAAGTTCAAATCTCAAAACTCAATAAAACTGTAATAAGAGGGAAATTACTTGCCTCTTCGAAAGCCCTTGAAACTTTTTTATAAGGCCTAGTTTCCTATTATATATATTAAGATTTTGTTTTTGAATCACTTCATATTTTGTTTAGGATTTTGTAGACCGGACAAGCCAATTAGCTCAAACCACGTGGGGTTTGCCCTTGGTCGGCCTCGACCCAAAACAATGCCGAGGAGCTCCATATGAGCCTCGACCCATTCTTCTTTCACTCTTTGGGCCTCCCTTTGAGGTATGAGCACTACTTTGGTTTTTTCTCTAATTCTTTGGTTGGTTTAATGCCCAATTGTCTTCTTAATTAAGATAAATTTTTTCATCTACTCCAAAATTATCCATATATAAATTATTATCACACTTGATAGTAATTCATATAGAAATCGAAGTATATGCTTAAATGCATTGACAAAAGTGGAAGTACGAGCTTCAAGTCAAACAAGGTTAAACATATAGCTCAGTCGATAGAATCTCTACCCCCACCTCTCCTCTCAACCTCTATTTCCTTCTTAAGAAGACTTATTTTTTAAAATAGTAGTATATATATAATCATAAAAAGTCAAACGCATACTTTTCTTCTAAAGAACTAGTGTAACATTCTATTTAAATTATATGTTTTAATATTTGAGAAAAGTTTTTCTTTATTTTGATAAGGATTTGAACTTAGCTTCCAACTGTTTTGAAATAAGAATTAATTAATTAATGGAACTACGTTATGTTAACCGTAAAAATCAATTATAAAAAATAAAAAATCAATTCCTTCCAAACTTCTACCAACTTAATAAGTAACATACCATATAAGCTTATTATTTTACACATATAAAATCCCTTTTGTAATATAATTTATTTTTTTCATAGGAGAAGTGAAACATCTACTTTTGAGATGGTTAATTATTATGTGGTGTGTGAGTAATCCATCTAATTGAAAATTTTTAATGAAATAAAATGTTACGAAAACGACAATTAAAGAACACAAAAAGAAACGTAGAGATAGAGAAAATCGACACACAGATATGCGTGGTTCATTAACAGTGTGTTAGCTACGTCCACGGACAAAAGGAGAACAATATTATTTGAGAGAATATTTTCAGAAATTACATAAAAAAGTGTTTCTAGGGTTGGAGAGTTTATATAGCGCACTATTCTAAACCCTAAGGTCAATATCGTAAATAACTACAAATAAGTAAATATGCTGAATACGAAATCTGAATGGGTTTCGGAGGCATTGTCTCGAACCCACTAGGGCGCGCTGCCCTGGACTCCAGTCTCGTATTTGGTTGTTCAAAGCACCAACAAATAGATTCAAGGCATTTCAACATAACAACATCATATTGAAATATACATCCAGCCCAATTAGGAAATTAACTCCCAACAAAATTGATCTAAAAAAAAAAAAAAAGAATTTAGAACAAGGACAAATATGTATGATTGGGTAAAAAAAGAGGGCAATTTCAAGGGAAATTACAAAAATTGGACATTAATATTATTATTCCTTTTCGGGAAATATCCACTGTAGGAGTATGACACACCGGAAACCATTCTCGGCTGCCACGTCACCACCTCTTTGATTATAAAAACGAACGATTCAGATTGAAAGTAGCTTCAACAAACATATCCCCCAAAGGCACTACAGTCTCCGAGAGATCAGATTCATCAGAGAGAGATGAGTTCATGGAATTCAATTCCAATGGAGATCATATATGAGGTTTTAGGATGGATTTCCATTATATGCTGGGCCTTTGCCGGATATCCACAGCTGATTATGAATTTCCGGCGAAAAAGGTAAGAAAGATCCAACTCTGAATGGTCGATTTCCGGCACCGGCGGCATTCGGGATCTTCGTTAATTAAGAATTCTGTGTTTCGCAGTGTTGTTGGATTAAGCTTCGATTATGTGGTTCTGAATTTCACGAAGCAATCGTCGTATTTGATTTATAATGCTACTCTATTCTTCAGTACTACTGTTCAGAAGCAATACTTCGATAAATACGGCTACGATCAGGTTAATTTCCTTCTTCTTTTTCTTTCTTCACATTTCATTTATATACATACCTAAACCCAAATGTATTGCTTCACATTTGGAACCCAGCGGATTCGTTTTTTTTTTTTTTTTTTTTTTTTTTAATTTTTAAGGAAAAAAAACCTTGGAAACAAAGCCCAAGTTCACCAAAAAATATGCAAGTGGAAAAAAAAAAAGCAATTATTTTTTTTTAATTTTATTTTCACGATGCTTAAAGTATTTGATTAGGTGGAGCACAATGTAGTCATTGGCCTAAAACCTTATTTGATAAAGTGGTTTTTGTTTTGTGTCTTTTTCTTTTTTTAAAAAATTATAAAAAAAAGTGTTTGATAATTGTTTATTTTTATTTTAATTGAAGTAAAAGTTCATACATATAATATAATAAAATATAGGACAAATTATAAAATGATCCCTAAAAGATGGTGGTAGTTATAATTGCATCTTTAAATTTTTATTGGTAAAAATTCAGCCTTGAAACTTATAAAAATGTTAAAATTTGACCTTTAAACTTATACAATTATTACAATGTCTACAATTATGTAACTTTGATGACATAATTTTAACACCGTATAAGTTTGAGGGTTCAATTTTTTTTTTTTTAATGTTTGGGCGTATAGTTACAACTACCATCATACTTTACGGGTGATTTTTCTTTTAAATGTGCCCTAAAATATATTACATACATTAAAACATATGAGGAATTTAAGCTATTGAGTGAAGTTAATAAGTATAGAGTTAACATGTTGGTGTTAGTAAGTTTGTGTTTGAAGTATAAGTATAGAGTTATGAGAAGAAGTTTCTCAATAATTTTGAAAAATAGATTAAAAGAAAAAAATAAAGTTACTAAATAAATATAAAAAATATAGATAAACAGAAAGAGGGTTTTTTTTAATGTAAAAATTAAAAAAATTGAGAAGATAGAATTATTTAATAAATATACAAACTTCAATAATATTTATTATCGAAGTTAAAAAGTTTACACCGAGTTAAAAAGTTAATCGCCAAATGGTCTCATGGTATTTAATAGAACAACAATAATAATAAATTTAATTTTATTCTTTCATTTCTCCCCATAACTATTTGGTGTTGAACGATGTCGGCAATTGTCGGATTTGACTAATTTGTAAATTTTTTATTTTTATCTTTTTATATTTGTTTCTCATTAATCATGCACACAAATAAAAGGTTCGGGAGAGAATTTTTTTACTTTGAAAAAGAATGGTGTAATATTTTATTAATAATTTTATTTAATACAAAGAAATTGACGTCCTACATAATTGATGAAAGATAGTAGAGATTTTCTTGAAAAGAAAAATAATGATGATGAATGCTCATTATTGAAAAGAAGAAAATAAAAAATGATTAAAAAATAAAAAAGGTAAAATGATAGGAGAGAAAAGATAAGAGAAAGGGAAGAGAAATAAAAAAAATAAAAAGATAATAAAATAATAAAACAGTAAAGTTAATTAGCAAAAAAAAAAAAAAAAAAAGAATAAAAAATTTAGATTTATTGAGATATGCTCATCAGTCATCTGTATAGTTTTTCAAATTAAAAAAATATTTCTTAAAATTTAGATATATCCAAGCATAAGTTATTACCTGTGATTGAAGCTGAATTGAAAAGGTTAGATTTGATTTTTAATAAATCCGCTTCATAACGCTTCTGTTTATTTGTTATTGACTAATTTGTAAATTTTATTTTTATCTTTTTCCTTTAAAAATGTATGTTTTCATTAATCAATTACACACACAAATAAAATAGAAATAGAAAGAGAGAAAACGTCTTTTTTCATGGAAAATAATGGTAAAAATGAATATATTAACATTTTATTTTATTAATTAAAAAATTAACATCATATGTAATTGGGGAAATATGATAGAAATTTTAAAAGAATGACAATAACGGAAATAGAAAAAACGATTTTAAAAATTAGAAAAAGCAGAAATGGGAAGAGATAAGAGGAAGGGGAGAGAAATTAAAAAATAAAGGAAAAGGAAAAAAAAGTATTAAAAATAAAAACATAATTAAAAAGCAGAAAAATATTATGATGGAAGTATTAACTATAATTAATTGGGGCTACAAAATAATATTTATTGTAGTAAAAAGTGGTTATTATAATCTTAGATAGTTCTCACCCCAAACGTTTCCTTAATGTTTGTGTCTTGACAAATCATGAACTATTAAAAAAATTAAAATTTTCATATGGTTGTACATAAAATTGAAAACTTTTGGTCCTTAATCATGTGTCTAATATGTCTATTAAATTTAAAATAATATCGATTTATTAACTACAAGATTGAAAGTTTGTATATATATTTATTATACTTATATAAAAAGATAAAAAAAAATCATTATATTATAACAATATATATAACAACGTGAATAAATGTTATTATAAAATTCTTTTGTCAAAAAATAATTATTATAAACCTAAATTAATTTTTTGTTTGATAAAATATGTACAATAATAAACTATATAATATTATAAAAAAAACAATAATAACATTTTTTTAGTCGAAGATACAACCAGAAACCAAAAGGAGAGAGAAATTTTATATAGAATGATTAAAAGAAAGGGAAATTGATGAATAGCAATCATAATCTCGTGGTTTGCAGTTAAATGGGTTATATAGCATGATTTAAATACCTGTAAATTAGAAGGTTCAACATCAATATTAAAATTTATAGTAAAAAAATATGTTTAGTACCTAAGCCTTCATGAAAGTAATAATTTATTTTTATACTTTATAATTTATAATGATTTAGTATTTATGGTAAAAAATATTAGTATGATTTAATAAGAAATTTTCCATGGTGCAGATTGATAAACTAATTGAGACTCAAATTTATTTTCATATTGCAAAGGCTAGTTATTACATAATAAAAATGACACTTAATTTTGGATAAAAAAATTTCATGATATTGACTAAGCTATTACAAATGTAGAGTAAATGAATTAAATCACTATTTATTAAAGTTAAAGGACTTCGTGCCTGTACGGATTGATTTTCTAAGTGTTTATAAGTACTTTTTTTTCTCTTACAAACATTTATTTAAACACTTAGAAAGTCAATCAAAACATACTTTAATTGTTACCAATTTGAAATTATAAGAACTAAGTCGTTACTAACTAAAATTCAAAGACAATTGTTATTTTTTATAAAAGGTTAGAGACTAAAAGTATTATTTATTTAGGATAAAAATCGAAAGGACAAAAATTCAAATAACTAAGTGTTCGTTTAGAACACTAAATTAATTATTATAGTTCATAGTTATAATCATTGAGGGATTATAATAGTCTTGTGTTTGGAATACGATTTTGAAATAGTATTTATAAACACGATAATTATATTTGATATCCTAAATTTGAAGTGCACTATAATAACTAACTCCAGGATTAAATTATTTTTTAACAATCACCAAATAACTATAAATACTGAACAGTTTTGATTGATTGCTGCAGATGATCCCGGTGGCTTTGAGCGATGTGTTTTTCCCCCTGCACGCGATTTTATTGATCTTCGTCGTCTCAGTTCAAATTGTATTTTTTGAAGTAAGTGGTTTGTTCTCTTCTCTTTAGGGTTTCAGGGTTTCATTTGTGTAACTCTGTTAGGGCATTGTATTGATTGGATTTGGATTTTGGTGCAGCGTGGCAACCAGAAGGTCTCGAAGGCAGCCATCGCCATCTTCGTGTCAGTGTGGTTCTTCGCAGCAGCTTGCCTTTATATAGCTATCCCAACCCATTCATGGCTTTGGCTCATCTCCATGTTCAAGTAAAACCCATTTTCCCCATCTCTTTGAATCATCTTCTGAAGCTTTCTTGGTTGATTTCCTAATCATTGTCAAATTTGTTGCAGTTCAATTCAAGTTTTTATGACCCTCATCAAATGCTCTCCTCAGGTTTGCCTTTCTGTTCTCCCAGTAAAATCCATTATTGCATTTTTGCTCTGACTTCTCTTTTTTCTCACGATTCAACTTAATATCTATACTAACTTCTTCCCTATTGGTACAGTTTCCACTTGTTATGCATAATGTTTGTAATTGATATATTACAAAGTAGTAGCACAAGACATAAAAGTCTTAATATGTTCTCGTCTGGTAACAGAAAGGCTCATATGGGAATAAAATTTACATTTAATCATTACCCTGGAAAGACACAAAATTAGCATTCATTTGAAACCTACAGGAATTAGTCCAACTCCAAGTAAGATGATGTTTCATAAATTTATATAGCCTGGTAATGGAATTATTTAGCTGCCCTAAGTAAGGTGAAGCATTTCTTATGGGAAGGGGTTGATGAGGGGAGTAGCGATCATCTAGTGAGTGGAGAGGTGGTGATGAGGCCCGTCGATCTTGGGGGGCTTGGAACTAGGGAACCTTAGGATTTGCAACGAGGCCTTGCTGGCCAAATGGCTATGGTATTACCTCATTGAGTGTAATACTCTTTGGCATAAGATTCCTGTGATCCAACGCAGTCCTCGTCGGTTCTCATGGGTGGTGTCAGGGGTTAAAGGCACTTGCAAAAATCCTTGAACAAACATTTCCAAAGAAGGTTCAATTTTTTGTTTCCTCGTTGAGTCTAATACTCTTTGGCATAAGGTTACCATGACCCAATGCGGTCCTCATCCGTTTTAGTGGGTTGAGGATGGACCCCTTTGTTCTTTGTTTTCCGTTTTATATCATTTGTTCTTTATGAAAAATCGTTTCGTAGATAAGGCTAATACTCTTTAGCATAAGATTTCTGCGACCCAATTCAGTCCTCATCCATTCTAGTGGGTGGAGGATGGACCATTTTGCTCTATGTTTTCCTGTTTATATCATTTTTCTTTATGAAAAATCATTTCATAGATGTTTTTCTTTATTCCCTCATGGAGCTCTCACTCTTCGTTTGGTTTCTTTGTCAGTTATTCGATCAAAAACAATGGACATCATGGCTCTCTTGTCTTTGATCGGAGAGATTGATTTTGAACCATGGAGGAGGGATATTCACTATTGGAGTTCTAACTCCATTGGGGTTCTCTTGTAGCTCGTTTTTTCAGCATTTGTTGAACCCCTTCTCAATATGTGAGTCTATTTTTTCTATTCTATGGACGGTAAAAATTCCAAAGAAGGATCAATTCTTTGTTTGGCAGGTCATCCTTGGGAGATTAAATATCATAGATTGTTTTTTGAGAAAGATGTCTTCTTTAGGAGATTTAATATCATAGATTGTGTTTTGAGAAAGATGTCTTCTTTGGTTGGTCAGTTTCGTACATTTTTTTTTTTCCGAAGGGAAAGGAAGTTCTTGATCAAATTTTGTGGAGCTACGACTATCCTAGGGTGGCTTGGAGCTTTATTTTCTCTATGTGTTTGGTTTTCAGTTTGTCAGACATAGAAGGGTTGAAGAAGTTAATCGAGAAGTTTCTTCTCTATCCGCCTTTTCAAGAGGTTTTTGTGACAGGTAAGGGTTTGTGCTATGTTATGGGATATGTGGGGTGAGAAGAATAATAGAATTTTTTGACGGTTGGAAAGGAATTCTAGTGATGTTTGGTCCCTTATTAGGTTCAATGTTTCTCTTTGGGCGTCGATGATAAAAACTTTTTGTAATTATTCCTTAGGTCTCATCTTACTTGATTGAAGCCTCTTCCTTGAGGTAGGCTTGATTTTTTTGTATGCTCTCATATTCTTTTTATTTATTCTAAATGAAAACTCAGTACCTTAATGTATATATATAATTCGAATGTATGCAAAACATGATCATGTTGCTTTTAAGATCTGTAAATTCTTTTGAAAGTAAACTGATCTTGTGCATTCGTATGCTATTGATTGAAATAAAATTGCAAACAAAGGACAAAGAAGCTTTCATTTCATGAAATCCCTATTGTTTACATACAGGCATTTTTGAACTTCACCCGGAAGAGTACAGCGGGATTCAGTATTGATCCTATACTCCTTGACCTCACCGGAGGAGTGGCAACTTTGGTTCAAATGAGCGTGCAGTCAATTGACCAAGGTCATCTAATACTTCTGTCTTAAATTATATTTATGGTTAGCTTGGTATTGAGAGTCACATATTACTTCAACCACATTTTTTTTTTCAAAAAAAAAAAAAAAAAGGGTGAAAAGTTCATATTTGAATCGTATAACAAACTAATTTATTATGAGATAAATGCAAAATACATCAAGCATATGATGCTAATTTGGTTGTTTGTTCCAAGGACTTTACAAGGATGTATTTTGATTTTTGTACACCTTCCCAATGCAACATTCATGCTTAGCGTTATATTTTTGTAAATTGCACCATGGTTAAAAATTTAGGTTAGAAAATACTTTTGGTCGGATACTTTTATAGTATTAGATAACACGATTTAGTCTTTGAAGTTTGGCATATAACAATGTAGTTTTTATAATTTAAATTTTGTAACGATTTAGACCTTGTTTGATAACATTTCATTTATAAGTTTTCGATGTAGAAGTTTATGCTTGTTTTCTCCTAATTTTATTATGATGGATTTCAAAAACACAAGTTTTTAAAAATTACTTTTTTTTTTTTTTTGGTTTTTTAACACTTAGGACTTAGTTTTGAAAACATTGGTAGGCAATGAATAACAAAATTAAGAAACTTAGAGGTGCGAGAAGATTTGTAAGCTTATTTTTCAAAAACTAAAAACTAAAAAACCAAGTGGTTATAAATTGGAGCCTTAGTTTTTGAATTTTAGCTTGTATTGATATAGCGGTTAAGATTCCGTAATAATCTCTTGCTATTTATCCATCTACATGCACGAGAAACCATTCATTGCACCTTGAGTGGATTTTTCATGGTAGGAACTAAATCGATACAGAATTTGAACTTCATATACAAATTCATTGCACCTTGACTTCTGATTTTTAACAGGTTCTTGGGTTAACTTTTTTGGGAACATAGGGAAGCCCTTGTTAGCTTTGGTATGATCTCTCTCTCTCTTATAGAAGTCAAATTCTTATTGTATTGCTGTATATATCATTTAAGAGCCACAACTAAGGCATTTAAACTTTTTTGGAGTAATTTGAGTAAGCAATATTTGGTGACCACATTTATTTATACTATGCTGCAGGTCTCTATAGCGTTTGATCTGATTTTCATCTATCAACATTTCGTATTATATCATATGAAGGCATCAAAGGTTTCGTTTGAATGTGACCCTGAAAGCATTGAGCCATTGATTAAGGACTCTGTGATCACTAGCAATTGCAAGGGATTCCCCCAACCTATTGATATTTGATGGTATTGCTTCCACCTCTTAGCTTCTTTTTGTGCCAAAGAGGTATATAAAGACGTAAATAGGCTAGTCTAGTAAATTCTACTTTGGTACCTATATTTTCGACTTGTCACTATAAGATTAAAAATAGATCATTAAAAAGATACTCAACCCCAACAACTTCGTTTGTGAGTGAATTCAAAATTTTAAGACTTCTAGCACATGTAAGAAGGAGAGATGTATCTATATTTTTTCTTTTGTGATCTTATGATTGTAAAATACTTGGTTTTAGCATACTCCATTCACAAGTATATAGTGCAATGTAATTGTATAAACAAAACTTTCAACTTATGAGTCTAAATGTAGTTGCCAAACTGCATAACTTATAGCTGCTTTGATGTCATAAGATGTAAGCGGTACTAGCTGCTTTGATGTCATAAGATGTAAGCAGTACTGTGAACATAGTTGATGGAGCGGAATAAGGTATTTAGGTAAAATTCATGGTCAAACAAGGAAAATTCATCCCTAATTGAGAGTTCGAGAGAAATTCTCCAAAGAATAAAGTTTTGTATTCAAATGGATGATCAAAAGTTTTCTATTGCAACCTTAAATTGGCTATTTATAGTCTTAAAAGGAAATAAGACTAATTAACTAATTAATTTTAAAATATTAATTAACATAAATTAACAACTAAACAAATATTAAACTCAAATATACCAATTATCCTATCATTATCCTCATCAATATTTATGTGACTATCTTTCAAGTTGAAGATTTAATCTCCACTCATGCATTTGTTAAACTCAAAAGCACAATTTTGATATGTACACTATTGTTACTTCATGTATTTTATTATTATACTTAAAAATCATAATAAGTCAACCTTAGCATAACTCAGCTGTTTGTAGTATACATCATTGGATTTTTTTTAAAAGCTCTTAAAAATAATTAGAAAAATACAGTGATTTGAAAAGTACTTATATAAATATTGTAGTCCAAAATAAGTTAAAAAGTTCAATTAAAAAAAAAACATGGTGTTCGCAGCTTGAAGCTGCGCGCTTCAATCAGCGTTACCAACTGATTTTTTTTAATTATTTTTTTAATAGTGAATATTATAAATAAAAGAAGTAAAAAAAAAAAAATGGCCAAGAAATCTTTTAGAACTTGAATATATTATTTGTTTTTTTTAAAAAAAAAAAATTGAATTTTTAGTTTTAGTAATTTTACCATTTGGAAAATTATAGTATAAAATTCTGTGTTGTACTCACTTTTCTTCAAAAACATGGAAAATTGCAGTGGTTAGCCAAAAAAATTACTTGCAAATGTAGCAATGGTTCTCTAAAATTGTAAATATAGCAAAAAAATTTGAACCTGATTTTTGTTTTTTTTTATTATTCTAATTTTACCCTCATTTGTATATTAGTAAATATATCTGATATACTCTATATTTTGGTATATTAATATACTTTATATTCGGTATATCAATCAATCGATATACTTTATTTAAAGAATATAATTTATACAATTGATATACCATGACTTTAATTATATTATAGTTGACGTTGTTTGTTCAAGTACGATAAATATTATTTCTTTTGTTATGAATAGAGTTTTTTTCATTCAATTAGTTCAATTTTGATGGTCTAGTTTAGATTTTGGCATTTATCGTGTTATGTTTCCAAAATATAGCATAGATGTATCGACAATATATTAGTAGTCATTAAAATTTCATTTCAGGTACATAATTAGTGTATCAATAGTATATTAACAATTATGATCTAAATATATTTCAAGTATAGTATTGGTACATCAGTAGTATATTTAATACTCATTTAAAATGTAATTCTAATATATCAGTAATATATCAGCACTTACTCAAAATTCAATTCCAAGTATCTATACTATTAGTGCATCAGTAGTTTATACTGCATATTAGGTATATCGACTAATATCTTACCGATATATTTATTCACTAATTTACCTAAAATAAAGTAGATCATATGAGTGATATATCTAATATAGACTATATCAACAATATACTAATGATATTTATCACCGTGATGAAGTGGTTCGCCTAAAATGAAGTGTATGAGTAAAATGAAGTGTATTTACAGTATATTAATGATATGTATGTATGCTTGGTATATCATTGATATATTTCATTTTAGGTATATCGTTATACTTTAATTTAGCTGTATCAATTAAATAATATACTTAAAGTGAAATAGATTAATAGTATATCAACGACGATATAATGCATTATCAATGATCTACTCCATTTGTGCTATTTTTAGATAATCTTTTAATAAGATAAGGTGGAACTTGTGGTTGAAATTATTATTTTTTTTAATGAACGAGAAACATTAACTTATTGTATTGATATTAACATTTTAATTAAAATTGACTTTCTTAATCCAACATATTAGGTACATGTTTGGGAGTAATTTTAAAATTGTTAAAATCACACTTGTCGTGTTCAAAATCATTCTAATACACACATTTAATTACTCAAAATTAATTTAACATTTAATGTAAAAAACTCACCAAAAAGACTTGGACTCTTGCTGAAATGTATACAAATATCCCTGAAACTATTTTGGGTCTACAATTAAGAGCTTCCAAGGGTAAGAGACCAATATAAAGAACCTTAATCTAGTTCAAAAAGGAATTTAGAGCACTTAATACTACAAACTTAGAGGCATTAAGTAATGTGTATTTCAAATCCGACACCGAATTTCAATGGATAAGTGTTGAACCTTCCCGAAAGGAAGGAAAACACCAATAAACGCTATCGAAGAAGTTAAACTAGATGAAGTTGACCACAATGTCAAAGGCTTGCCTCCTATGATGCAAATGTAGAGCCAGACTCGTGATGCTAGACCATTTACCCTGATGATGACGGTGCCGCCATTTGGTTCACAATATTATAATTCTCAATGGATGGTTATAGTTTAATATTAATAAATATATATATATTTTCAATTTTCCATTATGGATAATAGTTTGATTATCTATCTATCTATCTATACTATACTATACTATTTAAAAGAGGCTCTGATGAAGACACACCCAAAAATCAATTCTAACAATGACCACTTATGGCGCCAAACTTCTTTGATCACTTTACTAACCAACTTCAACCACTAATTGGGGAAATTTGTACAGATGATCCATTTTTTGGGTCCAAAATGTCAAATGACCCATTTTTAAAAAATAACATCAATTGACCCTCTGCTGACATCATCGCCATACCAAATTACGTAAATTGCCTTTACCTCTTTGTCTTCTTACCTTTTTATTGAAAACCAACCAAAACTAAAAACTCTTCATTTAAATTTCCCAAGGCTAACGACTTCGTATCGCTCATAAATTAAAAACTCTTTAGAATCCATCATTTCAGCTTGCAAACGATTCCACTGCCGTCGACAAATCGAATCTCATCGGTAAATCTTTCAATATGTGCCTGAAAATGTCTTAAATTGATCGGTATTGGGGCTTTGTGGGTCGTTTTGGGTTTAGAAATACTGTGAACCTATAGTTTTTTTTTATTTATTTTTTTGGTTTTCGATGTGTTTTATGATTGAAGACGAGTAGAAAGAGTTTGTGAGCGAGATAAGTGAGAGTGAAATTGGTAGAGCGTACTAGAAAGAGTGACATCAGAAAGGGTGGGTCGTTCTGGGGTTTAGAAATACTGTCAACCTATGGTTTTTTTGTTTGTTTTTTTGGTTTTCGATGTGTTTTGTGGTTGAAGATGAGTAAAAAGAGAGAATGTGAGTGAGATAAGTGAGAGATACTAGAGAGAGCGATACCAGAGAGAGCGACACTAGAGAGAGCAATACCGGAGAGAGCAATACCGGAGAGAGCGATGCCAGCGAGAGCGATTCCAACAAGAGCGATATCAGCAAGATTTAAACAGAATATTTTTTACAATTTTTTTCTGAAGGAGTTTACTAATTGAATCTTTATTTCATGCAGGAATGATTTAAGATGGTAACACGTTTCAAAATACCCGTAGCCGACCGATTTCTCGGTCAAGTAACGAGCTTGGCCCACATTGCTAATGCAAACAAGATTGTGAAGGAGAAACTTACCCCAAGACAGTTAGACATGTTCAAGAGAACAGTTTTTGGACGATTTGTAGACGTTGACATAGTGTTTAACAGCCAAATTATCCATCATATGTTGTTAAGAGAAGTGAAGAGGACGAGATCTGACTCAATGTCATTCTCTGTTTGTGGAAAGGTCGTCACTTTTTCGAAGGATGATTTTTTGTTGATGACTGGTTTGTGGCGATCCCTAACACGAGTTGATCAGAATGAGCAGTCCTCGTATGAACTTGCAATCAAGTATTTTGGTAATCGAGTGACAAAGGAGTTGGAGTTTGAAAATGATGAGGATGTCATGAATATCACAATAGTCTACTATAATGAGGTTGCAAAACAAACAGAAAAATACAGTGGATCTCAAACGTTTTAAGGACGTTCAAAACTTATAATACTACAACAGTCTTGATTGGGGTACCATTATTTGGTAGAGGACATTGGATTTCCTAAAGACTACGTTGAATGATAAGAGTAGTTTATACAAGATGAAGGTAAAAGGAAATAAAAATTACGTTGTGAAGTACTCTTTGCGTAGATTTCCACAAGCGTTCCAGGTAAATTTGCTTAACATAATAATCATGTTATTTGATTTAACATTACTATTGTTCTTAATATATGTTAAATTTTATTTAAGTATGGACGTACGAGATCCTAGCTACATCGATAGTTGGGAACATTGTGAAGCGAAGGAGTAAGGTGGCTTTGCCCCGTATATTACGATAGTCATGCTCCCACTCAGTGTTCTTCAAAGTACTCGAGAGAGAGATATTCGAGTCTAACAATGTACGTTTACTCTATGCGTAATATGTTTATTTGGGTCTTAAATTGACACTAACCAGTTTGCTGGGTTGTTAATGTAGATAAAGGTTAAAGAGGGTATTGTTATGATAGACGCTGAGAGGGAGTTTTGGGATACCCCAGTGGACAGACGACCTATATTTGATCTAGGTGCCGATGATGACAGTGTTGAAAGTGGCAATAGGTCGACTAGTGATGGAGGTAGTTCTGAAAGTGAAAGTGACGGCGATGATCATCGTGGAGATGGCAATGATGAATGTGGAAGAGTTGAGGGACGGGATGAACACGAGCATTCTGAGCATGAGGATGCTGAATGTGGAAGGGTGGAAGGAGGGGCATACACACCTAGTGATGATATGTTCCATGATGTGGTGGGGGGCGTACGCGATGAGGACGAGTTGAACCCACCTGATGTCCATCTTGTGGACTCCCATAGAGAGCGAGCTATGGATGAGGAGTATCCTAAGTGTGTTGTCCACAGGGAGGGAGCCAATCCCGACAATTCTATTTATTCGTACCTACGGACCATTGACCGCTCACTATAGAGGTTGGATGGCCGTATATTGAGTTTAGATATCCAATATGGAGGAAAACATGATAGACATGAAAGGACAATTGTCGGCCATACTGTCACTATTGCAGTCTATGTGCAAGGTTTGCATTTACTATCATTTTATGTCTTTACGTGTTCGCGAACTCATCATTTTACTTTACTAATTGAACGGTTCCACAGTGAATGAGGAGATGACAAGGTCATTGATCCCATCTCGGGATCCCGATACCACTAATGCGACTGCCTTTGATACTCCCATCCCCCCTGTAGAGCCTTAAAATACCACCACTTCACTTACTCTCATCCCCCCTCTAGAGCCCAATACCTCCACAACATCACCAACTGACGTCGAACCTATAGAGGTTGACATCCCACAAAGAGAGCCCGAAATGTCTGCCTTACTCACCATGCCACATACAGAGGCCGACATGTCTGACATCCCAGAGGCTGACACTTTTAAGATTGTTATGACCACAGGAGTTACACTGGTGAGTAATTTATTGATCAGTATTCTTTGTTTATATTGATGAGTAACTTTTTTTTATCTGTTTATGTAGGAATCTCGAAGAACTACTCGTAAGAGAAAAGCTGTTGATAAATATACATCTCCAGCTCAAGTAAAGAAGAAAAGTGTGGTTAAGTATCCTTTTCCAGGTGTAACTACGTTACTATCCAGAGCGGTTGTCGCATATAACGTAGCACATGATGTTCCATACAATATCATTACAGAAATGATGGGCTAGATCTTAGACGAGAATACCGACAATGAGGTTGGAGAGAATTCCTTTAAATCACTTGCCAATAAATTCTTCAAGGAATTGATTTCCCCAAGTTCGTGGGTCGAGTGCGATGTAAGTTTCCTAGTCTTGACTTCTTTACAGTTGGATATCTTGTACTTTTATTGACATAGTAATTTTGTGTGCAGACCATAAATACTTTATTTTATTTTATGAAAGAAAAATTTTATACCCGGCCTGACATGTGCATACATAAGTTCACCATCTTGCCAATTGGTGTAATGGTAAATTTTGATATATTTTGTTGTGTAGAGTCATTTTACTATGGTATATTTCGTTACTTAACTTCTCGTTTTATTTGGCAAAGTCGCCTTAATTCTCGTGGCTGGGTATTTAAATGAATAAAGAATAAGACACTTCTGGAGGCTGGCCTAGCATGGGAGAATGAAGACACGTACATGGACTATGTCACTGGTAAATTCGATGTCAAATGGGCAGATGTGGAATTCGCCTATACGACAATGAATATCAGTGAGCACTAGATGCTCCTTGCAATGGACATTAACAGAGGCCACATATTCGTGTTCGATTCACTTCCGTCATACACACCAATGACAAAGCTGGTGAATTGGCTAGAGCCATTGACTGTTACTGTACTATCCCTACTTCACTACTGTGACGTAGATTGTTCAAATCCAGACCTATCCACAGCCCGTTGGAAAATCTCGCAACCTATGAACATCAACATACAGCACAAGTCGCTTGATTGTGGCATCTTTGCAATAAAATTATTAGAACACCCGGTGACTAGTGCTGATCCGTCTATAATCCCTCAGGAGAAAATGAGTGAATATAGGATGCAGTTAGCGTGTCAATTGTAGGCGAACACTCCATATTTTTTATGTGTATAGAACATGTATTTTTATTGTATTTTTTGTATATGTAAAACATGTATTTTTTATGTATGTAAAACATGCATAAAATAATTTTATCAAAGTTCAAAATTCAAAGATAAAAGTTCAGTATTATATATTTTATCAAAACATGTATAATTGAGCTACTACTCTTTTCATTATATCAATGGTATATAAAACATTACATCAAAGTTCAAGGTTCAAATTTGAAATATTGAGAGGAGCGACATTTTGAAAGAGAGCGAGATTTTGAGAGAGAGCGAGATTGAGAGAACGAGACTTTGAAAAAATAGAAAGTATGTTACAACATGAAGATTGCTATTATAGAAATACTCCAGCTTGTTATTGTTTTTTGTTTACAAGATGAAAGTATGAAGTATGAAGTATGAAGTGTTACAAGATGAAAGTATGAAGTATGAAGTGTTACAAGTATGAAAAAGTATGAAGTATGTTACACGTATGACGTATGAAAAACTGATCAATGGTATTTATAACAATGAAATGTTACAAGTTAGTTATAAACTAAACTAGATGAGAGGTGTTTATATCACGGTTTCTGGAATTTTCAGCATGTTGCATGGTTGTGAGAAGTTCGCTACAATTTTGGCGGTTATGCCCATAATTCCCACACCGACCACATTTCATTTGTCTGTGAAATTCTCCTATGGATGGTATTCTTCTCACTCTCCGTTGTTCGGCTTGTGCCACAAACTTTGGAGGAAGGATAGCCTTTTCTATATATCCAGGAGGTCTCTTCCATTCAGATATGTGGCCAAATGGATTTATAGGCTTGGCATGCATAGTCATTAGAGAGTCCACTGTATAAAATCGACTGCAAAGACTCTGGATGGGTATATTTCGTTCCTTGGCAGCAACAATTGCATGAAAATATGGGATACCAAGTGAGTCAAATTCCTTACACGTGCATTCCTTCGTGTGAAGATTGACAATACTGTCCAATCAATTATCTCGCACGTGGACCCGATAAAAATCAATAGGCTCAACTCGATATCGTCTACCCTTATTGGCCTCACTTGCCAATGGGGTTTCACAGTAGTCAGAGTGCAATGTCGTTTGAGATGCCCAGTAATTCCTATGTTCGTAGAACCACGATTAGAGCATTCCTCTAACATGTTCAATCAAGCATACTATGGGCAATAGTCGATACTCTTTAGTTAACGAATTGAAACACTCTACATTGTTGGATGTCATGTTATCATATCTTCGTTCTATTTGGTAAACCCGTGCCCACCTTTGAAGACCGATGTCTTCTAGATATTTCGTGACAACACTGTCTCGGAAACTACGGAGTTCGTCCCATTTTGTTTGGGACTCTTTCATGTGAAATGCCCTTGCTGCATCTCTAAATATCCCAACAACCGTGTTATCCTTAAAGTTTCTAACAAGATTTTGTTCTATGTGCCATGTGCACAATCCATGAAATGTCGTGGGAAAAAATACACGAATAGCATTGCTGATAGATACCATCCGATTAGACACAAACACCATATTATTGGATTCTCCAATACTGCATTTCAAGTTTGACATAAACCATTTCCATGATCGATCGGTTTCATTGTCCACTATTGCATATGCTAGTGGGTATAATTGATTATTCTCGTCCATAGAAACCGCAACCAACATGGTGCCTTTGTATTTTCCTTTCAAGTGTGATCCATCAACAATTATCACAGGCCGAAAGCTTGCAAAACCTCTAATACAAAACCCTAATGCCATAAACATGTACTTGAAATGCACCACATCTTCAAGTTCGATCTTAAAGACTGTACTCGGATTCTCTATTTTTAACGCTTCTCAATAAACATGTAGTATGGAGTATGTGTATTTTGGAGTACATCTAGTAAGATCATAAGCTGTTTCCCTTGCACGTCACGCTTTATCATAACTTATATTCACGCCATAATCTCTCCTCATATTCTCAACGGTATGACAAGGTTTATAAATACGTCCTATTCCCGTGAACTTATCTTTAATCAATTGACCAACAACCGTAGTAGTTGCTTGTCTATGGTCGTGATTCAGAATTCCAATGGAACATGTGTGCGAACTGCAATACTTTGTGATCTTGAATATATCAGACCCTTCTATTTTCACTGCACGAAGGCTCCACTTACATGTCTCCCCAATACATTTGACAGTGAACAAAGATTTGGTTGACTTCCTGACCCTAAATTCAAAATTTTTATTGATGGACAAAATAGATAATCTCATTTTCAAGTCCTTTTTGTTCAAAAATAGTTGACTAACTTCAACGTCCTCTGTCCCAGATGAAAAGGTACCAAGCATAATTAACTCTACCCTATGACTTGAAGACACTTATGATGGAACCACTGAAGCTGCTGTAGAACGACGCACATCTCCATGATCACGATCCATTTCATTCAATCCTGTTGGTTGTTCATTAACATCCGCTGAAGGACCACAACTTTGCTCTGGATGACCACAATCCATATAATCGAATCTAGATGGTCTCTCATTACCAACAACTGAAGTACCGCCCAATTTTGAATTCAATCTTGCTGGTTTAGTGCGGTCGTTGTCTAGTGATAATGTTGATGGTACAGTGTTGGTAGACAATGGAATATCATCCTCTTCTTGACGAAACTGATATGATTCCTCTTATTGTTTGTCCACAGTCGTATCATCATAACTCACATTTTCAAAACCCATTCTAATATTTTTGTCCTCATTCGATTTCAGCGTTACAAATAACTGAAGTCTACTAAGGTATTCTCAGAAAAGAAGGAAGTGAACATCATCATCATTTCTTATGTATTGTGGAGGGGCTTCATATTCAATCTTATATTTAACTTTCAGTATAAGATCAAACTCTGAAAAACTGACATTTGTAACTCTGTAAATATAAGATTAGTTCTTCATACTTCAATGAAACAAGCACAATGATTCCTATCAACTGTCCCTCAATATACGAACTTTCATTCTCATCCCAATCACCTCCATAACGAATAAGTAGACACTTTTCTGTCATCCTACAAAGTAAGAGAACATTTGTCATTAAGTTGTACAAGAAATTGAAATGTACTCTCGCTCTCTCTCGTAATCTTGATCTCTCTTAATCTCGCTCTCTCTTAATCTCGCTCTCACTTAATCTCGCTCTCTCTTAATCTCTCTCTCTCTTAATCTCGCTCTCTCTTAATCTCGCTCTCTCTCTTACTTTTACTCTTTCTCACTCTTATTCTATCTCTCACTCTCTCTCTCCTAATACAAAATTTTGTAATGATATCTTTCCAGAAATAACACACCAAAAATAATTAAACAGACTCAAAATAACGAAACACCTTTCTGAAAAACCTGTTCCGTTCTGAAAAGCCTCGTCTTGGAAATCCCCATTCAAAAAATCTCCGTTCAACAAACCACCGTCGAAAACCAGAGAAGTAATCACGGTTGAAATGGAGTTTAGAGTTTAAAGAAATCACCATTGTATTGTGTTTAAGTATTATTGATTTGAGGCTTCCGTTGTGAAAATTGTTAAATCCTTCGTACACTGACGAGCAATCACATCAAACTAGGAAATTTCAAGCGAGAGCGAGAGTATTTAATCAGACGAGAGCGAGACTTACCTCGTGAGGCTGGTGTAAGGGCAATTTACGTAATTTGGTATGACGATGATGTCAGCAGAGGGTCAATTGACATTATTTTTTAAAATGGGTAATCCGTACCAATTTCTCCACTAATTGCAAAGAAGACCACCTCCAATGATAACTCCAACAAATAGCATAGCCCCTATATTTAAAATAAAATATAATTGTCCACTAATTTTACTTGGAAGGATCAGTAATACCAATCTTGGCTCCGTGTAAGCCCTTGATTTCTTTTCCCTCCACTTAAGTTTAAAGATCACTAAAAAATCATTGGATTTAAGAATACTTAGTTGGAATGCATGGTGAAATTTTGGAAGGTAAGAATTTGACTAAGTGTTCAAACAACGCTTTGAAGGAAGCAGTGGTACTTGGGAAATTTCTAAGTGTTGGGACTGTGCGGTTGAACTTAGGAGTGAAATATGCATTAAACTATAAGAGAAGGAGGAAAATTTGGTTAAGTTTTGGGAGGAAAAGATTGGAATGCAAAAGTTGGAAGCGTAGTAGGTTGAAGTCAGAATTTTGGCTAAGTGTTCTAACTATGCTATGAACCTAGGAAAGACTATAGAAGCAGGAAAGAGAATCAGATTCCCACAAAAGTGTATGATCGCCTTGCATTTTGAAAAACGTTTTTATAAAACATAAAAACAGTGAACAAAATATCAGAAAATAGGATAAACATTCAAATAAGCATAAGCATACTCTTAATGAAGAAGAAAAGAAGAAAGGAAAGAAGAAAACTCACCCTTGAAGATTCTCTTTCTTCACATTTTCCTCTCCTTTGCCATCAACCAAACTTGAATCTCTCAACGAACAAAGACACCACCGCAAAAGCTTCTCCATTATGCTCTAGGACTCTAAGGAACTAGCTGTGTGGGCTCTAACACCTTGAAAGAGGTAATGAAAGATAGAGAATAGAGAGAATTGGAGAATGGAGGCTAGGTTTTCTTTTCACTAAAAAATCCTTACCCTAAATAGGTTATAATGATATATTTATAGGGAGAGGATAACCCCTTCTCCAAGTTTTTTCCATTCTTCATCATTTGTTAATTGATTAATTAACTATTAATTAATCAATTAACATGTAAATTAACTAACTATGTACTATTAATTAATCAATTAACATGTAAATTAAATAACTATATATTAAATCATCTTTACTATATAGTTAATTAAATCATATATTTATGCTAGTCTCAATCCTCTATTATTTGTTAATTAATTCATTAATCATTAATTAATCAATTAATATATAAATTAAATAACAATATAATAAATCATATTTAATATAGGGCATTAATTAATATATAAATATCACATATTTATATGCATACATTTCCTAGTGAATTCAATTCACATGAATCTAATATTTGAATCTCATTCAAATACATTTGATAACTTGTAAAAATACAAGTTATTTATATCGTCTTACTTAGAATATGCAGCAATAGGAAGGAAAAGTTGCGTCGAATGTAGTAAAATTGGCTTAGAAAGGTGAAGCTTGTAAAAGTATCGCAAACACACCCACTGACCACATTGCGAGGGCAAAAAGGATGTCCAAACCTTTGTTTTGCAGGTAGCAGGTATCATCGCATGCGGTAATTGCTCATGGACAATAAGATCAACGCTTTCTCGGGGATTTCTGAAATCGTATAGCTTTTTCTGACATACGGCATGACAAATGGAACGTGGAGCAGAGCAGACATTCCCACCAGTCGTAACAAGAAAAACTAACTTTTTAGAGCAGAACCACTGCGGCAAGAGGCGCTAAAATCTATAAATAGAAACACTCAGCATAAAGAGACTGGAGATGAGGAAATAACAAAAAAGAAGTTCTGTGCAAGGAACACTCTTCTCCTAAGAACTCTCTTGAGAAGGAAGTTCTCCACCTCATTCATCCACTCATCCAGCGCGCCGGCAAGCAAGCAACCCCGATTGGGATCCATGCCAGGACATTGACACGCAGCTCTCGACTGTTCTTACTTTCTGTTCATCGTTTGTTGTTCATTTTCTATCTATCATTCATATCTCTGTAACAAACACTTTACCAATTAATATCACTACCATGTTCATCTTCATCTCTCTGTTCACCATTATGCATCCATCCTTCATTTCTTTCACCATGAGTCACTAAACTTCTAGAGTGTGGGGGAAGGATTGAGTGAGTGAGTCAATCCACGTTGAAGATGTCAGCTAAGTTTATTTAACGTATGCTCAATGGCATCTTCACCTGCCAGAGCAGAAGTGAAGATGTTAATCCACCTCTCGAAAGAAAGTTGATAAAATAAGTTAACTAAAGCAAGAAGTATTTCTATAAAGGAAACAACCTTGCATTTGGAAACGTTTGTCCCTGATTATCGTAGAAATATGGTGACACAGGCGATCACAAGAGCTGTAAGCCAAGGGAAGATGAAACCTTAGTTGCATCCTTAACAAGATTGACAAACTCACGATAATTTTTTTCCTAACCCGTTTCACCCTACATTTCTATCCACAAGACTTGCCATTATATTCACTCATGCACACCTTACACAATTTCAGCTTTATTTGTTACCTGTTTGTTCATTTACCATCGCATTTTACTCTCTAGCACTTCACAATCATAATTTGTTTACGATCGCACATATCACCTCATTGTCGCACAAACATCACAAATCTCCACGTTCAACCTCGGATCATTATGAGAAACTCACGGTGGAATTATACTTGGCTTCATCGCGAGAAAACTTGTGGCGTGCATAACACTATCTGAACGCATCAATTGGTATTTTACAACACTCTCTATAACATCGCATATCATTTATCATCTGTTAGCGCAATTAAGACATAG
The DNA here is from genome assembly GCF_027475165.1 of Benincasa hispida. Lineage (NCBI taxonomy): Eukaryota > Viridiplantae > Streptophyta > Magnoliopsida > Cucurbitales > Cucurbitaceae > Benincasa > Benincasa hispida. The sequence continues at coordinate 49,185,882 of NC_143478.1, read as the reverse complement.
AAGATAGATCACGCAATTATAGAGACAACAAACAAGTTTTGTGTTGGCATATTCCAAGAACAATATCTCTCTAATACTGTAGTTCTATATGAATCTAATTCATATGAATTTAATATTTGAATCTAACTAAAATATATCTCTCTTATGTAGTTTGGATTATAGATCATATCTATAATTAACCATATTCTATAATGTGTCAGAATACAATATATATTAATAATATTAATATAAAATTTCTCTTAGTAATTTGAACAATTCAAATCATTCCTTATTATTATCCTTAGCGAGCTAACAGGGAGACCTTATAGACCCACAAATTAGAAGCTCTAATGATATGAGATTAATTAATTAAATTCTTTAATTAAATCAATCAATATTCAATAAATAAATCTTCTGTTTATATGTTGTGTTCTTTAAATGTTAGCCATGCTAGACTTTGTCATGTTAATAAAAGATTAATTAGTAATATGATTAGGCTGGAAATGATATCTAAGTTATCCATGAATTAGTTTGATAAATGCGAGTATTATAGTCAGGCTAAAATAACTAAGACTCCTCATAAATCTATACTTAGGGAATATGAGCCTCTAGATTTAATTTATTCTAACTTATGTGAATTTGATGGCATCTTGACTACGAACAGTAAAATATATTTTATTACTTTTATTGATGATTTCTCTAATTTCACCTTTGTATACTTGTTCAAAAATAAAAGTAATGCATTTAATGCTTTTAAATTGTTTGTAATGGAAGTAGAAATCAATTTAACAAAAAGGTTAAAAGATTTCATAGTGATAGGAATTGAGTATGCCATAGACAACTTTAACGAGTTCTTTAATTCACATGAATAATACATGAAAAGACTGCACCTTATTTTCCTAAAATGAACGGAAAAGCCGAAAGAGGAAAAAAGAACTTTAGTTGAGCCAATAGTTGCTATTTTACTTAGTTCAGGAGCCACGTCTTATTAATGGGGTGAAATCATCCTCACCGTGTGTTATGTCCTAAATGGGATACCAAAATCTAAAAACAAAACTTCACCTTATGAAGTCTTCAAGAAAAAGAAACCAAACTTGTCATACTTTAGAACTTGGGGGTATCTAGCCTTTATAAAAATCCCAAACCCTAAAAGAAGAAAGCTTGCTAGTAGAGCTTATGAGTATGTCTTTGTAGGTTATGCAATAAGTAGTAAAGCCTATAGGTTCTATGACTTAGTTAACGAAGTGATCATTGAGTAAAATGATGCTGACTTTTTTGAGGATAGATTTCCCTTTAAATCGAGAAATAGTGGGGGCTTGAGATCCAGTAGTCTAACCCTAGATAGAAATCCTACCTCTACTGAGAAAGCCAACCCATAACCTAGAAGAGGAAAAAGAACTAGAACCATCAAGGATTTTTGGGGATGACTTTCAGACCTATAACGTAGAAGAAGACCCTAAAGACCTAAAAGAAGCCCTGTTCTCTATAGATGCCAACTTATAGCAAGAAGCTATAATGATGAAGTGGACTCTCTTGATTCAAATAGGACTTGGAATTTGGTAGGCCTACCCCTTGGTTGCAAAGCAATAGGTTGGAAATGTATCCTAAAGAAGAAGCTTAGACCTGATAGAACAGTTGACAAGTTTAAAGCCAAGATAGTAGCAAAGGACTTCAGACAAAGAGAAAACATAGACTTCTTTGACAACTTTTCTTTGGTCATTAGAATTACCTCAATCCGTGTACTGTTTTCTCTAGCCGCCCTAATGAAGGAAATGAGACATGAGGATTTCCATGAGCAGTGGAATGATCGTTCCAAATTCCATTCGAAATCGAACACTAACAATTATAGTCAAGAAACAGAAACTAACCGGTCATGCATAATACAAAATTATAACATGCTTTACAATGAGATCAAGGGATAACAAATACATACCTTTGAAGACTCATGTTTCACACTCCCTCGATCACGAACGCTCGTTCAGTATTCAAGACAGCAACACACGAACGCTCAAACACAACGACCGCAACACAACACGATCAATAGCAAACTCGAACTCAACGATCTCCAAGATCATGAATAGAGATGTCCACGGGGCGGGGCGGGGCCGAAGATGCCATTCCCCATCCCAGTCCTCGCTCCCCATTTCATTCCCCATCCCCATGAAATTCCCCACGAGGATCGGGGCGGGGATTCCCCGTGAGGAATTTTTTTTCTGTTACTTTTTTTTTTTTGTAAAAAGCCAATTAATTTAAATCACTAATGCGAGTAAATTTTAATTAAATAATTAACTTTATCATTGAATTGTTTATTATGATTAGTTTTATATGATAATTTGAATTTAAAGATAAATTACTCAAATTTTGGCCTAAAAAAGCTAATTAATTTTTTTAGTAGAAAGAAATAAATATAAATCAAATTATTCACATATATAATCTAAATTTAAGCATTCAATTTAAACATATTCATTATCTTTCCCAATAAATAATCAAATTTGAAAGTTAAATGTAATATTTATATAATAATAATAACAACATAACATTAGATAACTATACTAATAAATATGTAAAAGCTAATCGGGGCGGGGACGGGGAACGGGGCGAGGGCGGGGGCGGGGACGGGAATGTATTCTCCATCCCTGTTCCCTTTTAGCTCACGAAATTTTTTTTCTCCCCACTCTCTCCCCCATTCCCCGCTTCATTCAGGATGGGGCCTTGCAGGGCCTGTCCCCGTGGGAAAATTGGACATCTCTAATCACGAACCCAACGAACGACGTCCAAAACCTGAAACTTAGTCGAGTTTAGTGAGGACACCACCACAATGGCTACCTTGATATTCTTGGTGTGAGAATCTAGAAGTGTGGGCTCTATGTGGACTTGGTTAGAGGAAGAGACCGGAGGAATAACAATCGTATAGACGATTAAGCAAGTGGGAGATGAGAAAGTTCTATCATATAGACGAATGCTCAATCATGTAGACGAAGGCAACCTATCATATAGCAAACGCACTACGATCGTTTAGCTACGACCAACTGAGTGAACTACCGTATAGTGTCACTCCATGATCATTTAATCTCTCTTTCAGCTATCGTTTAGTGAATCCAATTCACTTGATAGCAAACCGTGAGTTTTTCTGAGAATGGCAACTCTACTAAATTTAGGAATTTTTTTCCCTTTTATCTCATGGTCACCATAAAACCACCAATAACCTCCCACTCAATTGGTTATTAGAGAAAAAGAGATAATTGTCTAATAATTAATATTATTATAAATATATATGATAACCAACTTACCATATTATATTTATTTCATCTAATGAAATATATAAACCATAGCTCTTTTTTCTATTTTATGGTACTTAATGTAAATCCCATTTACATTAATCATTCACTTGATGTATCTCATACATCACACCGATCATATCATATATAATCGAATTTTCTCTTGTCAATTTGAACATTTCAAATCAACACTAAAAACTGATTCTCAACTTGAATTCATTGAGCTTCCAAGGGGGCCTTATGGACCTGTAGCTTGAAGCTTCAACCGTATGTGAATATCTGACTAAACTCTTTAGCCATGGGATCTACCATCCGTTAACTGCCAGGTACTCTACAAAGACCGACAGCTGCACTCTCCTTATTACAGATATATTTTTTGTCCATATCAAGCAATCAATAGTGTGATAACCCTTCACAGATCGCTCATAAGTACAGCTGGGTCAATAACCATTATGCCCCTGTAGTTACATCTTACTCCTTAAGTACCACTAACCCCTTTAATGAACATAAGTCATAGTCCTACTATGATCGAGTCTTCTCTTCCAAAGAGAAGCTGTGGCCACTATGTTCAAGACCCAAAATCAGCTCTTAAGGGAACAATCTATCTACTTGCCACTATTTCGGGGAAGGAGTGAATTCCATCATGTGTAATTGAGTTCCCAGCTCCCAAATCAGACAAATCCCCAAAAAAGGTAGACACGTTGAGTTGGCAATTTAGCCATTCTCACCCATACTAATCAAAGGATCGCCCTCAAAGGTAGGAGTTCCCAAAACACTCAGGATTAAGGTCATGTCACCTATGGTTGTTTAGGTAAGATGTAAGTCTCAAATATCAACGACATTATATAAAGAGATGAATCATCTCGTGGTCCAGTCTTATAAAAACTCTTTGTATAGGACACCCCCGCTCACATGTCTCCACATGAATGGTCAGGATCTACCATCCGTAGTAATTCACAACACTTGTAAACCTCTAAAAAGCGGGCCGTATCCGTAGTGTCACCAGGATCAGGTATCCCTCCTTAATCCTTATACTACAGACCTTTTTAGGTTATCACTAAGGCATGACCCACTTTTATATCTCATATACATGCTTAAGTTTACATACAATAACCATGGAGTTTTGTTTATTGGATATAAGTAAATGCCAAATAAAATAACTCTTATTTTATTAATAACAATATGTACAGTTTACAAACTACGAGACTCTGGGAGAATTAAGATACCAATTCCAACACCTAAATCACCTCTTAGTACATTAGATGGACGTAAAGGCCACTTTCCTAAACGGTGAACTTGAAGAAGAGATTTATATGGAACAACCTAAGGGCTTTATAGTCCATGGTCAAGAGAAAAAGGTTTGCAAGTTAGATAAATCTCTTTATGGTTTAAAATAAACTTCTAAGCAATAACATGAAAATTTTGATAACATAATCTTATCTAAAGGTTTCAAGGTTAATGAAAATGACAAATGCATCTACTACAAGTTTGAAAACAATCTTTGCACTATCCCATGTCTGTATGTAGATGAGTTGTTAATATTTGGGTCCAACTTGCACATCATAAATGATGTAAAATCTATGTTAAGTGCAAATATCGATATGAAAGACTTAGGAGAAGTGAGTGTAATCTTAGTAAAAAAAGTGACTAGGTCTGAAAAGGGAATTTCTTTAGATCAATCTCATTATGTAGAAAATATTCTAAAGAAATATAATTACTTTGAATGTAAACCATCATGTACTTCTTATGACCGTAGTTAGTTAAGTTGTTCAAGAACATTGGTGACAGTGTTAATCAAACTGAGTATGCGAGCATCATAGGCAATCTCAGGTATGCTGCTGACTGCATTAGGCCTGATATAACTTATGCTATAGGATTACTTTGTAGGTTTACAAGCAGACCTAGTATAGAGCATTGGAATGCTATAGAAAAGGTTATGAGGTACTTAAAGAAAAACCTAAAACCTAGGATTACATTATCGCTGTCTTGGAAGGGTTCAATAATGCTGACTAGAACTCATTCTCGGATGATTCGAAGGCTACAAGTGGCTATATTTTCAATATAGTAGGCAGAAGTATCTCTTGGAAGTCCAAGAAACAGACTATCTCAACCCAATTAATGATGGAGCTAGAAATGATAGCACTAGCAATGACTAATGAAGAAGCATGCTAGCTTAGAAGTCTATTATCAGAGATTCCCCTATGGGAAAAGTCGATACCAACCACATTGATCCATTACGATAGTATTACAACAATCGAAAAAGTTTAAAACCATTACTACAATAGAAAGAGATGACAAATACGTCGTAAGCATAGTACCATTAGAGAGTTCCTCACTATTAGTATAGTTAGAATGGATCATATACGAACCGATGAAAACTTAGCAGATCCTTTGACGAAAGAACTGACCAGAGAAAAGGTTTTCAAAACCTCAGAAAGGATGTGACTCATGCCTATAAAGAGATGAATCACTGTGAGGAAGACCCAACCTATAGACTGGAGATCTCAAGAAATAGGTTCAACAGGTAATAATTGATCACAAGTGATAAAGTGAATTATGCTAAAACGACCATAGAGTTCCCTTCCTATGATCTAGAGTCTGAGCATGATATCTTGAAGCGTAAGAAATGTTGAACTTAGTTCTCAAGGAGATTTATACTTGATGTCAAGTGAGGTACCTAGCTACAGGAGTACTCTTGATAGACTCACCTATGTGAATGTAGAAATTGAGGCTTCTTTCTATGGAGTCTTAAGCAATCTCTCTGGAGCATTCACTAAACTGAGATACACGTGGTAGGCCTTAAAGCATGGATTTTTTAACTACACCCTAGTAATGTGAGGTTGAATTTGTGAGGTTGGGCGCATATTGGCCGAAGCATTGGCAAGAGGCATTGCCAAGGGTTGCTCATGCATTGAGGTTGCGTGAGCGAGAGCGGGGATAGTGAGATAATGAGCGTAAGGCGCTGGGTGGACGATCATATAGCTATGTGCAGGCGCTGAGAGATGCGCTAGACGATTGTATAGCTACAGGCAGCGCTAAACGATGTGAAGAGATCCGCTAGACGATAGAGATACATGATAGGCAATGGCACTATATGATCAATGTAAGCGCTAGACGATAAGCGTAAAAGCTAAACGATGGCACTAGACCATAACACTATATGATAACGTTAAGCTTAAACGCTAGATGATGCATTAAGCGCAAGTGCTGGGTGAGAGACACAAGTGCTACACGATGAGTGCAAGCGCTACACAATAGACAGAGTGCTAGACGATGGGTGTTGCGTAATAGATGCAGATGCTGGGCAATGACATTACACGATAAGGCGTCAGTGCTACACGATGGAGCTAAACGATAGGCGTAGCAGTTATGCGATAGGCTATGCCAAGATCGTTGAGAGCGAGATCATTGAAAGTGAGATTGTTGAGAGCGAGAGATCACTAAACGATTAAGCTACACGATAGGGCATAAGTGCTATGCGATGGGACACATGCACTAGACGATTGGCAATAGTGAGCGGGCTAGTTGTTAAGCGACAGCGAGAGATTCATAGACGATGGAGCTGTGCGATGAAGTGCAAGAGCTGCACGATGGACTAAACGATGGAGCGGTGTTAAGGCTTGCGTTACGCAAGGCTGATGAGCTCACCTGGACAAATGGCTATACCGAGGGAAGGTTGGGCTTGAGTCAGTAGGAACTGGATGAATAAAGTTTCATGCAAAGGAAGTCTTATGCATGAGGAAGACAACTCAAGTAGGTGAATGGAAAAAGAGTATGTGGTGGCAAAGCATGGTGCAAACACTTCAAAGTAGGAGGTGTCTTGCGTTGAAACTTAGTAAAGATGAGAAGGATCGGTTCCTTTAGCCTATAAATACCACCACAAGATGTCTCTTCAATTCATAAGCCAAATCCTCTTCAAAGAACGTAAGGAAGAGCGTTAGAAGGTAGATTGGGAGGAGACTATGTGTTGATCATGAAGGGCATGCGTTAGTAGCAAGACCATGCGTTGATCATGAAGTTCCAAGAGGAGGAGATGCTGTCAGACAGTGAAGTTTGGAAGTAGCATCAACTTGAGACGAGGAATTCTCCCAGAATGCTCGTGCGTTTTGAGTGATTCTAAAGCCACCTGAAAGTTCTAAGAGTCTAGTTTTCATGGTAGGGCTACTGGATAAGAAGCTCCAAGGAATTGGGCTGTAGAGTAAGGAAAAGACAGAAGGGTCGAGCTATTGGGCAAGTTTAGGCCAGTCTTGATGATTTGAGGATTCCGACCAAAACACGAGGAGTTCTGAGCTAAGATTTTAAGGGTTCAAAAGGGAACTGAGTTAACCAAAGAACTTCTAGAAAACAAGGTTTCTACTTTACCAAGGTGAGTGGTAATTTCCTTTAAGTCTTGAGCATATCTTTTGGAGTATGTGTATATGCTTATGTTATGAATGGGTAATTAGCATGAGAATGAGATTATATGATCGGGATGGTCAGGGGATCAATAGACCTAGTTCCTGAGCCTCGAATGGAACCTCACGGGATGGTCGGGGGACCGAGAGGTCTAGTTCCTGAGTTTGTGAGATGAACCTCATATGGGGTGGTCAGAGGGTAGGCAAACCTAGTTTTTGAGCCCATAAATGAGGATCTATGTGCACATAGAGGACATAGAAGACAAAGGTAATAAAGGGGATGAAAAAGACTAAGTGTTTATGATTAGTATCAGTTTAACTATCTACCGTGTGTGTAGGTAGAGAATAGACTCATTCTAAGTAGTTATCAGTTTAGCTATCTACCGTGCATGTAGATAGAGGTTGAGATCAGACTCATTCAAGGTTGAGGTTTAAGTGTTAAAATCGTATTTGTGATATGCTTGTATTATGAGTTGAAATAAACTTTGAAAGTTGCTTACCACTCACTAAACTTTGTGAAAGCTTATTCTTTTCTTTCATGTTTTTCTTCCAAAGTAGCGAAAGGTGAGGAGTTCCAGGGTACTGCTAAGGTCAAGATCTGCCACAGTCACAGTCATACTTCCAGGGTTTTAGAGTTATTGGTGTAAACTTTGTAATTAAGTCTTGGAGATAAACATTACACTATTGTAATAAAATGAGCTGAATCAGTCAGTTGTTGTTTATTTCTTTGACTTAAAGTTTAATGAAAGTAAGAGGTTCAAATGGGCAGTAGATAGCACAAAAGGGTGGTATCTGCGGTCCTTCATGCCTCTCCTCGGGCTCAAGAGGCGGGTTCGGGGCGGGGTATGACACCATAGCTTGCTTCCAGTGAGGAATTTTCAATACTGATTGATAACTCTTTGGTTCTACTATTAGGACTTATTTCTGTTTGCAATGTTGTAGGTCTTGAAACAAGCTTGGATTGACTACTGGATTTTGTTGGAGTTTTCTTCTCATGATCATTTAGTGAACATTTTTCATCTGTGATGGGCTACAATAATTTTGTGCATTAATATTTGATTTTTTTTTTTTGGAGGATGCATTGGGGATTTGATAAGAAGACAAGTCAATATTTCATCAGTGATATCTGGAAGAGAAATGAGGGAGGTGAAGCATCAAAGGTGCAGTGATTTGTTCCAACTCTCGTGGCCAATTACTCTCATTTTGAAAATTAACTTTTCATGGGCAATAACGACATTTTCTTCATGATAATCCTTTGAGATGGCTCTAGTAGTTAATAGGCTAATTTGTATCATTGGAGAGACTTTTCCTCAATGAAATGCTCAATTTGATTGGACTGAGTTGCTTCTTTATGGGTAACAACACTAATTTCATTATCATAATTCATTGGATTGAAACCAATTACTGGTTGATAACCATTTGTGGCATCTAAATGAGCTTCTTTGCGATGTCCAATTGGCAGTTGAGGGAAACTCCACGTATTTTGTTATTGTAGTGGGCTGGATTAGATCTTTGGAGTTAGTTTGTTTGTTCCTTTTATTATTGAGCCGCTCTTCATATCCTGTAAATTCATAAGTAACCAAATCCCAACTACTATCGACAAATTTTGAACTATTGCAAATGGAAAAATTCCTTCATCAAAGACAATATGTCTAAATATATAGGCTCTATTTGTGGTGGTGTCAAGGCATCTATATCCTTTGTGTATTGGATTGTATCTACACATAGGTAAGTTTTTTTTAGAAAACTTATCTTTGGTATAATTTCTTAGGTAAGGATAACATCTACACCTAATGTCACACCCCACCCCGAGCCCGCCTCCTGAGCCCGAGGGGAGGCATGAGGGACTGCAGATACCATTCTTTTGTGATACCTACTGCCCATCTCTACCTTACGATACTCAATAAACTTTAAGTCAAGAAGATAAACAACAACTGATTAAGTAGGAACATTTTATTACAACAATGTAATGTTTATACAACTCCAAGGCTTATGTACAAAGTTTACACAACAACTCTTAAAACCTCGGAAGTGTGACTGTGGCTTGTGGCAGACCTTGACCTTAGCAGCACTCTAGAACTTCTCACCTGTCGCTACCTGGGAAGAAAACATGAAAGAAAAGAATGAGCTTCACAAATCTCAGTGAGTGGTAAGCAACTTCTAGAGTCTATTTCAACTCATAATAATACAAGCATATCATAAATACGAGGTTAATACTCAAACCTCTTCTTTGAATGAGTCTGATTTCAACTCCTATTTACACGCACGGTAGATAGCTAAACTGATACTGGTCATAAATGCTTACTCTCTTGCGTTCTCCTTTGTTCCCTATGTGCACTAGCTCCCCGCTCATGGGCTCAGAAGCTAGGCCTGTCAACCCTTTGACCATCCTATACGAGGTTCCTCCAACAGGCTCAGGAACTAGAGCTCTCGGTCCCCTGACCATCCCGTGAGGTTCCATTTGGGTTCAAGAACTAGGTCTATTGACCCCCTGACCATCCCAATCACATATTCTCATTTTCATGCTATTTACTCATTCATAACATAAAAATACACAATTTACTCTAAAAGATATGCTTAAGACTTAAAGGAAATTACCACTCACCTTGATAAGGATAGGAACCTTTCTTTCTAGAAGTTCCTTGGTCACCTCAGGCTCCCTTTTAAACCCTAAGATCCAGATTCAATTTTAAGCTCAGATTACTCATAGTTATAAGCCTTATCTCGAGATATTTTCTTCTACAAACGTGCTCCCGAATGTCTTAGAAAGCTTATCTTAAAATCTTAGCTCAGAATTCCTCGTGGTTTGGCCGAAATCATCAAAACATCAAGACTAGCCCAAACTTACTCAATAACTCGACCCTTCTGTAGTTTCTTCATCCTCCAGCCTGATTCCTTGGAGCTTCTTCTCCGGCAACCCTATCTTGAAAACTAGACTCTTAGAGCTTTCAAGTAGCTTTAACATCAATCAAAACGCACGAGTATTCTTAGAGAAATCCTCGTCTCAAGTTGATGCTACTTCCAGACTTCACTGTCCGACTGCATCTCCTCCTCTTGGAACTTCATGATCAACGCATGGTTATCTCTGAAACTTTTCTTAAACACTCTTCTTATTATAATTCAAGAGGATTTCGAGTTATGTACTGAAGATACCTCTTGTGGTGTTATTTATAGGCTAAGGGAAACGATCCTTCTCATCTCTTAAGTCTTCCAATGCATGACACCTTCTACTCTTGAAGTGTTTGTACCATGCTTTGCCACCACCTACTTCCGTGCCATTTACCTACTCTCATGCCACACACCTACTTGAGTTGTCTTCCTCATGCATAAGACTACCTTTGCATGAAACTTTATTCGTCTAGCTCCTACTAACTCAAGTCTAACCACCTCTCGGTATAAACATTTGTCCGGATGAGCTTATCAGCCTTGCATAACGCAAGCCTTAGCACCACTCCATTGCTTAGTCCATCGTGCAGCTTTTGCACATCATTGCTTAGCTTCATCGTCTAATAAATCTCTCACTGTAATCATTTAGTGCCTGCATCCATCGCATAGCACCAACGCCCCATCGTGTAGCTCAATTGTTTAGTAAACTCTCGCTCTCAACGATCTCGCGCATAGCCTATCGCATAGCTGTTGCGTCCATCGTGTAGCGTTGATGCCTCATCGTCTAACGCATTCGCTCATCGCATAGCATCATCGCCCAATACCCACGTCTATCGTGCAATGCCCATCGCTTAGCATTCTGCCTATCGTGTAGTGCTCATACTCATCGTGTAGCGCTATTGTGTAGTCTAGCGCCCGCACATCGTCTAGCGTCTACGTTCATCGTCTAGCGCTGCTCAACGCTTAATGCTATTGTATAGTGATATCGTTTAACTTTTATGCTTATAGTCTAGCGCTTACACCGATCGTGCTGTGCCATTGCCTATCGTGTAGCTTCATCGCCTAGCGCATCACATCCCATTATTTAGTGCTGCCTGCAACTACACGATCGTCTAGCATATTGCTCATAGCTATATGATCGTCCGCCTAGTGCCTTGCGCTCAATGTCTCGCTCTCGCTCATGCAGCCTCAACGCATGAGCAACCCTTGGCAACGCCTCTTGTCAATGCTTCGGCCAATCAAGTGTTCAGCCTCACACATGGTTGCCTTCGACTTCATACTACACTTAGCCTCATCTCATGCGTTAACACCAAATGCATGGTTCCTTTTGACTTTACACTTAGCCAAATTTCAACAATTAAGGCTTAACTCAAAGCTACTCAAGGAAAATCTATTCAATACTTAGAAATTTCCTTCTCTTCAACATAGGATTTAACTTTCACTTAGTTAATTCCCTTAATTACCTGCTAAAGTAGAAAAAATGAAAATCCGGGTTTCACACCTAAACACCTTCAAGGAGCTATAATCTAGATTTCTGCCAAAAAAGTTTGGAATATAGAGTTTTCATATTAATTACTTTGCTAGGTATTCTATTTATGAGGTACATATTAGTTAAAAAGGCATCCACCCAATATTTGAAGGGTACGAGGGTTAATCATGTCTCTACTATGTGCCTATGCTTTCTTTCTACAATGCCATTTTGTTTAGGGATGTATGGACATGAAAATGGATGAAAAATTCCTTCTTTTTCAAAATGATGTTTCAATACATTTGAACTAAATTCTCCATCTCCATCCTACTTTGAAAAATCTTGATTTTTCTCTCAAAATGATTCTCAACTAATCTTTAAAACTTGATAAAACATTCAAAGAACTCAGATTTTTTTTTTCTTTAATGGATATGTCCAACAACATCTTGAAAAATCATCTACAAAACTGACATAACATTTAAATTTTGACATGAAGGAATTGGAGGACCCATAAATCACAATGAATTTTTTGCAATGGACATGTAGCACAAATTATTTTATTTGTTTTCCAACTGGCTATGTCTTAAAGATGAGAGCTATCAAGATATTTTAAAGTAAAATCATGAGGATGTCCCATTCTTTTGTGCCATATGGAGTAGGGTGCTTTATTGGTGGCAGAGAATACCTTGAAATTAGTACATATAAGCCTTCTTTTTTAGTTCTCTTTCCTAATATCACTCCTTGTTTGTCCTTTACTAGAAAACGATCAACGTTAAAACATATAGAAAATTATTTTCAGAAGAAGATTTTTCATTATCTCTGGGACTACAAGAACATTGATGAGATTTATATTTTTAGAATTAGATTTTAGTATGCATGTTCCTACTTTATATGGTTTAATATGAAGTAACTTACTTGGGTTGTTGACCACATGAACTGAAGCACCAGAGTCGGCAAATAAATCAGCTTCTACAGTATTGCATTCAACGAGAGATAGTGCTGTTAAAGCTTATGATGTTTCCCCATTTTATATGATCTTTGTTGTTCCAGGATGACTAGATCTTAATAATCACAATGCAGTTAGTTATAAGGGTTGATAACAATTCAATAGTCAGGAAAGATAGAATTTAGATACTCGAAAAACCTTCTGTCGTTTACCAAAATTCTGCACGATCGTGTAGACGATGCACCAATAACTAAACGATAGGCCAATGAAGTAAACGATAGGAGGAAGCATTAAACGATCGTATAGACGACAGTTGACCGAAGCTAGACAATCGTATAGACGACAGCTGAAGAGCTAAACGATCGTATAGACGATTGAGCGTGAAACTAAAGGATCATGTACATGATGTGATGGAACTACACGATCGTGTAAACGAAACTTTAGCAAAATCTAAATGATCGTAGAGGAAGAAGAAAAGACATAGGAGTTTATGTGGTTCGGTCAAAGGCCTACGTCCACCGTGCAAATTGGGAGGTTCTCTTTTATTACTCTTCAAAGTATTACAGAACGAAAATGTCTTGCTCTTTCGATTACATTTCACTCTTTTATTAATCTCTCGATGGATTTCGTTTATATATGTGCAGGCAATTCGGTCAACGATAATGATCTTTGGTGGTTACAACATTTAACAGAAAGAAGTCGACAACCGTTCAACTACCAGCTGCATTGTTCTTTCTTGATTTTGAGTCTTTCTATAACAATCTTTGATCAAAATGGTTTAAACATTGAGGAGTCGAATGATTGCATTTCCCACATATTTGACATTGAATGAGATGCATACTTCTCCCTTGAAGAAATTGATCGTTCCCCCTTCCTCTAGAATTACCTTTCTTACAAAATAATGCTTGTTTATGCTCAAGATTGGAGTGTTTTTCTTCCTCAATTTGTGTCGCAAGTTGAACTTCATGCTTCCTTAGTGATTGGACAAATTGATTGTAACTTGGGTAAGGTGCCTTTGATAGCATTCCTACGTGAAAACTTTTTACACGTGTTCCCTGATCCACGTACAAAGTAAAATACTTTGGTGATTTCATCTAGTGGTTTCTTCATTGCTGCCAACCTATCACAAGTAGATTTGAACTTCTTTAGATACTCTTCAAGATTTTGATTACCTTTCTTTACGTCGACTAATATCTCATTTTCTTTTGTCATTGGGAAAAGTTGTTCTTCCAAGGAGATCCGCAATTTGTGAGCCGTTTCTGTATTTACAATCATGCTAAGAACATCCTCTGTGATAGTTGTTCTTCCTTGCTGTCCACAATCTTTTCTTCTAATGGCTTCGAGGTACCCCTCAATACCCATAGTTTTGATAGGAGGCAAAACCTGAGATTTCCATAGAAGATAGTTATTGGAATTCAGCTTGATGGAGCATTGGTGAAAGTTTTGAATTGTCAGCAGAAGAGTTTCAGCTTTAGCCATTTTCAAAGTGAATTGATATTCTTTGGTGTAAGTATCAGCTCTGATACCATAAAAGATTTCTAACCAAAGACCTTGAAAATGCACTTTCAATTACTTGAAATCTACAAAGTATACACATGGTTTATATATTAGTTTCACAGAACCATAAAGAAAGAAATAAACAACCAATGACTACACCAAATAACTATGCATATATATGTGAGATTTTCTTTGTTGTGTTAGGGAGGTTGACGATGAAATAAATCTTATACAACTCAATTTCAAAGGCAAATTTCCATTGGAATGATACGAGATTTTTTCTCAAATTTCACATGTGTCTATATATACACACTAGCTTCACTTACTACCTTTAATTTACTTTTTTTTTTTTTTTTAATATCCATTTCATAATAAAAAACACGATAGATTAATTTTGTTTAAATAAATTGACAATAAAAATTCTAAAACATTCTATTAATTATTCATTTAAATAAAATACAATAATAATAATAATAATAATAATAATAATAATAATAATTTGTTTACCTAAAATGTTTCTAATTTCAATATAAGTTCCGAATTTTAATTAATTTTAAATAAAATAATAATTAAAAATAAAAATAAAAATAAAAAAAGGGGGAAGTACATATATTTTTTTAATTTTAAACACGCGTGCCTTGTGATACAATAATTGTCTTTTTTTTTTTTTTTTTTTTAATAATTTCCTAACTTCTATCGTTCCTTGAAGTATCTCTTCCAAAATTAATTTGACTCCGCCTATGATCAACTCCTAGTAATTTCAATTTAACTTCGATCAAAATTAAATAAGCTTAGTGTTCTAACTATTTACCAAACAAGATTAGATTTCAGAAAAAGCAGACGACATAATTTTTTTATTAAAATAATACACATTAAATATATGTATTTTTTAAAAAATATATGTGAAATGTCCTTTACGATGACGCTCATTCAAGGCATCAACAAGTTTCTTGGCCAACTGTGTTCAACCGCATTTGTTAAAGTTTTCTTTTTATTTTTTATGTTAGCTATTGAATTGGAAAAAGGTGTGCAAATATATAGATATTCTTTTATACAAATATAAGAAATAAATACCTTATCCCTAATCATTATTGATTAATAGAAGAAATAAATACGTCATTCCTCTTATGTCTTAAACATGCTCTTTTTAGAATACGATAATCGACTTCTTTAATAATGTCTTAATTTCTATCATTCTCTTCGAGTATGTCCTCCAAGATTAATTTTAGTCTCCTAGAACTAACTTCTATTAATTACATTGCTTTGATAGCCTCCATTGTCAACATTGTTGGAAGATATTTAAAAAGTTTTTCATACAAAAAAAAAAAAAAAAAAAAAAAAATGTATAAAAGGTATTGGGGTTGATGCCTTAAATCTCGTAGGGTCCTATAGTTTGTAAACATTGTATGAATAAACTCTTATGTGATGAATAATATATGATATTTTATTCACTTTGTCTATAAAATATGTGATATTTTAGTTGCATTAACCACAAACCAATAAACTAACATCCAAGGTTATCATTGTAACTTAAACATGTTTGTGAAGACATACAGGTGGATCATGTTTAAGGATAACTTAAATGGTTTATAGTAGATGGATAAGGTTGGGTACCTTATCTTGGTGACACTACGAGTATGGCTTGCTTTATAGATGTTACAATTGCTTTAAAGTACTACAAATGATCTGATCCTAATCATTCATTTATTAGACATGCGAGCGGAGATATTTTATACAAAGAGTTTGGATAACATCGAACCACGAAATGTTTAGTCTCATTATATAATACCGCTCATAATAGAGATTTACATCTCACCAGGATGACCATAGGTAACATGACTTGAATCTTGAGTGAGTTGTGAACTTCTGCCTATGAAGGCGATTCTTTGATTTGTATGGGTGAGAATAGCCAGATCGCCGACTCAACAAGCCTACCATTTTGAAGATTCGTCAGATTGGGGAGCTGGGAACACAGTTACACAAGATGGAATTCACTCCTTCCTGAAGCAGGGGTAAGTAGATAAATTGCTCCCTTAAGGGCTGATTTCAGGTCTTGAACAATGTGGTGTCACACTCTCTCCTGGCTTGAGAGGGGTTTAGTCATAGTAGGATTATGATCTATTGTTCAATAGAGGGATCAATGGTACTTAAGAAGTTAGATGTAACTATAGGGGCAAAACGGTAATTTGGCCTAGTTGTACTTAAGAGCTATTTATGAAGGGTCACTGTTAATTGGTTATATCCAATGGATACTAAATATATTTGTAGTTTGAAGGGTGCAGTTTTCAGTCTTTAGTGGAGTGCCCGACAGTTAACAGATGGTGAATAATTAATTAAACTATGTAATTAAAAAGTTTAACTAATTATTCATGTATTGGAGCTTCAAGCTACAGGTCCATAAGGTCCCCTTGGTAGCTCAAAAGGATTTAGTTGAGAATCAATTTTTGGGTTAATTTGAATTGTTCAAATTAATAGAGGGATATAATTAAATTGCTTCAGTTATATATAATATAGTTGTCATAATGTATTTGTTACATTATAGATTAATGGGATGAAATAAATGTTTGAATGAGATTCAAATATTTTTTCTATGATTCACAGTTGTTAAATTTAATATAAATAAGATTTATATTAAATGTCATAAAATAGAGAAAAGAAATTATAGTTTATATTGTATGTGAAATAATATTAAAACTATAGGTTATATGTTATATTTGATATAACATATAATTTAATATAAATATAATATGATAAGTTACTTATCATATTTATTTATATTATTTTATTATTATTTGAATAATAACTTCTCATCTTTTCTCTCCAACCACCTTAGTGGGTAGTTATTATTTTATGGTAAATGAATTTAAAAAAATTGTTTTTCTTCTTCCTTGCACGATTTGCTATTGAGAGTTTTACAGAAAAGTTCTGTGATTTCTTGAAAGCTTCCTCAATCTTCTTCCTCCACACCCAAACTTTCCTTCTTAACCAAAATAGTTAAAGCCCACCACTCCTGGGTTATCACTCTAAGAATACAAAGGCTCTTTGTGGTAGTGTCTCTGTTAGGTATCTTGAAAAAGGTCTTCAAAAGTTGCTGTTTCTGTTTGAGGCTTGTGACTGTTCGAGGAAGTTGTGGAGTCGACAAAATGTGTACAAATATATAGATATTCTTTTATACAAATATAAGAAATAAATATCATATCCCTAGTACTTGTTGATGATTAATAGAAGAAATAAATATGTCATCCCTTTTATGTCTTAAACAAGCTCTTCTTAGAATACGATAATTGACTTCTTTAATAATGTCTTAGTTTCTATCATTATTTTCGAGTATGTCCTTCCGGATTAATTTGTCTCCTAGAACTAACTTCTATTAATTTCATTGATTTGACAGCCTCCATTGTCAACATAGTTGGAAGATATTTAAAAACTTTTTTTATATACAAAAAAGATGTATAAAAAGAACAACCAATTTGGAACATTGATGATACAAAACTAAGTTTAAATAACAAGGTTTTTAGTAATTATATTTTAAAAAAAAAAAAAATCATATATCATATTTACCTCAAAACATGGAAGACTACGTACACGTATTTTCATTTATGTAAATAAATTTATTGTTGTGACAGTTTATAAGGTCAAATTTGAACACAAACAGAAGACGTGATTTAATGTACTATTTATAATCGACTAACAATTCCTTCAAACACAAGGTTACATGATTAAAATTAGTTTACTAATTTGATTTATATTATATTTAAAGTTACTTTTAGTTTTAAATTTCAACCTTTTAATTTTTAATCTATTGTTGATGATTAATCAATTGAGTAATTTACTTTTTTTAATCAATTAATAATTTCTTTAGACATGGGGTTACATGATTTTTTTAATTCAAGAAAAGGAACATAAGCATGTAACTGATATATCAATAATTTTTTTTTTCTAAACTGATAAATGAAATTAACAATGAATTAGCACATTAATTGTGACCTTTGAAGGATTGGAAAAGTTTTAACACCTAAAATTTACCAAAAATAACTTGGGACCAAACTGAAAAGTATACTACCTGGAAGTAGGACATTAATTGACCTTTGAACATAAGCATGTAATTTGATTTTCTTGTATTCACAGTGTCTAAGTCCCTTCACCACATGGACATCGACTCGCCGCATGGGTATGTTACCTGCCGCATCGGTTTGAGTTTAACCTTGTAAGTATCAACGCATGGTATGCATTGACGCGCTTATCTTCAAGCTCCTCTGCTTTGCAAGACCATCACCCCATCGCATCGAATGCGTCCCGTCGCAAGCCATATCGCATGTCATCTTGTCGGAAGCCATCATCACATGTCATCTCGTCGCAAGCCATCATCGCATGTCAAGATACCAAGTGTTGCAAGACTGAAGAAAACCTCTGTTTTTCTTTGAAAATCTGGGCACTGGACAACTTTATTTCTTACCCCGAATGACTCCAAGCCTCCATCTTCTCTCTAACTTCTATCTAAGGATATATTTATATGGAGAAGGGCCAAGAATTTTCCTTTATACCCTTAGTGCTAATAAATTAAATAACCCTTATTTAATTAATTGACACATTAATTAAACAATCATATATTAAATCCTATTTAATATACATTTAATTAATTATCATAAATATCATATATTTATACTAACCTCCCATCTCCATTATTTCTTAATCAATTAATTAACCGTTAATTAATCAATTAAATGACTATATTAAATCATATTTATTATAGAGTTAATTAATATATAAATATCACATATTTATATGTGTAGATCTCTTTATGAATCAAATTCATATAAATCTAATATTTGAATCTTATTCAAATATATCTCTCTTACATAATTTGGATTATAGATCGTATCTACAATTAACCATTATATATTAATCTCATTAATATAAAATTTCCTCATTTGATTTGAATAATTTAAATCATTCCTCGTTACTATCCTTTAGTGAGCTAAAAAGGGAACCTTATAGACCAGCAGATAAGAAGCTTTGATGATATGAGATTAATTGATTAAACTACTTTAATCAAATTAATCAATATTTATTAACTACCGATCACCCCACTAAAGACAGATAATTGTACTCTTCGCACTGTATATATATTTTTTGTGTCCATGGATATAACCAATCAATATAGCGATGATCCTTCACAAATGCTCATAACTACAGCTGGGTCAAAATACCGTTTTAACTGTTGGGGTTGTTGCCCTAAATCTCGTAGGGTTCTATATTGGTAAACACTTGTATGAACAAACATTTTGTGATGTAATGATATGAGATATCTTATTCACTTCAGTCTTTAAAATATGAGATATTTTAGTTGCATTAACCACAAACCAATAAACTAAGATCCTGTTGGATCTACACCAGCACGCAGCGGAAGAAATCAGGATCCATAAGCATTCTAATTCATTAATTTTGGTTGAAAAGAAACATGCTAAAAACAGAGTATAATGAGTTTCATGAACATACCTTGGCCGAACCAACGAAATCTCCATTTTCAGCTGCAAAATCCTCCGAATCCTTGTGCAGACCACCACAAGATCTTCCCTACTATTCTCTTGGTACTCTAGATTGAGTTGTGAGACTCAAAATAAGCTGGAATCAAAGGGAATATGGAGAAAACTCACTGAATAGAACCCATTGAAGAACACCCTTCTTCATCCGAATTTTTCAGCAAAAATTCAGTCGATTCTCATGCCTTTCTTCACTCCAATCTCTAACATATATTGCAGACTATCATGCAAAGAGATGTGCTGTATGGGATGCAGCTCATGCTTAGTGTAAAGCAAAGGAGTAGGTGGTGGGTTCCTTGTGAGCAAGTTGAAAAAGACTTGAAAAACTCATTTTTCAAGTTTTGTGTAATTTTCATTTCCAAAAATTCATTTTGATTTTAAAATCATATTTTATTTCTAAAATAAAAATTTATTAATTTTACAAATTAATTTCATAAATTAATTTTCTAATAAAATTAATAAATAATTATTTAAACAATTTAAATAATTCTAATTAATTTAATATCTAATATTAAATTAATTTTTACACAAATTCATCTTCATATATTTAAATCATATGTAAATATATTTTTTCCAATTCTGTTTGATTCTAATTTGAACGTTTCAAATTAACTTCTCACGCTACTCTAGAGCTATCCATTTCCGAGCTAGTAGGGAGACCTCGTGGACCTACAGATCATGGGCTCCAACGATCCGAGATTAATCGACTAAATTCATTAGACTGATCTAACCCCCATTCGTTAACTAATGGGTCACTCCACTAAAGCCTATATTTGAACTCCCCTCACTGTAGATATATTATGTCCACACGATATAACCATGATTAGTAAGTTAACCCTTCACAAGTTGTTCGCAACAACGGCTGGGTCAAATATCTGTTTTACCCCCGAAATTACCTCTTGTTCCTTAAGTCCCTACTGATCCCCTAATGAACAATTATTTTGTGATCCAATCACAAAACCGAGTCCCTCTCATGCCAAATATGAGGACGAGGTCCCTTGTTCAAGCCCCAGAATCAACACTTAAGGGAACAACCTCTCTATTATCCCTAAAGTGGGTAGGAGTGAATTCCCTCTTTCACCCTATGTCCCCAGCTATCTATCCAGTCTTACCCCTGAAATGGCAATCATATTGGGCCAGCGTTGTTAAGCCAACCCTCACCTATGCAAATCTAAGGGCAATCTCGAATAAACAGGAATTCATAGTTAGCTCAGGATTAAGGTCAAGTTACCTAGGTCATCGCTTTGAAATAGTCAGTCTTAAATAGTAAACAGCGTTATAAAGTAAGAGTGGCTCATTTCGTGGTCCGATCTTGTACAAACTCTTTTGCACAATGACACCCCCACTCCTCATGTTTAATATGAACGAATTAGGATTACTTCGTTTGTAGCACTATACAACTCCTTGTAACAACTACAGAGTAGGCCGTATCCAATAGTGTTACCAGAATAAGGTACCCAACCTTATTCATGTACTATAGATCATTTTGACTATTTACTCGAACCTGATCCACCTTTATGTCTGCACATAAAGTTCAAGTACTCATCCAATAGTCAAGGGACTTTTAGGTTTATTGGATTTCTATCCAAGCAATAGATCTATTCAATAACACCTTTATTGAATTTTAAGAATAAGCTCCATTGTTTACATACCACGAGTTTTAGGACATAAAACTCAACAAACTCCCACTTGAACTAAAAATCCAGTGGTAACTTATACATCTGATATATAAGACTGAGTTTCTGAGTTTTATAGAGAAATACAATAAGCTAGGGCATCCCATACCCATCTTTTACCATTCGGTATCTCTATACCCGATATTTCTCCCACTTGCCCTAGGTTATCTGGTATTCCTAGTCCTACTAGGTAATTCTCAAACACTTTAGCCGAGAGAATTATTATAAACATTTTAGGTACACAATAGGCTTTAAATAAAACTATAAGGGGATTGCATCTTAATCTCAATAATGGCCAGGAAGCACACTTTCCTCCCACTACATTGAGGTACTCTCAACTCTTTGAGCAAGATGCATCTGGCCTGTCTCAACAACTCTTTGTTAACAGTCAGATCTAGAAATCTTTAAACTTTCTATACTTTGATCTAGCCATTTAGATATCTGAATATCTACAAATGGCTTTTAACAATTTGATTTTTAACAGAGGTTGCTAGAACAAACATAATTTTTGAAAATGAACATTTCATTTATCCCAAAAATATATACAATTTGTTCTATATAAGTTTTAACAATTAAAAACAAGTAGCAACTTCTCCCACTGGATGAGCTGAGCAAATGGTCCCAAGGTCAAGTTAGCCTGGTTACCTTTTCTCTGCTCTCTTCTCGTCAAGAAATTGAGGGCAGTGTCTTCTCCGGTACCCTTTTTCGTTGCAATGGAAACATTTCCCTTTGCAGCGCTATCCTTGCCTTTCAATCCAGTAGACTTCTGCTTCTCTTTCCCTTTGCCTTTCTTCACAAGAATACTCTTACTCTTTGAAGAGGAAGCAACTTCAGACTTGGAGGACATTCCTCACTTCTTGGTAGTAGTAACATTTACTTCTGGCACTAGACCCTTTGTTCTCAACATTGTCTGGTAAGCCTGTAGCTCATTCAGCAGAGTAGTCAAATTTTATTCATTAATGCATTCAGAATTGCAGAAAACTCTTCAGAAGAGATTCTAGAATAAAACCAACTTGACTTCTCTCATTCATGACAGCACCATTTACTTTTGTCATATTAAAGTGGACCATCATGTCCAGGACATGTTCACAAACATTGGTTCTTTGATGTGATTGTTGTAAACGTGCTTAATGGCATCCCTCGTAGAGATTCCATAATCTCTTTGGCAGTACTCATATCCTCATGCTTCTTTTGTCAACACATCAGATAAGTTGGCGAGGATATAAGCACAGGTTATATCATTAGTCTTGACCCATCTGTCATATACATTCCGAACATCTCGATTTGTGTTAGAGCTAGGAATGGGAGGACAGTCCTCAGTTAAGACAAACTGCAAATTGTCTATCACAAGTAACATGTTCAAATTTGATTTCCAATTCACATAATTATCCCCAATAAATTTATCTGTTGCCAACACTTGTATTAATGAACTTTTCATTCTGAA
Organism: Benincasa hispida; assembly: GCF_027475165.1. Taxonomy (NCBI): domain Eukaryota; kingdom Viridiplantae; phylum Streptophyta; class Magnoliopsida; order Cucurbitales; family Cucurbitaceae; genus Benincasa; species Benincasa hispida. Next base: position 49,162,771 of record NC_143478.1, on the reverse strand, counting down.
ATTAAATATCCAATCAAGTTTTAGAAATTTTAATAACTTGCCCAAGATTATTCTTTTGCAACGATACTACATCAAGACATTCTTGACTAAATACTACCTCCAAAATAACTCATATTTCGATAGTCATTTAGGTACCGCTTTTGGTCAGACATTATTAACAAATAATAATTCTGTAAGTGTAGACCCGCCATTTTCGGACATCAGAGGCCACGAATGACCAAAGAAATCCTATCCATTTCTAAAGCTTAAGTTGTTCTGAATCCTATGTTACAACCCTCCAAGGGGATAGCCGTTGTTAAACGACTAGCAAAGAGCCGCCTAAAGCTAACCAGTAGGCGCAACATAGGAATCTCACGGTCCAAACTAATGGAGGAGACCGCAGGATATATTGACACATTTCCTTCACCCACTATGAACTACTTCCTTCGTTCACCTTGGTATTGACTCATACAAAACACTTTCCGAAGGGAGGTCACTTTCAGGGTGACACGAAGCATCATATGAATCTCACGGTATGAAATATATAGAGACATGGCAGTTGAAATCATACACTTGATCTCTGATCGAACAACTTTCCTTTATTCACCCGAATCTAAATTTAAGCTAAAAAATACTTTCTGAAGGGAGGTCACTTCCAGGGTGACACGAAGTACCGCTTAAATCCAGACTGTGAACTCTTAGGGACGCAAGAGCTAAGAATAACATACCGTGTATGCTATTAATCTTCTGTTGAAGTTTTCTAATAACTCTATTATATAGAAGTTATTCACTACCACTGAAGTGTTCTATTGTTTGGGTAACTACATACTTAGGTTCTTTTCTGGCTAAATAAAAATAACCCTAACTCTATGTAGTTTATCCATGTATAACTCTTATAAATGGGCTTAAACCTACGATGTCTAGGTGATAAACCCTTTTATTACCTCACATCGCTCACGAATACTCATAAAACTGGTTACCAACGCTAAATTATTCAGCCATAATCCCCAGGTAGGAGGTGTTCCATAGACCGTCAACTTAAATACCCCCAACCTTCGACAGGATTATATACCGGTTGAGTTTGTAACCCTAGTTTTACAAGTTTAATGACCTATTTTAACTAATTAAAACAAGTGGTTAACCTATGTGAGCATGCAACTGTTCTTTGTTATGGATTTTAAATGTCTAACCCAATTTTATAGCAACTTATAAAAATTTAGACATGCTAAACATCCACAACATCCAGGCATTCAATATCTAATATAACACTTATGTTAAATACAAGAAACCCTAACATGCATACTTATATTATAACAAATTATAACATACTTTCAATGTATGTTGCATGCTTCCTATGGTGGGATTTTAAATCTAAATGGCATACTATATGCACATACAAGATTTATTTAATTATAATATACATACAATGCATAAATAACTAAACACGTAATGATATGGTTTTAGTTTTGGCAAAAACAAGTAAGCAAAAGCCTAACGATTACAAAAACAGCTTCAACACCGCTCGAACCGCTCCAAAACCACTACAACCAGACCCGAACCGTCTGAACCAGACCAGCAGAGACTGAACTAGACTAACCACAAACCATTTGAAGCTGAACTGGACCAAACCTCAAGAGAACCGATCGAACCGGCTTTGTTTGCTCTTGCCCAAAATCTCGCTAAGTCAGATCATTTAGCAATGACACCATCGTCATGCAATTGGCTTGATCGTTTAGCGATTGCTTGATCGTTTAGCAACAAATGCCTATTGTTTAACAAAGCTAGACGATCGTATAGTGTTCGGCTTCTAACGTATAGTGTAATTGTCTAGCGCCGGAGGATGCTACACGATCGCTTAGTGTCAAACACTATCGCATAGCTCCATCGTTTAGCACCTCGTCTTGATCGTTTAACGCGCGCCCGAGGTAAGCGTTCACCTAGTGCTATCACATAAAAATCGACGCATCACTCAGCTGCCGCTCATAGGTAAACGATCGAGTAAGCGATCGCTCAGTGCCATCGCATAGCTCTTCACCGCATTGCTTAGCTCCGGATCAAAGGTAAACGATCGTCTAAGTGATCGCAACGCCATCGCATAGCTCTTCGCCGCATCGCTTAGCTCCCCATCAAAGGAAAACGATCGTGTAAGCGATCGCTCAGCGCCATTGCATAGCTCTTCGCCTCATTGCTTAGCTCCCACCCGAAGCTACACGATTGTGTAGTGCCGTCGCATAGCAGAACAACGCATCATTTAGCTCCCGAGGTAGACGATCGTCTAGCACACAACACCTAAATGATTAACGCCCGAAGCTACATGATCATTTAGCTTTTCCTTCATATTGTCTAACGTATGAAGCTAAACGATCGTTTAGCTACTGAAGCTCAACGTCGATATGAATAGAGGTTGATCGTCTGGAATCTGCAACTCGGGCCCTTCGCTTTTTTCTTCGAATTACAGCTTAATTTCAACTTTAATGACTCCAAATAAATTACAAACTCTTGGGAAAACATTAAAGCTCATCAAGTAAGAGTCAATTACAAATTTAAACTCAAAGAGAGATTAAAGGCCAAAACTCAGAAAACCATATCATTACAGCAGTTTCATATTTTCATACAAAACACCCACCAAACCAGAATTAATCCGAACTGAATGCTTATAAGATGCTCTGATACCAATTGTTGGATCTACACCAGCACGCAGCAGAAGAAATCAGGATCCATAAGCATTCTAATTCATTAATTTTGGTTGAAAAGAAACATGCTAAAAACAGAGTATAATGGGTTTCATGAACATACCTTGGCCGAACCAACGAAATCTCCATTTCCAGCTGCAAAATCCTTCGAATTCTTGTGTAGACCACTACAAGATCTTTCCTACTATCCTCTTAGTACTCTAGATTGAGTTGTGGGACTCAAAATAAGTTGGAATCAAAGGGAATATGGAGAAAACTCACTGAACAGAACCCATTAAAGAACACCCTTCTTCATCCGAATTTTTCAGCAAAAATTCAGTCGATTCTTATGCCTTTCTTCACTTCAATCTCTACAATATATTGCAAACTATCATGCAAAGAGATGTGCTGCATGGGATGCAGTTCATACTTAGAGTAAAGCAAAGGAGCAAGTGGTGGGTTTCTTGTGAGCAAGTTGAAAAAGACTTGAAAAACCCATTTTTCAAGTTTTGTGTAATTTTCAATTTCCAAAAATCCATTTTGATTTTAAAATCATATTTTATTTCTAAAATAAAATTTTATTAATTTTACAAATTAATTTTCTAATAAAATTAATAAATAATTATTTAAACAATTTAAATAATTCTAATTAATTTAATATCTAATATTAAATTAATTTTTACACAAATTCATCTTCATATATTTAAATCATATTTAAATATATTTTCTCCAATTTCGTTTGATTCTAATTTGAACGTTTCAAATTAACTTATCACACTATTCTAGAGCTTTCCATTTTCGAGCTAGTAGGGGGACCTCATGAACCTACAGATTGTCACACCCCGCCCCAGACTACCCTTTAAGCCTGAGGAAGGGCATGACTGTAGCAGTTATCAACCCTTTCGTTGACACTTACTGCCTAATAACTCTTTCAGAAATAACTCTGATACCAAATTCAACAACCAACTGATTAAGTCAAGGAGGCAAATAACAACTGATTAGGTAGGCCCATTTTATTACAACAATGTAACATTTATACAACTCCAAGACTTAACTACAAAGTTTACAAAAACAACTGTAAAACCCTCCGGAAGTGTAACTGTGGCATGTGGCAGACCTTGACCTTAGCAGCACCCTAGAACTCCTTAGAATGAGTTTGTTCTCACTTCTATCTACACGCACGGTAGATAGTTAAACTGATAACTACTTAGAATGAGTATGTTGTCTACCTACACACACGGTAGATAGATAACTGCTACTAGCTACAACGCTTACTCTTTACGTTCCCTCTGTCTCCTATGTGCACATAGCTCCCCGCTCATGGGTTTAGAAGCTAGGCCTGTTGGCCCTCTGACCATCCCATACGAGGATCCTCCCAAAGGCTCAGGAACTAGACTTCTCGTATCCCTGACCATCCCATGAGGTTTTGCTTACGGGCTCAGGCACTAGGTCTATTGACCCCTTGACCATCTCGATCATATAATCTCATTCTCACGCTAGATACTCATTCATAACTTAAGCATATACAATTTAATCTAAAAGATATGCTTTAAGACTTAAAGGAAAGTACCAAAGTTACCACTCACCTTGGTCGTTTAGGAACTTTTCTCTCTAGAAGTTTCTTGGTCTTCCCGGGCTCCTCTTTTGAACCCTAAATTCCAGATTCAAGTTAAAGCTCAAACTACTCATATTTCTAAGCTTTATCTCGAGTTACTTCCTTCTACAAATACGCTCTAAAATGTCTCAGGAAGCTTACCTTAAAATTTTAGCTCATAACTCTTCATGGTTTGGCCGGAAACATCAAAACATCAAGACTAGCCCAGCTTATCCGACAGCTCAACCCTTCTGTCTTTTCCTCATTCTCCAGTCCGATTCCTTGGAGCTTCTTCTCCAGAAGCCCTACCATGAAAACTAGACTCTCATAGCTTTCATATTTCTTTAGAATCACTCCAAACGCACAAGTAAATTGGGAGAACTCTTCGTCCCAAATTGATACTGTTTTCCAGACTTCACTGTCCAATGCGTTCTCTTTGAAGCTCTATGATCAACGCATGGATTTTTCTCTCAACGCAAGGTTTACTCAACTTTCCCACTCTTTTTAAACATATTTTGAGTTGTGATCTGAAAAATGAAGTCTTTGGCCCTATTTGTAGGCATCTAAACCTTCTCCAAATTCGACACCTCCTACTTGGCTGCATGTCCAAGTGTATCCTCCTCACACTAACAATACAACTCTTTGATCAACGTAATCTAAGTGTCTTTCTCCTATGTAGCCAATGCATGAGCTTCGAATTGCACGTCCTCTGATGCAACCACCTCAAATGCTTAAGGCCTAAGGTTTCCTCTCAAGAAGACACATGTTTGATGACGTTTTCTATGTGATCTCATCCTTTCTATGTGTCCAACTCTTGGATGTTCAACGCATAGCAAGCCAACTCACTGCCATCTCAATCCAACTTAGCCATCGCAAGAGCCAACCATCACCAACGTATAGGATGGCCGCTCATCCTCGATGCATGGCTTACTAGGTATCATCGCACGGCTTGCTTGGCATGGGCGCATGGTGCTTGGCATAGGCACTGGCCACTGACACATGGGTGTGTGGCATAGGTGCTGGGCATTGCTCGCAGGGCTCACTCGGCCGCATGGGCACTTGGCAGGGCACTCGACGCATAGGCTGGGGTGCTCGATGCATGGCCGCTCGGCAGGGCTCGCTCGACCGCTCGACACATAGGCGTGCTGCATAGACACTGGCCATCGTTCGCTTGCTCGGCCGCATGACAAAGGCGCTTGGCTGGCCGCTCGACACTTTGGGCAAGGGCGCTTGGTTGGCCGCTCGACGCATTGGGCAAGGGTGCTTGGCTTCGACTACTCGACGCATTGGGCAAGGGCGCTTGGCTTCAACCGTTCGACGCATGGGTTTCCTTCCAACACATGCCTTGCCTACTCTTGTGCCTTCCAACGCATGCCTTGCCTACCCTTGTGCCTTCCAACGCGTCACTTCCATCTTTCTTCCTTCAGCCGCATGCCATCATCAACAACCCTTCCAACGCATCAACATAACCTTTCCAACGCATTGGTCCCTTCCAATGCATCACTTCACTTCCTTCAGCCGCATGGATGCATACCATCCTTCCAACGCATCCTTCGCATCCAACATATCCAATGCATCCATCATATAGGTTTATACTTAGCCAATTTCCAAGTTTTTCCCCAAAAGTCAAGCTTCCAAATTCACACTTTTTCTTCTCCCTTTGCCCAAGTAATCTCTCCAAGATCTTATGGCCAATGCATGGCAATGCCTAGTCCAACACTTAGTCAATTTTCATCAATTTAAGCTTAACTCAAAGCTACTTAAGGAAAATCTATTCAACACTTAGAAGTTTCCTTCACTTCAACATAGGATTTAACTTTCACCTAGTTAATTTCCTTAACCACCTGCTTAAGTAGGAATAATGGAAATCCAGGTTTCACACAGATCATGGGCTCCAACGATCCAAGATTAATCGATTAAACTCATTAGACTGATCTAAGCCTCATTCATTAACTAAAGGGTCACTCCATTAAAGCTCATAGTTGAACTCCCCTCACTGTAGATATATTATGTCCACTCGATATAACCATGATTAGTAAGTTAACCCTTCACAGGTTGTTCGCAGTAACGGTTGGGTCAATTATCTATTTTACCCCCGAAATTACCTCTTGTTTCTTAAGTCCCCAATGATCCCCTAATGAACAATTGTTTTGTGATCCAATCACAAAATCAAGTCCCTCCCATACCAAACGAGAGGGCAGGATCCTTGTTCAAGCCCCAAAATCAGCACTTAAGGGAACAACCTCTCTATTATCCCTAAAGCGAGTAGGAGTGAATTCCCTCTTGCACCCTATGTCCCCAGCTATATATCCAGTCTTACCCCTGAAATGGCAGTCATATTAGGGCGACGTTGTTGAGCCAACCCTCACCTATGCAAATCTAAGGGCAATCCCGGATAAACAGGAGTTCATAGTTAACTTAGGATTAAGGTCAAGTTACCTAGGTCATCGCTTTGAAATTGTCAATCTTAAACAGTAAATAGCATTATAAAGTAAGAGTGACTCATTTCATGGTCCGATCTTGTACAAACTCTTTTGCACAAGGATACCCCCACTCCTCATGTCCAACATGAACGAATTAGGATCACTTCGTTTGTAGCACTTTACAACTCCTTGTAACAACTACAGAGCAGGCCGTATCCAAAAGTGTTACCAGAATAAGGTACCCAACCTTATCCATGTACTATAGATCATTTTGACTATTTACTCGAACCTGGTCCACCTTTATGTCTCCACATAAAGTTCACGTACTCATCCAATAGTCAATGGACTTTTAGGTTTATTGGATTTCTATCCAAGCAATAGATCTATTCAATAACACCTTTATTGAATTTTCAGAATAAGCTCCATTGTTTACATACCATGAGTTTAAGGACATAAAACCCAACAGATCCCTTGTTATTGTTGTAACTTAAGCATGTATGTGGAGACATACATGGATCGTGCTTTAAGTGATAACCTAAATGGTCTGTAGTATATGGATAAAGGAGGGATACTGATAACGGGCAGAAATGCACGTTATTACATTGCTAAGTTATTAAACAATGAAGGTTTGCATTGATAAAATATGTTAGATTGCGTCCAAAAGGCATTAAGTTCATAATATTGCGGCCACATGCATTCATCGCATTAGAACAGTTAACTCTGATATTTTTATGTAGAATATGCGTTAACGCAGGGTGAAAAGCGCGATCACAAGAAATCATTGGTCGAGCGCAGCATTATCGCAAGGCTTTGCGGTGATTTGTGCTCGCAAACATCTGCTCAAGAAGGATTGCCGCATAGAGCCGGCGCAACTTGGTGGCGCATTAGGGTGAAGGGCATAATTAATCATGATGGGACAGAAAGTTGATGATGGTCGAATCCGAATTAATTTGACAAGCCACTAACGATAACAAGTACACTCAGCTTTTCGGTGATAAATATCGGCGCATCAGACAGAGAATTAAAGCCATCCCATCTATGCAATCATAAGAGAGAAGCCGCCCTTCACCCCGAAGCTCTATAAATACCAAAGGCATCCTTCAGAAAAGGGGTTCACAAGTTCATCTATTCAAGAGTTCAGCCAGTTCAGTAGTTCTTAGCTTTAGCCATGTTCATAGTTTTCTTTTATTTTTAAGGCGAAGCAAGAGAAGAGTAGAGACGCCGAAAGATCGCTCAGAGTAACTCGAGAGAGAACCTGGAGGCGTAGAAAGCAGAGAGTGGGCCAACTCTCGTGAGAATGAGATTATCTTTTGAACAAGAGTAGAAAGATAGTGTAAATGCCTGGGAAGCAAGAGATTGCTACCAGGCTCTTTATTCTCTACTTGCATTATTATTTTGTACTTCAACTTTATATTTATGCAATGGAAGTTCTTATTCTACATCTGTTCACTCCCTTAGCACGCATGAGTAGCTAAACTAGTCGAATGGGTTGAGAAGAACTAAGCTAACATGACCTAAGATCTTCATTGCTTGCGATTATCTTGTTTTATGCTGTGCCAAACATCCCTTTAGAGCTACTCGAGAAAGAGTCTAAAAAAAGAACCTAAGACTTGAAAGAGCTAGGTTAGAATCTAGACTCGAGAGAGCAAGATTAGAACTGCATAAACAAGAGATAGGGACTTAGAGATAAGCTCTGTTTTCCAACCTGCATCGCATGCATCCTAGAGATAGGTATGATATTATGTGGTCGCCTTATTTATGTGTGTGTCAGTTTGTCAACGCATAAATAAGAATAGAGGCTTATGTGTAGGTCCTATAGACTTATCGCATATATCGCATGCGTTCTAGCCTTAGAAGCCGTAGCATTCGCACCGAGAGGTGGTTTACTATTGTATGCATGTTGCATGATTGCATAGCATGAATGCATCCTAGGAAGTGTTAACTGAAACCCTTATCAACCCATTCACTGCATACACATCACACCTTCCGTCTTATCAACTCTTCGAACTCCGCCGCATTTGTTTATTTTTATTACTGAAAACAATATTTCCAACAACTATTTGATTTATTTGGTTACTGCAAAGTCTTCTGAGAAATTACCACCGCATATTGTTTTTCAAGTCCCTGAGTTCGACCCTGGACTTACTAGGAAACTCAGTGGGGTTTACACTTGGATTCCACTGAGAAAACTTGAGTACTCAATACATTTTCATCACTCCATTTCATCCATAATTTCACCTCATAAAATAACGCATCAAGTTTTTGGCGTTGTTGCCAGGGACTTCGGCAAAACAGTGTGCTAATGGTAATCATTCTGATTTCTTTGCAGACTCTCAATCTCTGGCGAATTATGACCTAGAGATTGAGAGGACATTCAGATGAAGATTAAGAGACAACTGCCAACAACAAGACAGAACCCCAAGAATGGCAGAATAACCAGAAGCAAGGGCCGCAAACGCGAACAATATAATAGCCAACCCCATCCTTCTGGCGAATGACCGCAATAGACCTATTCGGGACTATGTGTCGCCCAACCTCTATGATTTCTCTCCAAGAATCATGAGATCAGCGCTAGATGGATCGAAGTTTGAAATGAAGCTGTTAATGTTGTAGATGATCCAGGCTGCTGGACAGTTTGGAGGGAGGCGTGGTGAAGACCCGCATGCCCACCTCCGGAGCTTCATAGAAATCTACAACACATTTGTATTCTCGAATATCTCTATCGAAGAAATTCGACTAACTTTGTTTCCATTTTCTCTATGTGATCAAGCAAGAAAATGGACGTATTCCCTTGAGACAGGGGAGATCACTTCGTGGGAATAAGTGGTAGAAAAATTTATGAATAAATATTTCCTACCAACCGAGAATGTCAGAAGAAGAAAATTAATAACAAATTTTGAACAAGAAGATGACGAATCGCTCAGCGATGCTTGGGCGAGGTTCAAGCGGCTAGTAAGAGACTGTCCACATAATGGCTTACCAGACTGCTTGCAGATGGAGATTTTTTACCAAGGACTGAATCCCTCTTCGCAGACCGCTGCCAATGCGGCAACCGCTGGTGGTCTGCTAGACAAAACATATGAGGAGGCTCAGAATATCCTCGATCGCATCTCTAAAAATCACGAGGACTGGAGAGAGAGCGATCGAAGATTGAGAATTAAATATAATGATGCAAACAACGGGGCCATCGCATCTCTGGAAAATCAAATGACTGTGATGATGAGTTTGATACAAGGCATCGTAATTAACAGCACGGGATCGAAGAAAGGGCAGGTCAATACAATTTCTCAAACGACTGCAAGTTGTGTCATTTGCGGAGAAGCTCATTCGATTAAAGAATGCCCAGAAAATTTGCAGTGAGTGTGTTTTATAAAAAAATAACCCCTATTCCGATACAAACAACCCCGGTGGAGAAACCACCCAAATTTTATGTGGAAAAATCAACAACAAAACTTCCAACTAGTGGCAAAGAGAAGGGCCACCTGGATTCATCCCGCAAAATAGCGGTCCAATGCATAACCAAGCTAGCAGCTCACAAACACCGCAATCTTCGTCCTTAGAGAGCTTGTTGAAGTAGTACATTGAAAAAAACGAATCAGTGCTTCAGAACCAAGCAACATCCATTCGAAATCTCGACAAATTGCGGGTGAGCTCAAAAATAGACAGCAAGGAACGTTGTCGAGCTCAACTGAGCTCCCTCGCAACACTGGGGGTACCGGGAAGGAACAATGCTTAGCAGTCTCTGTACTAAGCGACAAAATGACTGCAGAAGTAAGGGAGTAACCCATAGTGATCAATTTGAATGCAGTGATAACCGAGGACCCGTTGACCTATAGTTCGGAAAAGCCCGAGAAAATGAACCCTGAAGTTGCGTCCATCCTCAACCCTCCAGAACATGAGACAAAAGAAGCCCAGCTACCACCAGCTCCACAAAGATTGAAAGAAAAACAAAATGATGAAGACAAGATCTCAACAGTGGCAGCAACACAAAATGTCATTATCCCACAAAAAATGTGTGACCCAGGAATCTTCACGATACCATGTTCAATTGGAGGGGTCTATAGTGGCCAAGCACTATGCGATCTTGGGGCGAGTATAAACGTAATGCCGCTATCAATCTTCAAACAATTGAATATTGGCACACTCACGCCCACAAAGGAAACTCTTCTGCTCGCGGACAGATCTCGAATACACCATGAAGGAGAGTTGAAAAATGTCGCAATCTCAATTGATAAATTCATCTTGCCGGTAGACTTCCTCATTTTGGATTACAAAGCAGACAAAGATGCGCCCATCATATTAGGACGACTATTCCTTTCGACTGGTCGCGCTCAAATTTATGTGCGCAGGGGGGAGATTGTATTGAACATTCATGGGGAAAAGCTCCGGATTAAGGCAGTCAAGATCCCAGAGGACAAAGAAAATAAGGAAAAGCCATCAGGGACGTGAAAAGATCAGCTTGGAATAAGCAGTCCCTGTGTTACTATATAACTCAACCTCATCAGGGACGCAACTCTTTTGAATATGCTTTTTCCTACATCAATACTTCATGAACTTTCATCATACTCGTTATTATCTACTATCGCAATTACTTTGTTATTATTGTTTATCTATCTGCACTTTTCTTATTCTTAAAAAAAAAACGCGATGGTGCTGAACGATTGCGGTAAAAGAGTTTGTTTGTTTAATATTATTTGACCCTCTCTCTGTTTTTCTTGCAAACGATCGAGGCGAACGATTGCGGAGGCGCCACGCGAGAAGCAACTTACTTTATTCCATCACCGCAATCTAAAGATAGTAGATCACCGCAAATCAGGATGCGTCAACAAACAATGCGGGCGACAACGCAAATTTGGGAGTTGTATTTTTCCTTCACTTTATTCCAAATTCTGCACTATCGCATCGCATTTTAATTTTGAAAGCTTTATCACCGCATCCTTTTTGCTTACTGCAACCATTTAACATTGATGAATTTAGTAAGTCACCGCATGTTGTCTCTTTGCCAATTATGATTTCAATGATGAAACACATGTTTCTATTTTTTTCATATATACTAGAGTCAACTTAATCTTAGAAAAGTCACCTCATGAAATATTTCTAGAAGTTAGAGGTCTGCTAGCTTTCTTTCAAACTCTCTTTATGAAGCTTTCTAAGAACATTGCATGACTTCTTTCAATCTTTTGGCAATGTGGGCATTGCCGCATTTTAAATTTGGGGGTGAGGTATTTATTTTCGACCTTGCTATTTTGAAGGGAAAAAAAGGAAAATTTGAGAATAACAACTCCACTGTCAACGCAATGGGGGAAACCCATGTTGATAAGAGTTAAGTTGTGAAGAGCACTTACCCGTAGTTGGATGTCCGCATGACACACGTGGAAGCAAGCCAAAACGAAAGTAAGTCACCAGGATCAACGCATAAATAAATGATCGCAACTTTGCTGCCAAGTAGGTATGAGTTTAGTTTGAGAAAGAGTGCATTGCTCGTAGTTGGATGTCTGCATGACACACGTGAGGGCAAGCCAAAACGAAGGCAAGGCACGTGGATCAGCGCAAGGTCAAAAAAAAAAGAAAAAAAAAAGAATAATAATATGCAAGGATGAAAATCATTTGACACCCCGGTAGAAAAGTTTTCTTTTTGAAATAAATCATGCGATGTCCTGGAATTGAGTAAAGTCCTTTTGAAGGTTAAGCTTGCGGTCCCTAGGTCTTAGAAATATTTTAAGAGGATACTTGAATAAGACTTGAGGAAATTTTGGTAGGATTTAAATGAAGTATCCTTGAGAAATCTAGGAAAATAAATTTGCGGTCGACTTGCTAAAGGAAATCTTTAGCTTATGCTTGAGGACAAGCATTGTTTAAATTTGGGAGTGTGATAACGGGCAGAAATGCACGTTATTACATTGCTAAGTTATTAAACAATGAAGGTTTGCATTGATAAAATATGTTAGATTGCGTCCGCATTAAATTCATAATATTGTGGCCACATGCGTTCATCGCATTAAAACAGTTAACTCTTATATTTTTATGCAGAATATGCATTAACGCAGGGCGAAAAGTGCGATCACAAGAAATCATTAGTCGAGCGTAGCATTACCGCAAGGCTTTGAGGTGATTTGTGCCCGCAAACATCTGCTCAAGAAGGATTTTCGTATAGAGCCGACGCAACTTGGTGGCACATCTAAGTGAAAGGCATAATTAATCACGATGGGACAGAAAGCTGATGACGGTCGAATCCAAATTAAGTTGACAAGCCGCTAACGATAACAAGTACACTCAGCTTTTCGGTGACAAATATTCAATGCATCAGTCAGAGAATTAAAGTCATCCCATCTGTGCAATCATAAGAGAGAAGCCGCCCCTCACCCCGAAGCTCTATAAATACCGAAAGCATCCTTCAGAAAAGGGGTTCACAAATTCATCTATTCAAGAGTTCAGCCAGTTCAGTAGTTCTTAGCTTTAGCCATGTTCATAGTTTTCTTTTATTTTTAAGGCAGAGCAAGAGAAGAGTAGAGACGCCGAAAGATCGCTCAGAGTAACTCGAGAGAGAACCTGGAGGCGTAGAAAGCAGAGAGTCGGCCAACTCTCGCGAGAATGAGATTATCTTTTGAACAAGAGTAGAAAGATAGTGTAAATGCCTGGGAAGCAAGAGATTGCTACCAGGCTCTTTATTCTCTACTTGCATTGTTATTTTGTACTTCAACTTTATATTTATGCAATGGAAGTTCTTATTCTACATCTATTCACTCCCTTAGCACGCATGAGTAGCTAAACTAATCGAATGGATTGAGAAGAACTAAGCTAACATGACCTAGGATCTTCATTGCTTGAGATTATCTTGTTTTATGCTGTGCCAAACATCCCTTTAGAGCTACTCGAGAGAAAGTCTAAAGAAGAACCTAAGACTTGAGAAAGCTAGGTTAGAATCTAGACTCGAGAGAGCAAGATTAGAACCGCATAAACAAGAGATGGGGACTTAGAGATAAACTCTGTTTGCCAACCTACTTCGCATGCATCCTAGAGATAGGTATGATATTATGTGGTCGCCTTATTTGTGTGTGCGTCAATTTGTCAACGCATAAATAAGAATAGAGACTTATGTGTAGGTTCTAGACACTTATCGCATATATCGCATGTGTTCTAGCCTTAGAAGTCGTAGCATTTGCACCGAGAGGTGGTTTACTATTGTATGCATGTTGCATGATCGCATAGCATGAACGCATCCTAGGAAGTGTTAGCCGAAACCCTTCTCAACCCGTGCACCGCATACTCATCGCATCTTCCGTCTTATCAACTCTTTTTGAACTCCGCCGCATTTGTTTATTTTTATTACCGCAAACAACATTTCCAACAACTACTTGATTTATTTGGTTACCGTAAAGTCTTCTGAGAAATTACCACTGCATATTATTTCCCAAGTCTTTAAGTTCGACCCTAGACTTACCAGAAAACTCAGTGGGGTTTACATTTGAATTCCACTGAGAAAACTTGAGTGTTCAATGCATTTTCATCACCGCATTTCATCCATAATTCCACCTCATAAAATAACGCATCAGATACTTTATCCTGATGACGCTACGAGTGTGGCCCGCTTTGTAAATATTACAAGTATTGTAAAGTGTTACAAATGGTCTGATCTTGACATTCATGTATTAGACATGTGAGCGGGGATGCTCTATATAAAAGAGTTTGTATAAGACCGAACCATGAAATGTTTAGTCTCGTTATATAACGTCGTTCATGACAGAGACTTTCATTTCACTAGAATGACCATAAGTAACATGACCTTAATCTTGAGTGAGTTGGGAACTCCTGTCTATGAGGGCAGTCCTTTGATTTTCATGGGTGCGAATGGCCAAATCGCCGACTCAAACCTACCACTTTGGGGATTCATCTGATTGGGAAGCTGGGAACTCAGCTACACAAGACGGAATTCACTCCTTCCCTGATTCAGGGGTAAGTAGATAAATTTCTCAAGTAGATAAATTTCTCCCTTAAGGGCTGATTCTGGGGCTTGAATAATGTGGCGCCATACATTCTCTTGATCTGAGAAGGGTTTACTCATAGTAGGACTATGAAGTATTGTTCATTAGAGGAATTACTGGTACTTAAGGAGTTAGATGTAATTATAGGGACAAAACAATAAATTGGCCTGGTTATACTTACGAGCGATTTGTGAAGGGTCATTGTACTGTTGATTGGTTATATCCAATGGACACAGAAATATATCTGTAACGCGAAGAGTGTAGCTATCAGTCTTTACTAGAGTGCTCGGCAGTTAATGGATGGTGGATATTGTGATTAAAGAGTTTAGTCAGTTATTCATGTACCGTTGGAGTTTCAAGCTATAGGTCCATAAGGTCCTCTTGGTAGCTCAATGAATTCATATTGAGAATTAGTTTTTAGGTTAGTTTGAAGTGTTCAAATTAACAAGAGGGAATTTGATTATATATAATATAATTAAATTGTTTCAATTATATGTGATATAATTGATTTGATGTATTAGATACATTAATTGGAGGAATTATTATTAAATGCCATAAAGGAGAAAAAGAACTATGGTTTATATGTTGCATGAAATGTGATATTAGAACTATAGGTTATGAATATATTATTTATTTGTAATTAAATCAATTATGGAATAATTAGTTTCTATTTTTTCTCCTAATAACCAACTTAGTGGGAAGTTGTGATCAGTTATGGTAACTGATGGATAAAATAAAAATTGTTTTCGATTTTTCATTACACGATTGATAATCGTACGCACAAAAGGAAAAAGCTATACGATAGCTTGAGAGCATAAACGATCGTGCATCGAGTTTGCTATATGATAGGCAATTGTTTTCTAAACGATCGAATACCCAATCTATACGATAGACTCCATATTTCTCCCACTTACTCGATCTTCTACACGATCTTTCAATTCCTCCTTCCCTCTACCAAATCCATATAGAGCCCACAACTCCTGGATTCTCACACCGAGAATACCAAGGTTGCCTCGTGGTGGTGTCTGCTTATTGCTCGAGGGTCAAGTGTTGTTCGTTGTTGTTCAAGGAAATTGCTGAGGCGTGACGTTCGTGTTGTTAGATCGAGGGGAACGAGAAGAAAGTTCTTCAAGGGTAAGTTCATTTGATTATTAGTGTTATTTTTATGAAGCATGTTGTAATTTAGAATTTATGCGTAACTAGTGTTGTTTGATTGTAAATGTGTATGTTCTATCACAATGGGGTTTGGAACGATCTTGTTTCCGCTCACTGGTTCTCTTTGGTAAGAATTCTTTCATTAAAATCTAACTCCTTAAGTACTACTGGTTTCTAATGAACAAATAGTTTATAGTCCAACTATAAACTAGCACCTCTCGAATCAGTGAGAGGTTGAGGCCTCATTGTTCAAGACCCGGAACCAACTATTAAGGAAGCAATTTATCTACTTTCCCAAGGAATGGGAATGACTGAATTTTATCTTGTGTAGTTGTATTCCCAGCTCCCTAATCAGACAAATTTCCAAAATGATAAGCTTATTGAGTTGGTTATCATGGTCATTTTCACCCATATAGGTCAAATGACTGTTTTCATATACAGGAGTTCACAACTCACTCAAAATTAAGGTCAAGTCTCCTATGGTCATCTTAGTGAAATATTAGTTTCTTCAAGTAATGGTGTTATAAACAGAAACTAATTATTTCGTGGTTCGATCTATATATAAACTTCTTTATACAGGATATCTCACTCACATGTCTTTACATGAACAATATGGTTCATATTGTTTGTAACACTTGCATCTCATATAACAATTACAAGGTGGGTCGTATCCGCAATGTTACTAGGATAAGGCACCCAACCTTCATCCATTTTATTACTTGAACATGAACTACCTATATATCAATCACATACGGTTCAAGTGACATCATATAACCTTGGATCTTAGTTTATTGGATTGAATTAATGTTGTCTACTTGTCAAATAAAATACCTCTTATTTTATTAGATAAATAATTTGTGTTAACAAAACTACAAAGCACAAGATACACTAGATTTAGGACATCAATCTTAACTCAATTCAAAAAAAAATCTTTTTTTTTTCTAAAGATTTCAATCTTGAGGAAATATAAAATCAGTTTTAAAAAACCTAGATAAAAAAAATATATTTTTCTTCAAATTTTTGGCGTTTTGAGACCATTTTTTAAAGATATCTTTCCAAGACTTTTTTTCTTTAAAAGAAAAACTCTTCTTTTTATTTTTATTTTTTTTATTTTTTATTTTATTTTATTTTATTTTATTGAAGATCATAGAAAAGATTCTTTTCCAGAGAAAAAACAATCAATTTTGGAATATTTTAAGACTTTTTTAAACTTTTGATTTTTTAAAGAAAAGAAGTATATTTTTTAACTGTAAAAAAATTTACATTTTTAAGAAAAATCTAATTAAGACTCCTATGATTTTTTTTCTATTTTTTTTCTAAGAATCTCCTTTTTTGTAGACTTTATTTTTTTAATAAAAATACTTTTTACATGAAAACTTATTTATGATTTTTTTGCTTTTTTTTTACCATAGCCATACCCTTTTTAGAAAATATTTTTGTTTTTTTTATAGGCCATTAAATTTTCTTCTTCTAAAAAAAATACAAATTCAAAATCTTTGTGAAAACTTTTGGTTTTTTATTTTTTAAGATTTTTAGGACCTTTTTCTGAGGAAAAACTTTTTTAATACTTTTTATTTTTATTTTTTGGTTTTTTTGGTTTTTGGTTTTGTTTTTTCTATTGTTTTTATTTAACAATTGAATGTTCTCCCTAATCTAAGTACTACATTCTTGGGAACAAAATCCAATTTCAAAATCTTTACTAAACAAATGTTTCATTCTTTTTGGAAAAAACCCCTTTCTTAATAAAATAAAATAAAAAAAAAAATGGAAGACTGTAAAACTCTTTTTTACAAGAGACCGTGGTCTAAAAGAAATTAGAACTCTTTATGAGAGAAAAAAAAAATCTGAACTTGTTTTTTAGACTTCCTTTTTATTATCCTTTCTTTTTTTTGTAAATTGCAACATCAAAGATGTTTACAGCAAGCAAATCATGGAATAACTAAATGGAAATAATGCATGTGATATAAACAAATCTATGTTTCCTAAAATTTAAATTTTGGAAAATCATTGATTGACTCCATAATGTATGATAGCGTAGGTGTGGGCCCTAATATTCTTAGAGTAATGGTCCCCAAGTCTTCCAACTGCATTTACAGCATAGTTGACTTGAGTGGAGATTTTCATGCGCCTGCACACGAACCAAGTTCCACGAAGGTCACACTACTCAGTCTCTGAATCTAATCCTATAGGATATAATCAGGGTAGGAGGCTTGTGAATGCATCTGGAATGCATGACAATACTAGAGAGAACTAAATGCATTTTAATTACCTAGATAATTATAAAGACAAAGTATAAACATGGAACAATGACTAAAATAAGATAACATCACAAAGAATCTTACCAACAAAACCAAAATAAAAAAAAATAAATCCGCTTTCACAACATAGTTGATTTGAGTAAAGATTTTCATGTGCCTAAATGGGAATCAGATTCTACAAAGGTCACATTACTCAACCTTTGAATCTAATCCTAAAAGGTACTGTCCGGGTAGGAGGCTCATAAAAGTGTGCGAGAAGACAATTTAACCCTTTTTTCTAGGTCAATAACATGCATGTTGGAAACCGAACATATATTTAATAAAGGGAAAATCGAGATATATACCTTGTTTTTGTGATTTTGTTTACTGAAATGTGTTGCAAAGAGAAAAATAAACCCAAAAATGGGGAGGAAATTTTTAAGACTCAAAATATGTAGAGCAAACCAATATGTGGGTTTCTGAAACAATAATGTAACAATAATAATAATAAGATAGTATAATATCTGGAGGCATTATGGTAAGATAGACGTTTTATTAATAAATCAAGGCACGTGATGGAGTACAAATTTTCACATTTTAACTAGATCTCGATCTCGACCAAGATGGCTCGACAAAAAATCTTTTAACAAGTTTTTAAAAAAAGTGCTTTTTGGAAATATGAAAATTGTATAATTTTTGCAATTTCCCCAAATTAATTAAAGAGATCATTAATAAATAACTAAAAACAACAGGCAGATTCAAGTTCATAACTTATTCATGTTCCATCACTAATGCATGGCCATTACAACATACCAATTGTTAATGATCTTGAAGGCTTCTTTCTTGACGTAGCCTTCTTGATACCTGAAAATAAACACCTTAAAGATCCAACAACGTCATCTTACAAACAACTTCCTAACTCTGATTCACAAAAGCAGTCAGAGTACGCAGTCTTGCAAAAAATAATCAAATCTATTTCTATACATAACTCAGGACCAAGTATGAACATGGACTATCCAAACCGACCCTGTTTAAGCCATATTCTTTGAAAGTTTTCCTAAAAAACTCAAGCGTGTCCAACAAACAAGACCCTTCAACTTCAAGCTCTGCCCTGCATCAACTATAGTCTCCTCAATAATTTTTGCATCTTCAGCTTCAAGTTCCATAGAGCATAAAAAAGGGAGATTTCTTAACTGCTTGCTTCAAGAATGGACATATCACATGTATATGACTTGATAATACCAGAGTCTCACTTTAATGAATCTATAAAAAGTCTTCACCAGAAGAAAATGGAGGGGACAGTATAGAGAGAGAACACATGGACCAGCAAAAGAAAGAAATGAAACTTACTGTGTTGTTAGCACTGGCACTCCATGGTAATAAGATTAGTAAATTACCTGTTTCAAAATAAATAAATAAATATGACCTGTTAAGTTTATAAACATCACTCTTCCATATAACTTTTTTTTATTCCCTTCCTATCGATGTTTTTCAGATAATAAGCCAATTTTTTGAAAACTATAAAGTATTTTTCAAAAACTTATTGTTTTTAGAATTTGACTAAGAATTTAAATTTTAAGAAATGTGAAAACTATACTAAAAAATTTAGAGAAAACAAGCATAAATTTCAAAAACAGAAAACTAAAGACAAAATCATTATCAAATGAAGCCTAAATAAACAAGTCAACGAAGAAGCAAGATTTCGACAAATAAGAACAGAACGGGTATTAATTATGAACTTCAAACAAAAAGATAGTTTCAACCGATAAAAAAGTTATAGGACTTCCCAACTGATAGCACCTAAAATGTGCTATCTTACCCAACTTAACTCAGATTCATTGTGTGATTTAATATGTTTAATTGATGATTTCATAAGTTTCAAGTACTGGAGAGGTAGATTTGAGCATTTGGAAGAAAACCAAGCTAAAATGGAGCATTTGAAGCCTAAAAGGAGCATCTAGGTCAAAGTGCATCAAAATTACGAATTTGCCATTGAAGGACCTAGCGCCGCGATGCTAATGGAAGGCGTTGAAGGAAGAAGCTATGCAAAGGGTATGGACTGCAGCACCATTATATATGGAAACCGTCACACTTGCATTCTTTAACATAGCACCGTGGTGCCATTCCACAACTGACTTGCAATGAAGATTTTGACATCGGGATTCGAGATTCGAGATTCGAGATTCATTGATTGACTAGGCCCTAAACATCGATTTAGAGGTTTGTTGGCACTTTGTTTACAGATTTTGTGAGATTTTGATAAAATGTTTACAGGTTTCTCTAGTTTCATTGTTTTTTACTCCCTTCTTGAATTTCTAGGATGAGTACGTTAGGTGTATTAAATTGACAATTTATGTTCATGATGCTTGCTTTAAGTGTGCTCTTCATTCAATTGTCAACTATCCCGAGACAAAGGAAAGCTGACTAAGAAAGCAAACTTTTAGGCCGCACGATGTAAAGGTAAAAATTTTATATTTAAAATTTAACCCCGTGACGGTATTAGAGCATCGTTGAACACTTAACACTTGTTCGAGTTGCTTCACTACGTAGAATGCAATGGGTGAAATGCTGATTTCTTTTGATTGTCTTTCTACAGATGGACAATTCAATGGAGTCAACAATATCAAAGTTGGATCAGGAATTCAACCAACCAAAAGGCAGATTCATGAGTGTGTTGAGAGAGCACCGGAGCGTAATCTGCTCGACTCATTCAAAAACTGCAAAACGAGAAGCCATAAGCATCAGATCAAGACTTTTGAGTCATCACTTGATCGAGGTAACTGCATCTTTCATTTCACTGGAGGATTTGTTGCTAAAAGTGCAAGAGCAAGTGGCAGCGTGTTGGAGAGGTGGAGATTTTCGAAGAGTTCGCAAATCCATCTCCTGTGCACGTACAAGAAACTCTACAAGAAGAACATGTCTTAAGTACCAGAGCTTAGGCAGAAGCAAAAAAGTAACACTTCTGAGATATCGCATCCAGATGATGAAGAAATGGAGGACCCCGAAATGGATCCTAAAGAGAACATGTTCGAGGCTATGTTCACATTTAGCGAGTGTCGACCATCTAACTTTATCCATTCTGCAACAGAGTGTCCAGGAAAGGCAGCTCCAAGATTCTACTATGGAGGAAACAATCTACTCCACCCCTAACTGAAAGGAGTTGTATAGCCTTGGGGCTCTTCTTCATTACCGTAATATAAGAAATAGTAATGAGATACCTTATACATTGGTATCAAAGCCGTCATCCTGGAAAAAATCGAGAACATGGCCCAAAAACAAATTGAAGAAAGGTTGGAATCAACTGATCAAGAGTTGTTGAGCATTAAGTGCAGTGTAGAGAAGTTAAAAGTATAGAAGAGGGAATGGCTTCATTAACAGAAACAGATGCATCTTTGGCCCCCGAAATGGAGTTCATGAGAGGTAACTTATGCGTGTCTGAAGGAGTGCCTCTAAAACGAAGAAGATGACTAGAGATGAGAGGGATAAAGGAGACGAGGAAGGAGAACAGTCCCCGTAAAAGACAGGAAGAAAATGGCAATCATAGTAAGTTCAAAAAGGAGCAAATGCCAGTGTTCGGAGAAAAATTTTGTGGGGTTTCCTTTGTGGAATTTGCAAGAGGGTAGCCCTCTCGAAAGTTAGGTTATCTTGTAACTTTTCTTCAGATATTACCACATATTTTCATGAATTTCCATATTGAGTGTTCTTGAGTTTTCTGTGTGTTCTTGAGTGTTCCCTACCTGCAACCTCAAGTAGCCAAAAGGATACACAATCCAACACCAAAATACTCGAACCCAACCTAAACAAACACCAATCATCAATAAAAAAAATGGCATCACAGAAGCATGAGAATACTCAAACTTAGCTACCAATTTCCAAAACGGAAAATAACTCAACTAGAGGAAGGCATTTATATCACCATCTTTAATTTAAGGTCCAATCCAGTAAGACAAAATTAGAACTTTTTTGGCCCGATCAGCCCAGAAATGAATTCTCACCTATTTCCTAATGAAGCACATACTACTTTAACAAAGATCTTTCTAATTCCCATCAAGAATCTGTTTTAGTTTCCTATTGGCACGAAAATAGTTAAGAGGTGGAAGCAATACCATCAAGTATCAACTGGTTGTGGCAATCCCTTGCAAGTGATCAGAGTCCTTAATTAATGGCTCAGTGCTTTCAGGATCACGTTGAAATGAAACCCTTGATGCCTTGATATGATATAATACAAAATGTTGATAGAAGAAAATCAGATCAAACCCTATAGAGACCTGCAGCACAGTCTAGATGTAGTAAGCATATAATGCAAACGAAAATTACACGAAAAGGTTTAAATGCCATATTTGGCTCCTAAATGATATCATCAGCGATAACAAGGAATTAGAATTCTACAAGAGAGAGAGATCATACCAAAGCTAGCAAGGGCTTCCCTATGTTTCCAAAAAAGTTCACCCAAGAACCTGGAAAGAATCTGATGTCAAAATCTAGATGGAATTTAGGATAACAATACCAAGTATCAATTATTTAGTCCATCAAACTTAATATTTGGTTAAAAAAATACGTCTGGTCCATCAACTTCTTAGCATGTAAGAGACTGAGTCCATGTACCTTAAAGTTTGTGATAATTTAATCCATAAACTTTAATATACAGTTCAAAATTCGTAGCAATCTAGTTTTAGCTGCATGAAAAATCCAGTCAAGGTGCAAGGAATTTGTTAAAAATAGAGAATAGGGAAGAGAAGAATAACAAGATTACGTGGAAACCCTAGTGCAAGGAGAAAAACCACGATATGAAGTCTTTTCTTATTTGTTTTTAAAACTGATACACTAAATACATAGAGACTCACTGTATAAATAGATAGTAGGAAACCCTAGGGGTCTTACACAATTACATAAATGCCCCTAGGTTAAAAACCCTATTTCCAACACTCCCCTCAAGTTGGTGCATAGATATCAACAAGCCCCAACTTGCTTACACAATAATTAAAATTTTGTCTCAATAACCCTTTTGTAAGTACATCGGCAACTTGTTGATTCGAAGGAATATAAGGGATGCATATGTTTCCACTGTCCAACCTCTCCTTAATTTAGTGTCTGTCTATCTCCACGTGTTTAGTTTTGTCATGTTGAACTGGGTTGTTTGCAATACTGATGACAGCTTTATTATCACAAAATAATTTCATTGGAAACTCATTATCTTGCTGGAGATCTGATAATACTTTCTTCAACCAGATTTCTTCACAAATCCCTAGACTCATGGCCCAATACTCTGCCTCAGCACTACTTCTAGCAACAACTCCGTGTTTTTTTACTTCTCCAGGCAACTAGATTTCCCCAGACAAACGTACAATATCCAGACATAGATCTTCTATCAACAACAGACCCTGCCCAGTCAGAATCAGTGTAAGCTTCAACAGATCGTTTATCGGTTTTCCTGTACATTAGGCCTTTACCAAGAGTTCCTTTTAGATACCGAAGAATACGTTCAACTGCTATCATATGATCCTCACAAGGAGCTTGCATGAATTGACTCAACACTTACTGCATAAGAAATATTTGGTCTTGTGTGAGACAAGTATATCAACTCCCCAACTAACCGCTGATACCTTTCTTTATTAATAAGAATTCCATCATTCTTATCACCGATTTTCACATTGTATACTAATGGCGTGTCAACAGGTTTACACCCAGTCATACCTGTTTTCTTTAGCAAGTCCAGTGTATATTTTCGTTGAGAAACTGATATACCCTCTTTTGAGCGAGCCACTTCCATTCCCAGAAAGTATCTTAACTTCCCAAGGTCTTTAATTTCAAACTCTCTAGCCATCTCTGTTTTTAGTCTTGTGACTTCTACATCATCATCCCCAGATAAAATAATGTCATCAACATAGACAATAAGAACAGCTATTTTCCCTGATGTTGATCTTCTTATAAAAAGAGTGTGATCGGAATGTCCTTGAACATATCCCTGTGCTTTCACAAACGTCGTGAACCTATCAAACCAGGCCCTTGGAGACTGTTTCAATCCGTATAGTGATTTCCTCAATCTACACACTTTATTTTTAAATTGACTCTTGAACCCGAGAGGGGGACTCATATAGACTTCCTCCTCGAGTTCCCCGTTCAAAAACGCATTTTTAACATCAAGCTGGTGTAGGGGTCAATCTTTATTCACAGCTACTGACAGAAGCACTCGGATCGTGTTAAGTTTAGCCACAGGTGAAAACGTCTCAGAATAATCCACTCCATATGTTTGGGTGAAGCCTCTTGCAACAAGTCTAGCCTTGTATCGGTCAATCATCCCATCTGACTTGTACTTTATAGTAAACACCCATCTGACTTGTACTTTTATAGTAAACACCCATTTACATCCTACTGTTTTGTGCCCTTCAAGCAAAGTCATCGATTCCCAGGTTTTATTCTTTTCCAGAGCCCTTATTTCTTCCATAACAGCAGACCGCCATTCTGGTTTTTTCATTGCAACACTTATGTTATCTGGAACCACCTCAGTGTCTAAGCTAGTAGTAAAAGCCTTGAACTCGGATGTCAGATTACTATATGTCATGTAACTATGCATAGGATATTTAGTACATGAACGGGTACCTTTCCTCAGGGCTATAGGAAGATCAAGTGACGCATCACGTTCTTTCACCTCTTCAGGCTTCTCACCATGTATCAGAAACTTCAGTAGTATCTTCCACATCATCATTAGCACGGACCATTTCATCCTCTGTAGCTTCAATCATTTCATCCTCTACAATTTCCCTTTCTATCACTCTCTTAGTATCATTGCTCCCTTCCCCCTTGTCATGCCTGCCTTCATCATTCTCCATACATAAATCAACATCATTAGGAATATACGTACCTGGACCTGATGACAGTTCTGACTCCTGCACTGGAGCCGACAGTTCTGGTTCAACAAGTGACACTGCTTCTTTCCTGAGATTCTTCCTGTAGTATGTTTTCCAAGGAACTTGATTGGTAGGAAGAACTAGACTATCATGCTCAGGACTAGGTTTAGACAAGGTTTGAAAGGGCGCTGACTCTAAAGGAATAGCATAAGATGACCAATTAGTCTCTTCATTTATGTTCTCCCCCTGAAGATGATTAACAGGGAAGAACGATTGATCCTCGAGAAAGGTGACATCCATAGAGTCATAGTATTTTCGAGATGATGGGTGATAGCACTTATATCCACGTTGATGGAGTGGATATTCAACAAAGACACACTTCTGAGCACGAGGAGTAAATTGCGTGCGGTTTGGACCATGGGAGTGAACAAAAGCAACACAACCAAAAACCCAAAGAGAAACATCAGAAATCAACCGAGTAGTAGGGAAAGACTCTTTAAGCAATTCTAAAGGGGTATGAAGATTAAGAATACGAGAGGGCATCCGATTAATGAGGTGAGCAGCAGTAAGAACTGCATCTCCCCAGAGGTATGACGGAAGGGTGGCGGATAACATAAGAGATCGGGCTACTTCAACCAGATGCCGATTTTTACGCTCAGCTACTCCATTTTGTTGCGGAGTGTAAGCACATGAGCTCTGGTGAACAATACCTTTAGAGTCGAGAAATTCTCTGAAAGAGGCATTAAAGAATTCTCGCCCATTATAACTTCTTAAAATCCCAATCTTTGTTTTAAATTGAGTTTCGACAATTGTGTAAAACTGTTGGAAAATAGGGGACACTTAAGATTTATCAGTGAGCAGGAAAACCCAGGTGAGACGGGTGTGATGATCTATAAACGTGACAAACCACCGTTTTCCCATGGAAGTAGTAACCGGTGCGGGACCCCATACATCACTATGAACAAGAGAAAAAGGACTTGAGGGTTTATAAGGTTGAGAATGGAAAGAAACACGATGTTGCTTGGCACGAATACAAACATCACAATTAAAAGAAGAAGTACTAGCATTACGAAATAAATGAGGAAATAAATATTTCATATATTGAAAATTCGGATGTCCTAAGCGAAAATGCCCTAACATAACATCATTTGTTAGAAATTTAAAGACATAAACCCCGATTGGTGATCATTCCTAGAGGAAGTCTCGTCAGAAAGGAAGTAGAGTCCCCTATCGTGCCAGGTAGTGCCAATCGTTATCCCCGATTTCAGATCCTGAAATAAAACTGAATCTGATGAGAAAATCACTTTACACCTCAAATCTCTTGTTAGTTGACTGACAGATAACAGATTATATGATATTTTAGGCACATGTAAGGTATCACGTAGAATTAAACCATGAAATGGAGAGATATTGCCCTTTCCTGCAACAGGGGCAAAAGACCCGCCGCAATTCGAATCCTCTCATTACTAGCACTCGGATTATATGACATAAATAACTCTGAGGAACTCGTAAGGTGATCAGTAGCCCTTGAATCCACAATCCATGGTTTCTTACCATTCACACTAATTAGGTCAAAAAGAAGGACAATTACCTGACTATGCAATTGCACTCACCCCAACTATACTCGAGCTGTGTTTACCGTCACTAGGAGATTTCTTCTGAGTTTGGTCATCTACTGAATCACTTGCCAGGGCACGACTAGTATTAGATTTTTCATGAGACTGTCGTCGCCTGCTATTTGGGGGCTTCCCGTGTAATTTCCAACATTGATCCTTCGTATGCCAAAGCTTTTTACAATGTTCACAAACGGGAGGAGGTTTCTTATCACCATCAGTACCGGACGGCTTGGCAACGAAAGCGGCTGCATCAGTAGTTGAGGTGGTATTATTCATGGCACACGACCAATCTTCTTCCAGCCATATTTCAGAACAGACTTCTCGAAGTGAAGGAATCGGGCGCTGGCCCAAGATCTAACTACGAACCCCATCAAACTTTAAAATAAGAGGTAACATCCATAGACCCTTGCTTGGATTCATGAACCTGTTTATGGAGTGTATATAGCCGAGAGGCATTCTGTCGTTTAGAATATAAATCTTGCGTCGCCTCCCAGATATCCTTGGTTGTGGCAGCATATAATAGCGGTCTTCCTATCTGGGGTTCCATACTGTTTACCAAGACAGACTGTAGCAACGAATCTTCTCCTTTCCAAATTCGTTCTTGTGGATCACCTGGGGCTGGCTTTGGAATTTCCACTGTCAAATATCCAAACTTGTGACGCCCTTCCAAGGCCATCCGGATAGATTGAGACCAAGAGAAATAGTTCTGGCCATTTAATTTTTCTCCGACGATAAATCCTGCAGAATTACCCATCGAACCAGATAAGTAGGAAACGTTAGGCACTATAGGTAATTAGTTTATCGGATTTTCTGAATAAACCGGTTAAGGATTTGCATCGAGCATCATATCCAAATCAGAAATCTGCTGTTGCAGGTAAGCCAACCGTTGTCTCACATCGTCTGGTCTGGATAACGAGCTGAACCACAATTGATTGGAACAGATGCTGGTTGCTTGGGCTGCTCGAGACCTCGGCTGTTGGATGTGAAAAAACCATCGGGTCGGCTGTTGAAGGAAACCGGATCACTGGGTCGGGCTGGATGGGCTGAAAGTGGATCGGCTAGCGCAAAAAAATGGACAGATGAGCTCTCGGGTCGGGCCAACCATGGGTCGAATCGCGGGTCTGAATTAAAAGCTGCGTTCTCGAGTTGGGCTAGCCTTGGGTCGGACCGGTTCGGGTCGAAATTAAAATCAAAATACCGGGTCTGGCTGGTCTGCCCTAGTTCAACCCGAACTGGTCCAGTTTGCTCCAGACCGGTACTAACCCTAATCAAATCATCACTCCTCTGCTCTTCACCTCCGACGCTGCTCACTCTGCCCTGATAGCTCCGATCGACGGTCAACATATCCTCGCGGCCAGCCTGTTCACGTCCAAGACCGCCGACTCTGCCGTGACCGCCGCCGACTCTGCCATGATCATGATAGCTCCGATCGTGAATCGTTGGTTCCTTGCGGCCGACTCCAGCTCCGATCGAATTCTGACTGGTTCCGAAATAGTGATACCCGATTGGCTAAGGGCGATTTCCAAGGATTGTACCTGAACGGCAGATATTAATTCCAGTAGGGCATCCTGAAAACATTCCTTTACCGCTGCTCGGATTGCCGTTCTCATGTCAAAACTTGAAAACCCATCAATAGAGGAGGATTGAGGTTGATTCTCTTCCATAATGGCTAAGTTTTCGTCACCACGCTCTGATACCATGTTAAAAATAGAGAATAGGGAAGAGAAGAACAACAGGATTACGTGGAAACCCTAGTGCAGGGAGAAAAACCACGATATAAAGTCTTTTCTTATTTGTTTTTAAAACTGATACACTAAATACACAGGGACTCACTGTATAAATAGACAGTAGGAAACCCTAGGGGTCTTACACAATTACATAAATGCCCCTAGGTTAAAAACCCTATTTCCAACAGAATTAAATCAAAACAAGCTAATATTAAAAAATTAAAACATTACAAATTTTAAATTTCAGGAATTTAATTTTTATCTGCTAAACTTCAAATGGATAAAATCATTACTTCAATAAAATGATGAAAGTATCAGGCCAAATATGTTTATTTAACCCTATAGTACAGTTAACAAAAGAACATAGATAAATATTTTTTTGGAAGAGACAAATTTTATTGAAGAATGAAACAAAAGGAGCAATAGCTCTAAACACCAATTTTTTAGATGATCAACTTTCATTGAGAAAAAATGAATGAATACAAATGCATCGAAAAAGACAAGCCCTAAAAAGGAAACCCTATTCAAGGAAATGGCTCTAATTGTGCAAAATAGAACCCATAGAACAATTACAAAAGCTCTTTAAAATCGAAATCCCAAGAGAAACATGAAATCTAACAAAGGACGACACATCCTCAGGATCCCTCTTCAAACTTCTAAAAATTCTACCATTTCTCTTCCCAAAGATCTCACAAAATTGCAAACACCCCAAGAAACCATAAGAACCGGTCCTAATCGCAAAAAGGCGGATTGAGGAGACATGAAGGCTTTCTAATTGAAAAGCAATTAAGAAAGACTAAAAACGGAGAAAGAAGAATAACGTTTACACAAATAAAGGTTATACTGATAAATATGAATGTTGCATATAATAGGAACACGTTCAAAATAGTTTCTTGTAAACTCATCCTAGCCTTGGGATGAACAACCATATTAAAATCATAAGCTTGGTGTATTTTGCATTTATCTTGTGATAGATTAATATGTCATATGATTTAAACATTAAATTCACTTTTTCATAATAAAATTATACGGTTGAAATAAAATATGGCTCTCAATACCAAGCTAAGCATAAATATAAATTACGATAAAAGTATTTGGAATATGTTTTGTTAAAAACCATTAGACGACCTTGGTCAATTGATTGCACACTCATCTGAGCCAAAGTTCCCACTCCTCCAGTGAAGTCAAGAACTATATTACCAATGCTAAATCCCACTGTACTCTTTCTGGTGAAGTTCAAAAACGCCTGTATGTAAATCACAGAGACTTCATGAAATGCAAGCTTCTTTGTTCTTCATATGCAAATTTATATCAGTAGCATACATATGCACAAATTGTTCTCTCAAATCACTTTACAAGTTAAAAGAGCAACATGGTCATGATGCGTACGTTTGGTTAGCTAAATAATCCCATGACTCACCGGGCTAGATAATTCTATGAGCTATCAACTTACTTGGGGTTGGACATTTCTTGTAGTGTTGGAGATCTCAAATGTATGCAAACTTTGTGCCTTTCCAGGGAGATGACTAAATGTAAATTTTATTTTCATATACTCGGCCTTTCTGTTACCATACAAGAATACATTAAAACATTTAATCTTGTTCTACTACTTTTTAATACATTGATCCATTAGTTTTTACCAAAACTAAGCATAACTAATGGAAACTGGATCAATGTCAAAGAATTTAGCTATCAGAGATGAAAACTGTTAATTAAAAAGATATGAACATAAGTGTGAATTGTGCCAAACTTTTTCTCCATTACCTTCTCTTTGTTCTCATCTACAAGACCACACACATGAAAATTAATTTGAAATGTGTAACTTATTGTGGAGAGAAAAAAAAAACATTATCAATAAAAAGGTTAGTATATATATCAAGTTGAGTCGGTTTCTTACAAAAGAATATATAAATTAAGTTGAATCATGGAAAAAGTTAGTATATATATCATGAAGAACTAAATGTGTGGTTTAGCCTACTTTCTACTGGGCAGAAAGCCAAACCTGAGGAGAGTATTTGATGAATGTCATAAAAACTTGAATTGAACTGCAACACATTGACAATGATCCTCACTGAATTATTAGGAAATCAACCAACATAGCTTCACAATATTTTAAGAGATGGGGAAATGATTTACTTGAATATGGAGACGAGCCAAAGCCATGAATGGGTTGGCAGAGCCATAAAAAAGCAGGCTGCTGCGAAGAACCATACTGCAACAAAGATAGCAATGGATGTCTTCGAGACTTTCTGGTTGCCACGCTGCACCAAAATCCAATCAATAGAATGCAAAATAGTTACCCGTATTGAACCAAAACAAGATACAAATCCAAAAGAGAACAAACCACTAACGTCAAAAAATACAATTTGAACTGAAACGACGGAGATCAATAAAATCGAGTGAAAGGGGAAAAACACATCGCTTAAAGCCACCGGTATCATCTGCAAGAAGCAATGAAATCTGTTCAGATTCAATGTAACGCAAATGCCTTCAACACAACAGCACAATCATAAAACCATATCATTCTTCTTCCTTTTCCCTTTGCTATAATGCTAAAATTTCTCGAGAAATCAACGCATGTTTGCAGATATGTAAATCAAAATAAGAGTTGCTTCAATCCGAATTCATCAATTTGCAGCAAACCCCTACAAACTACGGATTATTTATCATGGTAACTTATTGGGGTTCAAATCATCAGTCTCAAATGAGGTCCATTACAATCGAGGTAATTGATAAGTAACAAAACTAAACCCAAAGTAGAACCCAAGTAAAAGACCTCGTCCATGGCTATATTTCTCCAAGTAATGCATGACGCAAAGCAGAGTAAACATGACGATTGTTTCGTCAAACTCAGAATCTCGTAACCAGGAGCTCAATCCTACAACAAATTGGGGGAAAGAAAGGTGAGCGGACATGGAAATCGAGCTCCGGAAATTCGGAATTACCTTATGAGGATAAGAAAGCACGCGGGAAGTAATTTTTATTCTAGGGTTTCATCGATTTTCCTTTTGTTTCGAAGTTTTAATTTCTGGATTTGCAGCAAATTTCCAGCAATTGAACGTCGTCAATCCCCGCAGTTGGCAAATGGGTATAGTGAAACTGAATTCCATTTCCAGGAAGCCATAGCCATCTCTTTCTCCCTCTAAATCAGCTTCAGCAGCGAGGAGAGATGATTGTAATTTGTGAGTTTGGGATCTCCAAGGCAGCGTAGCCATGAAGTGGTCACGATGAAGGCTGCTTCAAATGCTGTTTGTAAACTTAATTAAAAGACCCAATCTCTATGAACTATATCAATCATTCCCCACTTTAAAAGTTTTTTTTTTACATTTTACTTCATTTTCAGGTAATTCCAAAATTACCCTTATTTCTCTTTTATTCTTCTTGATGCAACCAACTTCCACAAATCCACATAAACAGTTTTGGTCGTCGTCTTCTTTCCTTCTTATTCTAGGAGAGAAAAGGGAGCAAGGGAGCAAGAATGCTAGAGCGAGAATAAGAAGACAAAAGAACCCGATACGCTTGTATGGAGTTTCTTTTTATAATTTCACTCAAATTTGATATCATTGAAATCTAATGAAATATCATTTTCAGAAACTTGAGCAAATTCCATTTCCTCCTCAAATTAGATCATCATTCGATATTTTGGGACTGAAATTATGTTTTCTTTATTTGGTTTGATAAAAATATAAAAATAAAAAAGTTTAGGTTGTATTAATTATTTTTTCCATTTATAATTTTTTTTAATTAAATTAAACAAAGAACACATTAACTGAAATAAATTTTAAAAACATAGACCTTAACTGAAAACATGGACAAAAAATTCGGCTTAGAATTTTGAACTTTTGGAAATAACTTTTGGTTTAAGAGGTTGAAAAGAACGTTGCAGATGGTTGGTGAAAATTTGAGGAAGGGTCATCCTAAGACCCTAAAAAACAAATTTAAAAAAAATGGGTCCATAAATGAAAATGGAAAAGCCCATTTCCATCAATTATAGTGTTTTCACATAATCAAGAATTTGCTAAATTTGTTTTTCTAAAAAAAGCTTGAAATTTTGTCTCCCTTTTCAAAAATAAATAAATAAATATTTTTATACTTTCAAAAATTACAATATTACAATTATAATTCATAAATAATTTAAAATTATGTATGGAATAGTTCTTCACAGAATATAAATCTTTTGGAATTTAAGACTTAAAATGATGTGGTAATGATCTAGAATAGAAATTTAAATTGTCACACTATTCTAAATCACCACCATATCATTTCAAATCCTAACTTTTGTTTGAAATTTTTGAAAAAATTTTGAAATGTTAAAGAAAAATTAAGAGTAATATTGAAACGTTTAAAATAATGAGGTACTTTTGAAACTTAAATCATGGTTCATGAGCACTTTTCATAATTTAGCCTTAAGAATAATATTTAATATGATTCTAAGTCCTAGTTTGATAAACGATATTATAACTTATAAGATTCTCAATTTTAGTTGTTTAACATGTAGACCTCAGCTTTCAAATTTATTAAATTGTACCTAAGACCATGGTTTAAAATGTCGATGTCGATAGAAATAACGATGTCTTAATTTTACGAAAGTTCCGACAGAAATATTGAAAAAATGTATGATTTCGATAGATATTTTTGAAAAATTATAAAAACAAAAAGTTTAAACGAAATAAATTTAAATTAATAAGATGTATGATTTCGATAGATATTTTTGAAAAATTATAAAAACAAAAAGTTTAAACGAAATAAATTTAAATTAATAAATAAAACATTTTATAATTTTCAAATAAGTTAAAGTGTCTGTTATTTATATTATATTTATATTAAAAATATTTTGATACTTATTTTTTGTGTTTCATAGATTTTTCTATGAAATAATGGAAATATCGATTCACATCTCATGTCGATGTTAATCCATCAAAACATAGAAATATCAATGTGTTGTTGAAAATTTAATACGATGCCTAAGACATAAATAAGACTCGATTTTATTTATTAAAGCATATTTGAGCGTTTAGTTAAATGATGGGGTTTGGGTGCATAATTATTCTGTTTCAATGGGGTAATAAATTTCAGCTTTGAAGATATGTGGATAAAAAATGGATGATCAAGGAATCGCAGTGTATTGAAACAAAGAAATTGAAAGAAAGGAGAAGAAAAACCTGATCGTAGCCATATTTGTCGAAGTATTGCCTTTGAACAGTGGAGCTAAAGAATAGAGTAGCGTTGTAAATCAAATATGACGATTGTTTCGTGCAATTCAACATGACATAATCGAAGCTCAATCCTACAACACTACCAAATCAAAATCTCTTTAATTTTTTCACCGAAAAAGAATAAGAAAGAAGAGGATTGATTTCGATGAAGGTGGTTGAATTGATGATTAAAATTAGACTTGTTACCTTTTTCGTCGAAAATTCAAAATGACCTGTGGATACGAAGCAAGTGCCCAACATATGATGGAAATCCATCCTAAGACCTGATATATGATCTCCATTGAAATTGAATTCCATGAACCCATCTTTCTGTGTCTCTGAGATGAACTAATGGTGTGAGTGTGATGAGACTGACGTCTTTTGTACTATATTTTTCCTTTCAACTTCCTTTCAATCTGGACCATTCATTTTCTTTACATGGCCGACGTAGTGACATCATCCTTCAAGTCTAAAACGGTGTGTCCTACTTGAATATAATTTGGATATTTTAATTATAGAAATTTTAATAATAATATAAATTTGAGGATTTAATTTTTGTGGAGGGTCACATTTTTACCATTATTATAAATTTAAAATTTAATTTTAACCAACTTAAACATTGATTTTTATAACTAAAAATTTGAGAATATAATTATAACTATCACCATAATTGGTTTATATTAAAACAATTATCTACTTTATCTTTTTTATTTTAATTGATAAAGCAAATGTTCCCATTCTTATTTTAATTAATAAAGCAATTGTCCCATTTGATTTTTTTTATTTTAATTAACAAATCAATTGTCATACGTTATATATTTTTTTTAATTGATTAAGCAATTGTCCTACTTTATTTTTTTTTATTTTGATTGATAAAGTAATGGGTCTATTTTTTTTTATTTTAATTGATAAAGAAATGGGTCTACATTTTTTTTTTAATTGATAAAGCAATTGTCCTATCTTTCTTGCTTATGTTCCATTTTGTTGGGTGTCTGATTATTTAATTTCATCAATAAATATAATATTCTATTTTGTAGGGAAATTTAAATATTTAATTGTTAAGGTTCTGTTTGCTAAACATTTTGTTTTTAAAAATTAAGTTTATGGACACTACTTCCACATCCAAATTTCTTCCTTTGTTATCTACTTTTCATCAATGGTTTAAAAAACCAAACTAAATTTTGAGAACTAAAAAAAATTATTTTCCAAAAGTTATTTTTGCTTTTGAAATTTGACTAAGAATTCAATCATTGTACTTAAGAAAGATGAAAAACTTTATAAAAATGTAAATGAAATAAGCTTAATTTTCAAAAACAAAAACAAAAACAAAAAACCAAATTGTTATAAAAAGGGCATAAATAATAAATATGCATTCCAATCCTTCTCCATTTAGTAGGCATATAGTGTAAGCTTTCAAATCTTGGATCAACTCCCCTTATATAAATCTGGCTGGAAAGAGATACACTTTAGCTTAAAGGACCTAAGATTGAACTTAGAAAAAAATAAAACAAAGTGTTGGATAGGGTTGAACTCCACCTATGCCGCATGCATGGAACAATTAATTGAAACGTATTTGGATACTTCCTACTCAGTGGTTAGTTTATATTTGTTTAAATTGGTTTCTATAAAAGTAATTTGTTAGCCCTTCTTTCCTAATTAGTTACGCTTAAATTTCACTTAATTAGAATTAGAAATTGAGTGGAATTAATTAAGTGGAGGTTGGGAAAAATTGGGTCTTAGAAGTTGGGAGTAACTTTGGATATAAATTATTCGAGTGGAATTAATTAGGATAAATTAAAAAAGAATTGATTGATATAAAATAGGATAGAAATTAAGTTAGGAGAAAATTAGACTAAGTGTTTGGAAGTTAGATGGAGGTGGCTAAGTTTAGGTAGGTGTGGAAATGAAGTTGTTTTAGGTTAAAGACACTTCACTCATGAGAAGTAGGGGTGGAAGACTTAAATGTGGGCTGAGGACACCTCAAGGAGGTGCTAGAAGAAGGGTATGCATGAGGGAAAGGAGGAGGTAGCAAAGTGATGGAAGTAGAAGGTGGATGAAGATTAATTTAATTAAGGACGCTTCACCCCTTTGAAGTAGGAGGTGGGGGGATTATTTTTGGATTAAAGACACCTAAAAAAGGAGATGGAAGATGGTTTTGCATGTTGAAGCCATGTGGAAAGAGAGAAGCAGAAGTTGCCAGCATATTACTTAGGGTGGTGCATGTTGAGTTATGTATAAAAGGGAGAAAGAAGGGGTTAGTTCTTCCAAACTACTCATGCAAATTCAAAAAATCTTGAGCTAAATTGAAGAACAAGGAGTGAGGATGCCAATCATGGGATACTGTTAAAGATTGAGGCTGGAAAGATTGAAAAAACTTGAAGAAATCTGAGGGTGGTCGGTGAAAAAGGCAAAACTAGACAACGTTGATTTATAGGGTTATTTAGGGTATTTTCAATGGGTTTCAAATCCCCAAAAATTAAGGTTAGTAAGTTCAAAGGTCCCTCTTAGTTCTATAAAAGTTATTTGAAGTGATGTGGCTAAATTTTATAAAATTATAAAAGGTTGCTGAAAAATCAGGGTCAAGGAAGATAGCCCAGGGTGCCTAATGTAGACACCAAACCTCATGCACATGCCACTCACCCTGCACACCCACGACCACCCACGTGCACACACGTCCCGTCCGTGCATGCACCCTATGCCCACATGCCCGCACTCAGCCCAACGCGCCCACAACCCCAGTGCCCATCAACCATGCCCGTGCGTGTACCCCAGTGCCCATTAGAATAAACTAGATTTTATTCTTGGATATATTTGAGAAAATTTGTGATCATATCTTTTACTAAGTTGATACATTTATCTATTGATGCTCGTGTTTTGGAACTTGAATTAATATTTCAATACTGTACTGTTGGCTTACATTTAAAATGATTTTCTAAATGTTTAAAAGAAAAACCTATCTTCGTATTAAAATACCACTCACTAGGCTTCTCAGCTCATTCTTTATGTTTTTATTCCCCCTCCCCTCCCCCCAGGTAGCGGAAGATGAGAGTTTCGGGTGCCACACAAAGTCGAGTTTTGCCACACTACAGGGCTAATTCTTTGTCTTAGTTGTTAATGATCTTGGGGTTTAGGTTGTATGCATTTTTTTTTTTTTTTGGAGTTTAAAATCATAAATTGGATGAACATTAAGTTTGTTTTTAATCAAATAAGAAATTGAGTTAAGTTGTTACTTAGTTATAAAAGTTAATTGTTAAAACAGGTTAAGGTGGACAATAAGTATCACAGGAAGATGATATATGTTGTCTTCACGTCCCCTTCTAAGTGAAAGAGGTAAATTTGGGAGGGGGCGTGACATATATACTCTATGCTCTTTAATGACGTTTGGTTAGTGGCCTAAAAAAAATGAAAATAAGGGTTTAATGAAAAATAGTGTTGTATTTCATATTTTATATGTTTATAGATTGCATTTTTTCAAACCAAAAATTCATTGAATCACACTAGATACAACCACTTCTAGTTTCCTCATTAAGAACAGAGGTAAGTCATATTAGGATAGGAAGTTCGAAAGCCACCTAAAAAGAAAAAACTTCTTCATCCAAAGTGGAATTAGAAGATTAAAAAAAAAATCAAAGCCTAAAGACTCTCCAAAGGAGATTTAGTATACAGGAGACTTAGTATACATTCACACCCTCCCTCAAACTCAAGTTGGTAAGGTAGGAATCAACTCGAGTTTGTTAAGTAGTTGGAGAAAACGACAGGAGGCAAAGCTTTGGTGAAAATTTCGGTGGGTTGCTCAGCGGTGGAAATAAAGCGTAAGAATAGAGTTTCGCTCAGGAGATGATGACGAACAAAGTGATAATCATTCTTAATATGCTTGGTGCATTCATGAAGACATCATTGTGAGCAATCTGAATGACACTACGATTGTCATAGTGAAGTATAGTGGCAGACGAATGAGGGACTCCCATATCAGTAAGAAGCCAACGAAGCCACAAGAGTTCTGACATAGCATTAACCAGAGCATGATATTCAGACTCCATACTAGAACGGGAAACAACGTTCTATTTCTTATTGCGTCAAGAAATGAGAGAATCACCAAGGTAGAAACAATAACTGGAGATAGAATGTCGGTCAGTAGAATCACTAGCCCAATCAGCATCAGAATAACCTGATAAAACCAGGGAAGACTAGGCAGAAAACCGAAGTCCATGCCCCAAAGTACCTTTGACATAACAGAGGACATGAAGAACAATAGTAAAATGAATGATCCGAGGGGTAGCCATGAACTGACTAACAATGTGAACAACATATACAATGTCAGGACGGGTGACTGTCAGATAAATAAGACTATCGACAAGTTGACGATAGAGACTGGCATCCTCAAGTAGAGTTCCATCAAACAGAGTCAAGTGAACATTGGGATCGAGTGGTGTTGGAGCTGTAGTAGAGTCAGTAATACCAGAACGCACTAAAAGATCCGAGGCATACTTTACTTGAGACAACGAATAACTGGCAAAGCTCAATGATACTTCAAGGGCAAGAAAGTAAGTGAACCCAAGTCCTTCATCTCAAAGTGTTCGCCAAGATAGCATTGTAGATCAAAGATAGCTTAAGGATCATCCCCAGTAATAATCATATCATCAACATATAGGAAAAGAAGAACAATACTATGAGTTGTCCGTCACGTAAATAGTGCTATGTCATGAGAACTGGACGTACATCCAAGTTGAATGATAGTGGAACTAAAAGTTGCAAACCAAGCTCGAGGGGTTTGTTTCAAACCATACAATGCTCATCGGAGGAGGCATACTTTCTGGGTTGGACAAGAGACACCTGGGGGGCGATTGCATGTATACTTTGTCACCATTAAGGAAGACATTCTTGATATCCATTTGAAAAAGTGGCCATTGTTTAGTTGCAGCAATTGCTAAGAGAAACCAAACAGATGTCATTCATGCCACAGATGCGAAGGTCTCTTTGTAATCGATCCCATACTCTTGATAATATCCTTTTGCTACCAATCGAGCTTTATAACGCTCAACAGAGTCGTCAAAGCGAGTCTTGATCTTGTAGACCTACTTGCAACCAATGAGTTTCTTTCCGAGGGGTAAATCTATTGAGATTGATGTCCTAAATCTCGTAGGGTTTAGTAGTTTATAAATACCTGTATGAACAAATATTTTGTGATGTAATAATATGAGATATTTTATTCACTTCAATCTTTGAAATATGGGATATTTTAGTTGCATTAACCACAAACCAATAAACTAAGATCTCTGGTTGTCGTTGTAACTTAAGCATGTATGTGATGACATACAAGTGGATCGTGCTTTAAGTGATAACCTAAATGGTCTGTAGTATATGGATAAAGGAGGGAAACCTTATCCTGATGACGCTATGAGTGTGGCCCACTTTGTAGATGTTACAAGTGTTGTAAAGTGCACAAATGGTATGATCCTGACCATTCATGTATTAGACATGCGAGCGGGATGCTTTATACAAAAGAGTTTGTATAAGACCGGATCACGAAATGTATAGTCTCGTTATATAACACCGTTCATGACAGAGACTTTCATTTCACTAGGATGACCATAGGTAGCATGACCTTAATCTTGAGTGAGTTGGGAACTCCTACCTATGAGGGCAATCCTTTGATTTGTATGGGTGCGAGTGGCCAGATCGCCGACTCAAACCTACCACTTTGGAGATTCGTCTAATTGAGGAGCTAGGAACTCAGCTACACAAGATGGAATTCATTGCTTCCCCGATTCAGGGGTAAGTAGATAAATTGCTCCCTTAAGGGCTGATTCTAGGACTTAAACAATGTGGCGCTACACCTTCTCTTGGCCCGAAAAGGATTACTCATAGTAGGACTATAATGTATTGTTCATTAGAGGAATCGGTAGTACTTAAGAAGTTAGATGTAACTACAGGGAAAAACGGTAAATTGGGCCGGCTGTACTTACGAGCGATTTGTGAAGGGTCATCGTACTGTTCATTAATTATATCCAATGGACACAGAAGTATATTTGTAACGCAAAGAGTGCAGCTATCGGTCTTTAGTGGAATGCTCAACAGTTAACGGATGGTGGATATCGTGATTAAAGAGTTTAGTCAGTTATTCACGTATCGTTAAAGCTTCAAACTATAGGTCCATAAGGTCCCCTTGGTAGCTCAATGGATTCATGTTGAGAATCAATTTTTGGGTTAGTTTGAAGTGTTAAAATTAACAAGAGAAAAATTGATTATATATGATATAATTAAATTGCATCAATTATATGAGATATAATTGACTTAATGTATTAGATACATTAATTGGAGGAATTATTATTAAATGTTATAAAGGATAAAAAGAACTATGGTTTATATATTGCATGAGATGTGATATTAAAACTATAGATTATGAATATATTATTTATTTGTAATTAAATCAATTATGAGATAATTGGTTTCGACTTTTTCTCCCAATAACCAACTTAGTGGGAAGTTGTGATCAGTTAAGGTAACCGATGGATAAAATGAAAATCATTTTCATTTTTTCATTATGCGACCATTAAGCGATTGATAATCGAACGCACAAAAGAAATAGCTATACAATAGCTTGAGAGTATAAATGATCATGCAATGAGTTTGCTATACAATAGACACTTGTTTTCTAAACGATCAAGTAATCGGTCTATATGATAGACTTTAGTAATCTTCCACTTAGTCGATCGTCTATACGATCTATCAATTCCTCCTACCCTCTATCAAATCCATACAGAGCCCATAACTCCTGGATTCTCACACCGAGAATACCAAGGTGTCAACCCCGTACTCCATTTTTCCTACATAAGTGAGTAATAAGCGTGTTAAGTAAAATTGTGAAAGAAGGTAAAGAAAGTAGGCAGATGGAGGAAGAAAATTCTAAGTGTTAGAAATACTTAGTCAAGGGTGAGTTTTAGATAATAAAACAAGTGAAAATTGGCTAAGTTTGGAAGCAAAGTGTAAGCATGCATTGATGGAGAAGTGTGGACGCATGGGGTTGCGTGTGTAGCGACCAAGGCTTGTAGAGGCTAAGTGTTGAAGGCAGGGATAAACTATGTGTTGGTACTAAGGATGAACGCATGAGTTGAAAGGCATGATGCATTCATAAGGCTTGTGGCAGCCTCAAGTATGTACGAGTAAAGGCGTTGAACGATCATGTAGCAGATGAGCGACACTATACGATTGGGTATGCGATCGTCTAGTAAGTGAACGACACTACACGATGAGGTAGGCGATTGTGTAGTAATTGCGTGGAGCTAAACGATAGCGCTATACTTTGGACGATAGCGCTAAGTGATAGGGCATTGGCACTGCACGATTGGCATCAGCGCTAGACGATGAGCTGCACGACAAGCGCTAGATGATGAGCTGCATGATAAGCACTAGATGATCGGCATCAGCGCTAGATGATAGATGTTGAGCGCTAGACGATAGACATTGGGCGCTAAATGATGGAGTATGTGATGCATGCTAGAGTTATGCTATGAAACGAGGAAGGCCTAACGCATGGTTGATATGATAAGACAGCTATGCATGGGCTAGGACATGCGTTGGCTTAGAAGTATGCAACCAAAAGAGGGACACAATAGCCTCTAAGTGAGCTATGCGTTAGCTAGATTGGGCGATGCATTGAGGAGGAGGTATGCGACCATGTGGTTGCAAGCGTTGGCTTGGGAGCTAACCCTTGCATCGATAACCAAGAGGGAAAGAT
Source organism: Benincasa hispida (assembly GCF_027475165.1). Lineage (NCBI taxonomy): Eukaryota > Viridiplantae > Streptophyta > Magnoliopsida > Cucurbitales > Cucurbitaceae > Benincasa > Benincasa hispida. The sequence continues at coordinate 49,121,605 of NC_143478.1, read as the reverse complement.
CATCTTGGTGATTGATCAACTAAACCAGCTATCATACTCAAGTTTGATATTATCTTTTAAGGATGAGATGGCAGCTTGATGTTAAAAGGAGAACATACAGCTGCTAGTTTAAAAAGGGAAGCTCGACTTCAAACAGAGGTTTGGAGAAGTTCGCTCGTGCAAATGAAGTAATTCCAGAGCCATTCAAACCTCGAGTATGTCTAGTTGCTGAGGTTGAAATGTCGGAGGGTGATTCTAGCGGAATCAAGTTGGAATATGAAGAATCCGGTTGGAGGTCGAATTCTCGGGTAAGTTGGGCCAGTCTTTATAATCTGAGGATTCCAGCATAACCACGAGGAATTCTGAACTGAAATTTTAAGTTAAGCTTGCTAAGACATTTCACAGAGTGTTTGTAGAAGGAAATTTCTTGAAAAAATTCCTGAAAAATTAGTTATTAAAATTTAAATTTAAATCTGGAATCTTGAGCAAGCAGGCAGCTGCTTGGGTTGAACAAGCAAGCAACTTTAAGGGCTTGACGATGATGTTGAGCGTATGCGTTGGAGGTTGAATTGGCGCAAGGACGCGCTGAGAAGCATTAGACTATGCAACACATATTGAAGCGGTAAGTGCATGAATTGAATGATGGGCGCAAGGTTGCATTGGAGTTTATGGGCGCAACTAGATGAACGCATGGGGCATGCGTTAATGTGCCACAAGATGGGCGTATGAGCTGAACGATGGGCTCAACCAGACGAGCCCATGGGGCATACGTTGATGTGCCACAAGATGGGCATATGAGCTAAACGATGGGCGTAAAGGTTGCTATGTGATGGGCAATAGGTGTGAGCTGAAAGCTTGGTCGCATAGGAGACTTGAACGCCTAACGCAAGGCATGGACGTATGGTAATGAAGTTGTTGCCTAGTCAAGTTAAGGCCTAAGAATTTGGCTAAGTGTTCAACGTACAGTAAGCATATACATGAAGAGGATTTCCAAAGACTATGAGTGACTCTAAATGCTTTAAATGTTTTAAGTAAATTGTTAATGCTTATGAATGTTTAGCATTGCATGTTTACTGAAAGCTATTTATAACATCTATTTTCAAATAGTTACCAAGCAACGCATCTCACATAAATGTTATACTTATACTATGCTTTTCAATGACCATGAGGATGCGTTAGTATAGAATGTTTTTGGGTAACTAAGTCATTAAGAGATAAGAATATGCAAATTGAGTATGAGTAGCTCAGTACTAAAGGACTAGATGAGAAGGTACTGAAGCTCAGTCTTAGAATTTGAATAGCTCAGTACTGAAGTACACAGAGAAGGTACTGAAGCTTAGTCTTAGAATTTGAATAGCTCAGTACTGAAGTACATGGAGAAGGTACTAAAGCTCAGTCTTAGAATTTGAATAGCTCAGTACTGAAGGACACGGAGAAGGTACTGAAGCTTTGTCTTAAAATTTGAATAGCTCGATACTGAAGTACACGAAGAAGATATCCAAGCAGCTCGATACTGAAGTACACGGAGAAGGTATTTGAGCAGTAATACCTAAGGTATGACGATACTTAAACTAGAATCACATGAATGAAAGAAAACTTGTTATTGGTAGTGTCGAGATCACTCCACACTAGCTATGGAATGACGTGGAGGAATTGAGTAAAGGTTCTCTCTCAACTAAGGATGCAAATTATGTTTTTAGGAAGTGTACAAAATGGTTCTTTCCCAGTTAAGTAGTAATGTAGTAAAGAATGATAAGGAGTGAGCAAAAGGGCCACTCTAGACAAATAGACTAAGGCATAGTCTAGCAAAGTAAGAAAAGTGTTATGTGATGTTGATGATGACATGAATAATAGTTGCCAAGGTTATGTTTTCAGTTACAGCTTTCAGTTTTAATATCAAATTTATGTATGAAATTTATGAATTAAATGTTAGTCACTCACTGGGCTTCTAACTCATATTTTCAAATGTTTTCCTTTCAGGTAGTGGTCAGCTCTCAAAAGACTTTTCTGCTATTGCTCTACCACTCAAAGAAACAGATTGAAGGAAACTTAATTGAAGACCTGTATTAGTTAGAACACATGTGTCTGTCTAATGACTAGTATTCTAGATGGGGCTCACTAAGTTGTAATATTTATGTATGAACAATACTGTGAAACCCTATAATGTAAATGTGTTAAGTTTTGAGTTAATTTGTTCGTATATTGATGAAAGATACATATTCAGGATTTGAGCAAAATTTAACAGGTTAGATAGGCAGTAAGTGCAGCAAAAGAGTTGGTAACTGCTGCAGTCACCATTCCATCCAGGTTAAGAGGGTAAGCTGGAGCGGGGTGTGACACAAGGTAGCATTCTGGTAGTGTCTACTTATTGTTTGAGGGTCAAGTGGTATTTGTTCTTGTTCGAGGAGATTGTTGAGGCGTGACGTTCGTGCTGGTAAACGATCGTGCTGTTAAATCGAGGGAACGAGAAGAAAAGTTCTTCAAGGGTAAGTTCTCTTGATCCTTAGTATTTTCCTTTTGAAGCATGTTGTAATTTAGAGTTTATGCATAACTATTACTGTTTAATTGTAAATGTGTATGTTCTGTCACAATGGGGATTGGAATGATCTCACTTCCGCTCACTGGTCTCTTTGTAAAGAGTTCCTTCAAAATCAACATAGTCCCATATGCGCATTTTATTGAGAGCCTGCAGTTCTTCTGTCACACCCCCTCCAAGATTTCGTCTCTTAGCTAAGAAGAGGCGTGAAAACAAAAGATGTCACTATTTAAGGGCACCTATTGCCCATTCAGTACTAGTTTCCTTTTAAAAACATTTCATATTGCAGTGGAAAACTTAATAGAATGAATGAAATCACATACTTTGTTTAGGAAACCAGTTTACAAGTTTCAAAATTATATTTACAACCGTAGCCCCATCCCGACTACAAAACTTTTCTTTAGTAATAATTCTATCTTGTGGCAGACCTTGACCACTCCCTGCAACCTAGACTCTTCTGCTACCTGTAAGGAAAACACGAAAATAAAACATGATCCGCTTGGGATTGCTTTTCCTTCCCAGTTCACCCGGTTTCCCTTGATCTCCTATTGAACCCTATTTCAAATTCAATTTCAAGCTTAGATTACTCATCCTTTCGGACATTATCTCAAGACATTCCCTTCTACAAAGATGTTTGAAAATGTCTTAACTAGCTTACCTTAAAGTTTTGCCTTGAGTTTCCTTTTTGAAAGTTTAGAGTCTCAAGTTAACTTTACCTGGTTTGACTGTTTTCTCACTGGTGAACACCTATCGGTTTTCCTTAATTTTGACAGTCTTAGAGTTAGAATTTCCTCATAGCAGCCCTCAAACCAAAACTACCTTCAACTTAAAAGCTTTTGGTCCAAAAATCACCTGATTTGCACTAGTTGTTTGGAATAACTCCTCGTTTGAACTTGGCCCAGGCGTCTGTCCGTACACTCTGCTCCGTCCAACGCCACTGTTTTGATCACCGCTCCGATCAGCGCTGCTTCTTCTCCATTCAATGTACGGATTCCTATTATTTACTCTCATTTATTCCATTTTAAGTGATCTTTCAGAATAGAAATATTTTATGAATTGAAGTGAAGTATCCTGCCCTATTTATAGGTGTTTCACCCTCCACCTTTGAGCATATCCAGGCGTTCTCCTTTCAATCTGCTAATGCCCAACCTCACCACCTTCTATTTGAAGTGTCTCCTTCCTCTTTTTCCAGCTTAACTTAGCCGATTTACATGTTTTCTCCTTCGCCCAGCTCAATCTGCATGGTCTTCAGGCATTTCCTTCGATCGCCATATGTCTGATTAACTTTTTCAGCCCACAGCTCTCAGAACCTTGTCGTGTAGTACATCGTATCATACCAGACCATCGTATAGTTTTATGCCCCATCGTATAGCTCGATCGTTTAGTAAACTCTCGCTCTCAACGATTTCGCACAACCCATCGCATAGTTGTTACGCCCATCTTGTAGCGCCGATGCCTTATCGTCTAACGCATCTGCTTATCATCTAATGCGTCTGCTTATTATTGTTGGGTTTTATGTCTTAAAACTCGCAGTTTGGAAAATAATAAACATTTTCTATAATCAATATACTTATTATTGATTTCATAAATTGTATGAAAATCTAAATCCAATAAACTAAGACCCATGACTATTGTATGAGTACTTGAACTTTATGTGGAGACATAAGAGTGGATTAGGTTCGAGTAAATAGTCAAAATGATCTATGGTACATGAATAAGGTTGGGCACCTTATTCTGGTAACACCATTGGATGCGGCCTACTCGTAGTTGTTACAAAGAGTTGTAAAGTGCTATATACGATGTGATCCTAATTTGTACATGTTATGACATGAGGAGTGGGGGCGTCCTATGCAATGAGTTTGCATATGATCAAGACCAAGAAATAAGTCACTCTTACTTTATAACGCTGTTTACTGTATAAGACTGACTATTTCACCTAGATGACCTAAGTAACTCGATCTTAATCCTAAGCTAACTATGAACTCCTATTTATTCGAGATTGCCTTAGATTTGCATAAGCGAGGGTTGGCTCAACAATATGCAATGAGTTTGCATAAGATCGGGACCAAGAAATAAGTCACTCTTACTTTATAACGTTGTTTACTGTATAAGACTGACTATTTCACCTAGATGACCTAGGTAACTCGATCTTAATCCTGAGCTAACTATGAACTTTTATTTATTCAAGATTGCCTTAGATTTGCATAGGTGAAGGTTGGCTCAACAACGCCGGCTCAATAAGACTACCATTTCAGGGGTGAGATCGGATAGATAGCTAGGGACATAGGATGCAAGACGGAGTTCACGCCTACCCAATTTAGGGATAGGAGAAAGGTTGTTCTCTCAAGTACTGAATCCAGGTCTTGAACAAGGAACCCCACCCTCTCATTGGGCTAAGAGAGTTTGGTTTACTGATTGGATCACAAACCAACTGTTCATTAGAGGATCAACAAGGACTTGAGGAATAAGACGTAATCTCGAGGGTAAAACAGATATTTGACCCAGCCATTATTACAAACAACCTGTGAAGGGTCGACTTGCTGATTATGGTTAAATCATATGGACATAATAGATCTACAGTGAGGGAAGTGCAACTATGGCTTTAGTGCAGTGACCCATCAGTTAACGAATGAGGATTAATCTGGTCTAATGAGTTTAGCCAATTAATCTCGGATCGTTGGAGCCCATGATCTATAGGTCCACGAGGTCCCCTTACTAGATCGTAATGGACTAGCTCTAGAATAGCGTGATAAGTTAATTTGAAACGTTCAAATTAGAATTAAGGAAATTAGTAATTATATGAGATATGATTACATGTTTAATCTGAGAACTAAACGGAATATGAGAATTTATATATTTAGATATGATTTAAATATATAAAGATAGATTTGTGTAAAAATTAATTTAATACTTTATATTAAATTAATTAAGTTTTATTTAAAATTAATTTTATTTTTCAGTTTTAAAATCAAAATGAATTTTAAAATCAAATTTTGATTTTTGAGATAAAATTGAAAAAGAGAAAACAAAACATAAAAATGGAAAAAGCTTGTTTTCCATTATCCATCTTTCAAGTTGCTCACACAAAATGCATTCTCTTTGCCTTGTATTCTCTAAGCATGAGCTGCAACTCATGTAACTCTCTCCTTTGCATGTTGATCTGCAATATAATGAAGAGACTGGAGTGAAAATTGGGCATGCAATCTATAGAGAATTTTAGAGAAAATTCGGGTTGAAGAAAGGGTTCTTCAACAAGATTATTGCAGTGAGCTTTTCTCCTTCATCCCTTGATTCAAGCTTGTTTTGAGTCCCACAACTCAATCTATAGCTCCAAGAGAATAGTGGGGAAGATCTTGAGGTGGTCTACAATAAGATTCGGAGAAGATAGCAGTTGGAGAAGGAGCTTTGAAGAAGTTCTACAAGAGGTTTGTCTTGAAACTCACTTCTTTTCTGCAAGAGCATGCTTTATATTTTGCCAAAATTAGTGAAGATCCGAAAGGGACACGACACGAGATGATGATGGGTCAACCGCGACTGTCGCAGCTGGTGGAACTGCTGCTTTCGCTCGGTGAATAAGAATCAATCCTCAAATTGTTCTTTGGATAAACGACTGGATTTTGATCTTCTACTTCATTCCTATATGCTTCGTGGATTAAGCGGTGCTCTTTCAGGTCTCATTTTCTTTCTATCTGACAGGACAAAAAAATAGGAAGGGATGGTTCTTTCATTGCATTGATAGAAGTCTAACTAGAAAAAGATCTCTCTATTACTTTGAGAGGAGAATCTCGTTGGTTTGACCGACGAACTACGTGGGAAAATAGACCTTCCTTCTTTCGTTGATTTTCAACAAGCATTTTTGTATAGAGTGCTTAGATGATCCTTGTGCTTCCGCTATTGCCAATACAATCCTACGATCATGCAACGCCATCGCCCAGTGTTTGTGTCTATCGCGCATGCCCATCGTCCAACGTTTGGCCTATCGTGTAGCATTCACACTCATCGTGTAACGCCATTGTGTAGTCTATCGCTCAGTGCTAGCGCATCGTCTAGCGCTCAGCTTATCATCTAATCCCCATTCATCGCTTAACGCTATCATTTAAAGCTATCATATAATGCTATCGTCTAGCTTCTACGCTTATCGTCTAGCACTTACACTGATCGTGTAGTGCCATCGCCCATCGTATAACTCTATCGTGTGGTGCATTGCTTCACATTGTTTAGTGCCGCCTGAAGCTACACGATCGTCTAGCGCATCACTCAGCACCTGCACATAGCTATATGATCTTCCACCTCAGTGTTTTATGCTTATTATCTCGCTCTCGTAGCCTCAACGCATGAGCAACTCTTGGCAATGCCTTTTGCCAATGCTTCGGCCAACATGCGTCCAACGTCACAAACGCATGGTTGTCTTTGCTTCAATGCTTAATCCTTTTTAAGCTTCTACTAACTCAGCCTTATCTTATGCGTTTAATGTTTCCTAACACCACACGCATGGTTTCTTTTTTACTTCACACTTAGCCAAATTTTCACTGGTTAAGGCTTATCTTGAAGCTATTTCAAGGAAAATCTATTCAACACTTAGAAATTTCCTTTTCTTCAACATAGGATTTAACTTACACTTAGTTAATTCCCTTAATTACCTGCTTAAGTAGGAAAATTTAAATTCGGGTGTTACATTTACCTCCCCCTTAATAAAATTTCATCCCCAAAATTTGATCATTACTGGAAACATTACTTTATTACTCCTTTCAAAATATTTACAGGATTTATTTTACTCAAGTAGAGTTTCTTTACAGGCACCCCTTTTTCCACCGCTATTTGACTACCAAAAATCCTTCCACACTTGGTTCCCCCCTGAACCACTGGCAGAACTATTGGTTGGACAATTTTTACAGTGATGCCCTGGTTGTTCACACTTTAGGCACAATCCCCCTTTTCTCTCTTGATCTTTTATATGACTTCTATGACATCTACGACAGGGGAAATCCTTCTTAGGTTCGAATGTTGGTTCCTAATGGCTGAGGAAATGGAAAAACTCTGGGCATTGCTTCTCTTTATGCCCTGCTCGTCTACAAATATAACATTTGTCTGTTCCCTTTAGGCATTCCCCGGGATGGTATTTCCCACATCTCTCACATAGAGGATTTCTTTCTTAGCTTGATCCCATCTAGCTGGTAATTATTTCAACAAACAAACATAGATTGTCAAAATATACTTTATTTATCATAATGTAACAAAACATATTTACATGAGAGTAATTTTAATTAAACATGTATAAACAGAAAATAGTGTGCATCTTCCTATGCTTCCGGGGATTTTCCTTTTCCTTTGTCCCCTTTTCCCGTCCGAGGGCAGTTCCGTTTGTAATGATTAATTTCTCCGCAGTTATAACACACATTTTCTTCTCCATAGCAGCGCTCAAAATGATACCTTCTACAGTTTGAACACCATGGCCTTTGGGTACTTGCTATAGATTCCTTGGAAATGTGTACCTATTCTTGGATAGGTTCCATCTTTGTCTTCTGTTTCCCAGAATTGGTCTTACTTATTTTCTTATTTAGAATTTTTAAGAAGAATTTCTAATTCTTTTCTTTCCATTCTTCGGATTTTGTTTCTGTTGGTTCTTCTAGGTAGGCCTCTACCCGTAACGTCGTTTCCATTAACTTTGGAAATTCTCTCCATCAATACGGGCAGTTACGTGTGTTCGTATCTCAGCTTGCAGCCCCCCTTTGAATCTTATGCATCTTTCATCTTTGTCTTGAATTATGCTAGTGACATATTTGCTAAGTTTGGTATACTTTTGCTCATACTCGGCTACTGATAATAAGCCTTGTATAAGTTTTAGAAATTCATTTCGCTTTACATCGCGAAATGTCCCTTAAAGGCTGATTCCAAGTATCGAACATAATGACCACAACTTCTCTTTGGAAGAGAGAACTCAGTCATAGTAGGACTATGACTTATATTCATTAGAAGGATCAAAACGCAGTAAAGCGGTAAGATCAGGGTCGAATGCACAGAAAGACTATTGATCTGCTAGGATAATTTAATAATTCCACATGGAGGGAGGTTGTTGGTTTTGTGAAATAAATTGACAATCAAATAGAGAAAATAAGAATTAGCACAAAAAAAAGTGTTTGAATCAAATTGATAGAAAAATCTTGGAAATAGTTTGTATGCTTTTTGTCTTCTATATTAGGCACTAGTTAATTTTACTAATTTTGTGAACCCTTCAACGTATCAGAAAATCTAATAGCCCAATTAGCCAATTTTTATAAAAATCTAAACCAGCACTAATTCAGTTCAAAACTTTTCCATTTTAGCGACATACAAGTTAAAACTGAAAAACATCACGAAAGGGTTCAATTATTGAGACATACTACAAGCCGAAAAAGCCATATCTTATAGCATGATTTATTGGGAAGGATTATACTAGGGTATACATGAGTTTGGCCAGAAAAATTCTAGACCCTAAACATGCGATTCTAATACGTGCAACTCAATCAATCAATATTGCATAGGTTATGATGATTTTACATACAAGAACTTTAATAAATAAATTTATCAGATCAATTCAAAGAAACTCTATTAAAATTAAAATAAATCCACCCAAAGGGTTCACAACAATTAAGTAAACTTAACTAGCAATCCTTCAAGAATTAAGACATATAAACTATCCCAAGAAAATTACCTAGCCTCTAAAAGACATATCGGAACTACAATGATCGAAAGAGAATCGATGTTGACTATGACGACAATTGTTCAACAATTTGACATCAAAGGCTCCTAAAACTAGACTAACTCTTTAATTTTTGCTCTATTCTTCGTTTTTCTGAGATTTTGTGAATGCTTAACTCAGACGTCATATTTGTAGGCTTGTCGCAGCGTCGCAATGCTCTGGGAGAGCGTTGCAATTTGCGGTGCAAATTGGTGAGCGTCAAGGAAGCGTCACAGTGCTCCCCCCTGACGCTCAGTTGCGCGCGTACGGGCATAATCGTCCTTTGTCATCTCAGCTCAATTAGGTGCGTTTGACTCTTAGCTTTTCCTTCCTTTTTGCTTGATTCTTCATCATTGCAACGTGCTTGCTCCATGGGATCAATTCTCCTACAAAATAAGACAAATATAACACAAGAATTACCCAAATATAGGAAAGTTAAGGCCATAAACTTAACTCTTTTTTAGAGCTAACAAACACCCCCAACTTTAGACTCGATCGCCCCAAGCAAGATTATAACACTCAATCATGAAAATTGACAAGAAAATGTTCACTCCATCCATCGAATCCTTTCCTAAATCTCAACAGTCTTTAGGGTCACACAATAAATCACATATCAAAATTAAACAATCACTCAATTGAGACTTGTTATAAAAGGTCTTTTTTCAATCACTCATCGAAGGGATTGAATCCCACAGGCGAAAGCGATTTATTGCTTTTATCTTGAAATTGGATGAATGAGAATACATAGTGAAAAATAAATTTTAGGCTAAACATATATTCAAGAACATAAATTAAGTTGAGAGGAATTACCTTTGAACACTGTTTTCTTAAAAAATTCTCTTATTATGAACAAATCAACATGGCACTTTCGAGATGCCTCTAATTGATCTTTCCTACTATATCTCTATCAAGGACGGGATAATGGGATCTTCTTTTTAAAAAGTAAAGATAATTTTTATTCTTGGAGAGATTTCACAAAGAACTCATTTCTCTAAAATCATTGAGAGAGAAGAGAAGGAGATGGAAGTCATTTCTCTATCATAACCAACCACTGAAAACTAACATGAAGTGGGGTGGTTTCTCTAAACTCACACTTCACATTTTAATTTAATAAAATTGAACATATTTAATTTAATTAAATCAATTATTAATTACAATAATTAATAATTAATTAATTTACAAAATTAAATATCTTATATTTAATTTATTAAATATTTATCTCTCTCATAACCTATAGTTTTAATATGAATCTTTTTCACATTAAATTTTAACTTATAGTATTAACATCAATCTTATTCATGTTAATTATTTGAATCATATTCGAATAATAAATCTCCTTTTATTTTAAAATTTAGTTTTGAATCTCATTCAAAATTAACTTTATATTACAATGTATCTATATACATGATATTAAGTGTACCATATATGATTAATATTATTCCCTTATTTAATTTGAACAATTCAAAGTCTTTCAAAAATTTTGGTCCTTATTTATCCATTGTGAGATAGCAGGGAGACCTGATGGACCTACAGATTAGAAGCTCAAATGATTCAATATTAACCAATTAAACTCTTTAATTATGTTAATGAATATTCATTAATTGCGGGTTACTCCACTAAAGACCCATAGATGCCCTCTTCGTACTGAAGAATATTTTCATGTCCATGGATTTAACTATTACAGGAAGTCAATCTTAATGGAATGAACATATGCATAGTGGAAGGGAAAATGGATCTAAAGTACTCTAATTAGGTTAATTTCAAAGAATAAGCATGGAATTAAATAAACTGCAAAGGGACAGAAGAAATACAACCTTTGTAGACTCAAGTCTTCTCCAAATGAGCTTCAATCTCCTCACGAACGGTTCGTAGACTACCCCGAGAGTCTTCCCAACTATTCTCTGGCCTTAGAATAAAATGGTAGGATTTCATGAGTGACTAATTTGGAGAGGAAAAAGGCTAAGTATTTGAGATAAAATGAGGGTTGAGATTATCAAATAATCTCATAAATTTCCACTTGGCCAAGAGTTGTAAAAAACATAAAACTCTTCATTTTAAAGGCCATTTCATGCAAAACATTCAACTTTGAGTTTGATGAGAATTTGACACTAAAAAATTCACTAACTTAAAGTGAGATTAGTGGGGCAAGTGTCTTCAATTGAAGACAATACTTAGCAATGTAAATGTTGGCATTTTTCATTCACAATTGTTGGATCTTTCCATTAACTTGGTCAAAGGTCAAAGTTTGACTTTCAAAGTCCAAAGTCAACAATTTTGACTTTTTGACTTTCAAAGTAAAAAATCAACAATTTGACTTTCATTACATTTTTTACCTAGTTAACAATTTTGACCAATTTCTTTTAATTTCAAAATTAATTCTAATAATTAATTTTAAAATTAAATTAATATTAAATAATTAAATTAATTTTATTTAATATTAAATCCAACACTAATCTCAATCAATATGAATCCCTATTCATAATCTTGATATTTAAATCTTATTTAAATATTTACTATTTTTCCTCTCTGTATGTTTAATTCACAATTAAATATTAGATTAAATATATCGGATATATTTAACGCTTTGCTCCAAAAATCGAATTTGAACACTTCAAATTCGTTCATCACACTGTTCTAAGACTTAGTCCGATATGAGCTAGTAGGGGAATCTCATGAACCTACAGATCATAGGTTCCAATGATCCGAGATTAACCGGCTAAACTCTTTTAACCTAATTAACCACCATTCGTTAACTACCAGGTCACTCCACTAAAGTCCAATAGTTGCACTCCCCTCACTGTAGATATATTATGTCCACTTGATAATACCATGATTAGTAAGTCAACCCTTCACAGGTTATTCGTAATAACGGTTGGGTCAAAAGCTGTTTTACCCCTAAGATTACATCTTGCTCCTTAAGTCCCATTGATCCTCTAATAAACAATTAGTTTGTGATTCAATCACTAAACCGAGTCTCTCTCAAGCTAATGAGATGGTGGGGCCCCTTGTTCAAGACCTAGAGTCAATATTTAAGGGAATAACCTCTTACTATCCCTAAAAGCGAGTTGGAGTGAATTTCATCTTGTACCCTATGTCCTCAGCAATCTACCCGATCTTACCCCTGAAATGGGAGGCTTATTGAGCCAGCGTTGTTGAGTCAATCTTCACCTATGAAAATCTAAGTATAATCCCAAATAAATAGGAGTTCATAGTTAACTTAGGATTAAAATCAAGTTACCTAGGTCATCACTTTGAAATAGTCTGTCTTAAATAGTATACAACGTTATAAAGTAAGAGTGACTTATTTCTTAGTCCAATCTTATGCAAACTCATTGCATAGGATGCCCCCGCTCCTCATGTCAATATATGAACGAATCAGGATCACTTCGTTTGTAGCACTTTACAACAAATTGTAACAACTACAGAGTGAACCATATCCGATAGTGTTACCAAAATAAGGTACCCAACCTTATTCGTATTCTATAGACCGTTTTGGCTATTTACTGAACTCGATTCATTCTTATGTCTCCACATAAAGTTTAAGTATTCATATAATAGTCGTAGATCTTTAGTTTATTGGATTTATTCTTCATTCTAAAATGAAATGAGCAATTCATACATTCAATAACAATTTTATTGAATAAAACCTAAAGAACATCTTTATTGATAACAGAATAAGTTTATTGTTTACAAACCATGAGTTTAGGACATAAAACCCAACAAACTGCCACTTGGACTAAAACTCCAGTGGTAACACATGTATTCACATAATGTTGAGTTGTTTGAGTTTTAGAGAGAAATTCAATAAACTAGGGCATCACATACCCATGGTTTGTCTTTACTAGGCATCATATACCCATCGATTTTTCTCCCACTTGTCCTAGATTATACAACTCGTAGTCCTAGACTCATTAGAGATCCTCAAACACTTTAGCCGTAAGGATCTTTGTAAACTCATCAGCATATAACAGATTTCTAACTTCAAATATAGAAGAACGCTTCTTATATCCTCAACTCCTTGAGGTGATTCTTGATGCAATTATAAAAAATTGATGACATGAGTTTCTGGTAAACCCATGTTATGGTCAAACTATCACATAACCCTTCCACTATATCGAGGCAATCTAAACTCTTGAGAAAGATGTATCCGACTAGTTCTAACAACTCTTGCTATAGAACCAACTAAATCAACAACACTTGTTGATTTTCTGTAACTTATATGAAAATCTTAACACAATCTTAGCTTATCACAGGATGGATGATCTCTCATGTGATCTTCTTAAAGAAAAGCAGCATTTGTAAATACAAATACTTTATTTTCTTTGAAGAAGTATTCAACTTTTGGGTAGCCTACAGATAGGCATACTTTTGAACGACATTCCATTTACTTAAGGTTTTGCACCAACACATGTGTCGGCCGTTCCCAAATTTTGAAATAACTTAAACAACTTTTACGTATTGTAAATAACTTTTAAGTGATGGAAAATAGGCATGCGCAGCGGAAATGTGGATCAATTTTACTCTAATTGCATAAATTAAACATACACCCCTAAATTAATTAATTAGTATTTTTTTTTTAAATCTTACCTTTGAAGCTCCTGAAACTCGCTATCTCTGCTCGAACACGAACCAGACAACCACTAGAGCTGACCTACTATCCTCTGGACTCATAATCAGGTTGTGGGACCCGATGGATGAAGAACCCGAGAGAGAGAAAGAGATGGACATAAAAGAATGAATTTTGGGTTGGGTTTGGTTTTTTTTTTCAACCCAATTTTTTAAAAACTAATTTTTTCAAAATGTCAAAAGTCTTTAATCCAAATTCAAAAGTTCATATTTATAGAAAAGGGTCATGCAAAATTGCATGAAGCAATTTTATAAAAACCCAACACCTAGAACCACTATCTAAGTGGGCTTAATATCTCCACTATAAGCTAACACCTAGCCCACTATTTTGTTAGTGGAATTATCCAACAAAAGTTTGGATTTTCCCACTAACTTTAGTCAAAAGGTAAATTAGTCATTTTATCAAAGTCAAACTTTGACCTAAAAGTCAACATTTTGACTTTTTATAATTTTTTCCATGTTGACTAATTTTGACCTCCCGAGCATGAATCCACATTCATTTTCTCGAAATTCAAATCGCATTTAAATATAAGGTTTTCAAAGTCAAAAGTCAACTCTTTGACTTTTTACATCTTTGACCATTTCCATTATTTTTGAGCTTCCGAATATGAACATATTCATATTCTTGATATTTAAATCACATTTAAATATTAAAGTTGTATCTCTAAACTGAAAAATCCGACCACTATATCACATATACTTGTCGGCTTCTCTCTCTTCACCTAATTCGAACAATTCGAATTATTCTATCATATTGTTCTAGAGCTAGTAAGGAAACCTAATGAACCTATAGATCATGGGCTCCAACGATTCGAGATTAGCTGGCTAAACTCTTTAGATAGAGCTAATCAACATTCGTTAACTAACGGGTCATTTCACTATAGTTTCGTAGTTGCACTCCCCTCACTATAGATATATATGTGTCCATTTGATATAACTATGATTAGTAGGCTAATCCTTCACAGGTTATTCGTAATCTCGGCTGGGTCATAAAAACCGTTTTACCCCCAAGACTACATCTTGTTCCTTAAGTTCCACTGATCCTCTAATGAATAATTGGTTTAAGGTCCAACCTATAAACCGAACCCCTCTCGGGACAAGAAGAGGGTGGGGCCCCTTGTTCAAGATCTGAATTCAATACTAAAGGGAACAATCTATCTCCTATCCTTATAACGGGTAGGAGTGAATTCCATCTTGCACCCTATGTTCCCAGCTATCCACCCGATCTTACCCCTGAAATGGGAGGTTTATTAGGCCAACGATAATGAGCTGCCCTCACCTATGCAGATCTAAGGATAATTCCGAGTGAATAGAAGTTCATAGTTAGCTCAGGATTAAGATTAAGTTACCTAGGTCATCAATTAACGAAATAGTCAGTTTTATACATAAAACGACGTTTAGAACGTAAAAAATGACTATTTTATGGTTCAGTCTTATGTAAACTCTTTACATAGGATGCCCCCACTTTCATGTCTCCACATAAACAATTTATGATCACATCGTTTGTACTAACTATAAAATGACCACATCCATAGTGTCCCTAGAATAAGGCGCCTAACCTTATTCATATACTATAGACCATTTTGGCTATATATTTGAACTTGATCCACATTTATGTCACTACATAAAGTTCAAACTACATTAAATAGCCTCAGATCCTTAGTTTATTGGATTCATGAATATAGAATTTAAATTTACTAAAGATTTTCAATAACAGCTTTACTAAACAAGAATATGATATTACAAACTACCAGTTTCAGCACATAAAATCCAACATTAAGACCTCTCCTAACTCATATGAAGTTTCAGAAATCCTCTTGATGGAAACTACGTTAAAAAAAAAATATATATAGTAGTCTCTACTGAGTATCCCAAAACTGATTAGGCAACTGAGCATAGCTCACTTATCAATCGAACCATGTCTAACAGGATTCTATTTCTTCTTCCAGATACACCGTTTTGGTGAGGTGCCAGGTGTAGAGAGTTGTGACCGGATTTTATGTTCTATCAAAATAGTCCTAGAATCTAAGGTCTATGTACTCTCCACCTCGATCTAATCGAAGTGTCTTCAATGTTTTACATAATAAGTTTTCAACTTCAGTATTATACACCTTGAGTGTTTCAGATCTATGATGAGTTTAGGTAAACACAATCATACCTTAAATAATCATCTGATGAAATATTCATACCCTTCTTAAGCTCTGACATTCATCAAACCATAGAGGTCTAAATGCATAAGCTCTAAGAGTTCTTTGGCTCTAAGACCAGTTGTCTTTTAACTAGTTTAAATGACTACTTTTAACCAATCTCTTAATCTTATTGAGATTAATGTGGTCATGGTTTAACTACCAAAGATATGTACTTGAAGAAACCTTTTGCCTTTTATTTTGCATTTCAGCTGTTTTAAACTTCTCGATATTTAAAAAGGCTTATATTTTGGTTGGTTTTAACATATAAGTTGTTTTCTGGTAGAACAAATAAAAATACTTCTTTTTCTAATGAACACTTTATTTATGTCAAAAGATACTTTTAATTGTTCTAACAAGAGATAGATATAAGATTTCTTTTCATTTTAAAAAACAAAAAGTACATTATCTAATATAATGAATCTATCTCCGGATAACAACTTAAGAAACTTCCATCAATTTTGCTGAGATAATCTCTCATGTTCAAAACTTGGAGAATGATCCTTTCTTCTGCAAGCAATCTTCAGGAACTAATTTCCTTGTTTTGCTTTCTTTGCACTATTTTCTGCAAGGAACTTTAGGTAGTTTCTTTTCCAATGCCCGTCCTCATTGCAGTAGAAATATGTTCCTTTATTTACAACTTTAGCCTTGCCTTTGCAGTTAGTAGGAGTCTTCCCTTTCCCCTTACTCTTTTTCATTGGAACACTATTGTTCTTAGAAGAATAAGGGCCAGACTTTATCCTAGAGAACAATCCTCTGTTGACCTTATTTGTGGTGAAAACATTTACCTCCGCTTCCTGTCCCTTAGATTTCAAGAGGGATTGATAAGTCTGAAGCCCAATGAGAAGAGTAATCAAGTTATATTCTATCTTGTTCATCATTGCATTAGTGTGAAACTGTAAGAAACTCTTCGGAAGCGACTCTAGAATAAAATTGACTTGACTTTTCTCATCTACGATAGCTTCATTTACTTTTACCACATTGAAATGGACCATCATGTCCAGGACATGTTCTCTAACAAAGCTCCCTTAGCAGTTATAAATGTACTTGATGGAATCATGTCTAAGGGAGAAGGACAGTTGTTTGAACATCATCCACAGAGATTCCATAATCTTTTAAGGTACACATACCATCGTGTTTCTTGGCCAAAACATCAGATATCCTGGCAAGAATATAGACTCTGGTTTTTTCATTCTCCCTAATCCACTTGTCATATGCATCTCGAACAGTCCGTTCGCATTTGAGTCGGGGTTTTGAGGACATTCCTCAGTTAAAACAAACCTAAGATAATTGATTACCAGTATTGTGTTCAAATTTGATTTCCACGTAGCATAATTGTCCCCATTAAGCTCCTCGAAAGCAAGTAATTGTACTAAAGAGCTAGTCATGCTGAAAATATAAACAAATTCTACTAATAAATTGCTTTTTAAACCTAACCAGATTTTAGCAAAGTAATAATGAACCTAAATTTCATCATTTTATTTGCAACGATACTATAGTGAGTGAGAATAAGTGCTACTGAAGGGCAATCAAATACTCTTTACTAAAGCAAGACATTCTTGACTAAATACTATCTCCAGAATAACTCATATTCCGATAGTCATTTAGCTACCATTTTCAGTCAAAAACTTACTAACACTTAGTAATTTTGTAACTGTAACCCTCCGGTTTTAGATCTCAGAGATTAGCGGTCCCAATGATGCTACCAAATTGAAAAGTCAAGGTTGGAAAAAGACCTAAGAAATCCTATCCATTTCTGGAGTTTGAGTTATTCTGAATCAGGGGATAGTTGTGGTTAGCGACTAGTTAATGGCACCTTAAGGATGACAAGCAGGCGCAACATAAAAATCTCATAGTCCAAACTAACAGAAAAGATCGCATGATACGTTGACACACATCTTTCACCCACTTACTATGGACTACTTCCCCTATCCACCTTGTTATTGACCTATGCAACACTTTCCGAATGGAGGTCACTCCTAGGGTGACACGAAGCATTGCATGGATCTCACGGTGTGAGCTCTTAGGGACGTGAGAGCTAAGAACAACATATCGTATATGTTACTAATCTCCCACTGAAGTGTTCTATTTATTTTTGGGTAAATATTTACTTAAGAATGTTCCGACTAATTAAACAACCTAAGTCTATGTGATTTACCCAAATATAACGTTTATAATTGGATTTAACCTACAATGTCTAGGTGATAAACCAATTTTAACACCTCAGGTCACTCACATGTGCTCATAAAATCGATTAATAACGCTCAATTATTCGGCCATATTCCTCAGGTAAGAGGTGTTCCGTAGACCGTCAACTTAAGTACCCCCAGCCTTAGACATGATTATATACCGGTTGAGTTTGTAACCTAGGATTTATAAGATAACGACCTATTTTAACTATTAAAACAAGTGATTAACCTACGCGAGCATGCAACTTAACTTTGTTATATATTTTAAAGTCTATCTCTTTTTATAACACTTATAAACATACAACAAACCTATACCAAGCATCTAACATGCTTTATATAACAATTATATAAACATTTGTTCCATAAATTAGTATAACAACTTATATAAAACACCATGGAATCCTACACATGTATACTATATATTATAACACTTATAATATACTTGCAATGCATTCTACATGCTTATTCTATGGTGGGATTTTAAATCTACATGGCATAGAACATGAAAACAATAGATAATTTATTTAATTCATACATTCACAGTGCATAATTAAATAAACACACTAAAATGGACCGGTTTTGGCATCCTAAGCTAGCTAAAAGCTAAAAAAAATACAATAAAAAAATAAAAACCAGCCTCAAACCACCTCCGAACACTTGGAACTAGCTCGAACCACTTGAAAAACGCTTGAACAGGCCTTCAAAACTGCTAAACTCCCCAAAATTTGTCAAAACTAGTCAAACCAGTCGAATTGGACCGGTCCAGACCATCTGGACCGGTTGAGCCACCAAACCGGGCGCATGGATCGTGCTCGGGTCTGCTGGAGCTCCAAACGGGGTGCGGGTCGGCTGGAGCAGTCGCAGGTCGTGGGATGGGTTGGGCTAGAGCGCTGATGCGGGGCGAGCTGAAAATTGGGCTGAGCCAGCACGCGCTGGGTCGTCAATTGAGCGGATTTGGGCAGGGCACCGAAGAACGGGTCAGGTCTGGAGCGGCTTTCTGGTCCTGGTTTGGGTCTGGGATAGCTATACACGTCAGCCACCATTTACGCGGGTCAGGCACCACTCCGGGTCAAGTCGCGGGTCGTGAATCGGGTCTGCGAGGTGCATTCGGGTCTATGAGCTATTCTTCACTAAATCTGAAGCTGTCCACTTTCTGAAACCGAGCAATTACAGGCTAAAAACAACTCTAATGACTCTAAAAAATTATAGGCCCTTCAAGACACGTTAAGCCCATAAAACACTGAACAATTACAATAATTATTACAACTGAATAGAGAATTTGGATGCCAAAACCGAAATTATCCACTTTAGCACACAAACATTCATCACATGAATTAATACCCACCATATGCAAAAATTAACAACAAGTGGGTACTTTAAGCATGCTCCAATACCAATTGATGGAACGAACACATGCACAACGGAAGGAAAAACGGATCTAAAGTACTCTAATTAGGTTAATTTCAAAGAATAAACATGTAATTAAATAAACTAAAAGGGATAGAAGAAATACAACCATTGTAGATTCAAATCTTCTCCAAATCAGCTTTAATCTCTTCACGAACGGTTCGTAGACTTTCTCGAGAGTCTTCCCGACTATTCTCCGACCTTAGAACGGGATGGTGGGATCTGGTGAGTGATTAATTTGGAGAGGAAAAAGGCTAAGTATTTGAGAGAAAATGAAAGTTGAGATTATCAAATAATCTCATAAATTTCCACTTGGCCAAGAGTTTTAAAAAAACATAAAAATCTTCCTTTTAAAGGTCATTTCATGCAAAACATACAACTTTAAGTTTGATGAGAATTTGAAACTAAAAAATCCACCGACTCAAAGTAGGATTAGTAAGGCAAGTGTCTTTAATTGAAGACAACACTTAGCATTGTAAATGTTGGCATTTCCCACTCACAATTGTTGGATCTTTCCAAAAGTTGTCTCTTAAAGTCCAAAGTCAAAAACAATATTGACTTCTTGACTTTCAAAGTCAAAACTTAACAATTTGACTTTCATTGCATTTTTAACCTAGTCAATAATTTTGACTTTTAATGCAATTTTGACTAATTTCTTTTAATTTCAAAATTATATTAAATAATTAATTAAATTTAATATTAAATCTAACACTAATCTCAATCAATATGAATCCCTAGTCATAATCTTGATATTTAAATCTTATTTAAATATCTCCTATTTTTTCTCTCTTTATGTTTAATTCACAATTAAACATTAGGTTAAATATATCGTATATATTTAATGCTTTGCTCCAAAAACCGAATTTGAACACTTCAAATTCATTCGTCACACTGTACTAAGGTTTAGTCCGATATGAGCTAGTAGGGGGATCTCATTGACATACAGATCATGGGCTTCAACGATCCGAGATTAGGCTATACTCTTTTAACCTGATTAACCACCATTCGTTAACTACCAGGTCACTCCACTAACGCTCAGTAGTTGCACTCCCCTCACTATAGATATATTATGTCCACTCGATATAACCATGATTAGTAAGTCAACCCTTCACAGGTTGTTCGTAATAACGACTGGGTCAAAAGTTGTTTTACTCTCGAGATTACTTCTTGCTTTTTAAGTCCCACTGATCCTCTAATGAACAATTGGTTTATTATCCAATCATTAAACCGAGTCCCTCTAAGGCCAATGAAATGGTGGGGCCTCTTGTTCAAGACCTAGAGTCAGCATTTAAGGGAACAACCTTTTTACTATCCCTAAAAGCGGGTGGAAGTGAATTCTGTCTTGCACCCTATGTCCCCAACTATCTACCCGGTCTTACCTCTGAAATGAGAGGCTTATTGAACCATGCTATTGAGCCAACCCTCACCTATGCAAATATAAGGATAATCCTGAATAAACAGGAGTTCATAGTTAACTCAGGATTAAGGTCAAGTTACCTAGGTCATCACTTTGAAATAATTATTCTTAAACAGTAAACAACATTATAAAGTAAGAGTGACTTATTTTTTGGTCTAATCTTATGCAAACTCATTTCATAGGACATCCCTGCTCCTCATGTCAATACATGAACGAATCAAGATCACTTCGTTTGTAGCACTTTACAACAAATTGTAACAACTACAGAGTGGGCCGCATCCGATAGTGTTACCAGAATAAGGTACACAACTTTATTCGTATACTATATACTGTTTTGGCTATTTACTAAACTTGATCCACTTTTATATATCCACATGAAGTTCAAGTATTCATATAATAGCCATGGATCTTTAGTTTATTGGATTTATTCTTCTTTCTAAAACGAAATGAGCAATTCATACATTCAATAAAAACTTTATTGAATAAAACCTCAATGACATCTTTATTGATAACAGAATAAGTTTATTATTTACAAACCACGAGGTTTAGGACATAAAACCCAACAAATCCTTCACGAGCAGTTCGTAATTACTCTTAATCCTTAAGTATCACTTATTCCTCTAATAAACAATCTGTTTATGGTCCTACCAGAAACCAAGTCCTTCTTGGGCTAGTGAGAGGGTGGGTATCCTTTGTTCAAGATCCGGAATCAGCATTTAAGGGAACTACTCATCTACTAATCCTAAAAATGGGAAAGAGTAAATTTCATCTTATGTAGCTATGTTCCCAACTCACTACTCGGACAAATCCCTAAAATGATAAGCATATTGAGTCGGCAACTCGGGGCACTTTCACCTATACAAATAAAATGATTGCTCTAATAGACAGGAGTCCTTAGCTCACTCAGGATTGAGATCAAGTTACATGGTTATTCTATGAAATAGTAATCTTTTCAATTAACAACGTGTTAGGAAACTGATTCTTGAAATTCTTTATTAACGTAACAGTTTGGTACAACCTTCTGGTAAAGCAGTCAAACGATGAACAACTTCTTTTATAGACGATAAGAATCAAACGAGACTAATCAGTTGCTTACAAACTATTACTTAATCGCTTTCCAAACGCTAAACGATCGTTTACAAGTTCTACACGATCACTCAGTATTACTAAACGATCGCTTACTAAATCCTCCATGATCACTCACAAATCCTTATATGATCGCTTACAACTAACTATTACACGCCCGCTTACCAGTTACTATATGTTCGCCTACCATTTTCTATACGATCGCCTATCAAATGGTACACATCGCTGAGCTCTGCTACACGATGACTTAGTTTTGCTACATATCGTCTAGTAGAAGTAGACAATAAGCGGCACACTGCGATGGATTCTCCACGACAGCGTCTTCCGAACTCCCACCCTCGAGAGCCCCTCGTCCTCACTCCTACTATTCAGAATTCACTTCTCCCTTCTATTTTCTTCATTCTTTTTGAACCTCAACTTCTCCCAATAACCTTGACAATAACTCTTAACCGATTCAACCGCCGATTTCCCCTTTTCTCTTTTATTCTTTTTGTTTTGATATTGCCACATAATTGGAGTCCTATCATTACCTTCGCCCTCCACTTTTACCTTGTCCTCAAGGTAAAGTTCTGTTTGTTCAGCTACCTCTTTGACAATCTTCTTCATTTTCTCTTGAGTCACCCTTCAATGTTTCTGAAGTACTCGCAGAGCCCCATCCCATATCCTCATCGTACATTTCAGACTAACCCCGACCTCTGTCCAACTTGGATTCTCTTGCAGAGTAATCTTCCGCCCCTTACAAACAAATGATATTGTTAAGTTCTGCCAATCGACCTCTGCCAAAAAGTGTAGCCATTGCATCCCCAAAATCATGCCAACACCTTCCAACTCTAGTGGAATGAAATTGTCACACATTTCCAATCTCCCAGCCTCATTTCCACATTTTGGCATACTCCCTTGCCTTGCAGAACAGGTCCTGATCCCAAAATTATTCCATAACTGGTCGTGGTTGTGATGTTCAACTACAGACAATTTGTTAAACCCTTTAATATGAAGTTATGTGTCAATCCACAGTCTATCAATACCACTACCGATTCTCCTAATATCCCATCTAATCTTCATTGTTCATGGGTTCGTCAATTCCACAACTGAGTTCACGGACAGTTTAGTAACAGATGAAATTTCCCTACTCAGCGTCAGCATACACAATTCTAACGTCGCTTCTTTTGCTTTGTCTTCCTCATGCAATTCCCACTCCTCTCCGGATGCCTGCACCACCAGCAATCTCAATTCTCTTGACTGTCGCCCTTTGCATTGATGTCCAACAGTGTATTTTTCATCGCCCTGGAAACAGAGCCCTTTTTCTCTCATCGACTGAAATTCAGCATCTGTTAATCTTCTCGCCAGAATTTCTCTCCGGTTATCATTACTCGATGTTCCTCACAAGGTAATGATCCTCATTAGGAACGACTTTCCGGTCTTCTCTCCCTTTTTTGAATCATTTTCGCTTACCGATTTACTCACATTGTCAGTATTGGATTTTAAAGCGTTTGAATTGTGGAACTTACCCCCGTATGTTTGTGCTCGTTCGGCTTCGACTTGCGCATTTTCTCTATCTTTAACACGTTATGTCAACGACATCATTTGCGCTAACCCGGTGGGTTCCCAACATTCAAATTCTGTCTTTATCCATGGTGCCAAATCATTCATGAATGTCTCCTTAAGAACCTCGTTCGGCAGATGCGGCAACGACGCTCCTAACTTATCGAACAGATTTCGATATGCCTCTATCGTTGTTTCTTGTTTAATAGCCAAGAACCTTCCACAGATCGATCCCCTCTCTTAAAGATCAGAATTGCACAAGCATCCTTTTCTTCAAGTCTTCCCAGTCCTTGAACGACTTTCTGCCCTTCTTCAACCGGTACCAATCTAATGTGACGCCGTCGAAACTCACAACTCCCACTGTCATCTTCCCAGTTTCAATCAACTTATGAATTTGAAAATAACGGTTTGCTCTGAATAACCACGCGTCTGGATCGCTCCGCTAAATACCAACATTTTAACTTTCTTGAATTTGCTTCGGTCACAAATCGCATCTTCTCCGACGGCTTTCCTCGAACTATTTGCTTCACACACATTACGAGTATTCGATCTTTCTATCTCTTTCGTCACTTTTGCCTTTTCCTTGGCCAGTTTCGTAACGTAAGAAAAGAGCATCTGTTGATGCTTCTCTGCTTGCAATCCTAAGTTCTCTACGCTCTTCGCCAACGACGCCAAATTCTCCCCTATGGTCAGTAATTTCTATATTTCGACTTTGAATCCAGAGATCTCTTATTCTAGTAATTCCAGTTTCTCTTCAAAACGTTTCTGAACCATGCTGGCCCAAGTGGTTGCACTGACCAATTTGTTAGGAAACTGATTCTTGAATTTCTTTATTAACGTAACAGGTTGGTACAACCTTTCGGTAGAGTAGTTAAACAATGAACAGCTTCTTTATTAGACGATAAGAATCAAACGAGACTAATCGGCCACTTACAAACTGTTACTCAATCGCTTTCCAAATGCTAAACGATCGTTTACAAGTTCTACACGACCACTCAATATTACTAAACGATCGCTTACTAAATCCTCCACGATCGCTCACAAATTTTTATACGATCGCTTACAACTATTACACGCTCGCTTACCAGTTACTACACGTTTGCCTACCATTTGCTATACATCGGCTACCAAATGCTACACGATCGTTGAACTCTGCTACACGATGGCTTAGTTTTGTTATACGATCACCTAGTAGAAGTAGACGATAAGTGGCACACTGTGATGGCTTCTCCACGACAGTGTCTTCCAAACTCCCACCCTCGAGAGCCCCTCGTCCTCACTCCTACTATTCAGAATTCACTCCCCCCCCCCCTCCTCCCCTTCTTTTATGTTTTCTTCCTTATTTTTAAACTTTAACTTCTCCCAACAACCTTGACAATAACTCTTAACCGATTCAACTACTGACTTCCCCTTTTCTCTTTTATTCTTTTTGATTTGATATTGCTATATAATTGGAGTCTTATCACAATGCGACAATGAGAGATTAAACATTTCATTGTCTGGTCTTATACAAATTCATTGTATAGAATACCCCGATTCTCATGTCTTTACATGAGCGATATGGATCAAATCATTTGTAACACTTACAATATTTGTTACAATTACAAAATGAGTCGTATCCATATTATTACCAAGACAAGGCACCCAACCTTAATCTATATACTATAGACTATTTAGGTTATTACTTGAAATATGATCCAACTGTAGTCCACTACATACTGTTCAAGTCTCATGAAATAACCTTAGATTTTTCCCATAATGAATAACTAATTATTGCATATATAAAATAATCAATTATTATATCAAATAACCAATTAACTATTAGGCTTTAGGGCATAAAACCCAATAATCTCCCACTTGCACTAAAGCCAATAAGCCAATAAGAGAGACATGTATCCTAGGGCATACTCTCTACCCTACATGTTCTCCCACTTACCCTAGTGCATAAGTGACATGTCTCATAGTCCTAGACATTCTAGGTGACCCTCACACACTTTAGCCTAGGAAATTCTTTTATATAAATCAAAATATATGTCATAAAAATATCTGTGTCATAACTATGATGCTTTCTCTCAATCTTCCTTTATCTTTTAGATCGGTGTTTACTAATCTCCTTAATGTGTGATAGACTGATTCATGTCTAAAACAATTTTCATATATATAAGAATATTTTATAGCTATACTAATTATTTATATTGCTTCATAAGCAAAACACTTATCTTATATGCCATTTTGCACCATTTTAGGATAACATAATCTCTACATGGATTTTTTTAAATCTATGTAAGATTTAGTGAATTTTGTAAAAGATCAAATCTTTAACTCCATATACATAAATTTCTCATCGTACATAGACATCTTGACAAAATTTTAAATTTTTATACTCAATGTAGTACCATTGATATAACTAATATAACTAACCAATTGTATATTTAATGCTAATTTAGTCTCATTTGTTAATTATCTCCTACTTAAAGAAGATAATTAATCATATTTGCACTTGAGGTGTCTTAAGAAACTTTTCCTTAGACTTTATCAACTTCACCTTAGAATTAATCATATATGCTTTATAGTATCATTCTATTTGAATTTATTGCATCTAATATTTAACAAACAATTTTTGTAAAATGTAAAATACTTGAGACAGGTTTAACATTGTGTCCTTAGAATCTCTATTTGGGCATCAAATATACAATGTCATTTCAAATAATCCATTTGAAATTGGTTAGTCAAACTTTTATATTGAAATTTTACTTCATTCATAATGAGTAATTAGACATCGATGATAAAATTTCCATTTAATATTTAATAATTTTGCTATTGGGTCTTTCAACATTTCCAAATTTGTGTGGACACATTAAAATTCTTTTCAGAATAGAATTAATTCATTTTTGCATATCTCAAAGGCAACAATGAATCAAATAATACATAAAGACTCCATTATAGCAACAAGTAGAAAATTAATTCAAAATCTAATTTCTCTCATCAGTTGCAATATTGATTTTCACCTTTTGCCAAAAGTCTTACTTTAAGATCTATATTTTCACATTCTACCCTTTAAAGTCTCTTTTGTAGATAAATTCATATCTAATGAGTTGTACCCCATCAAAAATATCCACAAAATCATATTGAGATGAAGTACATATACTTTATCTCATGATCATGAGTTTGATATACCGTTTATCGTCAGCATGCTTCAATTCTTGTCATCTAATATAAAAATTTTGATTTCCATTAAATCATTTTAATAGTCGAGTCATCTCATAACTCTCTCACTACGTTTGAAATTTAATAAGTTTTTTAGTTTGTCATCAAACATGACTCTATTGACTTTAAGTAAGTCTTTTTTAAAAGTTAAGTTATCTTATAACTCTCCCAGTATGATGAAGACTTATCTAATTGGCTATTAGAAATCATTTGGCTTTCAAATGCAATTGAATAGTTAACAACTGTTCTCAATACTTTTGGAGAGAATAATAATCTTATTATTTAATCAGGCTAAAGATACATATATATAGGCAACTAAGAAACCTTAATCTAGGGGATATAAAATTATAATAAAGGACAACTATACATAATTATAATATAAATACATATTATAACACTCCCCTTCAAGTTGGAGCAAATATGTCAATCATGCTTAGCTTGTTGCACAGATAACTTATTCTTGCTCCGTTTATTGCTTTGGTAAGGTTATCTTCCAATTGTTCTCCAGTCTTCACATATCATATAGATATCAACCCTTCTTGTATTTTCTTGCGAATTAAATGATGATCCACTTCAATATGTTTAGTTCGTTCATGAAATACTGGGTTGGATGCAATGTGGAGAGTAGATTGATTATCAGTTTAGCTGTCATAGTAATACTGAAACCCATCTCAAATAAAAGTTGATGTATCCACACTATTTCACACACAGATTGTGTCATAGCTTTATATTCTAACTCAGCACTCAAACATGAAACTACATTCTATTTCTTACTTTTCCATGACACCAAGTTTCCTCATATTAAAACACAATATCCAGAGGTCGATCTCCTATCTTCTCAAGATCTTCTCGAGATCCAGTTCAATCAGCATCTGAAAACATTCAACCCTTGTATGAGCATGATCTTTATATAAGATCTCGCATCCAGGTGTAGCTTTTAGATAACATAATATTTGTTCTATTGCAGCCCAAAATTAATTTTGAAACATAGGATATGTAAGGTTGAAGGAACTTTGAATCATAAATTTTAAAGTTAGACTAATGGTATGTTTGGAGTGATTTTGAACGCTTAAGATCACTTTTGTCTTTTTTCAAAATCATTCCGAAAACACGTTTAATCTTTCAAAATTAATTTTAATGGTATAAAAATTTTGTTTATAAATGTGAAATTAAATATTGAATTGTTGCATGATTAAATGTATGTTATGTAGTATTTTTTAACTTAATAAAATAATTTTAAATTTTAACAATTTCAAAATTACTCCATTAACATATGTGAAATTTGCAATTTAGTCGATTTAAATATATTTAACTCATAACTCGTTATGTTAAACCTATAACAAAATTCGGAAGAAAGATAAATCTCCTTTCCTTTTTTTTTTTTGTGTGTTCATATTCCCAAAAAACTCTTGCCAATTACTTTATTATTATTTTTGCCTAATTTTATTTTTGGTTAAATCTACCTATGGTCCTAACTTTTAAAGTCTTCCTAAATTTAGTCATCAATCTTTATTTTTTTTTTTTTTTTTATATTTTTTATATTTTTTTTAAATCCTCACATTGAGTTTCTACCTAAAAAGTCGTTATAATTTAGGACAAATATCAATTTATACTTCTATCTTTAAGGTTGTATCTTTTAAAATTTTGAATTAATAATTAATTTAAACCTTAAATTTTGTTAAGTGTATCAATTTACCATTTTCTCTAGATTATATTTAATCAATATTGTGTGAAATTTATAATTTGAATTAATTAAATTCCTAAGTTTTCATAAACCAAACAATTTAGATTATTCATTACGATTACCCTTTGAAAATCATTCATGCATTAGTTCTCAAATGTGTGTAGACTTCTTAAATATTAGTTTTACGAAATGAACAATTTATAGTAAATGCATAAACGATTTTCAAAGAAAAATTGTCTAGTATAAATTGTTTTATTTTTAAAAGTTTAAGGGTTTATTGATACAGTTATGAGTTTCACACAATGTTTTTCTAAACAAAATGTAGTGATAGGTGTAAATTGATACACTTACAGAAGTTTAGAGTTTAAATTGATATAATTATTAGTTCAAAATTTAAGTTGATACAACTTCTAAAATTTAGGGAAATTTATATTTTCGTTCCTATGTTTCAAAATGTTACACAAGTTGATTTCAAAAGTATTTTTATACACAAACTTGTTTGATTCGCTATGTTTAGAGTGTTTGTATTAATGTCAAATTGCTATAAAAGAAGACTATTGAACACCATGAACAATCGTCGAAGGTGATCATCGAAGTTGGTTATCAAAGGGAGTTATTGGAGCTAGTCATAGAAGTGATCAGCGTTGAAATTGGAGTCAGATGTGGCCTTGGTGGGAGTTGGCCACTAGAGTGATCCCAAAAGTGGCCACCAGAGTTGGTCACATGGTAGTCATCGGTGCTAGCCATCGAAGGTGGTCGTCCTCGAAATTGGCCATCAGAGGTGGTCTTGGTTGGAGTTGACTATTTTTTAAAGTTGGCCATTGGAGGTAGTCGCTAAAGGTTGTCATTGTTAAAGCTGGACATTAAAAGTGGTCTTTGTTAGAGTTGGTCGTCGGAGTGATCGTTGGTGGATGGAGTTATTGGAAACATTGAAGAGAATGAGAGTTAGTTATAATAACTACTATGGGATATTTGAGCTCTTTACTTGTCTTGGGTGGAGTGTGTTATTATAACCTAAGACAATAATTTGTAAATATATTTGAAAACTATAATTATGTACATTATTATTTTATAAATATCATCTTTCATAGTTCGTAACTCACATCCAAATAGTATGCGTTCCAAATATTATCTCAAACACGGGGTAAGAGACTCAATCTAAGATTTAATTTTTACATATTTAGCCATTGTTTTTCTCATAGTTATTAACTTCCATTGTCAGTGTCAAACAAAAATGGCATTGGCAATAATTACCCCAGAGAAGAAGCGGTTCTTGAAAATGGAGGTTGGACTTGGAAAAATCATTCCCAACTGCTCCCATGTTCTGATAAGAGAAGTAAATTCCAACCCCAGAGCTTCTAGTTTTTTTAGAAATTAAGAAAAAAAAAAAAATTATATAGCTTCTCATTTTTATAGAATTTTGTTCTAAATTATTTTATTAGCAACCAATTGATTGTTTTTTAAGCTAATTTTTCTGTCAAACATGTCCCCACATCACTTCCTCTCCTCCATGTCAAAGAAAACAAAAAAAGAGTAAGAAAAATGGAAGTTTGACCTGTGGCAGCGATCCGGGAAATGCAACCCAGATCTCTAGAACAAATACCCAATTGAAATCTGGCCTTGGATTGAACCAAAATGAAGGAATTCTTGCTGTTTGTGGCGATATTTTTGGTGGGGTTTGTGGCCGGCGATGGGTGGAGCAATAACTCCGGCATGGCGCCGCCGCGGCGGATTCATACTCTGTTTTCGGTGGAGTGTCAGAATTACTTCGATTGGCAAACTGTTGGGTTGATGCATAGCTTCAAGAAGTCGAAGCAACCGGGGCCGATCACCCGTTTGCTTAGTTGCACTGATGAAGAGAAGAAGAATTATAAAGGAATGCATTTGGCTCCCACTTTT
Organism: Benincasa hispida; assembly: GCF_027475165.1. Classification (NCBI taxonomy): domain Eukaryota; kingdom Viridiplantae; phylum Streptophyta; class Magnoliopsida; order Cucurbitales; family Cucurbitaceae; genus Benincasa; species Benincasa hispida. Next base: position 49,091,129 of record NC_143478.1, on the reverse strand, counting down.
GAAGTTCCATCCATGAGTAGGCACCCCAAAACTGGAGACTGGTGAGAGTTTCTTCTTCTTTTCCCTTTCATCCATGGAACTTTATGGAGTATAGGATTTGTGTTTTGTGTTGCTTTTGGTGTTCTTCTGCTAAATGATTGGGTTGTTTTCAATTTGATTTCTATCTGTGTTGGTTTTGATTTATTTTAGTTTTGAAATTGTTTCTCTGTTGGCTAGATTAGTTCCTTGGGTTTGTAGGAGCATATTTCTCAAAACTGGCGACTGGTTAGACTTGCTTTATTTTTTTCCCTTTCATTACATGAACATTGGAGTTGAGGATTTGGCTTCTTTCTTTCTTCCTTTTTTTTTTTTTTTTTTTTTGTGGCTTTTGGCTTTTGGTTAATAATCTGGTTGGGTTTTGATGGTTATCTTCCTTAGCTTTGTTTGAATTTAGTTCTGAAATTGTTGGTCTGTTTGACTAGATTGATCAATACGGTTTTTTCTTCCCTTCTTTTCATAAGATGGGTTGAGTTCTTGGACTAGGAGTACAGGATGATGATATTGTGATTGGTTTGTGTGGTCTGTTTAACTGTTTGATGCTAACTCACTGCTCCAAAGTTTAACTCATTTAGCAATTGATAACCGTGAAGCTGGGGGAAGAGGTTTCTTGTTTCGAAAATAAATCTCAATTCTGAAGGGTTGTGGAAAGATGTAAGATTCTCATTGAAAAACTAATTTTGTTCAATCATTAATGATGCAGAAATGTAAAAGGTAGTTGTAGTTAGAGGAGAGGATATTGAAATGGTGTGTACAAACACAAACTGGACAAGGGGGAAGTAACTAAATGGGAAGAACTGAAAGAGTGCATTGCAGAGAGTTGAGGAAGGGGGGTGGGAATGGCAACCTTGTTCAATCTTAATTATGGGGAATGGATCAAATTTTGTATATCACGGCGACTCCAAAGAATGTATACTTCAGCCAACTTTCAAGAATATGGATAATTTATTTAGTTTCACAAAGAAGAGGATTTGTGTAAGTTGCATGCTCAAGAGGCTTCAGGATTCCTTTGGACTATACATTCCTCACTTGAGAAACTTGATTGAATGGTGCATCGTTGAACAGAGGAGATGTTTGCAGTCGATGCTTAATACCAGAGGAAAAATCTTGTTTTCACTTTTATTTGACTTGATACTTTATGGATGTTTTGTTCACACTCATTCATCAAAATAGCCATTGGCATTAGATATATTTCTTCTGACTTCATCTCGTTAGTTTTTCTTTTTCCTCCTGTTGAAAAATGGCTACAAATGAAAAGAAATAGGATATAAGAAGAAATATTACTTGTTTGCAGGTATCCTGCAATAAATAAACCTGCAGGGGTTGTCCACTGGCTTAAACATAGCAAAGAAGCAGAGGATGTTGATTGGGTCGTGATTCTGGATGCAGACATGATCATAAGAGGCCCAATAATACCTTGGGAACTTGGTGCAGAGAAGGGCAGACCTGTTGCAGCCTATTATGGGTTACATTCTTCTCTCTTCTCCCTCTTTAGTCCCTTGTGGCATTGAAGCTTAGTGTTCTCCTTAAATTGAGACTGCAACAAAGTTACTGGGATAGATGCTTTTGGCTTTCTGCAGTTATGAAGAAAAAAATTGGTTTAAATAATTTTTGGTACTTGAACTTTTATTTTAGTCTCTATACTGTCAACTATGACATAGTAAAAAAAAACTGTTTTAGTCTTGCTCATAAATTTTCTTCATTTAAAAAAGTGTTAAGTCCATTTTAAAATTGGACATATCCTACTTTGTTGCAGTGTGACTTCAAATATTTGTCCGTATAGACTTTTATTGATCAAAGAAATGAAAAAATGTGGTTATGTTAGACTTGCATTGTATAATAAAAATTAACTATAAGAACCATAATGCTTTTTTTTTTTTTAAAAAAAATATATATTTCTTGTTCTTAGACAAATAGATGTTTAAAAGTTTAAGGACCAAAATAAGAACAAAAGTTAATGGACTAGAATAGCATTTTACATATAGTAAAATTTTGTTGTGAGATTTGCAGTGCAATTCAGAACTTTTTTTGTTTATATTCAAATTTCTTCTTAATGTTGTTGTGACTGCATTCAAATGATGAATGATTATTTCTTCAGATACTTGGTTGGATGTGACAACATTCTTGCTAAATTGCACACTAAACACCCAGAGCTCTGTGACAAAGTTGGTGGCCTCTTAGCAATGCACATAGATGATCTTCGAGTATTTGCACCAATGTGGCTTTCAAAGACGGAAGAAGTGCGTGAAGATAGAGATCACTGGGCGACCAATATAACTGGTGATATCTATGGCAAAGGGTGGATAAGTGAGATGTATGGTTACTCGTTTGGAGCTGCGGAAGTAAGTGTTACTTTTCCTCTCACCTTCTCCAAAGGACAATTTGAACAGCTTTTTGCTATCTTACCTTGTTTTCTGGCTGCTTGAGATATTTCTGTTATTCTCTAGATTTATGTTTTGCTTTTGTGACTTCTTCGCCCAACCCAGGTTGGTCTCCGGCACAAAATTAATGACAATTTGATGATATACCCGGGTTATATTCCTCGTCCCGACATTGAGCCTATACTTCTTCACTATGGTTTGCCATTTAGTGTCGGGAATTGGTCCTTTAGTAAATTAGATCACCATGAAGATGGTATTGTCTATGACTGTAACCGGCTTTTCCCTGAGCCTCCTTATCCTCGAGAGGTATGTGTCCAAATGAATAGTTCCTTGGATATTTTGATATGTTTTTATGAAAAACAGTGGGAGAAGGTCTCAACAATTGCATTGTTTTTATGCGTTGAGTTTCTTGGAATTCTAGTTTATAAGTTGTTATTTGTTGCTAAAATGTCAAATTATGTGCAGATACAACAGATGGAATCCGATTCAAACAAGAAGCGAGGGCTACTTATAAATATAGAGTGTATTAACCTGTTGAATGAGGGCCTATTGTTGCAACACAAACGAAATGGATGCCCGAAGCCACAGTGGTCAAAATATTTAAGTTTTTTAAAGAGTAAAACTTTTACTGACTTAACTAAACCCAAGTATCCAACCCCTGCTACTCTAGTAATGAAAGAAGATCGTGTTCAGAAACAACCGGTGAAGAAAGATCTTGTTCAGAAACAACCGGTCAAGGAAGATCTTGTTCAGAAACAACCAGTGCTTGATGAACTGCAGGAACCATATCCAAAAATCCACACCCTCTTCTCGACAGAGTGCACTACTTATTTTGATTGGCAAACTGTAGGCCTTATGCATAGTTTCCACTTGAGCGGCCAGCCTGGGAACATTACACGGCTTCTTAGCTGTACAGATGAGGATTTGAAAGAATACAAAGGTCACAATCTGGCTCCAACCCATTATGTTCCTTCCATGAGCCGACATCCACTAACAGGCGACTGGTAATTTCTTTTCTGTCTTCACTGCATGAGCTACCTTTACTCTTTTGCTTATCACTCAGCCTCTTTGATAATTTTTTGGTTTATTTCATGATGTACTCCCTGATTTTATTTGTTACCACACATTATTTGGAAAGGAAGTAGAATCATTCTCTGCATTATCATATGGATGTAAAGAAGAAACCATCTTGTTTTTTCTTTATTTTCTTCCAATTTTCAGCAAATTTCTCTGCCTGAGATCTAATGTGTGCATCATCATATGGATGTAAAGCAAGAAACCATCTTGTAATTTCTTTTATCTTCTTCCAATTTTCAGCAAATTTTTCTGCCTGAGATCTAATGTGTTATATATTTACCCTTGGGTCCTGCAATCTTCCATTAGGTTCCTAATCTTGCTTGTGAGCCAAAAAAGGGTTAAAAGATTTGGTGAAACAAGGTTTTAATAAAGTCAGAGGAAGACTAAATCTTGGATCTATTCCGTCTTAGGTATCCGGCAATAAATAAGCCAGCCGCAGTGCTTCATTGGCTCAATCATGTGAACACTGATGCAGAATTTATAGTTATTCTTGATGCTGATATGATCATGAGAGGATCAATTACACCATGGGAGTTCAAAGCAGCTCGTGGACATCCAGTATCTACACCCTATGAGTAAGAAGTTAATACAATACTTTTCTCCAACCCTTCTCTCTAGTACATATGTCATGAATAAGAATGCATGTAAGTGTGTTTTTTGCAATTACTTGATTCCTCCTTTTAGTAGGAAACATTTTGACCTGTTTTACATATATGTTTTGTAGTTACCTTATTGGCTGTGACAATGTGCTCGCAAAACTCCACACAAGCCATCCTGAAGCTTGTGACAAGGTTGGGGGTGTTATTATCATGCACATAGATGATCTCAGGAAATTTGCCATGCTGTGGCTGCATAAAACTGAGGAGGTCCGAGCTGATCGAGCTCATTATGCAAAGAATATCACAGGAGATATATACCAATCTGGCTGGATCAGTGAGATGTATGGTTACTCATTCGGTGCTGCTGAGGTACTGGGTTATGGTGAAGCAAGTAGTTTTTTTAATTATTTTTTTAATCTTACTTTGGTGATGAACATTCCTACATATTTTTGTCTATGCTTCTATTTTAGTTTCTCTTTCAAATCTCTTGGTTTAGTCCTTAAACTTCCCATTAAAAACTTACTCCTTGTCACTGATTTTCTATTGTACCTACTACGTGTGACTTTAAATACTTTGAGACATCTACTCATCCAATAAATAATCAAAAGGCTGGCTTATTTTAAGTCTTTATATAGTTAGAAGTGGGATTAAATGGATCACTTGAAAATATTAAAAAATTTAGGGGATAAAACGAAGCAAGTATGGAAGTTGAGTTTATTGTTATACAGATTGCATGTTCTCCAGTATACAATCATTTCAATGTCTATATTGTAAACCAAGTTAGAATATACTCGAACAAATATAACGAAACTGAAAATGTTTCTTTTTTTGTGTTCGAACAGTTGCAATTACGCCATATTCGAAACAATGAGATACTGTTATACCCAGGATATGTTCCTGATCCTGGAGTTCATTACAGAGTTTTTCACTATGGACTTGAATTTAAAGTTGGGAATTGGAGCTTTGACAAGGCAAATTGGAGGGAAACTGATTTGGTCAACACATGCTGGGCCCATTTTCCAGTCCCACCAGATCCTTCCACACTTGATCAAACTGATAAGGATGCTTTTGCAAGGGACTTACTTAGCATAGAGTGTATAAGAACACTCAATGAAGCTTTGTATCTGCATCATAAGAAGAGGAACTGCTCAGATCCTAATGCATTGACCAACTCGAAATCGGAATATGAAAGTGAAGCTGGGGTTTCTAGGAAAATCGGCAAGCTTGATGAAAGCTATATTGGAAAAGACGACCATTTATCAACAGAGAGTTCTCAGGAATCATCAGAGGAGGCTAAAGAGGATGGGATATTTAGTTCTTTGAGGTTGTGGATTATTGCTCTGTGGGTGATTTCTGGTTTGGTGTTCTTGGTAGTGATTGTATCAAGGTTTTCGGGTCGGAAAGGGAAGGGGGTAAGAGGAAAACATCACAGAATCAAGAGAAGAACTGCTTCCTATTCGGGTTTCGTGGATCGTAACGGGCAGGAGAAGTATGCCCGAGATCTTGATGCCTCCTTGTAATACTTTTCTGCAAAGTGAATTCAGAATTTTGTAGTAGACAAAAAACAGTTGCAAAGCAACCTGGGAAAGAACTCCTCGTGCTGAATGTGCGTGCCGAGCTTTTGATTTCCGATGTTCGTCATCTGTTAACTTCAACAGGTTTCTCAATAGTTGAAAAGAAAAAGGAGTTCAAAGGGGCTTTTAAATCTTGGATGGATCTGTTCTTCGTGAAGTTAGCCACCTAATACAGGTTTGCGTAGCCTCTTCTTTTCTGCAAATATTATTGACATTTTGACATTAGATGAGAAGTATTTTGTTCACCAAGTAAAAGATGAGATCTTTCCACATTTCTCCCTTTAAGCTTGTATTTTTGTAGTCTTTTCAACAAGAACAGAAAAGAGAAAAGAACCAAGGAAATGGTTGTCATCAATTCATTGAAGGAAAAAATAATCTTATTGAAGGTTTTTTTTCTTGTATTTGAATTGATTTTAACTTTAAAGTTACATTCTCATTGACTAGTCATCACTTTATTGCTTATTGTTTCTCTGATGATGTCGTATAATGTACCTTTTTTATTTATCAACTTTTTTTTAAAGTGAGAATCGTGAATATCTTTTTCTTAGTTCAACCATTGTAAGAACAACTATTCACATTTGAGATGGTAATAAATGTTTTCTCCTTTATCCTATATTAGGACACCTTATTATTATACTATTGAATTTTTACCTACATGATAAGCTCCAAATTTTATAATGATCTAGGGTATTGATATTATATTTTGTACTTGTCTAGTGTCTACTATTGTGTGAGGAACATTTCTAACACCAAGACCATGTTTACCAACCCGCAATCCCAACGAATGCAGTCTAATTTTATGGAAGCGAGGTCCACTTAGTTGCTTTTGTGGTTGTTTACCCAATCTCATAAAAGTAAAGCATTGGTGGGGCTTACATTTTGACATTATTCCCATTCATGCAATTTGATTGCTCCCATCTAGGGTGTCAATCCGATTACAATGAATGAATTACGTGGAATCCACATGGATTTTTTACGTGCTTTTACCTTGCCCTTCCCTCGTTGTGTACACCTCGATTTGAGCAAGAACACACTACTCTTTCCTCTGAAGACTGAAAAAACCAGAATGATCAAACTTTATACACATTTTTCTCTCCATCCTAGCACTTTCCATGAATCCTTTACTTTCTTCCTTTTCAATCCTTATATTAGACTCCTCTTTACGTCTCTTCTAAACACCATCAACAAAACCAACAAATCTGCAAAGTTTGGGCTTCCAATCTCGAATTCGACTTCCAGTTGATATGTGCTTTCATTAATCAATTCCTCTCCCACTCTCCATCCCGCTTTCATTCATGCTTGATCTCGTTTTTGTTCCAACTCTTGCTTTGTGACCAAAACTAGATATGCTAGATACTTTTTGCCCTGGTTTAAGATTGTATAGCGAGTTTATTATTATTTTTTTAGCTTTCAATCTCGAATTTGAGTTCTAGTTTATTTGCGATTTCATCGATCAATTCCTTTCTTGCTCTCTATCATATTCTCACTCTTGTACCCGTTTGATCTTGCTTTCACTCCAACTCTAGTTCTATGGCCAAAACCAGAACCAAACACATTAGATATTTTTTGCTCTATAAGATTTTATACAATAAAAAGGAATATGATAGAGAGCAAGAAATATCTAATGTGTTTCATAATAAAATATATGTATTACAAATATTCATATCAAAATCATTTTGAAAAAACAAACAAATTAACATTTGAATTACGTTAACAAATTTTAAAATAATCACTTTATTTTTTTTAAAATCCTAGATTTTTTTTTATTTAGGTATTAATTTTTGTTAAATATAAAATTTTAATTCCTAAATAAAATAAATAAATAGGGTATCATAAAATTAATTAAAAAGACAAGGCATTTTGGTAATTTTTTTCAAACTTCATTCTCATTATGGGGTCTTTAAACACCATTGATGGGTTTCTGATTATGATTGAACTCATTCCTATTACACACAGAGATGACAATGGGGTGGGGTCGAGATGTACTCTTATTTCTATCTTCATAGGGATTTTTAATCTCCATCCCTACACCATTCTCTGTTTTGGGGAGTCAGGATCGAGGTCGAGGAATTCCCAATAGAGGATTCAGGTCGTCGTAGGGAAAAATCCCCATTTATTTATTTTATTACTTTTATTATTTAAAATTAACTAAATTTAGTATCTATATTGACATCGTAAATATTTTAGGTGAGAAGGTATTATTATTTTTATTATATTTGTTTAAATGAATAATAAAAAATATTTTAGAACTTTTTATTATAATTTTAATTAAAAAAAATAAAATCTACTGTGTGTGGATAATTAAAGTATTTTTTCAATAAATAGATAATTTGGGGCGGGGATCCCCTCTCTAACCAGGACCCAATTTACATCCTTATTGGTTCACTATACTTGGTTAAATGGGGGATTCTCTATTTCGATCGGGGTGGGGATTCGAACTCATGGAAAATTTTGTCATCCTTAATTACACATCGATAAACACCATAAAAGATTGTTTGATAACCATTAGAATTCATTCTCTTTATAATGTAGTCCAATTACAATTGCAACCTAAATCTGAAATGGATAGGTTAATGCGCTCATGTTAGATCATATCACTTCATTCAAATAAAAGGTTATCATTCTTTTTTCATTTTTTTCATTTTTCTTTTTTGTTGCGAGTGCTTTAAGTAAATTGATGTAATTGATTTTTTTGGAAAGGTTAGAATGTAATGGGTCAAATTGAATTTCTTTTAAACAATATGAAATAAATTGGAAAAGAAAAGATATACATAAATCTCAGGGGCCCATTTGTTTTTTTTTTTTTTTTTTTTTAAATATGAACTAAATTGGGAAAATACTATACATAAATTTCAATATTTTGCCAGACTCGTAAAAAATAATTGGGTGCATTCAAAATTGTTTCCATTTTTGTGTAGCCCACTTAGGTGCCTAATTACAAGTTACTATGTGATAAACATACATATTTTTTTTTTTAGCAATAACAAGGAAGATAGACCCAAACAACTACAAAGAAACATCACAAGACATAGCTAATATAGGCCATTCATGATAAGGAACATGTAGTAATGAACTCCTAATCCTCCAAATCTTTATGAGCAACACAGTGCGTCAGTGAATTTTGACTACGATGAGCATGAGAAAAACAAACATTCCCCAGCTTACCAGCTCGTTCCTTAGCTTCCCAAAAAAAGAATGAGACTTTAGATAAATCAACAGAAGCATCATTTAGCAGACTAACAGCCTCCAAGCAATCGAATTCAACCGCCATGTTCAAGATATGGATCGAAGAAATACTCTCCAAACCAGAACAAATTGCCATTGCTTTAAGAAGTTTGACTTCCTTACATCGAGGGACGAACTTCAAATTAGCCAAACAAACACACCCCAAGTAGTCTCGAAGCACCCAACCCAAATTGCCAGAGTTTGTAGCAGGGCTCCAAGCAACATCCGTATTTAACTTCCGCGAAGATGCTACAGGAAGTTGCCAACCAACCTGTGATGCGGTCTTGAAATGGGGGGTATTCCCCGTGCCTTTACTAATAGTTCCCTCTCCACCTTGGTTAAACTCCTTAATATGCTTGTTGATCGAGTCATAAATAGCCTCAACATCAATCTACTGTCACTAAAATACCAATCTATTCCTAGCCTCCCAAATCCGCCACACCATGATAACGATGTTATCAAGGTCTACAGTCGCAACATGATAAACATGATAAAAAATTCAATGTCGATAGTCTTTGTAGCTCTAAAGAACCCTATCATCCCAAAGAACATCAAAGTTAATTGTAATGAATCTAAGTCAAATCTCTCTAGAGATTGAACACTCCCACAGAAGATGAGATGCAGTTTTCATATGTTCCCGACAAAGCATACATAACAAGTCAAAATGAACTTCCTTTTTAGCAAGATTGTATTTGTTAGGAAAGATATCATTGATGATTCTCCAACAACAAATCTTAGCCTTAAAGGGGGCTTTTGTCTTCCATAAAGATTGCCATAAGGCCTTATGAGCATCCCTATAAAACAAACCAGTTGCATTTAAGTTAGCGAGCTTTAACCCAAAAATTAAGTGGCGGAAATGACCACACAATAATTTGAGGATTTATTTAAGTCTTCAAATCCACATAGTGAGAGTGTAAATGTAATCTTAAATGTCATCCCTTATACGATTTTTGATGATATGAATAGGAATCTTATCTGACCTTTCACTGCAAGTGAGATCGAATCAATCGTGAAAAGTATGGCTCTGTTTAAAGCTTCTAACCCAGATGGGTTGAATGTGCTTTTCTTTCAAAAGCACTGGGCAAATTTTGGACTATTACAGTTGAGCTATGTCTTAATATACTAAATGTCAATGGAAAAATTGAGGATATTAATCACACCTCTATTATCCTTATTCCAAAGGGCCTCAAGCCAATGTCAATGGTTAATTTTCGACCAATTAGCCTTTGTAATGTGATCTATAAAATTATTGCCAAAATTTTGAAAAATTGACTGTAGAGGGACTTGGATCTTATTATATCTCCCTTTCAATCTCCTTTCATCCTAGAACGTCTAATTATTGATAATGCTAGTATTGGGTTTGAACACATCCATTCATTGAATAGTAAGAGAACTGGCAAGATTGGTATAGCTGTCTGAAGCTTAACATGAGTAAGGCATACGACTGAGTCGAGTGGCATTACTTGTAGTAAGTGATGTACAAGATGGGTTTTTGCATTTGTTGGATTTAGTTGATTATGAATTTTGTTGAGACCGTAACCTTTTTTTATTTTATTTAATGGAAATAGTCAGACACAGTTTAAGCCTTCCAGAGGCTTGCGTCAGGGAGAGATCCATGAAGGGATTGAATACCGTAGCCGAAGCATGTTATTGCTTTTGTCTTTGAATTGAAAGAAGAAATTTTACAGAATTGAATACAGAACATCACATGCTGTTAAAATTAAAAGTTTAAGCATTACAATTAGTTGAGAAGTATTACCTTTTAAGACACCTCTTCAAATCTTCTCCACAACAGTGCTCCATTTGTTCTCAATGAACTAATCTCCCAACGAACCATGATGCCACTAGAAGAGTGTTCCCTGCTATTCTCTGGCAAGGATTAGATTGTGGGGACCTTGTGGAAAGGGAATATGGGAGTTTATCTTGCAGAGAATTTTCTCTGTGAGTTTAGAGAGAACTCAGAGACTGAGAGATAGGAGAGACTTTACAACGACTCGAGTTTAGGAGGGAGACATGAATGAACCAAGACCATATTCGAATGAGATGGATAAGAACATGAAAGTATAGTTTAGAAATGCTTAAAAGAATTGAAAGTTACTACCTACACCGATAAAGTGCTCTATGACTCAATCAAAGAAACTCCAATGTTAAGCATGCTTAGCTTGGAACAATCCAATGTTGGGTGACCTCCTGGAAATTTTCCTAGGATGCATGTGAGTGAGGACAAAGCATCCTGAAAGGACGAGTGTTAGTTTGTGGGGATAGTCTTCAGTCTTGAAAGCACAATGATGTGTTTAGTCTTTTATGTTTTAAATTGACCAACAAAAAATTGACTAAATGCTGAAGTGGCAAGATGAGTTGGAAAAAAAATGATTCTTTAATCTTCTTATCATCTATCTTCCTTCTCTCTCCCCGTTTCGTCGTCCCTCTTTCTCTCTTTCATTATTCTTCCTTCTCTCTCCCTGTTTTGTCATCCCTCTTTCTCTTTTTCATTATCCTCTATTATTCTTTCTTCTCCTCCTCCAAAAAATCTTTTGTGAAAATGAAAAAAAAAAAGATAGACTTCTTCTGCAAAAATAAAAAAAAATGAAAAAATTTTCAATTTCCTCACTCCCATGTCCCCTCGTCTCTATCACCATGGCTAGATTTCTTTTGGAAAACAAAATAAAAAAAATCACCCTCTTGTTTCTTCTTTCTAATATATAGTTTCTAACTGTGAAGTTCTCATCCATGAAGAAGATGGAGATTTCATAATTTCTAAGTCGAAATGTAACCCTAAATCGTTAAGGAAAAACAAATAGATAAACAATAAATCCCCCAAAACTAAAACCCTCCCTAAAATTACTCCCTCTCTCTTTCTATATCTCACTTTCTCTCTCTTGCCCATGAAAATTAGAGGAAATTTGAAATTTCCATGGAAATGAGAAATCTCCACCAAACAAAAACAAACTTATTAACTCAATAAAGAAAAACCGAAGACTAATTTCTATGTATAAACACACCTTAAATTATTATGAAAAACAGACAAAAAGTTTAAGAAGCTAAGAAGAAGGTTAAGAAGGAAAATAATGAAGGGGAAAGATTCATTAGATATGCTAATTTATGCAAAGACAAACAAACAATTTCTCTATCCTTATCTCTAATTTTTCTCTCTTTCTTTTTTAAGTGAAAATCTTTCTTTTTCTTCATTTATATTCAATTTGCTTTTTTTTTTTTTTTTTTTTTTTTTCAATTTTCCTGTAAGTAGCCAAGGTGAGGGATGAGAGAGAAGAAAATGATTTTGATATTTGTTGAGTGTGGATTTTGGAGTCAATGGTAAAACAAACGAAGGAGAGAAGAGCAAGCCGAAAAGAGAGATGGGCCTAGTCGACCTAAGCCGAGCTGAGATCAAGCCCATCAGTAATGGCCCAAAAATGATGAGCCCAACATAAGCTTAGCCAAAAATAGATGAAACCCTAAAAGCACTAGGTAAGAATGTAAGGCTGGTCAGCCTCGGCCCATAGGGAATCTATGAACAGTCAGCCTAGTTGAAAACCCTAGTCAAAGCCTATAAATAAGGCAAAGAAGAACGTAAATGGACAAGTAAGTTCTCCAAATAGTATCAAATACTCTCTTATTCTTCCAACCTTCTGACTTAAGCATCAGAGTGGTTGTGGCTTATACCACACCGGTGTCCAAGTTTCTCTTTGTTTGCAGGCGAGCTCTCTTCCCCTAAAATACAATTGTTGCCCCGTGGAGATCAGGTACGCTAGCTTGGTCAAAATTTGGTATCAACAATTGCCACCGTCTGTGGGGAAGAATACTCAAGAGAACATTTAGAAGATCTTTTTAGAATGAGTCAAAGATTCATTAACATGAATTTGGAAAGAGATGAACCTGACTAAGAATACTACCGTCGAAAAGTCTTTAATGAAGAAGCTCCTTGGCCTCGGTCCAAGGATCAACCCGTGAAAGACAAGAAGATGGTATCGATCAAGATTGTCACCCATTAAGGATCTAAGGTGAAGAGTCTCATTGACCTTGGCTAAATGAGGGTCGATCTAAGGAGATATTTAAAGCCCAAGGACAGGCTAAACTTAAAGAAGCATTACAGATCCTTCGCAAGTATAATATGAAGTTAAACCCTACCAAATGTACTTTTGGGATAACATCTGAGAAGTTCTTGGGCTTTATGATTCATCAAAGAGGGATAGAAGCCAATTCGAACAAAATTCAAGCAATCCTCGACATGTTTTCTCCAACCAATCTTAAGCAACTTTAAAGTCTTAATAGTAAGATAACAACCTTAAATAGATTTCTTAGCGTAGCAACCGATAGGTGTCTACCTTTTTTTTAAGATTTTAAAGAAGGGATCCCAGTTCGAATGGACAGGAAAATGTGACAAAGCTTTTTCAGAACTAAAGGCAAACTTAAGTAAAGTTCCATTTTTTGCCAAGCCTATTCCAGAAGACAAACACTATTTCTCTATTTAGCAGCATCTGATACAACATTGAGCTAAGTTCTAATCAAGGAGGAAAATGCGAATCAACGCTCGATTTACTATACAAGTAAGGCAATGGTGGGGGCTAAAACTAGATATCCATGAGTAGAAAAGTATTAATCTTCACGAGTAGAAAAGTATGCTCCTACTTTCAAGCACATAAAATTACAGTTTTGACTAACTACAAGCATTAAAAACCCGAGACGTCATGGCGATTAATGAAATGGGCCAATAGATCTGAGCGAACATGATATTCACTATAAGTCAAAGACTTCAAAAGGGACAAGCAGTGGCAGACTTCTTAGCAGAATTGATTTTGGCTAATGCCGAGGCCGAGGCCAAGGCCAACCAAAGGGATTAAAAGTTTCCAAAGGGATAGGTATTTTTAACCTTATGATTTTGAGTGCTTCATAATTAATGGTAAAGTAAGTAACAATGGAGTACCACACCAAAGAATGAAGGATGACAACTTATTTAACCAAGGTTAAGGAGTTACTTGCTTCATTCCCCAAATATAAGATCAAGTAGGTTCTAAGTGTAGGATTGTATCAGCAACAGTGGAAGCACAAGGATCATCTAAGCACTCAAATTTACTAATTTTGACAAAATATAAAGCATGCTCTTGCAGAAAACAAGTGAGTTTCAAGACATACCTCTTGTAGAACTTTTTCAAAGCTCCTTCTCCAACTGCTATCTTCTCCAAATCTTATTGTAGATCACCTCAAGATCTTCCCCACTATTCTCTTGGTGCTCTAGATTAAGTTGTGGGACTCAAAACAAGCTTGAATCAAGGGATGAAGGAGAAATGCTCACTGTAGTAATCTTGTTGAAGAACTCTTTCTTTAACCCGATTTTTCTCTGAAATTCTCTATAGATTGCATGCCCAATTTTCACTCCAATCTCTTTATTATATTGCAAATCAACATGCAAAGGAGAGACTTGCATGAGTTGCAGCTCATGCTTGGAGAAGACAAGGCCAAGAAAATGCTTCTTGTGTGAGCAAGTGAAAAAAAGGATAATGGAAAATCAATATTTTCCATTTTAGTGTTTTGTTTTCTAATTTTCAATTTTTATCTCAAAAATCAAAATTTGAATTTATAAAATCTATTTTGATTTTTAAAAATGGAAATTTTAATTAATTTCACAAATTAATTATTAAACAAAACTTAATTAATTTAATATCAAATATTAAATTAATTTTAACACATATCCATCTTTATATATTTAAATCATATTTAAATATATAAATTCTCCTATTCTGTTTAATTCTCAAATTAAACATGTAATTATATCTCATATAATTACTAATTCCCTTAATCCTAATTTGAACGTTTCAAGTTAACTTATCACGTTATTCTAGAGCTAGTAGGGAGACCTCGCGGACCTACAGATCATGGGCTCCAACGATTCGAGATTAATTGACTAAACTCATTAGACTAAATTAATCCTCATTCATTAACTAATGGGTCACTCCACTAAAGCCCATAGTTGCACTCCCTTCACTGTAGATATATTATCCATAATCAGCAAGTCGACCCTTCACAGGTTGTTCGTAATAACGGCTGGGTCAAATATCTGTTTTACCCCCGAGATTACGTCTTATTCCTCAAGTCCCTACTGATCCTCTAATGAACAACTGCTTTGTGATCAAATCACTAAACCAAACTCTCTCAGTCCAGTGAGAGAGTGGGGCCGCTTGTTCAAGACTTGGATTCAGTACATGAGAGAACAACCTTTCTCCTATCCCTAAATTGGGTAGGCGTGAACTCCGTCTTGCACCCTATGTCCCCAGCTATCTATCCGGTCTTACCCCTGAAATGGGAGTCTTATTGAGCCGGCGCTATTGAGCCAACCCTCACCTATGCAAATCTAAGGGCAATCCCGAATAAACAGGAGTTCATAGTTAGCTTAGGATTAAGATCGAGTTACCTAGGTCATCTAGGTGAAATAGTCAGTCTTAAACAGTAAACAACGTTATAAAGTAAGAGTGACTTATTTCTTGATCCCGATCTTATGCAAACTCATTGCATAGGATGCCCCCACTCCTCATGTCATAACATGTACGAATTAGGACCACATCATATGTAACACTTTACAACTCTTTGTAACAACTACAGAGTAGGCCGCATCCAATGCTGTTACCAGAATAAGGTGCCCAATCTTATTCATGTACCATAAATCATTTTGACTATTTACTCGAACTTGATCCACTCTTATGTCTCCACATAAAGTTCAAGTACTCATACAATAGTCATGGGTCTTATTTTATTGGATTTAGACTTTTATACAATTTATGAAATCAATAATAAGTACATTGATTATAGAAAATGTTTATCATTTTACAAACTGCGAGTTTTAGGACATAAAACCCAACACTAAGGTTGTAGAATGTAGACGCAAATTCATTAGCACGGTTAACAGCATCATATGAGATAGAATTTAACAGAATAGTCCCGGTAGAAATCTTGCTCGAGCCCAGTATACACAAGAAATAAACTATGGATATTGAAGAGCCAGAATTCTCCAAATTCGAGGCGGTTAAAGCCAAGTCTGAGGTTGACCCTACTAGAGACGACCTCGAGGCCGAGGCTATGGATATTGAAAAGACAGGTTTCTCCAAGTCTATGGTTGTTGAAGCCAAGTCCGAGGCCGATCCTACTAGGGATGGGTTTGAGGCTGAGGCTATGGATATTGAACGGCAACATTTCTCTAAGTCTAGGACTATTGAAGCTAGGTCTGAGGCTGACCCTACCAGAGACAAGGCCGAGGTGATAAAACTTAAAGAAGTTTAAGTTGAATGGACCCGATAATCAAACATTTGAAAAACAGAGAATTGCATTAAGAAAAAGCAGAGGCCAAGCGATTACAGAGGCGAGCATCGTATTTCATTTTAAAGGAAAACCAGCTTTATAAATAAAGTTATTCATTGCTCATGCTAAAATGCCTCACACCCAGTGATGCAAAATATATGATGAGAGAAATTCACAAAGGGATATATGGCAGTCATTATGGAGTAAGATCTCTATGCCACAAAATCTTTAGGCAGGGATATTATTGGCCAACCATGCTTCGAGATGCATGAGACTTTGTGAGAACATGTGACCAATACCAATAGTATGCACCAATCCCAAGGCAACCACCTGAACCATTAACCAATATTGTAAATTCTTGGCCTTTTGCACATTGGGAAATGGACCTTATTGGGCCACTCCCCCAAGGAAAAGAGTAGATAAAGTTTATTGTGGTAGCAGTAGATTACTTTACAAAGTGGATTGAGGCCAAAGCACTTGCAACTATAACAGAAAATAATGTTATAAACTTTATTTGGAGAAACATTGTGTGTCGATTTGGGATCCCCCATACAATTATTACGGATAATATAAAATAATTTGATAATTCAGCATTTAGAAGATTTTGCTCAGATCTCAACATCAACATCGATATTCCTCCCCAACTCTGTTGGGGTTGATGCCTTAAAGTCTCGTGTCCTGTAGTTTGTAAACAATTTGTACGAACGCTTGTGTTGTATAATATATGATATTTACTTCACATCTTGTTTTTTGCTCAGTTGCATGTTTTATTTGCTTTACTATAAACTAATAAACATAAAATCCCTGGTTATCTGTGTATAACTTAAGCATGTATGTGGTGACATACAAATGGATCATGTCTTGAGAGATAACCAAAATGGTCTGTAGTATATGGATAGGGAAACCTTATCTCGGTAACGCTACGGATGCGACCCACTTTGTGGAATGGTCATAAGTGTTGTGACTTATCACAGATGGTCTGATCCTGATCATTCATATAGGGGACATGCGAGTGGGGGCGTCCTATACAAAGAGTTTGTATAAGACCTGACCACAAAGTGTTAACGTCTTGTTATATAACACCGTTCACGACAGAGACTTTACTTCACTAGGATGACCACAGGTAACATGACCTCAATCTTGAGTGAGTTGGGAACTTCTGCCATTGATGGCGATCCTTTGATTTATGTGCGAGTGGCTAGGTGATGCGTTGTGGATATGATGAAATTATGGTATATATTGAAATGGTGGTGTGTGCATTGTGCATGCAAGTTTTCCTAGCAAAATCCAAGTATAAATCCTACTACGTTGCTTGGTAAGCCCAGGGTCGAACACAGGGACTATGGAGACAGTATGCGATGGTGATCTCAGATTTTCCTTGCGGTGACAAATAAAACAATGCGTTTGTTGGTGTGTTTGTTTAAGGTATAGATTCTATGCGGCGGAATTGAGAAAAAAGTTAATAACATGAAAGTTTCAATGAGTATGTGGGAGAACAGGTTGAGAAGGGATTTAGCTAACACTTCCTAAGATTGTGTTGATGTTATGCGATCATGCTATATACATACAACAACATGTCATCTCTCAATGCAAATGCTCTAGCTCCTAGTTTTAGGATGCATGCGATGTATGCGATGATGTCTATAGGACTTATGTCTAAGCCTCTATTCTTGTCTATGCAATGATGTATGACACACACATACACAAGGCGACCGCATACTACCATAACCTATTTCTAGGGTGCATACAATGCATGTTAGCAAATAGAACTTATCTCTAAGTCTCTATCTCTTGCTTATGTGGATCTAATCTTGCTTTCTCAAGTCTAGACTCTAACCTAGCTCTCTCAAGTCTAGATTCTTTCTTTAGACTCTCTCTCGAGTAGCTCTAAAGGGGTGATGGACGCATACATAAGACAAGATGATCGCATAAAATGAAGATCTTAGGTAATGCTAGCTAAGTGCTTCTCAACCCATTTAGACATTTAGTTACTCATGCGTAATGTAAAGAGAGTGAACAGATGTAGAGATATAAGTTCCATTCTATAAATGAAATCAGAATACAGAATGACAATAGGAAATAAAGATAGGGAGCCTGGTAGCAATTTCTTACTTCCCAAGGCTTTTACACTGCATTTTTCTACTCTGCCCAAAAGAATATCCTTGCTTTCGCAAGAGACAACCCTCTCTTCATTCTCAATGCTTCTCGACACTCTTTCGAGCTGACCAAGAACGATCTTCCGGTGTCTTCTCTCTTCACTCGCCTCCGCCTTCTAAATGTAAGAGAACTTATGAACAATGACTAACTATCTTCTGTATGGTGAACTCTCTATATGGCTCAGCTGGAAATGGAACAAAACTCCTTTAACAAAGGTGGCCTTCGGTATTTATAGAGCTTCAGGTTGAAGAGCTTTTCTCTCTCAAATGATTGCATTGATGGGATGTCATTAATTCTCTGTCTGATGCGCCGATTAATTGTCACCAAAAAGTTGAGTGTACTTGCTACAGTGTATCGTTAATGGCTTGTAAACTAAATTCGGATTCGACCACATCAGCTTTTTGTCCCATCATAATTTATTAAGCTTTCACCTCGATGCACCATCTCTATGTGGCCACCTTCTTAAGCAGATCTTCGCGAACACATATGATCGCATAGCCTTGCGGTCATAATCTCTTAATGTGCTCGGACGCTGAATTCCTTAGATTGCAATTCTGCCTTGCGCCAACGCATTTTTCTGCACAAAATACGTAAATTAGCTGCTTTAATGCGATGGACGCATGTGATAGCAATGTTCTCAACTTAATGCTTTTGGACACGGTTTTACATATTTTTATCGTCGCAATCCTCCATTGTTTTATATCTTTGCGTTGTAATAACGTGCATTTCTGCCCGTTATCACACCCCCAAATTTAAGACAATGCTTGTCCTCAAGCAAAACTAAAGATTTTCTCTAGAAAGTCAGCCACCTTTTTCTTTCCTAGTTTTCTCAAGGCGCCTTATTCAAATCCTATGTACCAAAATCTCCTTAATTCCTATCCAGGTCTCTTCTTAAAATATTTCTAAAATTTAGAGACCGAAAGTTTAACCTTAAAAAAGCTTTACTTGTTTCTAGTGCATCGCATGATTTATTTCATAATTTTTTTTTTCAACTGGGGTGTTTTCAAATGATTTTTATCCTTGCGTAGTTTAGATATTCTTTCTATGAACTTGGCTGATCCAAGTGCCTAGCCTTCATTTTGGCTTGCCCCCACGGGTGTCATGCGAGCATCCAACTACGAGCAAGGCACTTTTTCTCAGACTAAACTCATGCCCATTTGGCAGCGGAGTTGCGATCATTTTATTTATGCATTGATCACGATTCCTACCTTCGTTTTGGCTTTCTCCCATGGGTGTCATGCAGACATCCAACTATGAGTAGGATCCGATCACAACGTTATGATTTTTTTTTAAAGAGGTCTAAAAGTAGCAAGGTTGAAAATAAATACCGCACCCCCAAATTTAAACGCAACAATGTCCTCATTGCTGAAAGATTGAAAGAATTCATGCGATGCTCTTAGAAGATTTTGTAAAAGTCAGTTTGAAAGAAAGTTGGTGAACCACTAACTTCTAGAAATATTTCCTAAATTGACTGTTCTAAAATTAAGTTGACTCTAGTGCATGCGATGAAAAATAGAGGCATGTGTTTCATCATTGAAATCATAATCGGCAAAGAAAAACAATGCGGTGACTTACTAAATTAACCAATGTTTAATGATTGCGCCAACTAAAGAAAATGTGATGATAAAATTATCAAAGTTAAAATGAGATGCAAGTGTGCAAAATTTGGAATAAACAAAGTCAAGGAAAGATAAAACCCCCAAATTTGCTCTGTCGCCTGCATTATTTGTGATCGCATCCTTCTTTGCAGCGAGTCGATTCTTCGATTGCGGTGGCTGTTCGAACTAGTCGCGTCTTTCAGTTATCGTGTAGCTCTCCCGCAATCTTTCACCATGATCGTTGTAAAAAAACATCGAGAGGGTCAACTAAAAGACAGAGTAATTTTTTTCTTGATAATGAAAAGGATAAATAAATGATAATGGATATAAAGAGGTAGAATTGAGTTCATGAATTGAAGGTTTCAACGGATACTTCACAAAAATTGCGTCCCTGATGAATTTGAATCGCATGATTATGCAGGGACTGCCCACTTCTTCTTTAGTCAGAATTCTTTAGGTACACGAGGTGTTCTCACGATGCAAGTCTTCTCCGTGATATATTTTGACTCTTTTCCTGTTGACTTTGAATGCGTTGGTCCCGTCCTTATTGATTAACTCAACCGCTCCATGCGGGAATACCTCTTTGATTTTGAAAGGACCATACCATCATGATTTTAACTTACCAGGAAAGAATCGTAGCCGAGAATTGTACAACAAGACCTTTTGTCCAACTTGGAGATTCTTCTCGCATAGATGTTTATCATGCCAACGTTTTGCTCGCTCCTTGTAGATTTTGGCATTCTCATATGCGTGAGTTCTCCATTCATCAAGCTCGACCAACTGAAGTTACCTTGCATCCCCTGCGGCCTTTAAGTAAAAATTGAGCTTTTTCACTGCCCACATTGCTTTATGCTCCAGCTCAGGCGGTAAATGACATGCCTTTCTGAACACCAGCGCATACGGGGACATGCCTATAGGTGTCTTATAGGCGGTCTTGTATGCCTACAAGGCATCGTCTAGCTTCATTGCCCAATCTTTGCGTGAAGGTTTTACCACCTTCTCTAATATCAGCTTGATTTCTCTGTTGGACACTTCAGCTTGACCATTTGTTTGTGGATGGTATGTGGTGGCCACCTTATGAAGGATACTATACATGAGCAACAATTTGTTGATGATGTGATTAACAAAGTGAGAGCCTTCATCACTTATTATGGCACGTGGAGTGCCAAAACGAGTGAAAATATTCTTCCTCAAGAACTTGGAGACTACTGTCGCATCGCTTGTCGAATAGTCGATGGCTAATAGAATGTATTTGTGACCATTTGGAAACATAGTCGATGGAAACAAAGTGAGAGCCTTCATCACTTATTCTACCCATTTGGAAACATAGTCGATGGCTAATAGAATGTATTTGTGACCATTTGATGGTGGAAATGGTCCCATGAAGTCTATGCCCCAGACATTGAATAGTTCCAATTCTAAGATGATGTTCATGGGCATCGCATGCTTCCATGAAATGTTTACCGTGTGTTGGCACCGGTCGCATTTCATTGTGTAGTCTTTTGCATCCTTGAATAGCGTTGGCCAAAAATATCCACTTTGTAACACCTTTGCTACTATGTGTAGGCCTCCAAAGTGTCCTCCATATGGCGAGTCATGGCATTGTGATAATATGCATTGGTGAGCAGCATTTGGTACGCATAGGCACAAAATCTGGTTTGATCCCCTTTTATAAAGATTTGGCTCATCCCAATAATATGACTTACATTCATGTTTGAGCCGCCTCTTTTGGTGGGCTATGTAGTCCTCAGGAAATTGTTCGCATACCAGAAAATTGACCACGCCCGCATACCATGGTAACTCTTCAATTTTAAACAGCTGCTCATCTGGGAAGGTTACGTTCACCTTTGACTGGTTGCGGTCGACTTCTGGATTTTATAATCTTGACAAATGGTCCGCAACTTGGTTCTCCGTCCCCTTGCGATCAATGATTTCCATGTTGAATTCTTGGAGGAGGAGAACCCATCGAATCAATCTTGGCTTCGCATCTTTCTTTGTCATTAAGTACTTGATTGCCGAGTGGTCAGTGTGAACGATCACTTTGGATCTCAGCAGGTAAGTTCTGAATTTTTCCAATGCAAATATCACCGCAAGCAATTCTTTTTCTGTGGTAGTGTAATTTGTTTGGGCAGGGTTCAAGGTTCTACTCGCATATACGATGGGGTGTAGCAATGTTTTCTTCTTTTGTGCCAGCACCGCCCCCATCGCATAACCGCTTGCGTTGTACATTAGTTCAAAGGGTTGTGTCCAGTCCGGTGCGATCAACACAGGTGCAGTTATTAATGCGTGCTTCAGTATCTTGAATGCGTTGAGGCATTGGTCATCAAAGTCAAACGCTCTTTCTGCCTCCAGCAACACACTCAATGGTCGTGCAATCTTTCAAAAGTCTTTCACAAAACATCGATAAAAGCTAGCATGTCCTAAGAAGCTCCTGATAGCTTTCACATTTGTTGGAGGTGGGAGCTTTTCAATCGCCTCAATCTTTGCCTTGTCCACCTCTAGCCCGTCCTTGGAGACTTTGTGCCCAAGCACAATACCTTCCTTTACCATGAAGTGGCATTTCTCCTAGTTCAGCACAAGGTTCGTCTCTTCACATCTCTTCAGTATCTTCTCTAGATTGTTGAGACAGACTTCGTATATTTGCCCATACACCAAGAAGTCGTCCATGCAAATTTCAATAGAATCTTCGAGATACTCAGAAAAGATGGCCATCATACACTTCTAGAATGTGCTTAACGCATTGCACAGGCTGAACGACATGTGTCGAAAAGCAAAAGTTCCATAGAGGTAGGTGAATGTGGTTTTCTCTTGATCTTCCAGAGTAATCATGATTTGGTTATAGCTGGCATATCCATCCAAGAAGCAGTAGTAATCATTTCTTGCTAGGCGGTTTAGCATCTGGTCGATAAAAGGAAAAGGGAAATAATCCTTCTTTGTCGCCGCATTCAGTTTGTGGTAGTCCATGTAGATCCACCAGCCAGTGACAGTCCTCATCGGTATTAGTTCATTATTTGCATTTGGGACTACCGTCATCCCTCCTTTCTTTGGCACACATTGCATGAGGCTGACCCACATGCTGTCGGCGATTGGATAGATAATCCCTACATCCAACCATTTGATTATTTCCTTCTTCACGACCTCCTTCATGCAGGGTTGAGTATGCGTTGATGTTCATCTTTTCTGATTGTCCTCGAGACATATCCTGTGCATGCAATATGCGGGGGTTGATTCCTCTGATGTCTGCTAGCGTCTAGCCAATTGCTTTTATGTACTTTTTCAGGATGCTCAGCAACGCATTTTCTTGATCTTCTTGACGTGTAGAGGAAATTATTATTGATAGCGTTTCATTCTGACCCAGAAAAGCATACTTTAGGTGGTTTGGCAAGGTTTTCAACTCTATTGTTGGTGGTTGTTCCAAGGATGGTTTTGTGTTTTTCTTTCTTTATTCATTGTTAACTTTTCTTCTTTGCTTGTTGTTTCTGTGATCGCATTGCAAGTTACTATGGATGCGGTCACATCATCTCTTTTATCTTCATCTTCAGACTTTTCTTCTTCATATAAATTAGGTTCATCATCGGATTTAGCGAGGTCTTCTTCTTCCGGATATCTCATGGCTCTGATAATATCAATCCTGATCTTCTGTCCGTTCACGCTCAGTGTGATCTCTCCCTTGTACACATCAATCTGAGCGCGACCAGTGGATAAGAATGGTCGTCCCAGAATGATGGGTACATCCTTCTCTGCTTCATAATCAAGGATGATGAAGTCTGTTGGTAAGATAAATTTGTCAATCGTGACTAGAACGTCCTTCACCTTCCATTCTGGATGAACAAGGGATCTGTCAGCTAGCTGAAGAGTCACCATTGTGGGCATCAGCTACCCCACATTCAGCTCTTAAAGATTGGAAGGGGCATTAGGTTGATGCTGGCCCTGAGATCACAAAGTGCTTGACCAATGTATAACCCACCGATTGAGCAGGGTATGGTAAAACTTCCAGGGTCGCGAATTTTTGGTGGATTTACGGATTTTGAACTTTGTGTCAATGCCAACGTTGCAAACTTACCAGTGCTCATTTTCTTCATCACCATGTCCTTCAAAAACTTCGCATACTTTGGCATTTGTTCAATCGCTTCAATGAAAGGGATGTTGATATGCAACTGTTTCAGTATGTCCATGAAGCGTTGATACTACACTTCATCATTTTTCTTCTTTTTAAGTCTCTGAGGAATGGTGGTAGCTGTATTTTCACGGTTTCCTACTCTATCGGCTTAGAGGTGGACGCAATCTCCTGTTCCATCGTCTCCTGTTCTTCTGTTTCTTTTCAAGTTAATGGGGTCTGTGGTTCTATCGTAATTGGAGCAGTCCAGCTGGGCTCCTTCTTCTACTTCGCCACTGTCTTTCCACTTCGCAACGTCATAACTTGACATTGCTCTTTTTTCGTACTCCTTGGGTTGCGCGGGAGCTTCGTAGAACTCGACAATGCCCCATACGGTCTACTTTTGAGTTCGCCCGCAATCTGTCCTATCTGAGTTTCAAGATTGCAGATAGATGTCACTTGATTCTGGAGCACTGTTTCATTCTTTTCAATATACTGCTTCAGTAAGCTCTCTAGAGATGATGATTGTGACACTTGCGAACTACTAGCTTGATTTTGCGTTTGACCGTTTTTTCGCGAGAAAAATCCTTGTGGGCCCTTCTTTTTACGCCAGTGGTTGAAAATTTTTCTGTTTATTTTTCCACGTGAAGTTAGGGTGGTTTATCCACACAGCCGTAAGTATTGGAAAACGGATTATTCTTCACGAAATAAACAGACTGTGGGTTCCTCGGACACTCTTCCATTGGATGGCCTTCACCGCAAGTGGCGCAACTTGCACTCGTTTGGTCGATTGCGTTGACTTGCCCACTATGCGTTCTTGGGCTGTTGATTGCGATTCCTTGTATTAAATTCATCATTGCAATGATTTGGTTTTGTAGGGATGCGATGGCCCTATTATTTGCATCACTGTTTTTAATTCTTAGTCTTTGACTGCGTTCTCTCCAGTTCTCATGATTCTTTGAAATGCGATCAAGTATATTCTTGGCCTCGTCATATGTCTTGTCAAGCAGACCTTCAGCTGCTGCCACATTGGCAGCCATCTGCGATGTAGGGTTCAAACCCTGGTAGAAAATTTCCATCAGTAGACAATCTGGTAAGCCATTATGCGGGTAATCTCTCACCAATCTTTTAAACCTCACCCAGGCGTCATTGAGCGATTCGTCGATATCTTATTCAAAATTGGTAATCAACTTCCTCCTTCTGGCATTTTATGTTAGGGGGAGGTACTTCTTCATGAACTTTTCCACTACCTGTTCCCATTATGTAATCTCCCCTGGTTCGAGAGAATAAGCCCATTTCCGTGCTTGGTCACACAACAAAAATGGGAATAGTGTTAATCGAACCTCCTCAACGAAGATGTTTGGGAACACAAACGTATTGCAGATTTCAATAAAACTCTGGAGGTGGGCATGTGGATCCTTGCCACGCTTACTGCCAAATTGTCCAGCAGTTTGAATCATCTGTAGCATCACTGGTTTCATCTCGAACCTCGATTCGTCCAGAGTTGGCCTCATGATTCCTGGTGAGAAATCATAGAGGTTGGGCGACGCATAGTCCCTGATAGGCCTATTGCGGTCGTTCCCCAAGAGGATGGGATTCACCATGATATTATTTGCATTTGGTGCTCTGTCTTCTGGTTGCTCTGCCATGTTGGAATCTTTCTCTTGTTGTCATTGGCAGTTGTTTCTTCTTCTTCTTCGGAAAGTTCTCTCAATCTCTGGGTCGTAGTTGGAGTCAGGATTTTATCCTTCGCTCATACGACGCCCATTTCTTCCCTTACCCAAGGAGAGGCAGTGCACAGAGATGGAGAGTCTACAAAGAAAATAAAAAAGGTACCGTTAGCTCAACTTGTACTACCGTAGTCCCCGGCAATGGCGCTAAAAACTTGATGCGTTGTGGATATGATGAAATTATGGTATATATTGCGATGGTGGTGTGTGTGTTGTGCATGCAAGTTTTCCTAGCAAAATCCAAGTATAAATCCTACTAGGTTGCCTGGTAAGCCCAGGGTCGAACACAGGGACTATGGAGACAGTATACGATGGTGATCTCAGATTTTCCTTATGGTGACAAATAAAACAATGCATTTGTTGGTGTGTTTGTTTAAGGTATAGATTCTATGCGACGGAATTGAGAAAAGAGTTAATAACACAAAAGTTTCAATGAGTATGCGGGGGAACATGTTAAGAAGGGATTTAGCTAACACTTCCTAAGATTGTGTTCACGTTATGTCATGCTACATACATACAACAGCAAGTCATCTCTCAATACAAATGCTCTAGCTCCTAGTTTTAGAATGCATGCGATGTATGCGATGATGTCTATAGGACTTATGTCTAAGCCTCTATTCTTGTCTATGCGATGATGTATGAAACACATATACACAGGGCGACTGCATACTACCATAATCTATTTCTAGGGTGCATGCGATCCATGTTAGCAAACAAAACTTATCTCTAAGTCTCTATCTCTTGCTTATGCGGATCTAATCTTGCTTTCTCAAGTCTAGATTCTAACCTAGCTCTCTCAAGTCTAGATAGACTCTCTCTCAAGTAACTCTAAAAGGGTGATAGACGCATACATAAGACAAGACGATTGCATAAAATAGAGATCTTAGGTCATGCTAGCTAAGTGCTTCTCAACCCATTCAGACGTTTAGTTACTTATGCATAATGCAAAGAGAGTGAACAGATATAGAGATGCAAGTTTCATTCTATAAATGAAATCAGAATATAGAATGACAATAGGAAATAAAGATAGGGAGCCTGGTAGAAATTTCTTGCTTCCCAAGGCTTTTACACTGCATTTTTCTACTCTGCCCAAAAGAATATCCTTGCTTTCACAAGAGACGGCCCTCTCTCCATTCTCAACGCTTCTCGACACTCTCTCGAGCTGACCAGGAACGATCTTCCAGTGTCTTCTCTCTTCACTCGCCTTGACCTTCTAAGTGTAAGAGAACTTATGAACAACGACTAACTATCTTCTGTATGGTGAACTCTCTATATGGCTCAGTTGGAAATGGAACCAAACTCCTTTAACGAAGGTGGCCTTTAGTATTTATAGAGCTTTAGGGTGAAGAGATTTTTTCTCTCAAATGATTGCATTGATGGGATGTCATTAATTCTCTGTCTGATGCGTCGATTAATTGTCACCGAAAAGTTGAGTGTACTTGCTACAGTGTGTCGTTAATGGCTTGTCAACTAAATTCAGATTCGACCGTCATCAGCTTTCTGTCCCATTGTGATTTATTAAGCTTTCACCTCGATGTTCCGTTTCTATGCGGCCACCATCTTGAGGAGATCTTCACAAATGCATATGATCGCATAGCCTTGCGGTCGCAATCTCTTAATGTGTTCAGACGCTGAAATCCTTGGATTTCAATTCTGCCTTGTGCCAATGCATTTTTCTGCACAAAATACGTAAATTAGCTTCTTTAATGCGATGGATGCATGCGATCACAATGTTCTCAACTTAATGCTTTTGGACACAGTTTTACATATTTTTACCGTCGCAATCCTACATTGTTTTATATCTTTGCATTGTAATAATGTGCATTTCTGCCCGTTATCACTAGGTCGTCGATTCAAACCTACCATTTTGGGGATTCATTTAATTTGGGAGCTGGGAACTCAGTTACACAAGATGAAATTCACTCCTTCCCCGAAGTAGGGGTAAATAGATAGATAGCTTCCTTAAGGGCTGATTCCAGGGATTGAACGATGTTGCGCCACACACCTTCTCTTGGCCCGAGAGGTGTTCACACATAGTTGGACCATATTGTATTGTTCATTAGAGGAATCCGTGGTACTTAAGGAGTGAGATGTAACTACAGGGGCAAAACGGTAAATTGGCCCAGTTGTACTTACGAGCATCTGTGAAGGGTCATCGTACTCATGATTGGTTATATCCGATGGACACGAAAATATATCTGTGGTAAGAAGAGTTCAGCTGTTGATCTTTAGTGGAATGCCTGACAATTAACAGATGGTGGATATCGTGGCTAAAGAGTTTAGTTAGCTATTCATGGACCGTTGGAGCTTCGAGTCACAGGTCCATTAGGTCCCCTGGGTAGCTTGGATAAAGTCAAGAATCAGTGTTTAGGTGAGTTTGAAATGTTCAAATTGACAAGAGGGAATTTGATTATATATGATATAATTGACTAAATGTATGAGATATATTATTAGGGAGAAATTTAGATATAAATATGATTTATATCATGTGGAGGAGAAATTACTATAGTAGATATCTGATATCAAACTATAGGGTAAGAATATAATATGATTAGATTCATTAATTATTAAATTGGTTAATTATATGATAATTGGCCTAAAACTTCTCTCAGACATGCGTGGGAGCAGCCGCATTCGGTTATGGTAACCAATGAATGAAATGAAAATTTGTTTCATTTTGCAAAAGTTCGAAAACATTGGCATCGGTGTGAAAACGTAACAATCGTATAGTTTGAGAGCCTATATGATAGTCGCTCAGCGCCTAAACGATCACACACCTCATGCCTAAACGATTGCATGGTAGTCCCTAAACGATCGCTTAGCTTTCCTAAACGATCGCATAGTGTGCCGTGTTTTCTAAACGATCGTCTACCATTTACTAAACGATCGCTTAGTAAAACCTACACGATCGTGTAGCTTCTTCTAAACGATAAGCATTTAGCTATATGATAGCTCCTTTTCTCACCCACTTGCTTATCGTCTACACAATTTATCCTTTCTCCAACCTCTACCAAATTCACCAATGACCACTCTTTGGATTCTCACTCCGAGAATACCAAGGGCTCCATTTTGATGGTGTCGTCCCCGCTGTTGTTCACTTGTTCGTGATTGATCATGCTGCTGCAGCAGACACATTTGTTGGGCGATAGAGTACGGCTGGAGATTCTTTCACTGCATCTGAGTTCCAGAGCTTGAAGAGGGTCTTTAACTGGTATGAGAACTCTTTCCCTTGTATTTTAGTGTTCAAAGCATGCCTTTAATTAGTGTGTATTTGCATAACTGTATGTTAGAATGTATATGTTGTATTTCGGTCATAATGAAATCGGAAAGATCCGAATGTGCTCATGGATGCTCTTCGTTAAGAGTTCCTTCAAACTCATCCCCGAGCAAATGGACAAGTAGAAGCAATAAGTAAAATCATTAAACGAAATTTAAAGACAAAACTAGAATGATTGAAAGAATTATGGACAGAAGAACTACCAAACGTATTATGGGCATATCAAAGAACAACAAGAACTTCTACAGAAGAAACCCTTTTTTCTCTTTCTTTTGGAGTTGAAGTAGTAATCTTGATAGCAGTTGAAGTAGTAAACTCCCCTAGTCAATTTGAATATTTCAAATTCTTTCAAAACTCTTGATCGTTGTTTTATCCATTATGAGCTAGCAGTGGGATCTAATAGACCTATAGTTATAAGCTTCAATGATTTGAGATTAATTAATTAAACTCTTTAATTAAATTAATCAACATTCATTAACTATAGAACACTTCACTAAAAACCCATAGTTGCACGCTTATAAACTATAAAATATTTTGCATCCATGGATTTAACCATTACAAGTAAGTCAATCTTTCACGATTTTCTTGTAATTACAACTGGATCAAATTACCATTTTACCTCTGTAATTACCTCTTACTCATTAAGTACCATTGATCCTTAAATGAACAATTTATTTATGATCCAACTATAAACCAAGTCCTTCTTGAGTTAATGAGAGGCTAGGACCCCATTGTTCAAGACCTGGAATATGTTGGAGTTATGATGCATAATTTTATTAAGTGAAAAATATGGATGATATGCGTTGGTGGATTACGTTGTGCACTCAAATTTCCCCAGTGGAATTTAAGTGTAAATTCCCCTGAGTTTCTCGGTAAGTCCAGGGTCGATCACACGAACTTGTGAAAATAGACTGCGTTGATAATTTTTGGATAAAAACTTTGCGGTAACCAAGTAAATAAATAAAGTGTTGGTTGTTGATTGTGTTTATTAAAAAGAAATAAATAAATGCGGCAGATTTGAGAAACGAAAGTTGTGTTGATAGATGCAATGAGTATACGATGAACGGGTTGAGAAGATCTTTAGCTAGCGTTACTTGGGAATGCGTCAAACTATGCGATCATGTTACTACCATGCATAACAAGTCATTTTCCAATGTAAATGTGATGCTCCTAAATCTAGGACGCATGTGTTGCATGCAAAATATCCATAGAACTTATTCCTAAGTCTCTACTCTTGTCCTATCTTATCGCTAAGATGCATGCAATGCGTTAATAACAAATAATGCTTATTCCTAAGCGTCTATCTCTCGTTTATGCGCTCTAATCTGGTTCTTCCAAACCTAGATTCTGACCTGACCTTCCCAAGTCTAGATCCTGTCCTTAGACTACCTTCCCGAGTATCTCTAATGGACAAAGGAAGCATACATAAATAAGATAATCGCAAAGAATGAAGATTCCCTAGTTGTGCTAGCTAAATGCTTCTCAACCCATTCAACTAATTTAGCTACTCATGCGTGAATCACAGAGAGTGAATAGATATAGAGAATGAAATTCCATTCTTATAAATAAGTTAAGTACAAAATGCCAATGGAAGTTTAAGGTAGAGAGCCTGGTAGCAATTCCTTGCTGACCGAGGCTTTTTACACTGGAATCTCTATTCTGGTCTAAAGATATTCCCGCTTCCGCAGGAGTCGGCCCTCTATCTGCCTTTGTAGCTTCCGACGCTCTCCCAAGCTTATCGGAATGATCTACCGGCACAACTTCTTCCTCGCGTCCGCTTTAAAAATGGAAGAAAAACTATGAACAGAAGCAATGGATGTAAAATGGTCAATTTGTTAACCCCTTTTCTGAAGAATAAACTTGGTATTTATAGGGCATCAATAGTGAAAGGCGGCTTCTCACTCCTGGTTGTACAGATGAGACAGCTTTAATTCCTGATTGATACGCCGGTTAATTGTCACCGATAAAGCTGAATGTACTTTGTGACCGTTATTGACTGTCAACTTAATTGGGATCCGACTGTCATCAGCTTTCTGTCCCATCGCTCTTAATTGGTCTTTTGCCCAGATATGCCCACCATGTTGCGTTGACCAAGTTGTGGCGATCCTTCTTGGGCGAATATTTGCGAGCACGATCAACGCAAAGTCTTGCAGTGAAGTTGCGCTCGATCGATGATTTCCTATGATCGTAATCTTGCATTGTGTTAACGCATATTCTGCACAAAAAATAAAAAATAAATAGTCCTAATGTGCTGAACGCATGCGACCGCAATATTATAGAATTTATGCTTATTGGACGCAATTTAACATATTTTATCAATGTAATCCAACATTGTTTAAGAACTTAGCATTATGATAACGTACATTTTTGCCCGTTATCACACCCCCAAATTTAAACAATGCTTGTCCTCAAGCATAAGCTAAAGATTCCTTTAACAAGTCCATCGTAAAGTTCTTTTCCTAGATTTCTCAAGGATACTTCATTCAAGCCCTATATACCAGAATTTCCTCCAGTCTTATTCAAGTCTCTTCTTAAAATATTTGTAAGACCTAGGGACTGCAAGTTTAACTTTCAAAAGGACTTTACTAAATTCCGGAACATAGTATGATTTATTTCAAAAAGAAAATTTTTCATCGGGGTGTCAAATGATTTATCTTTGCACAAAAATTTTCTTTATTACTATATTTATTTATTTATTTATTTTTCTTCTGACCTTGCGCTGATCTGAGTGCCTTGCCTTCATTTTGGCTTGCTCCTACATGTGTCATGCGGACATCCAACTACGAGCAATGCACTATTTTCAGACTAAACTCATACCGATTTGGCAGTGGAGTTGTGGTCATTGGTTTATGCATTGATCCTGGTGACTTACTTTAGTTTTGGCTTACCCCCACGTGTGTCATGCGGACATCCAACTATGGGTAAGTGCCTTTCACAACTTAACTCTTATCAACATGGGTTTTCCATTGCGTTGACAGTGGAGTCGTTAATTTAATTTAATTTTTTTATAGCAAGGTCAAAAATAAATACTTCACCCCCAAATTTAAAATGCGGCAATGTCCTCATTGCCAAGAGAAATTAAAATAGGTCATGTGATGGTCATAGAATGCATTATAAAGAAAGTTTGAAAGAAAGCTAGCAAACCCCTAACTTTGAGAAATATTTTATGAGGTAACTATCTTAAGATTAAGTTGACTCTAATATATACAAAAGAAATAGAAGCATATTTTTCATCATTGAAATCATACTTGGCAAAGAAATAGAATGCGGTAAACTACTAAATTTATCTACTTGTTAAATGATTGCGGTAATCAAGAAGGATGCAGTGATAAATCTTTGAAAAGCGAAATGCAATGTGAAATGTGAAATAAGGATAAGGAAGAGTACACCCCCAAATTTTGCGCTGTCGCATTGCAGTGTGCATTGATGCATCCATTCTTGTGGCGATCTTTGTTTCTGTGGATTGCGGTGATGGAGTGAGATCATTTGCTTCTTCTGGTAATATCTCCACAATCCTGTGCCTTAATCATTGTAAACAGACAAAGAGAGGGTCAAATGATTTTAAAACAAAACAACAAGTTTGTTTTTTAAGAGAAAATAAGTGAAAAACTAATAATAGTAAAATGACGAAGAGTTAAATGTTCAAGAGTTGAGTAAGGGATAGTTCGGGTTTTCTAACTTTACGGAGACTGTTTCTGGCTGGAAATCTCCTCCGCAATAAGCCTTTATCCGTTATCCATTAACTTTAAATGTTCGGCTGCCGTCCTTGGTGATCAGTTCCACTGCACCATGTGGAAATATTTCTTTGATGATGAAGGGACCAAACCAGCGCGATTTTAATTTTCCCGGGAAGAGCCTCAATCTCGAACTGAAGAGTAAGACCTTTTGCTCGACTTGGAGGTTTCTAGCGCATATGCGATTATCATGCCAGAACTTGGTGTACTCTTTATAGATCTTCGTATTCTCATATGCGTTGACCCTCCATTCTTCTAGCTCGACCAGCTGCAGTTTTCGTGCTTCCCTTGCTTTCTTCAAATCAAAATTTAGTTTCTTGACCGCCCACAATGCTTTATACTCCAGTTCCAACGGCAAATGACACGCCTTGCCAAATACCAACCATAGGGGGACATACCTATTGGTGTTTTAAATGCGGTCCGACATGCCCACAATGCATCATTAAGCTTCATTGCCCAATCCTTCCGCGAAGGTTTCACTACCTTTTCAAGTATCAATTTAATTTCACGATTGGACACTTCAGCCTGGCCATTTGTTTGTGGATGGTATGTGGTGGCCACTTTGTGAAGGATATTGTACTTTCGCACCAGCTCCTTTATATGGTGGTTGACAAAGTGTGATCCTTCATCACTTATTATGGCATGAGGAGTGCCAAAACGAGTGAAAATATTTTTCTTAAGGATCTGGGAGAATACCGATGCATCACTTGCGGCGCAAGTAATTGCCTCTACCCACTTGGAAACGTAATCAACGACCAATAAGATATAATGCTTGCTATGCAAAGGAGGGAATGGTTCCATGAAATCAATCCCCAAACATCAAATAATTCCAGCTCCAAGATAGTGTCCATTGGCATTGCGTTCTTCCATGAAATGTTGTCGGTGCGTTGACACCGATCACATTTCATTGCGTAGTCAGCAACATCCTTAAATAATGAAGGCCAAAAGAATCCACTTTGCAAAACTTTAGCTGCAGTGCGTTGCCCTCCAAAGTGCCCACCATATGGAGAGTCGTGGCATTGTGACAATATGCGTTGTTGAACAACATTTGGTACGCATAATCAAATGATTTGGTCTGCGCCTCTTTTATACAGATTTGGCTCATCCCAATAATAGTGTCTGCATTTATTCTTGAGCTTCTTCCGTTGATGATAGGTGTAATCTTCAGGAAATTGTTCACAAACCAAATAATTAACGATGTCCACATACCAGGGAAATTCTTCTATGTAGAGCAGCTACTCATCCGGGAACACGACACTCACCTCAGATTCATTGCAGTCAACCTCAAGATTTTCCAATCTGGACAAGTGATCCGCAACTTGATTCTCTGTCCCCTTCCGATCAATTATTTCAATATCGAATTCTTGGAAGAGGAAAACCCATCTGATCAATCTCGGCTTTGTGTCTTTTTTTGTCATCAAATATTTGATTGCCGAGTGATTAGTGTGAATGAGCACCTTTGTTCCCAACAGATATGCCCTGAATTTCTCCAACGAAAAAATCACAGCCAGGAGTTATTTTTCAGTGGTGGTATAATTTATTTGAGCAGGATTTAAAGTTTTACTCGCATATGTGATGGGGTGCAAAATAGTTTTCTTCTTTTGTGCTACTGCAGCCCCTATCGCATACCCGTTTGCATCGCACATGATTTTACATGGCATTGTCCAATCTGGCGCAATTAGTACGGGGGCGGTAATCAGCGCATCTTTTAAAACTCTGAATATGTTGAAGTAGTTATTGTTAAACTCAAATTTCCTGTCCGCCTCTAACAATGCACTTAGTGGTCGTGCAATTTTAGAAAAGTCTTTGACGAATCGTCTGTAAAATCCAGCATGCCTCAAGAAGCTCCGCACAACCTTCACGCTGGATGGAGGTGGGAGTTTTTCAATTGCTTCAATCTTTGCTTTATCCACCTCCAACCCTTCCCGGGAGATTTTATGTCCCAACACTATACCCTCTTTCACCATGAAGTGACATTTTTCCCAATTGAGCACCAGGTTCGTCTCTTCACATCTTTTCAGAATTTTCTCCAAATTGGCCAGGAAGACTTCATAAGTGGTCCCATAAATAGAGAAGTCATCCATAAATATTTCCACAGAGTCCTCGAGATAATCTGAAAAGATCGCCATCATGCACCTTTGGAACGTGCTTGGCGCATTGCAGAGACCAAACGGCATGCGGCAAAAAGCAAACGTCCCATATGGGCAGGTGAATGTGGTATTATCTTGGTGTTCAAGAGCTATCATAATTGATTGTACCCAACATATCCATCCAAGAATCAGTAAAAATCATTCCCTGCTAGTCTATTTAGCTTTTGATCGATGAATGGCAGAAGGAAGTGATCTTTCTTTGTGGCCACGTTCAATTTACGGTAGTCCATACATATGCGCCATCAAGTGATGGTTCTTTGCGGTATTAATTCATTGTTCTCATTTGGGACTACCATCATTCCACCCTTGTTCGACACATATTGCACTGGGTTGATCCACGTGCTATCTGCAATAGGATAGATAATGCCCACATCCAGCCATTTGATAATCTCCTTCTTGATGACTTCTTTCATTGTAGGGTTAAGTCTGCATTGATGTTCAATTGTCGCTTTGTGGTCCTCTTCAAGACGAATGTGGTGCATGCAGTACGTGGGGCTAATTCCTCTAATGTCAGCGAGCGTCCAGCCAATTGCTCGCATATGTTTCTTGAGAATGCTTATCAACACATTCTCTGATTTTCGTTGAGCGTAGAGGAAATTATCACTGGCAGCTTCTCATTTTGCCCCAGAAATGCGTACTTCAAATGGTTTGGTAGGGTCTTTAGTTCAAGTGTTGGTGGTTCCACGAAGGAAGGTTGCGTTGTTTTTCTTTCTTCTTTTGGCTCTTCTTCTTGCATTGTGATAATTTCTTCTTCTTTGTTTGTTTTTGTTACAATCGCATTGCAGGCAGCTACGGATGCATTGGCATCCTCTTCTTCACACTCTTCATCAGACTTTTCTTCTTCAATTGAATTCAGGTCATCATCAAAATCTTGCAGGTCTTCCTCATCCAGGAATTTCATGGCGCGAATTATGTTAAATTTGAGCTTCTGTCCGTTTATGCTTAAAGTGATTTCTCCCTTGTGCACATCAATTTGAGCACGACCCGTTGATAGGAAAGGTCACCCCAAAATGATGGGCACATCTTTGTCGGCCCTATAATCTAAGATGATGAAGTCAGCTGGCAGAATAAATTTATCAATCATGATCAGCATATCCTTCAACTTACCTTCTGGATGAACTAGAGATTTGTCAGCCAATTGGAGAGTCACTGATGTGGGCACAAGTTGCCTCACATTTAATTGTCTAAAAATCGATAGCGGCATCAAATTTATGCTGGTCCCCAAGTCACACAAGGCTTGCCCAATATAGAGTCCTCCTATGGAGCAAGGAATAGTAAATCTCCCAGGATCGCTCATCTTTGGTGGGATAATGGATTTGGAACTTTGCGTTAATACCACCGTGGCAAATTTTCTAGAGCCTCTTTTCTTAGTTACCATGTCCTTCAGAAAGTTGGCATAGGCAGGCATTTCCTCAATCGCTTTACTGAAAGGAATGTTAACATGTAATTGCTTAACATAGATAAGAAGCGTTAGTACTGTACCTCTTCGTTTTTATTCTTCCTTAGCCTCTGAGGGAAAGGTGGTAACTGAATTTTCACGGTTCTCGTTTCATTTGACTTTGAGGTCGACGCAACCTCAGGCTTCATTGCTTCATTTTCTCTTTCTTCCTCTTGCGTTACTGAAATCTCAGGCTCAGTTGCGATGGAAGTTGTTCTACTATGCTCTTTCTTTTCCCCCTCCATAGTCTTTCCACTGCACAATGTCACAACCTGACACTGCTCCTTACCTAATCCCCTCGAGTTGCGTGAAAGTTTGATTGAACTTGGTAACACCCCTTGCGGTCGACTTTTCAACTCACTTGCAAACTGGTCAATTTGCAATTTGAGGTTGCAGAGGGACGTAGCCTGACTCTAAAGCACTATTTTGTTTTTCTCTATATATTGCTTCAATAGGCTCTCCAGAGAAGAGGATTGCGGTGGTTGTTATGAGCTACTTGCTTGATTGCTCTGTTGACCATTGTTGCACTGGAAGAATCCTGGTGGCCCTTCTTTTTGCACCACAGGTTGAAAATTTTGTTGTTGATTCTTCCAGGAAAAATTAGGGTGGTTTCTCCACTCGGGGTTGTAAGTGTTTGAAAAAGGGATTATTCTTTACAAAATATATAGACTGTGGATTTTGCGGACAATCTTCTATCGCATGCCCATCACCACAAGTCGCATACCTTGCGGTGTTTTGACTTATTGCGTTAATTTGCCTACCTTGCGGTGTTGGGCTACTGATCGCCATTCCTTGAATCAAATTCATCATTGCGGTCATTTGGTTTTGTAATGAAACAACATCATTATTTGCGTCAGAATCTTTAAGTCTCAATCTCCGGTCACTCTCCCTCTAGTATTCATGGTTCTTGGAGATGCGGTCCAGGATATTCTTCGCCTCATCATAACTTTTATCAAGTAAACCACCAGCGGCTTCTGCATTGGCAGCGGTCTGCGAAGCGGGATTCAAACCGTGATAGAAGATTTCCATTTGAAGACAATCTGGTAGCCCATTATGCAGACAATCTCGAACCAACCTTTTAAACCTTGTCCAGGCATCACTGAGCGATTCGTCCATATCTTGTTCAAAATTTGTGATAAGCTTTCTTCATCTTGCATTTTCGGTAGGTGGAAAATACTTTTTCATGAATTTCTCCACTACCTGCTCCCAAGAAGTAATCTCTCCTGGTTCGAGCGAATAAGCCCATTTCCTAGCCTGATCACAAAGAGAAAATGGGAACAACGTTAGTCGAACTTCTTCAGCAGAGATGTTCGGGAACACAAAAGTATTGCAGATTTCAATAAAAATTTGGAGGTGGGCATGCGGGTCCTCGCCACGCCTTCCTCCGAATTATTGACCTGCAGTCTGGATCATCTGCAGCATCACCGGTTTCATCTTGAATCTACTTCCGTCGAGGGCAGGCCTCATGATTCTCGGAGAGAAATCATAGAGATTTGGCGATGCATAGTGCCTAATGGGCCTATTGCGATCGTTTGTCAACAGAATCGAATTCGCCATGACATTGTTATCATTTGGTGCTCCTCCTCCAGACTGCTCTGCCATCTCTTCTTTATTGGATTGTGGTTTCTGTTGGCGGTCTCTCAATCTTCGTCTCAATCTTCGGGTCATAATTCGCCAGAGATTGAGAGTCCTACAAAGAAATCAAAAAATTACCGTTAATAAACTATTTTGCCGAAGTCCCCTGTAACGGTGCCAAAAACTTGATGCGGCATTTTATTAAGTAAAAAATATGAATGATATGCATTGGTGGATTGCGTTGTGCACTCAAGTTTCCCCAGCGGAATTCAAGTGTGAATTTCCCTGAGTTTCCCGGTAAGTCCAGGGTCGATCATAGGGACTTGTGAAAATAGATTGCGTTGATAATTTTTGGATGAAAACTTTGCGGTAACCAAGTAAATAAATAAAGTGTTGGTTGTTGATTGCGTTGATTAAAAAGAAATAAATAAATGCGGCAGATTTGAGAAACGAAAGTTGCGTTGATAGATGCAATGAGTATATGATGAACGGATTGAGAAGATCTTTAGCTAGTGTTACTTGGGAATGTGTCAAACTGTGCGATCATGTTACTACCATGCACAACAAGTCATTTTCCAATGTAAATGCGACGCTCCTAAATCTAGGACGCATGTGTTGCATGCAAAATGTCTGTAGAGCTTATTCCTAAGTCTCTACTCTTGTCCTATGCGTTGATGCAAAATGTATGAAAGCAAAGTGACCGCATACAATCGTATCTTATCGCTAAGATGCATGCGATGCGTTAATAACAAATAATGCTCCTTCCTAAGCGCCTATCTCTCATTTATGCATTCTAATCTGGTTCTTCCAAACCTAGATTCTGACCTGACCTTCCCAAGTCTAGATCCTATCCTTAGACTACCCTCCCGAGTATCTCTAATGGACGAATGAAGCATACATAAACAAGATAATCGCAAAGAATGAAAATTCCCTAGTTTAAATGCTTCTCAACCCATTCAACTAATTTAGCTACTCATGCACGAATCACAAAGAGTGAACAGATATAGAGAAGAAAATTCCATTCTTATAAATAAGTTAAGTAGAAAATTCCATTTTATAAATAAGTTAAGTACAAAATGCCAATGGAAGTTTAAGGTAGAGAGCCTGGTAGCAATTCCTTGCTGACCGAGACTTTTTACACTGGAATCTCTATTTTGGTCTAAAGATATTCCCGCTTCCGCAGGAATCGACCCCTTCTCTGCCTTTGTAGCTTCCGACGCTCTCCCAAGCTTACCGGAACGATCTATCTGCACAACTTTTCCCTCGCATCCGCCTTAAAAATGGAAGAAAAACTATGAACAGAAGCAACTGAATGTAAAGTAATCAATTTGTTAACCCCTTTTCTGAAGAATACACTTGGTATTTGTAGGGCATCAATGGTGAAAGGTGGCTTCTCACTCCTAGTTGTACAGATGGGACAACTTTAATTCCTGACTAATGCACCGGTTAATTGTCACCGATAAAGCTGAATGTACTTTGTGACCGTTATCGGTTGTTAACTTAATTGAGATCCGACTGTCATTAGCTTTCTGTCCCATCGTTCTTAATTGGCCTTTTACCCAGATGCGCCCATCATGTTGCGCTGACCAAGTTGCGGCAATCCTTCTTGGACGAATATTTGCGAGCATGATCAATGCAAAGTCTTACGGTGAAGTTGTGCTTGACCGATGATTTCCTATGATTGCA
Organism: Benincasa hispida; assembly: GCF_027475165.1. Classification (NCBI taxonomy): domain Eukaryota; kingdom Viridiplantae; phylum Streptophyta; class Magnoliopsida; order Cucurbitales; family Cucurbitaceae; genus Benincasa; species Benincasa hispida. The sequence continues at coordinate 49,051,506 of NC_143478.1, read as the reverse complement.
ATCATACATTGTATTAACGTATATTGTGCACAAAAAATACAAAAATCAATAGTCCTAATGCGCTGAATGCATGCGACCGCAATATTATAGTATGCTTAATGGACGTAATTTAACATATTTTATCAATGCAATCCAACATTGTTTAAGAACTTAGCACTATGATAACGTGCAAAAGTTGATGTCCTAAATTTCATGTATCTTGTAGTTTGTAAAGATAAATTATATATCTAATAAAATAAGATGTATTTTATTAATGTTTAGACTGCATTAAATCCATCCAATAAACTAAGATCCAAGGTTATTGTATGAAACTTAAACATGTAGATCGAGACATACAAGTAGATCACGTATAAGTGATAACCTAAACGGTTTGTAGTAGATGGATAAGGATGGGTACCTTATCCTGGTGACACTATGAATACGACATGCTTTGTAGATGTTACAATTGTTGTAAAGTACTACAAATGATCTGATCCTCATTTATGTGTAGACATGCGAGTGGAGGTATTCTATATAAAGAGTTTGTATAAAATCGGACTGTGAAATGAATAGTCTCTCTATATAACACCGTTACTAGAAGAGACTTACATTTTACTAGGATGACCATAGGTGACTTGACCTTAATCTTAAGTGAGTTATGAACTTCTGTCTATGAGGGCAATCCTTTGATTTGTATGGGTGAGAGTGGCATTGTTAGTTGACTCAACAAGCTTACCATTTTGAGAACTTGTCTGAGTAAGGAGCTAGGAACACAACTACAAAAGATAAATTGCTCCCTTAATAGCTGATTCCGGGTCTTGAACATTGAAGCCTCAACCTCTCACTGGCCGAAGAGGTGTTAGTTTATAGTTGGACTATAAATTCGTTGTTCATTAGAGGGATCAGTGGTATTTAAGGAGTTAGATGTAACTACAAGGGTAAAACGGTATTTTGACAAAACTATAGTTATGAACAATTTGTGAAGGGTCGACTCACTGTTGATTGATTATATCCAAGGACACAGAAATAAATCTACAGTGCGAAGAGTGCAACTATTGGTCTTTAGTGGAGTGACCGGTAGTTAATGAAAATTGATTAATTTAATTAAAGAGCTTAATTAATTAATCTTATATCATTGAAGCTTCTAATCTGTAGGTCCATAAAGTCCCTTGTTAGCTCACTAAATGATATATAAGAGAAATGGTTTGAATTGTTCAAATCAATTGCATATTAATGAGATTTATATAATTAAGAGAGAAAAATAATTGAATAAGATTCAAATATTAAAGAGATGTATACATATAAATATGTGATAATTATATGTGATTAATTCTATATTAAATATGATTTAATATAGTCGTTTAATTGATTAATTAATGGTTAATTAATTAATTAATTTTTAAGAACTAGAAATAAATAAAACATATGATGTTTATTATTTATTAATTAATTATATATGTTAAATTGGATTTAGTATATATGATTATTTAATTATTGGATTAACAATTAAATAAAAGTTATTTAATTAAATTAGAACTAGAGTAGGAATAAGAAAGATTAGGAGAAGGGAGTCACCCCTCCTCCTTATAAATAGGTCTTCATGGCCCATGTTTGTGTCAATTGAATTAGGAATTCTGAATCCTAGTCTCCTACTACTTCTCTCAAAATCTCTCTTCTTTTTTCTACTACTTCGTCTTCCTCTTCCAAGTCTTGGAGACCACACATCCAATTCTTGGGATCCTAAAGAATAACAAGGTTTCACATACGGTGGTATCCCTTGATCATTAAAGAGACATTTCAGAGAAGATGCGGAGGGAATCATGAAGAATTTGAGAATCTACAAAGGTAAGGTTTAGCTCTTCCCTCTTTTCTTCTCTTAAATACATGCTAATCTTGATTGTTTATCCATTAAGTTAATATTTTTTTTACCATATTTTGTTTATGTAAAATCAAAAACAAAATTGCTAAGCGATCACATGCTTCCGCTTGGGATCCGATCCCTTCATTTGGTATCAGAGTCCAATTTGTGCAATTTTGATTTTCCCTTTTTTAGAAACAAAATCAGAATATAATCGTGGGTTGCTTTTAAAATATATGCATGAGATGTATGTGATTTTAATTGTGATTTGCGAGTTGACTGTTTAGGCTTTTGACATTTACAAATTTAATTGATAAGATGAATGTAAAACCTAGTATTTATGGGTATTTCTTTTACTGTAAATTGAATCTGTAAGTCCGTGTCTTTCGTGGAAAAAAGGTACTATGAAAAGAAATCGGGAAAACAAAGGTAAAACAAGAAAAACGGAGATAAACAATGTAGTGCAGTTCGTTTTTTTAGGGACAACTTTTATACATTTATCAATAACTGGAGTTCTAATCGTTGGATCATGCTAAAACTTGGTAAGTTGTTCAAGACACCTAGGGTCTCGTTTTGAATGGTTGGATTGTCGTTTTGAGCTCTGGTTTATCCGCCATCACCGCTGAATAGAAGTAGTTCTTTTATCTTTTTCCTTTTTCTTTTAGGATTTTCTAAAATCTAAGGTTTTAGATTTTATTTTAGGAATGCCAATAGTTGGTCAATGTTGCTATTTTGAAATTTAATTATGCATGAGATGTATGATTTAAATTATTTTTGAATAGTACATAAAGTATGTCATTTAGATTCAAAATCCCATCTTAGGATAAACATGTTCATGCATCATGTCAAAATGTAAGTGTTATATTTTTAGGATGCACGATTAAATTAGCATGCTCATGCATCTTAGTATAAATGTTATAATATTTTAGATGTATGGTACATTAAGCATGTTTTTGCATCATACTAGGTTATAATTGTTATAATGTATGATGACATGATGGATATGTGTGCTTAATAATGGTTAGATATAAGTGTTATATTTTTCAATTAAAATAAATTTTGCATTGAGTATGACATTACTTAGATAAATATAGATGTTATATTTGATCAATGTCTTTGAATGCAATTATAGATTTTATTTTTCATTATTTTATAATGGTTATAAGTATAATGAAATTAGAATTAAAATCTATAATAAAGAGTTGCATACAAACATAGGTTCAATTTAATTTTAAATGGTTTAAAATTAATTCACATAGACTTATGTTAAACACGTTTCTAATGAGATTAGAAATATAAATGGTTTAAAATTAATTCACATTGACTTATGCTAAGGAAAGTTCTGTCTAAGCTGAGGTATTTAAGCTGACGGAAACGAACACATCTACCTGGGAACCGACCTGGAAGATGAATTGGGTAAGTACTTTATAAGCATGCAATAATTGATTGACTTCGTTAAAAAGTTTAATAAATGAAGTCACATATTGTTGAAATATTCAATATAAGCGTTATATTGAACAAATTAACAAAGACTTAGTTAAAATTAATTAGCTGATTTTACTAAGTTAATAAACCCATTTTTGTAAAATACTCAATGGGAGGAAAAAGATATCTACGATATGTCAATTTTTTTTATTCACATTCTCCCTAAAAGTTCACCCCGTGAGACTCATGCTTGGCCTCAAGGTACCCTAAGAACCTCCCCCTTCGGATGGTGTTTGCATGGGTCAATATCAAGGTGAATGAAGAGAGTGTTTATAATAAGCGGGAGGAGGATATGTGTCAACATGTCCTACAGTCTCCTTCATTAATTTGCATTGTGAGACCTTCTTGCATGGCCTCGAAGCGCCCTAGGAGCGTCCCCCTTTGGATGGTTTGTGTATTAGGTCAATATCAGGGGCAAACTTCAGAAATGGTTTCTGGATAGGATAGCTTTAGTTTTTGCCCCAATCAATTTTTCCCTTCAGTTGGCTCATTGGGACGAAACTTTAGGGTCTAAAATGAAGGGTCACACTTACACGAAATTGTTAAGAAAGTTAATGATTTCTTGACTAAATCAATGGTGATTAATCATTATAGGAATAAAAAATATTTTGGTATAATGATTGGTTGAGAAGTGTTTCAATTCAGGGAAGGGGTGACTGACCACCATTTGGTGGCTTTTGTCCTAAATCACTGAAGCATCATTGCAAAGTGGAATAATGTTGGGTTCATTATTAGTTTTTGCTAAACTGATTGGATTAAAATGAAATTTTGCATAAGTGTTTAAAATAGTAATTTGTTTTTTATCGACAAAAATGACCAGCGCTTTAATGAACCTTCTTAATGTTGAAATATTGACCAAATTCAATTACAAAACTTAGAAAGAATCAATTAAAATTATGTTCGTGGTTAACGACCTTAACTTTGTCTTGACTGGGGAATGTCCTTCAGTTCCAACCCTTGATGCAACATGAGATGTTCGTGATGCATATAAAAGGTGGCCGAAGGCCAATCTTGAGGCTCAAGTTCAGATTTTTGCAAGCATACCTAATGCCTTAACCAAAAGATTATAGAGCATGGTCATTGCACTTCAGATCATGCAATCAATGCAAGAGTTTTTTGAGTGAATGTCCTCACAATTCAAGCAGGATGGGGTTGATATAGACGAAACTAGTAATGTTAGCTCCCTATTTGAACTTTGTTCCGTATTGTATGTCAAGTGATAAATAGAAGAGCCAAAAGTTGCTAACTCTAGTGAAGTTTATCAAAGACGTTTGACCTTAGAGGAAAACTTAGAGTTCATAATAAGGGTGTTTAAGTTGATCCCACTGCTCTCCAGAATAGGAAGAGATCCAATGACAATAAATCTGATTTACCTATCCTAAAATCGTGCTTAGTAGAGAATAATGATTCTGACTAGTTGATTCAGAGGCGACTAATCACATATGTTCTTCTTATCAGGGATTTAATTCTCAAAGACAATTCGAAGTTGGGGAGATGACTCTTTTAGTTGATACTAGTGAGGTCATTTCAGTTGTCGCCGTAGGCAGGCTTAAGCTACTTTTGGACAAGAAACGATATATGTTATTAGATGACGTATATGTAGTTCTTAATATGAAAAGGAATTCAATTTTTTTTCTTGTTTGATTGGGCAAAATTGTTCTCTCTCATTCTCTGGAAGTAAAATGATTATTTTTAAAAAAGAAATGGAGATAGGATTTGCTTCAAAAGAAAGTAACTTATATGTACTAAGGTCGTCAGTTACAAAGGTCGTCCTAAATACTACAATATTCAGAACGACAACAACTGCTAAGAGACCAAGGATTTCTCCTAAAGAAAATGGTTACCTTTGGCATCTAAGGTTAGGTCACATTAATCTTAATAAGATTGAAAGATTGGTGAATAATTGACTTCTAAATATTTTAAAAGAAACTCTTTACCTGTATGCGAGTCATGCCTTGAAGGCAAAATGAAAAAAACGACCTTTTAATGGAAAAGGTTATTGAGCCAAAGAAGCCTTAGAACTTATACATTCAGACCTCTGTGATCAGATGAATGTAAAAGCAAGAGGAGGGCATGAATATTTCATCTATTATATAGATGATTACTCAAGATGTGGGTATCTATAACTAATGTAACATAAATATGAAGTACTTGAAAAGTTCAAGGAATATAAGACTGAGGTTGAAAAGGTAAAAAGATAAAAACACTTAGATCTGATCATGGTGGAGAGAGTATATGAACTTAAGTTTTCAGAACTGTATGATAGAACATGGAATAACGTTTCAACTTTCAGCCCTTGGTACACCTCAGTAGAATGGTGTATCGAAAAGGAGAAATAGAACCCCATTGGACATGGTTCAGTCTATAATGAGTTATGTTCAACTTCCTAACTCTTTATTGGGATTTGCAGTAGAGACTACTATTACATTTTGAACAACGTTCCATCCAAGAGTGTTTCTGAAACACTTTTTTATGGAGAAATGTCGTAAAGGTAGTTTATGCCACTTCAAGATTTGAGGATGTCCAGCCCATGTGCTTATGACAAATACCAAAACTTGGAACCTCATTCAAAAGTATGCCTATTTGTAGGTTACCCCAAGGAAACGAGAGGTGGGTACTTCTTTGATTCAAAGGAAAACAAAGTGTTTGTATCGACAAACATTACTTTCTTGGAGGAAGACCACATGATGAACCACAAAACACAGAGCAAAATAGTTTTAAGAATGATTTCTGATGATAATACTGAGATTTCAACAAGAGTTATTGAAAAGGCTAGTACATCAACAAGAGTTGTTGATGTCGGTTCATCCAATCAAGTTAATCCATCTCAAGAGTTGAGATGGCCTCAACATAGTGGGGGAGGGTTGTAAACCCACTTATTCGCTATGTGGGTTTAGCAGAAGCCCAAAACATCATATCTGATGATGATATTGAGGATCCATTATCTTACAAGAAGGCAATGGAAAATGTTGACAAGGATGAATGGATTAAGGCCATGAATCAAGAAATAATGTCTATGTACTCCAAAGCTAGACTAGTGGCAAAGGGTTATACCCAAGTTGAGAGAGTGAAGTATGAAAAATTTCTCACTTGTTGTCATGTTAAAGTCTATACAAATTCTCTTGTCCATAGCCACATATTATGACTATGAGATATGGAAAATGGACGTCAAAATTGCTTTTTTTTTTTTTTTTTCTAATGGTAATCTTGAAGAGATCATCTACATGAATCAACCAGAGGGATTCATTGAACAAGGTCAAGAGCAAAACGTTTTGTAAACTTAATGGTCCATTTATGGACTGAACAAGCATCTCGATCTTGGAATATAAGATTTGATACTGTGATAAAATCTTATGGCTTTAGTCAGAATGTTGATGAGCCTTATGTTTACAAGAAAATCATCAACAACTCAATAGCTTTCCTTGTGTTGTATGTGAATGATATCCTACTCATTGGATGTTTACTGATAGAGGTAAAGGAATGACTAACTGCCCAATTCCAAATGAAAGAATTGGGTGAGGCGCAGTTTGTTTTGGGATCCAGATCATCAAAGATCGTAAGAATAAAATGTTGGTCTTGCCTCAGGTATCATATATTGACAAGATGTTTGTTAAGTATTCGATGCAGAATTCCAAAAAAGGTTTACTACCTTTTAGGCATGAAATTGTTCTTTTTAAAGAACAGTGTCCTAAGACACCTCAAGGGTTTGAGAAGATGAGACAGATTCCTTATGCATCTGCGATAGGTAGCCTTATGTATGCCATACTGTGTACTAGGCCCGATATCTGCCATACAGTGGGAGTGGTCAGTAGATATCAGTCCAATCCAAGATTTGATCACTGGACAGCGGTCAAAGCCATTCTCAAGTATCTTAGTAGAATGAAAAACTATATGCTTGTGTATGGTGCTAAGGATTTGATTCTTATAGGATACACTGACTCTGATTTTTAGACTAATAAGGATTTATGGAAATCCACATCAGGATCGGTGTTCATTTTGAATGAAGGAGCTATAGTATGAAGGAACATCAAACAAGGATGCATTCCAGATTCCACAATGGAAGTTGAATACGTAGTTGCTTGTGAAATAGCTAAAGAAACTGTTTGGCTAAAAATGTTCCTTATTGATTTAGAAGTCGTTCCAAATATGTCTTTGCCCATTAAACTTTATTGTGATAATAGTGGCGTCGTAGTAAATTCTAAGGAACTTAGGAGTCATAAAAGAGAAAAACATATTGAATGCAAGTATCATCTCATTAGGGAGATTGTGCAATAGAGAGATGCGATTGTCACATAGGTTGCCTTGGAGCACAATCTTACTGATACATTTACAAAGACTCTCACGGCTAAAGTTTTTTAGGGTCACTTAGAGAGTCGGGGTCTACGAGATATGAATCGCTTATTCTAGGGCAAATGGGAAATGTTGTTGGGTATATTGTATATATTGTATTCCCTAATTTATTATATTGTATTCGATACTATACATCGCACTTATGATATTTGATATTGTATACTCTGTTCATTGTATTGTATTGGATACTATACATCCCACTCGCTTTAGAACAAGTGGGATATTGTTGGAATCCTAAATCTCATGCATCTTGTAGTTTGTAAAGACAAATTATATATCTAATAAAATAAGATGTATTTTATTAATGTTTAGACTGCATTAAATCAATCCAATAAACTAAGCTCCGAGGTTATTTTGTGAAATTTAAACATATATGTGGTGACATATAGGTGGATCACGTTTCCATGATAGCCTAAACGGTTGTAACAGATGGATAACGACATGTTTTGTAGATGTTACAATTGTTATAAAGTGCTACAAATGATTTGATCGTGATCGTTCATGTGGAGACATGCGAGTAAGGTATTCTATACAAAGAGTTTGTATAAGACTGGATTGCGAAATGAATAGTCTCTCTATATATAACACCATTACTAGAGGAAAATCCTTAACAATTGTTACAATCGTGACACCGTTACTACAAATTAAAGGATGACCACAGGTGACTTGACCTTAATCCTGAGTGAGTTGTGAACTCCTGTCTATGAGGACAGTCCTTTAATTTGTATGGGTAAGAGTGGCCTTGTTAGCAGACTCAACTAGCCTACCATTTTGGGGACTTGTCCGAGTAGGGAGTTGGGAACACAATTACACAATATGGAATTCACTCATTTCCTGACCTTAGGGAAGGTAGATAAATTACTCCCTTAATTGCTGATTTCAGGTTATAAACATTGAGGCTTCAACCTCTCACTGGCCCGAGAGGTGTTAGTTTATAGTTGAACTATAAATTGGTTGTTCATTAGAGGGATCAGTGGTATTTAAGGAGTTAGATATAACTATAGGGGTAAAACGGTATTTTGACCTCGTTATAGTTATGAGCAATTTGTGGAGGGTCGACTCATTATTGATTGGTTATATCCGTGGACACAAAAATAAATCTACAATGCAAAGAGTGCAACTATTGATCTTTACTAAAGTGACCAATAGTTAATGAAAATTGATTAATTGAATTAAAGGATTTAATTAATTAATCTTATATCACTGAAGCTTCAAATCTATAGGTCCATAAGGTCTTCTTGTTAGTTCACTAAATGATATATAAGAGGAATGGTTTGAATTGTTCAAATCAATTGCGTATTAAAGAGATTAATATAATTAAGAGAGAGAAATATTTGAATAAGAATCAAAGAGATGTATACATATAAATATGTGAGAATGATATATTGATTAATTTTATAAATTAATTAATCAATTAATTTTTAGAAGTAGAGTAAATAAACATGTGATGTTAATTAATTAACTAATTAATTATATATATATATTAAATTCAATTTAATATATATGGTTATTTAATTAGGACTAATTAATTAAATAAAAGTTATTTAATTAAATTAGAACTAGAGTAGGAATAGGAAATACTAGAAGAAAGGGGTCACCCCTCCTTTCTATAAATAGGCCTTCATAGCCCATGTTTGTGGACTTCTGAATCTTAGTCTCCTACTACTTCTCTCAAAATCTCTCTTCTACTTCTTCTTCCTCTTGCAAATCTTGGAAACCACACATCCAATTCTTGGGATCCTAGAGAATAATAATGTTTCACTTACGGTGGTGTCCCTTGATCATTAGAGACGTTTCGGAGAAGACGCAGAAGGAATCATGAAGAATTTGGGAATATAAAAATATAAGGTTTATCTCTTCCCTCTTTTCTTCTCTCAAATGCATGCTAATCTTGATTGTTTATCCATTATGTTATTGTTTTATACTATATTTTATTTGTGTAAAATAAAAAACAAAATTACAAAGTGATCACATGCTTTCGCTTGGGATTTGATCCCTTTAGAATCGGCACTTAAGGGAATTACTCATCTACTTACCTTAAGAGGGAATGAGTAAATTCCATCTTATGTAGCTATGTTCTCAACTCCCCACTTAGTCAAGTCCCCAAAATGGTAGGCTTATTAAGTCGACGATTCGGACTGTTGGGTTTTATGCCCTAAAATGGATAATAAATGTTATCAATTGACAGTCATCAATAAAGAGTTATTGATGTTAATTCAATAAATGTTATTGATTGTGTTTTATTCTATTTTTTCTTAATAACCTTAAATCCACTAAATTAACATCCAAGACTACCTTATGAGTTTTGAACTATATGTAGAGAGATATAAGGATCAATATTCAAGAAACAACCTAAAGGGTCTATAGTATAGGGATAAAGTTGGGTACCTTATCATGATGATACAATGCAACGATCCAACGCGTTCATGTGAGTGACACACGAGTGGGGGATTCTTATGCAATGAGTTTGCATAAGATCGGACCGAGAAATAGTAACCACTAGATGTAACGTCGTTAACTAGTTTGGTTCCTATTTCAATTGGATGACCTAGGCAACTTAGACTTAATCTTGAGTGTATTATGAACTCCCGTTCACGAGGGATTGTCCTTTTATTTGTATGGATGAGAGTAGTCAGTTTTCTGACTCAACAAGCCTATCATTTTGGGGACAAGACTGAGTGAGGAGTTGGGAACATAATAATACAAGATAAAATTCACTCATTCCCGACTTTAGGGTAAGTAGATAAGTGTTCCCTTAAGTGATGTCTCCGGGACTTGAACAAAGGGCCCTACCCTCTTACTGACTCGAGATGAGTTTATGTTTATTGGTTGGACCATAAATAGGTTGTTCAATAGAGGAGCATTGATACTTAAGGATATAGAGGTAACCCAAGGATAAAATGGTAATTTGACCAAGTTGCCGTTATAGACACTCGTTAAGGACTAGCTTGATGTTATTGGTCTATATCCGTGGACACAGAAACATATCTGCAGTGAGAAGAGTCTAGTTGTGGGTCTTAAGTGGAGTGCACTTGTAATTAACAAATATTGATTAATTTGGTTAATGAGTTTAGCCAATTAATCTCATATTGTTGGAGCTTCTGATCTTCAGGTCCATTAGGTCCCCTTGTTAGCTCACTAAAGGATATTAAAGAGGAATGATTTGAATTGTTCAAATTAATTTGAGGAAATTGTAATTGATTATGGATATGATTAATATGCAATTGATTATGGATCTGATCAATAATTTAAATTAAGTTGGAGAGAAATATTTGAATGAGATTCAAATATTTAATTCAAGTGAATTATATTCATAAAGAATTAATTAATTAAATTAATTGATAGGTAATGTACATAAACATACGATGTTTATTTATGTTAATTAAATGTATACGTTAAATTGGATTTAACGTATAGATGGTTATTTAATTAATGTACTAATTAATTAAAAAAATGTTATTTGATTAACTGAGTACAAGGGTAAATTGGGAAAGACTTGGAGAAGGGTTAACCCTTCTCCATATAAATTCTTCCTTATGGTCCTTTTAGGGGAAGATTTGATTTTGGTGAGATTTACCCTAGCCACCAAAACACAAATCCTCTATTTACTCTCTATGAGAAACCTCTTCCTCTTCCAATTAGTCGGATATCACCTATCCTTCTATTGGAATCCTTGAGAATAACAAGGTTATTCTCATGGTCGTGTCCAAGTTCAATTTAGAAGAAGTTTGTGCCAAGATCGAGAGGATTTTTTGTGGAGCTCGAGAATCTTCAAAGGTAAGAATGGTTCTCTTTTAGTTTCCATTCTCCAAAGCATGTTATTTTCATGTGTTCTATTTTAGATCACTATTTTTGTTTATTCATAAAATTGATTTTCGAGATGCAAGACGTTCACACGCTTCTGCTCGAGATTTGATCCCTACAATTGGTATCAAAGCTAATTTATTGCATCTTTGTTCTTTGTATTTTTTAAACAAAAATAAGTTTAGAGGTGAGTTTTGAATCTGCATTTTGAATGAAGGTTTGCAAGATTGGATGTTTTCAATTTTGGAACTTATATTACTTTTAATGTGATTAAAATGTAAGTGCTTGTTGTATTTTTTGGGCATTTATTTTTTACTTTGAGTCTGTAAGTATGTTTCAATTGAAAGAGCAAGTGTTGTTGAAAAGATCGGGAAAAACGGAGGTGTTCGGGACAAGTTCGGAGCAGAAAATACACAAAAGAGGGGCATTTTGCCTTTCAGCATCGCAACGCTGCGAGGCGAGGTGATGCACAAATTGATTCGTAGCATTGTGACATTGCCCCTCATCGTTGCGATGCTCCGAGTATTTGACGAACCCTGGCGGCGCGCGCAATAAAGAGCCTGTTGAAGGCTGGTTTGTTTTTTACCTAATTCTTTTGTTATTTTTAGGATTAATTAATTAAATTGATATTAATTTAATTAATTAAGTTTGTTTAGAGTACCAAAATTGGTCCAATTTTTTCTATTTAAATTAATTTAATTTTGCATTGGATGCATATTTAGAATAATATTTGAATTCATATTACATATTGTATGTCATATAAATTCAAAAATTCCCACCTTAGGATAAACATGTTCATGCATCATAATTAAATATAAGGGTTATATTTTATGGATGCATGATTAAATTAGAATGCTCATGCATCATAATATAAGTGATATGTTATAAGGATGTATGATCACATTAAGCATATTCATGCATCATGCTATGTTATAATTGTTATAACGAATGATGGAATGATGTATGTGAGTGCTTGATTTTCATGTATGATTAATATAAGTGTTATATTTATCAAATGAAAATGGAATTTGCATTGAGCATGATATTACCTAAATAAATATAATTATAGTATTTATTTAATGTCATTAGATGCAAATTTATAGGTTTTAATAAAGCATTAAAATATAAGTGTTATGTTTTTAACGAGATAGATTAAAATCTATAAACAAGAGTTGCATGCAAACATAGGTCCAAATTAATTTTAAATGGTTTAAAATTAATTCACCTAGACTTATGTTGGAAGTTTTTCTAATGAGATTAAAAATAGGTTAATCTTTTAATTTGTTTTAATAGGATTAAATGAATATCGTTAAAAGATTAAATTTATAAAATAATTACCCATAAGGGACCTTTGTCTAAGGAACTTTCTATCTAGACGGAGGTATTTAAGAAACAGAACACCTCCACTTGGGAACTGACTTGGAAGATGAATTGGGTCAATATTTTATAAGCATGCAATAAAGGATTGATTTTATTAAATAGTTTAATACATGAAATTATGTATTATTAAATCATTCAATATAAGTGTTATATTGAGCAAATTAAAAGAACTTAGATAAATTCATTAGCCAGATTTTTAACTAAGTATAATAAAACCCTAAAAATATTAAAATACTTTAGTGGAGAAAATTGATATATAGGATATATCAAATTTTAGCTCTCATGTTCTTAAGAGTTCACACCAAGAGATCCATGCTCGGCTTCGTGTCGCCATAGGCACGACTTCCCTTCAAAAAGTATTTGCATGGGTCAATAGCAAGGTGAATGGGGAAGTGTTCATAGTAAGTGGGAGAAGGACGCGTGTCAACGTATCCTATGGTCTCCTCCAATAGGTTGCGCTATGAGATTCCTATGGTCCACCTATGTGTCGTCTTGATATGTCATCCTGGAGCAACCATCCCTTCGGAGGATCTGATTGTAGGAGTTGGAACAATGCAAACTCCAATAATGGATAAGGTTTCTTAGGCTAATCTTCAACAATTGTCTTTCCTTTCGGTAGCTTGTTAAAGCATACTTTTGGGATCCGACAATGGGAGGGTCACACTTAGGGGATGAATTAAGCTAGTTAATGAATCATTCACTTAAACAACTACAGCTAAAGAACTATATGATAAGAGTTATTCTGGTATTAGTGATTGGCTTAGATTGTCTCAATTCAAGGGAGGAGTAGCTGAAACACCCTTCGGTGGCTGTTACTCTAAACCTTTGAAATATCGTTGCAAAAACTAAATCATTAGTTAAATTAGAGTTCTATGATTGCATGTGTTTTTGCTAAATTTATTGGATAATTTAGTAATGGGTTAAGACAAATATAACTAATACGATCAATTGTTTGTTATTCGTTTCAGCATGTCTTCCACAATCATTTCCTTGCTTAAAAACATAAAATTAGTTGGTGAAAACTATATGGAAATCTAACCTGAATATGATTATGGTTATTGATGATCTGTGGTTCGTCTTGACAGAGGAATGCCCTTTAGTCCCCATTCACAATGCATCCCAAGCGTTGAAGGATGCTTATGACTGTTGAACGAAGGCCAATGACAAGGCCGGAGTCTAAATTTTCGCAAGTTTGTCTGACGTTCTTACCAAGAAGTATGAGGCCATGATGTATGCGTACCAGATCATGGAGTCCCTCCAGGAAATGTTTGGACAACCATCCATTCAGATTCGACACGAGGTCCTCAAATACGTTTATAATTCGTGCATGAAGGAAGGGCAATCAGTGAGGAAACATGTTTTTAACCTAATGGTCCAGTTCAATGTTGCTGAAATGAACAGTATGATCATCGACGAGCAAAAGTCAGGTGTCCTTTATTTTGGAATCTCTTCCAAAGAGTTTCCTTCAATTCCACTGCAATGCAAATATGAACAAAATACAGCGCACCATAACTACCATTCTTAATGAGTTACAAACTCATCAGTCCATTATTAAAGGTAAAAGTCCGGTAGAAGGAGAGGAAAATGTTGCTCGTTCCAAAAAGTTCCATAAGGTTTCATCCTCGGGAACCAAGTCTATTCCTTCATCTTTTGGTTCTAAGAAGATCTAGAAAAAAAATGAGGGAATTGGAAGACTCTTGCTGTTGAGAAAGGCAAGAGTAAGGCCAAGGTGGCTCAAGTGCTTCCACTGCAATATGGATGGTCACTGAAAACACAATTACCCTAAGTACCTCGTCGAAAAGAAGAAAGAGAAGAAAGGTAAATATGATTTACTAGTTATGGAAACTTGTTTAGTGAAAAATGACCATAATGCTTGGATACTTGATTCGAGAGCCAATAATCACGTTTATTCTTCTTTACAGGGAATTAGTTCCTTGCAACAGCTCAAGGAGGGTGAAATGACGCTCAATGTTGGAACAAAAGATGCCATTTCAGCTCGTGCAGTAGGAGCTGCTAAATTAATTTTTGAGAATGTTCTTATTTTTAGAAAACTTATACATTGTTCCTAAAATGAGGAGGAATGTTATTTCTATTTCTTGTTTAATTGAAAAATTGTACTATGTTTTTTTCATCCAATGAAGCGTTCATTATGAAAAATGGTGTGACTATCTTTTTAGCTAAACTAGAAGACAATTTATATGTGTTAAGACCAACTGAATCAAAAGTACTTTTAAATCATGAGATGTTTAAAACTGTGAATACTCAAACAGAAAGGCGAAGAATTTCTCCAAGTAACAATGATATGTATCTTTGGCATTTAAGATTAGGTCATATATATCTCGATAGGATTAGAAGATTAGTAAAGAATGGACTTCTAAGCAAGTTAGAAGATGATTCATTACCTCCGTGTGAATCCTATCTTGAAGAAAAAAATGACTAAAAGACATTTTAGTGGAAAAAGTCATAGAGCCAAAGAGCCCTTAGAGCTCATACATTTGGATCTTTATGGTCTAATGAATATAAAGGCTAGAGGAGGGTATGAATACTTCATTTCTTGTATAGATTATTATTTGAGGTATGGTTACTTATACCTAATGGAACATAAGTCTGAAGCTTTTGAAATGTTCAAAGAGTATAAGGCTGAAGTTGAAAATTTATTAGGTAAAATGATTAAAACACTTCAATCTGATCGGAGTGAAGAGTACATGGATTTAGAATTTTAGGACTATAATATAGAACATGGAATTCAATCCCAACTTTCAGCACTTAGCACACCTAAGTAGAACGGTGTATTAGAGAAGAGAAATAGAACCTTATTAGATATGGTTCGTTCTATGATGAGCTATGCTCGATTGCCTAACTCGTTTTAGAGGTATGCAGTAGAGACTGCAATTCACATCTTGAACAACTTCCCTTAAAGAGTGTTTTTGAAACACCTTTCGAGTTATGAAGGGGCGAAAATCGAGTTTACGTTACTTTAAAATCTAAAGTTATCTTGTACATGTTTTAGTGACAAATCCTAAGAAGTTGGAACCTTATTCAAGTTTATGCCAATTTGTTGGTTACCCTAAGAAAACGAGAGGTGGTTTGTTCTATGACCCTCAAGAAAATAAGGTATTTGTATCGACAAATGCTACATTTTTAGAGGAAGACCACATGAGAGATCACAAACCACGTAGTAAAATAGTATTAAGTGAAGCTACTGAAGAAGGCAGCATTTCAAGTCAGTCTGTCCTTCTCAATCGCTGAAAGTGCCTTGATGCAGTGGCATAGTTATGATACAACTTGATCATTACTTGGTTTAACTGAAACTAAGATTGTCATACCAGATGATGGTGTTGAGGATCCATTTTCCTATAACCAGAAAATGAATGACATAGATCCATTGTCCTTGAAATGGAAGCTATGTACTCTAATTCAGTTGGGAGCTTGTAGATTTACCTGAAGGGGTTATACTCAGAGGGAAGGGCTTTACTATGAGGAAAATTTTCCCCCTATTGTTATATTTAAGTCTATAAGAATTCTCTTGTCCATAGACACATATTATGACTATGAGATATGGTGAATGAATGTCAAGACTGTTTTTCTGAATGAAAATCTTGAAAAGAACATCTTTATGTCTCAGCCTAAGGGGTTCATAGTCCAAGGTCAGGAGCAAAAAGTTTGCAAGCTGAATTGATCCATTTATGGGTTGAAACAGGCATCCAGATCTTGGACATTAGATTTGATACAGCGATCAAATCTTTTGGTTTTGATCAAAACGTTGATAAACCTTGTATTTACAAGAAAATCATCAATGATAAAGTAGCTTTCTTAGTACTTTATCTGGACAGTATCCTACTCATTGGGAATGATGTAGAATACCTTACTGACATTAAAGAATGACTAGAAGCCCAATTCCAAATGAAAAATTTGGGAGAGACACAGTATGTACTTAGGATCCAAATCATTAGGGATCGCAAGAGTAGAACGTTGGTTTTATCTCAAGCAACTTATAACGAAAAAATATTGACTTGATATTCGATGCAGAACTTTAAGAAGGGTTCATTATCTTTCAGGCATGGGGTTCACTTGTCTAAGGAACAGTGTGTCCTAAGACACCTCAATAAGTTGAGGGTATGAGATGTATTCCCAATGCCTCAACAGTGGGCAGCTTAATATGTATGTTATGTTCTACACTAGGCTAGACATTTATTATGCACAGTAGGTACTAGTTCAATCTAGGGTTAGACCCTTGGACTACGATTATGAACATCCTTTAGTATCTTAGGAGAACGAGGGACTACAAACTGGTGTATGGAACTAAGGATTTGATCCTTATGGGATACACTAACTCTGATTTCCAAACTAACAAGGATTCTAGGAAATCCATGTCAAGATCAGTGTTTATCCTAAACAAAAGAGTTGTAGTATGGTGGAGTATCAAGCAAGGATGCATTGTAGATTCCACTATGGAGGCTAAATACGTAGCTACTTTAAAGCAACAAAGGAAATAGTTTGGCTCAGGAAGTTCCTAAGTGATTTGGAAGTGGTCCCAAATATGAACTTGCCCATCACCTTATACTGTGACAATAGTAGGGCAGTAGCCAACTCTAAAGAACCTTGCAGTCACAAACGAGGAAAGCATATTGATTGATGGAACAAACACATGCACAACAGAAGAAAAATGGTATCTAAAGTACTCTAATTAGGTTAATTACAAAGATAAGCATGCATTAATGTAACAAGTAAAAGGGGAAAAAGTATACAACCTTTGTAGACTTTGAAACTTCTCTAAATTAGCTCCAATCTCCAGCCTTAGAACGGGATGGTGGGATCCTGTGAGTGACTAATTTGGAGAGGAAAAGGTTAAGACTTTGAGAGAAAATTGCAATGAGATTATCACATAATCTCATCAATTCCACTATGGCCAAGAGTTTTCTAAATTCAATAAACACTCCCTATTAAAGCCCATTACATGCAAAACATGTAACTTTGAGTTCGATGAGAATTTGACACTAAAAAATCTACTAACTCAAAATGGGATTTAGTGGGACAAGTGTCTTCAAGTGAAGACAACACTTAGCAATTGAAATTTCCCACTAAAAAATGTTGGATCTTTCCACTAACTTGGTCAAAGTTTGACTCTCAAAGTCCAAAGTCAATAAATTTGACTTCCTTGCATTTTTGACCTAGTCAACAACTTGACTTTTAATGCAATTTTGACAAATTTCATTTAATTTCAAAATTAATTCCAATAATAAATTTTAAAATTAAATTAATATTAAATATTTAATTTAATTTAATTTAATATTAAATCCAACACTAATTCCAATTTATATGAATCTCTATTCATAATCTTGATATTTAAATCTTATTTAAATATCTCATATTTTCCATCTCTTTATGTTTAATTCACAATTAAACATTATGTTAAATATATTATATTTAATGCTTTGCTCCAAAAACCAAATGTGAACACTTCAAATTCGTTCCTCACACTGTTATAAGGTTTAGTTCAATATGAGCTAGTAGGGGGACCTCATAGACCTACAGATCATGGGCTCCAACGATCCGCGATTAACTGGCTAAACTCTTTAACCTAATTAACCACCATTCGTTAACTATCGGATCACTTCACTAAAGCCCAGTAGTTGCACTCCTCTCACTGTAGATATATTATATCCACTCGATATAACCATGATTAGTAAGTTAATGGAGGAAGTCTTATCAAAGAGAACCCATGAGCGAAAGCACGGTCGATCCAAATTCATTGTGACAGAAATAAAAGCATTCACAAACATACAAACTAGTTATGATTTTCTAACAAATTACGACATGCTTTAGAAATTAAATACAAAGGGAATGTGAGACTTACCTTTGAAGAACTTTTCTTCTAACTTTCTCTCACTCTTGTGGAGTCTGGAACAACAACCTCTCGTTGTCTCTACGATCGTCTACCCAATTGTCTGGTCAACCACGGACAATCTTCTCCATAAATAAGTAACCACTCAGACACTACCACTCAGTAACCTTGGTCTTAGAGTAGGAATTCAAGAGGTGTGGGCTCTATTGGATTTGGTAGTGTAAGACCCTAACACTAAAACTAAAGTTAAATAGAGAAGAAAAATATTAAGTGAGGATATTGGAACAAAGGGAGGAAAACATCAAAATTTTCCAAAAAGGTGACCAAGGGTCCAAACGCCTAAGATATGTTGGACGCAAGAAGAAATGAATGATGGAAGCAAGAAAACTTGGAAAAATGGTTAGAGGTTGCATACAACCAAGCAAAGGCATACAAGAGCCATGTGGACAGGGCAACAAGCATGCGTCGAGTGAACATGCTAGGTGTACCAACCATACATTGAGGCCAAGCACATAGGCCATGCACCAAGCGTGCAGGCCATGCATCGAGGCCTAACATACAGGCCATGCATCAAGCGCACAGGCCATGCGGCGAGGACAAGCGTAGACCGTGCGTCAAGCGCAACCCATGCATCGATGAGCACCTGCCTATGCGTCAAAAGAACAAGCGAGCGAGTCATCCTATGCGCTACGGGGTAACCATTGCGTCGATGAGCGCCTGTCTATGCGTCGAACGAACAAGCGAGCGAGCCATCCTATGTGCTTTCGGGTAACCATGCGTCGATGCACCAGGCCAAGCACACGCTCACATGGCCGAGAGTGCCTATGCAGCCGAGCATGCCATGCGGCCAACCGTGTGAGCGCCTAGGCAGCACACCATGCGTCGATGGTGAGCACCATGCGTTCATGCCTAGTAGGTCGAGCAAGCATACTTAGCAAGCCATGTGTCGAGGGTGAACGACCACCCTATGCGTTGGTGATGACCAACTCATTCATTGGCTAAGTTGAACTTTGATGAAGGAAAGGTGAGTTGCTATGCGTTAAGGATAGAAGGTGAGGCTAATTGATGGAAAACTTCAAGGGAGAATGCCAAGAGTATACGAATATAAGACTTAAAAAATTTTAGTAGAGAAATATGTGAGGTATTTAGGTGATTTAGGTGGCAAAAGAAGGATCACATAAAATTCTAGTAGGAGGTGGCTAAAGGAGATTTCATGCAATTCACCCAAGCATGAGGTGGGTGAAGGAGATTTCATGCAACAAAAGGAATTTTGTTTGGCAAGCTGAAAGGAGAATAACTCAAGGCTAGGCTAAGGATAGGCTGGGTAGACTGAATGTTGGAAACTCCAAAGGGAGACAAATGGGAGTTGTGTTGTCAACATGGGGTGAGTTTGAAATGGCTATAAATAAGGGAGTTGGGCAAGGGAAATTCATTCGTACCAGCACCTAAATCGTGTGTTGAGAGCATATTTAGAGAGTGACGTTTGAGTTATTAGGCTGATTGGAGATCAAAAGAAATAAGGTTGCATTGGTGAGACATTGAGGCAGCTGGACGCACAACTAGCCCAAAGCAGTCGGACGCACAACTAGCCCAAAGTAGCCGGACGCATAACCAGCCCACGCTTTGCCCGCACGTAGCACTGCGTCCATCCGTCCATCCACACGCGCATCACTCGATGCATCCCCTACGCTAGCCCAACGCAGCTGCCTTCTCCGTGCAGCAGATCACACCCAGCGCACGCCCAAACGTGCCAGCCCCTATGCGGCACAACATGCCCACTCTGCCTACTGCCCAACGCCCAGCTGCCTATCTCAGTCCAAATAACCTCTAAAGAGGCTAACTTTGGTATTTTGACTAATTTTGAGTAGGGTAAGTTGGTGTTTTCAATATATAATGATATTTTGGCTAAATTTGACACTATTATTGATATAACAAGTATTAATTGAAGAATCTCCATTGATATGGAGGAATTCTCAGGAAGGTAGTCTGAAGGTGATTTTAGTGGAAAAACTTGCTAACGGTGAGTGTTTACTTGCTTTATGCTTTGATATGTGAATAAATGCATATGTAAGTGCAAAATACATGCTTATGATGTTATGATGATTGCCATGATATTGTTTGTGAAATTGTTATGGAAACTGAGATTATACCCAGATTACATAGTTAGCATGCTTAACAAATGGTGCTTGGCGGGAAAATATAGTCGGCCTCGGTCAGCGGGAAATAATAGTCGGTGACGACCGGTGGGAAATATAGTCAAGTACCTAAGCATGACTAGCGGGATAAAGAATTGTCGGTGTGCACATTGGCAGGAAAAGTGGGTTATAGGAAAGTTTCCATAAAAAGTTATGATGATTGATAATGTGTCCATGATATGAGCATGCCACGTATAGCATGGGACTGGAGAATGTTGATTGAATGAACATATACATGATCATGCATAAATTATATTGGAATTATGATTATGTGATTGATTTCCCAAAAATATGATTTGCAAAGTGATTATTATTTTAAAAGAACCAGTCACTGGGCTTAGTAGCTCACACTCTTCCAAATGTTTTCTTATATCCCCTCCCCCCCCAGGTAGCAAAGCAGAGCATTCAAGGAGGAGTCTGCTAACCACCATCACATCAGGACTTGGTAAATTCTCAGGGCACGACTCAGATCATGTAATAAAGAATATAGGAAATTAAACTATGTGTATGAAAGATAGATAGAGTGTTGTAAACATGTTGAAATCCTTAATAGATATGGGGAGGAATGTTGAATTTAAATGTTGTCTTGGAATACTACTAGTTTACCCTCATGCTCCTTTCTCGGTCTTGGGGGTTAAAGCTAGGGAGGGGGTGTGACAGGTAGAGGTTTGGAGGAAATAATGATCGAACTCAACGACCAAGCAAGTGGAAGAGTAGACTTTGTGCTTGATCGTTTAGTAAAATTTTAGCAGGTACACAATCGTTTAGGAAATCAGGTGTGATCGTTTACACGATCTTTTAGTGAAGCTCGCTTGCCACGCGATCTTTAGTAAAAAGCTACACAAACGTTTAGAGAATGGCACGTGTACACAATCGTTTAGACAAACACTTGATGGCTATTGTGTAGTCTCTCATGAGCTAAACGATAAGCTGTGTACTTAATGAAGCAATCCCTTACAAAATGAAAACATTTTTCATTTTATCCTTCAGTTATGAAAACTGAATACAACCTCCCACTTTCACGCACAGTAAAATGAGAAACCGCCTACAATTATCTCATAATTGTTTTAATTATAAATAAATATAATAACTAACTTATCATATTATATTTATAACCTATAGTTTTAATATCACATCATATGTAACATTTAAACCATAGTCCTTTTCTCCTTTACTTGATATAAATCATATTTATATCATTTTCCTCCAATTAATGTATCTTATACATCATATCAATTATATCATATATAATTGAACCAGTTTAATCATATCATATATAATCAAACTCCCTTTAGTCAAATTGAATACTTCAAACTGACCCAAAAACTGATTCTCAACTTGAGTCCATTGAGCTACCAAGGGGACCTTATGAACTTGTAGCTTGAAGCTCTAACTGTACGTGAATAGCTTACTAAACTCTTTAGCCACGAGATCCACCATCCATTAATTGTCGAGCACTCTACTAAAGACCAGCAACCGCATTCTTCTCACTATAGATATATTTCTATGTCCATCGGATATAATCAGTCAACAGTACGATAACCCTTCACAAATGGTCGTAAGTATAGCTGGTCCAATTTATCGTTTTTCCTCTGTAGTTACATCTAACTCCTTAAGTACCATTGATCCCTCTAATGAAAATACATCATAGTCCTACTATGAGTGGACACCTTTCGGGCCTTGAGAATGTGTGTGGCGCCACATCGTTCAAGCTCCAGAATCAGCCCTTTTGGGAGCAATCTATCTACTTACCCTTGCTTTGGGAAAGGAGTGAATTCCATCTTGTGTAGCTGAGTTCCCAGCTCCCCAATCAAACAAATCCCCAAAGTAGTAGGTTTGAGTCGGCGATCTGGCCACTCACACCCATGCCAATCAAAGGATCGCCCTCAAAGGCAGACGTTCCTAACTCACTCAGAACTAAGGTCATGTTACCTATGGTCATCCTAGTGAAGTGAAGTCTTCATTATGAACGATGTTATATAACGAGACTATACACTTCGTGGTCCGGTCTTATACAAACTCCTCTATATAGGTGATGACTAAAATTAGGGGGACGCAATATGCGATGCATGTCTTAAGTTATGCGTCGGTGGTCATGCGTTGGAATGGAATGTATGCGTTGATCTCATATGAAATGACCATGCATTCCTGTCACAAGTTTTCTTGCGCTCTTGCCAAGTGTAACAAGAACACAAGTTTATTGGGTGATCCGAGGTCGAACTCAGGGACTTGTAGCTAAAGGGTATGTGGTGATGTGTTTGCGGCGGATGAATAAAAGAATGATTGGGGTTATAAGCTATGAACTACTCCTACTCCTAACTAACAGATTAAGTGATAGAAGTATGACTGAGAGGTAGAGACACGGAAACCATTAACGAGTAGTAAATGCATGGAAAAATAGATGAAAAGGTGAGGATGTCTTCATTGCAACACTAAGCTTGACTGCAAGGGCAACCCTAGCCAATGCAAGCATTGCGATCATGCTATACACACTTGACATAGACACATGTGATGTATATGCGATAATGTCAAGAAGCCTCTTTCTAAGCCTCCATAACCCATTCACGTGCTCTCACACATAAGCGAGATGATCGCATACCACCATAACCTACTTAAAGGGTGCATAAGCTGTGTAGTAGCAAACAGAGCTTATTCCTAATTTTCCCATTCTTGCTTATGCGATCTAATCCACTCTCCTGAGACTTAGATTTGGTTTTTAGACTACTCTCCCAAGTATGCCTAAATAATGAATGATGCGCTCATAAGACAAGGTAATTGCATAAACCTGGTTGACGTAAGATTATTCCTATTCCTAGTGAACACTTGCTTACATTGCTTAATTCGACCAACCACTTACCCTCCCGGGCAGTTAGTTGCTACTGATTCTATTCATAGACAAGTATTGCGTCCGTTTATAGACAAGTGTTGCTACAACTTCATACTAAACAAATAAGGTTTTCTCACAACACTCACGCAACGCACACCTCCCGGTGGTTTGCTACATGCTTCATATCTCTAATCTGCATGATTAAGTATGCGATACTCTAGCAATCTCACTTAGTGATGCAATGAAAGTTAAGAATGCTAAGTAAATGAAGATGGAGATGGAATCAAAGAAAATATAGAAATGCATTGATAAAAAAAATGTATTAATTCCTTAAGCCAAAATGTAATACAATACAAGGAAAGAAGAGAAATGGAAGGACCGGCTGGAAACAATGTCTTGCTTCCAGCAGATGTGTGTCAAGGCTGTCGGTGGTGCCATGGATGGGCGATGGAGCAGACTCTCTCGAGTTCTAACTCCGGTGAAGGCTTCGGTCATCACTTGGAATGAAGGAAGGAGATGAAGAACTCTCAAGCTATCTTTTCACACTTTGGTCTGGATCACAAGGATCCGCCCTAAGGCAGAGAACCTCAGGCGGAAAACCCTGGATGATATGAAATTCTACTCAACGACCTCTATTTATAGAGCTTGATCGTCGACAGCATTAATGGACTTACTCTTAATTTGACATTCGCGGTGCGATAGTCCTTTTCTGAATCTCTGTTGCTAACGGCATGGTAGGTGAAATGTCAACATCATCTTTTGATTCTCCCAAGGTATGCGTTCATGTTTGCATTCTACCTACCTTGCGTTCATCCCTCTATTATGGTTATCATTATGTAGCCGCAACTTCTCTGCGATGACCGCATTTGCTTGACGGCTAGAACTTCTCGGCAATGACCGCATTCGCTTGACGGCCACCACTTCTATGCGATGGACGCATGCAGTTGATGGCCACAACATCCATGCGTCAAATGTATACGTTCGCCTCTACGATGGAGAGATTCCCCACATGCAGTCGTCTTTGCGATAGCCCGGCTTCCGCATATGTGCCCGCTTTCTGCGTTAGCTACAAAGATAGACAATTGAATGCATAATAACGCATAATAGTGGGTTAGCCAAGATTCTTAATGTCGATTGACGCAAACTCGTTTTCTCATGAATTTCTAACATAATCGCTGCATATTCTACTTAACAACCCTCATAATTCTAAATAAATGGCCTATAATGACGTGCATTTCTGCCCGTCATCAATAGGACACTCCCGCTCGCATGTCTCCACATGAATGATCAGGATCAGACCATCTATAGCACGTCATAACACTTGTAACTATCTACAAAGCGGGCCACATCCGTAGTGTCACAAGGATAAGGTTTCCCTCCTATATCCATATACTATAGACCATTTTGGTTATCACTTAAGGCATGATCTACTTGTATGTCTCCACATACATACTTAAGTTACAACAACAACCATGGATTTTAGTTTATTGGTTTGTGGTAAATGCAAATAAAACATCTCATGTTTCATAGACAATAGTGAAGAAAATATCTCATATTATTACATCATAAGCGTTTGTTCAATACAGGTGTTTAAAAACTACAGGACCGAACGAGAGTTTAGGGCATCATTCACAGGTTGTTCATAATAATGATTGGGTCAAAAGTTGTTTTACCCTGGAGATTACATCTTGCTCCTTAAGTCCCAATGATCCTTTAATGAACAATTGGTTTGTGATCCAATCACTAAATCGAGTCCCTCTCGGGCCAATGAGAGGGTGGGGCCCCTTGTTCAAGACTCAGAGTCAGCACTTAAGAGAACAACCTCTCAACTATCCCTAAAAGCGGGTAGGAGTGAATTCCATCTTGCACCCTATGTTCTTGGCTATCTATCCGGTCTTACCTCTGAAATGGGAGGTTTATTGAGCTGGTGCTATTGAGCCAACCCCTATCCATGCAAATCTAAGGATAATCCCAAATAAGCAGGAGTTCATAGTTAGCTCAGGATTAAGGTCAAGTTACCTAGGTCATCGCTTTGAAATAGTCAATCTTAAACAATAAACGACGTTATAAAGTAAGAGTGACTTAATTATTTGTCCGATCTTATGCAAACTCATTGCATAGGATGCCCCCACTCCTCATGTCAATACATGAACTAATTAGGATCACTTCATTTGTAGCACTTTACAACAAATTGTAACAACTTCAGAGTGGGTCGTATCCAATAGTGTTACCAGAATAAGGCATCCAACCTTATTCGTATACTACAGATCATTTTGACTATTTACTCGAACCTGATTTACTATTATGTCTCAACATAAAGTTCAAGTACTTATGTAAAAGTCATGGATCTTTTAGTTTATTGGATTTATTTCTAAAATGAAATAAGAAATTCATATATTCAATAACAACTTTATCAATTTACAAAATAAGTTTATTGTTTACAAACCACGAGTTTTAGGACATAAAACCCGACAATTGAGAGGAAGTTCATCTGATACGGGAGATTTTGCAACGAGGAGATGTGATCGTCACAAAGATCACCTCGAAGCACAACATTACTAATCTATTTACGAAGGTTCTCTTTGCCAAAGTGTTCAAAGGTCACCTAAAGAATCTAGGCCTACGAGACATGTACATTGTATAATCTAAGATAAGTGGGAGATGTGTAATGGGTATATGAATGCCCTGGTTTATTGTATTTATTTACCATATTCCCACTATTTCAGATTCTTATATTATATACAACCCACTGACGAGTTTTAGTTCAAATGGGAGTTTGTTGGGTTTTATGTCCTAAAACTTGTAGATAGTAAATGCTATCAATTGACCGTCATCAATAAAGAGTTATCGATGTTAATTCAATAAATATTATTGATTGCGTTGTATTCTATTTTGTCTTAACCCTAAATCCAATAAAATAACATCCAAGGTTGCCTTATAAGTCTTGAACTGTATGTGGAGACATATAGGGATCAATGTTTAAAAAACGACCTGAAGGGTCTATAGTATAGGGATAAGGCTAGGTACCTAATTCTAGTGACATTATGGATATGACCCACTTTGTATTTGATACAAACACAATGATCCAACGAGTTCATGTAGGTGACATGCTAGTGGGGATATTCTATGCAATGAGTTTGCATAAGATCGGACTGCGAAATAGTGACCACTAGATGTAACGCCATTTACTAGTTTGGTTCCTATTTAAATTGGATGACCTAGGCAACTTAGTCTTAATCCTGAGTGCACTATGAACTCTTGTTCATGAGGGATTGTCCTTTGATTTGTATGGGTGAAAGTTGCCAGTTTGTCTACTTAATAAGCCTACCATTTTGTAGATAGAACCAAGTGAGGAGTTGGGAACATAATAATACAAGATGGAATTCACTCCTTCCCGACTTCAGGGTAAGTAGATAAGTGTTTTTTTAAGTGATGTCTCCGAAACTTGAACAAAGGGTCTTACCCTCTCATTGGCCTGAGAGGAGTTTTTGTTTATTGGTTAGACCATAAACAGATTGTTTATTAAAGGAGCACTAGTAATTAAGGATACAGAGGTAACCCAAAGGTAAAACGGTAATTTGACCTAGTTTGTGTTATGGACACTCGTGAAAGATTAATTGCTGTTATTGGTCTATATCTATGGACACAGAAATATTTCTGCAGTGAGAAGAGTGCAGTTGTGCATCTTTAGTGGAGTGTACTCATAATTAACAAATATTAATTAATTTGGTTAATGAGTTTAGCCAATTAATCTCATATCATTGTAGCTTCTGATCTACAGGTCTACCAAGTCCCTTTGTTAGCTCACTAAAAGATATTAAAGAGGAATGATTCGGAGTGTTAAATTTAAGGAAATTGTAATTGATTATGGATGTGATTAATATGTAATTGATTATGGATGTAATCTATAATTTAAATTAAGTTGAAGAGAAATATTTGAAGGAGATTCAAATATTTAATTCAAGTAAATTAGATTCATAAAGAATTAATTAAATAAATTAATAGAGAGGTGATGCACATAAACATACGATGTTTATTTATATTAATTAAATATATACATTAAATTGGATTTAATGTATAGATTGTTATTTAATTAATATGTTAATTAATTAAATAAACGTTATTTAATTAATATGCTAATTAATTAAATAAACGTTATTTAATTAATATGCTAATTAATTAAATAAACGTTATTTAATTAATGAGCACAAGGGTAAATTGGAAAAGACTTGGAGAAGGGGTTAACCCTTCTCTATATAACTTCTTCCTTATGTCCTTTTTCGGGCAAGAATTGATTTTGGTGAGATTAACCCTAGTCACCAAAACACAAATCCTCTCTTTACTCTCCATGAGAAATCTCTATATCTCTTCCTCTTCCATCTAGTTGGATACCACCTATCCTTCTATTGGAATCCTTGAGAATAACAAGGTTATTCTCGTGGTCGTATCCAAGTTTGATTTAGAAGAAGTTTGTGTCAAGATTAAGAGGATTTTTCGTGGCGTTCAGGAATCATCAAAGGTAAGAATGGTTCTTAGTTTTCCTTCTCCAAAGCATGTTATTCATATGTTTATCCTTTATATGTTTTGTTTTAGAACACTTTTTGTTTATTCAAAAATCAGTTTTTGAGATGCAAGACGTTCATACGCTTACACTCGGGATTTGATCCCTGCACGAGCCACTTTCACTCATACAAATCAAGGGACGAGTCCTCATAGATAGAAGTTCATAACTCACTCAGGATTGAGATCGAGTTATATATGGTAATCTTATGAAATATTAATCTCTTTAATTATTTCATGGTCAACTCCATATCATTTGTAACAATTACAAAGTGGTCCATAGCCTTACTAGGATAAGGCACCCAACTTTATACATATACTATAGACGTCAACTACGTACCGTTGAAATCTCATAAAATGACGTTGGATTTTTACTATAATGGATAATTCATTATTGCATATTTAACAATTAAATTAAAATACTATATTAAATAATTAATTAATTATGAGGCTTTAGGGCACGAATCCGAGCAATCCATTATTACCATACCTCTTTCTTATTTGTTCTAAAGGCCTTTCCGCCCTTCTCCAAGAAAAGGAACGACATGCTGCTTTTTCAGGTTTGCATATCAACCCTAATTGCCCTTCTATTTCTCACATTTTTTTCTTTAGAAGATAACCTTTTCATTTTCTGGACGACGAAAAATGACTGGAGGGTGATCAAGATGGAGATATATGAGAAAGCCTCAGGATAGATGATCAATTTTCAAAAATCCATGTTCGTGGTCGGCATAAATCAATTTTCATAAATACTATTTTTCTACTGAGTGATAAGATTTTACAATTTAGCTCTCGTATTTAGAGATTGAAAAAAAAAAAAAAAAAAAGTTAACTAAACGTACTATAACGGGGAGAGAATAAATCAGAAAATTTTAAAATATTAAGGGCCAAATCATATTATTATTTACTATTTAGCCCTATACATTATTTAATAATCTTAAAATAAATTAAGAAATCTTTATTGTTAGTATTTAAATTCATGATTAGTGATTATTCATTAATCCTTCAAACCCATCTCCCCGTGGCAATCATTTCTCATCATCAGAAGCCCAAATTCGTGTCACAGGATGAAATTACGGCAACAATGGGTTTCGTGATGGACAAGATCGCTTTCTTTTTATAGGGTTCATTCATTTGAATTTTCGTCATGGCAGCAGAGGAACGTGGTGAGTTTCTCCATTTGCCGATCGCATTCAGGGCACTTGAAATTCTCCGGAATTCTCCCAGTGGTGTGTGGAAATTCGAAGCGGCAACAAGGATGAGTAATGCCTTGAAGTTCGTCGTGGTGATTCTTGAAAGCTATGTCGAAACCCTTATCGGCGGCCTGTTGCTTCCATGAATCGAAACTCCCGAGGGTGGGCAAGACGGTGGTGCTGTGGCCGTTCAGGATCACGGTTGATCCTTTGCTCAGAACTGCCCATCCTCCTTCTTTGTCGTAGCTGAGGAGCTTTTTGATTTCTTGCATCAGAGGATCACAATCGTCGGCTTTTCCTAATTGGATCTTGGAGTAAAGCATGCTCTCGATTCGAGTCCAGAAGAACCAAATCATGGTAAGATCTTGCCAGCAATAGCCAAGTTTTTCTGTTATGATTGTTGTAATGATTTTCTTGACGCGTTCTCTTTTGCTGCTTTTTCCTACGTACACCATTTCTAATGGTATGCGTGCTGCTTGTGCCACAGTCTTCGCCGTGGTTGTGAATTTTCTTATCCATTCTATGTCGTCTCCTCCATATAAGAAGACGTATCTCTCTTCCTTAATCTGTGTTTTGAAAAAAATAAAAAAAAAAAAAAAAAAAAAAAAAACCCTTTGAGAAACTAGCTGATTTGTTTAGAATGGCTTAAGATTTGATTATGGGGATTTTAGTAATGAGTCATTGCATTAGCTTTATGATGGTTGAATTACCCAGTTCAGAACTGCAGGGTCGATTCCGTCGACTAGCAGCTCGAGTCGCCAGGTCTCTTCCCTCCAGAGAACTTCCTCTTTCACGCTGGTGAATGGAAAGGCAAGACTTCCCCAAATCCACATCATGTGGATTGCATTCGGGCTTACAACTTTACCTTGAGGGTCTAACACCACTAGGATGGGCCTGTTTCTGAATTGCCATACTTCCCCAATGAATCTGGTAACTGCCTTGGAGATCAATGTAGGATGGTGCACTATGTGCCATGGCATTATTGACAGGAGATACTCAAACCGTTTTTGCATCGAATCATTCCACTTGATAGAATGGTCCACAATTGGGATCCAAACTACCTCGAACTGGCTCTCAACCCGCATCCCTTGGGCCCTTGACTCATTGTAAAGCTGATCAAGAATTGAAAGCTCATCATGGGAGATATTCAAGTCTGAGATGAGCAGTAGGACATTTTTCCTTTTTAGCACATCAAGGCTAACCTGTTTTTAACAGAGAAGCAAGAGATATTTAGAAGAATGACAGAGAGAGGTAAGAATTGGAAATGTCAACTGAGTCTTGTTTGCAATGGTGAGATGTCCAGACCCTTTGGCCTGTAGAGCCATCAACTAGAGGCTGCAGATCATCTTTAGCATAAATCAAAGCCTTGAGAACCTTCATGTTATCCAGATGGGTCATTTCAAAAAGATTAATGAGCATTTGAAATGATTCAATATCTCTCTTTTCCTCTGCATTAAGGGATAACCACTTATCAGCACTACATCACATACATGTCTGTGCGCATTTAGATAGAGGGAGAGCTATCTATTTAATCTACCTATATATTGGTGGCAGAGTACCAGCTGCTTTTTGAGATGGTCACGTATGTTTTTAAGTTTGTGCGCGAGTGTAGATAGTTCCCACGAGTCGGTACTGGTTGATAAAGCTAGCCTGAAACCAGACAACCACAATGCTCAAGGTGCCATATAGCTGGGAAAAGGAAAAAAGAACTGAAAATGGATGATTGGAAAATTAGAAGAGAACATACTCATATCCCATGCTAGTTAAGCTAGTAATTTGAGTTGCACAAGAAACAATACTCCTGATGGTCCAGTAGACGGCAGTTGGGATATGGGCTACTGCTGTGGACATTGCTGGAACCTCTTGTGAGATATATGCTGAAGGAAGTTCCTTCAAGTCAATGATGCACCAAGTTACATCCAGTATAGCTGCCACAAGATCTTTTAGCGCATCAAACTTAGGCTTTAATGCAATTGAGTGCTCAAAGATTCCTGGAAGTTGCTTCAAAATTGCCATTGCTTTGGCAAGTTGGTTTTGTGAGTAAATCTGGGCAAGAAGCCAGAATTCCCCATAGTTCAAAGCAAAAGCTGCTAATGTCAGCACCAGCTTAGCATCCCATCGGTAGCTTGCCAACATATTAAAGATTGCCAATGTTGTTGCATGTGGGTCTATCCCCTCCAAAGCCTTGTATGATATCTGATAATGTTTATCATTTTATTATGTTGATACTCAATATTACATATCACTGGTGTTTAGGGCTAGTTTCATTGTCATTGCATGGAAAATATTATTAGAAACTTGAATAGGTAAGTAATGATTTTCCAAATCACCTCACTAGAAATCCTATCAATTGTGTAGGACAAAGCTTCCAACATGGTAGTGAAGCCCGCTTGATGGGTGCCTGTTTCCTCCAAACTCTCTAGTTGTTCATATGAGCCCTGTATTTTACCGTTCATAATTAGTTAAGTATATAAGCAAAGTTATTTTAAAGAAAAACATCAATTTACACCCCTAAACATTATGGTTGTATAATTTAAATTCTGAATTAATAATTGTTTTAATTTGAATCATGAACTTTTGTAAGTGTATCTATTTAGACACTCCATTACGATCCGTTTGGACAAACATTGTGTGAGGATTATAATTTTATCAATTAAATCCCTAAACTTTCATAAGCAAATCAATTTAGACTTTCTTGAAAAATTATCCATGCATCAATT
The DNA here is from genome assembly GCF_027475165.1 of Benincasa hispida. NCBI lineage: Eukaryota > Viridiplantae > Streptophyta > Magnoliopsida > Cucurbitales > Cucurbitaceae > Benincasa > Benincasa hispida. The sequence goes on along the minus strand of NC_143478.1, from coordinate 49,019,310 downwards.
TTAATCGTCTATTTTATTAATTCGACGTTTGAAGAAATGAAATCTACACGTATAAGAATTGAATGCATGGATGATTTTAAAATGCAATCTTAATAAAATGTCTAAATTGATTCACTTATAAATGTTTCGCAAGATATTTTTTCGAATTTTGTCTGAAGGATGATATTAATTGATACACTTGTGAAAGTTTAAGGTACAAATTGATACAATTTGTACAGGTTCAAATTGATACAACATTTTAGAGTGAACTTTTCCCCTGTTTTAAATGCCCAATTTCAACAAGTTTCATCTTTGTCTGCATTAATTGTTTGAAAATTCTTAATAAGCAGAATGCTGATATATCTCATTCTATCAGTCTATTGAATACTTGTTGGAAAGGATCAGTTCCATACCATGGCATCAGCAGCAGCTATGGTGGCACGTTTCAGAATGTTTTCGACCAGGCGTAGAAGCGATCTTGTGTCGACATCTCGATCATCAGGATCATGGGTGGCTATTATTTGTTTCATCATCACATTGTCGTCAGAAATGGCGGACAAGAACTTGTTACCCTTGGCCAATTGATGTCGAGAGGCTAGCGAGAACTTGTTACTGCCGTCCATTGTTCTACAACACGAATGTAGAGAAGTTACAACAGGTTGTGTGGAATGGGAATGTATGCAAGATGGATTTCCAAATTTATAGCCTCAAGGAGGAGTAAAGTTTCTGTTGAATCAACTTCCTTTCTTTCTCTTTTAGTTAAGTTCCTTCTATGTCAAGACGCCTTTGGTTGTGTGGATCCTTTTAACTTACCCTCTACATTTCATTTTATTCGGCAGGATCGGAATATTTATCTGGGTCTTGAACATGCTCTGATTGGTGAAATCGCTAATGAAAAGGCAATAAGATTCGAAACCAAAGCTCTATGTCATTAACATTGAGAATTTCAGATTATATGTCAAATTTGTCTGCAATTTAGTGATTTATTGATTCTATATGGTTTAGTGATTTCTGCTATTTAGTGATGATGTTTAGGATGGCGTTAATTTTAGTTTATTTGAATCTTCTACTTAGAAACATCTATTAAAACAATATTTTAAAGATCTATCATGATATATGAAATTACAAACAATATTCTAAACATATGTTTTGTTCTCTTTGTGGTTGTGGATTATGTAGAATCTTTTTATGTTTTTGTCTTTTTTTTTCCTTCTTGAAAATATCAATGTGAATCAATTGTGATGATTTATAATTATTTTCACTTTATTTCATTCAAAATCAGCTAGAAATTATCTAATTAGTTGTTTTATTCTCCTAGAATTCTACTTAAGTGATGAAAAATTATCATGTTACTCTTTTTATAAGTTGAGGAAAAAGAGGATGAAAAATGGCCAATTAGCAATTAATTACTACATTTCTCTATGATATTGTTTTAAGCATTACATTTAAACAAGTCTTTCAAATGAAACGATTTAAAAAACGAAGAATTTGTTAGGAAAAAAGCTCAATTTAAAAAAAAAACAAAAAACATCAACTTTATCAAACAAGATTTCAATTATGTAACATTTACATAATTGAGTGTTAAATAAATAACCGAATATTACCACATGACGGTCAGTCTTTTTATTATTATTATTATGGACAACTTTTTATTGCTTCCTTTCTTGACTTGCAAATGTGGTTGAGAATTCATTTGTAGAAGAGAATAATAATAATAATAATAACAATCACAATAATAATAATAATATATGTAGCTAAGAATAATGTTATGTTTTATTAAATAAACTAAAACTACAAAACTGCTTCCTTTCTTTTCTTGCAAATGTAGTTTGAGAACTTTCATTTTGTATATTAATTGGGAAATTGTGAAGGGGAGACAATAGGAAAAGCTTCCCTTGCTTTTGCATTGCATATGTTTCACAAGAAATTGTGTTTTTAAATAGGAGAATAATAGTCAAGTTCAGTTGCGTTTCACTCTATTAAAGAGATAAAATATCAAAATCATTTTTATCATATTTAACATCACTTTGAAACACGATATTTAATCGCTAAAAATTAATAGAATATTTTGTTTTATTTTACACGTGTAGATGCAAATTTCAAATCATTATAATAGGTTTTAATTAATTAAAAGCATAACTCAAAGTGATTTTAAAAATGAAAAATGATTTAGTATTTCATAACCACTCCTAAATATATCTACTCAAATGGTGAAGGGGAGATTAGAAATAAACAATAATAAAAACTTTGATCTCTCCCTTTTCCATCTACGCGACATACAAGTTTAGTTAATGAATCTTCATATTGACGACACATCTCCATTGTAATTAAACAAAATAACGCATTGGTTCATTATGGTTTTGTTTGATAAAGTTCTTATTTCGTGTTTCCTATTTCTTGTTTTTTAAGAACTATAAACATGAGTATGTCTGGTGACTATTTCTGTTTGTTATTTCTTGAAAAAAAAAAAAAACAGAAACCAAAACAAAAAATTGTTTAATAACTATTTTTCGTTTCTTATATCTTTTTCCTTACTATTTTGGTTTTTTTCTTGTTTCATAGTTTAAATATAATTTAATTATATAATATAGAAAAAATATATAACGTGCATTAAAATGTATAAAGAACAATTATCAAACGTTTACATTATCTAATACAAATAAGTCCCGACGTAATATTAATAACAATAATATAAATGTTTCTCTCCTTTAAATGTTATCCAAATTTTATCTAGAATGTTAATTGTTACTCTAGTCATTCACCTCGAATAATGTCAACTTAGATCTAATCCTATTATATTGTTTTTGTAAGTTTTGTGGTTGAAATCATGATGGATTGACCTTGTTGTTAATAAAGGGTTTAGATTTGATAAAGGACTAAGAGATAATGTATTCAATCCATAGTAGCCTCCAGATTTAATAACCTAACGTTTTCTTGACATCCAAATGTAGTAGAGTTTGGCGGGTTATTTTGTGTGATTAGTTGAGGTGCTCGAAGCTAGCCTGGACACTCTTGCATATCAAAAGAAAATGTGGCTATAAAATATTGAAATGAGGTTAAATGCATGTCCAAATAAATAATATTTATTTCTTTAAAAAAATAAAAAATTTATATATTGAAAATTTTAATTAAAAATTATTTTTAAAATATAAATAATAGTTTTATTGACGGTTTTTTTTCCATGAGCATCAATTAAACAAAAGAATCCGTGTGTTAATAAGGCTCACATTTTTAGTAGTGGAGAGAAATTCTTGAAAATTGATTATTTTTTTTTAATAATAATAAATTTGTGGATCATTTCTTCTTTCTTCATTTTAATCTTACATATATAATCGTTTTCCACTATTTGAGGGGGGACAATTGCGGTTGAAGGTTCTTTCGTAGTGGGGCTCAAGACTACATTCTTAGATCTAGGTTTGTAGTTAACTCACACGTGTCTAAGATGTCAGTATTGTGTAAAGGTACCACAAATTCTTCTTTTCCTTCCGTATTGTTCTTTTAAGATGATGTCTCCCCTTTGATCGTTGATTATTACTATGTAGCTTATGAGTCTAATTCTTGTTGAACCTCTAACTTGTCAAAGGACATAGAATAGTTTCTTTTGTTGTATTTTTGTTGGTGTATTCTTGCTAAAGATGTGAGCTTGTCATTTATTTTGTTTTGCTTTAGTTGCAAGCTCTAGCTCTGAAGCTAGGAGGTCTCCTTTTTGCAATATACTTATATAACCTTTGTGAATATATATATATATATATATATATATATATAACCGTTTTTCAAATTTTCGTTTAATTAACTTTTCAACTTTCACATCAACATCCATAAATTTTTATCAATATTTACAATTTTTAAAATATCTTATAAACAAAATATTTTAATTGATTTTTTATTATTATTTTCTACCACTTATAAATAATCATTATTCAATTTTCACTTTCTCCATACCTCAATTTTAATCCTCTCTTCTACTCTCAAATTCCTTCCAATTCTCCCACGTTTTCTCTAAATCCCTCAAATTCTCTCTCAAGTTTTAGGGAAATTGTTATAAATAACCTTCAAATGTTTCCATCTTTCATGACTAGCATCCTTTTAGAAAATACCTTGAAATAATTTTTCTCTATCCATCCCGGTCGAGATCAACCATGGAGATTTGAATAAAAAAAACTAATCTTTTCATATTATCGATTATTTAGGGCTTTCTTGGTGAAATCTCTTGCAGGATGAACGACGAGAATCCACTAATTTTTTCAAATATTATGTCATCTTTCCAAATATTATACCAAATCTTACATAATTTTTCAAAATTTTCACCCAGTTTTTGTTTCTATAATTATTTAAATTTCTAAGATTATCAATTATCCAAATGAAAATTTCCAAAATTAATGTAAGATTTGGGGTAGAGTCTTTGTATTAAATTGTTCTTTTCTTTATCTAGAATAATGGATGTTGTTGATGCTAATTTTTTTTAATAGTAATATTATTATACAATAATAAGAGGGATCCTACGACCTGGGATCAAGGCACCACAGCAAACAAACCATCTACAGAAATAGCGCACAGACGAAACAAGCATAACCATAATAAAAAAACAACCCAAAAGGAAAAACAAACAAACCAACCAAAAGAAAAATCCCACAAGCCGGTAGGGTTGGCAAACCTTGCCCCAAATATATATATATGTATGTATATATATATAACAATATTATGAAATAAAATTTAAAAGAATATAAAAAAACTAAAAACGATATATATAAGCTACTGTTTTTAATTTTTTTTAATTTTATTTCATAATAAAATTAACTTTAACTTGTTATTAAATTTTAAAATAAAGAAATGTTAAAATATTTTTTATTATTAAATTAAATAAATAAAACAATAATAATACTAACTTGTTACCTAAAAAGTGTATCATTCTAATAGAAATACAAAAAATTAGTGATTTTAAATTAAAAAAATTAAAAAGAAAAACTAATGGCCGGGGAATTTTTCCCCGCGGGGCTCCGATCCCCGAACAAGGATTCCCCGACCTTAACCCCAATTCCTCAAAATGAGGAATGGGGCGGGGACGGGGAGTACATCCCCGGCCCTGCCCCACCCCATTGCCAACTCTACAAGCCAGGGAACCTACAGAAACCAAAGTAACCAAGAGAAAACTAAAGAAAACGAAAACAAATAAGCTAGAGAAAGCCATGAAGACCGTCTGCCAAGACGCAACATGCGCTCGAACCATACACATAATAAGCTGAAACAAGGTATATGCCATTCTCGGATGCTCTCCATGCAATCAACGATTCCTCTCCTGCCAAATAAAGTAAATTGACGCACACCAAAAGACTCGAAATAACTTACTTCGCACATCTTTACTAGACCCCACCCGACACACCTAACACAACTCCACATCCCACTCAGGAACCCGATGAGATGAACCCAACAGACACACCACACCCTCCCAAATCTCCCTCCCAAACACACAGTAAAAAAACAAATGATTCTGAGACTCAACCTCACCCTTACAAAACAGATAGACAACATCTATCGATGGATCCCACCTCCTCAACCAATCCCGAGTACCTAATCTATCTTTCACCGCCAGCTAGACACAAAAAGAATGCCTCAAAATATTACCCCTAGACCAAACCAAACGAGCCCAAGACACCCTATGACGCCTAGGACACAAACTCACCTACACACTAGCAACAGAGAAAATACCATTACCACTCAGAACCCAAACCCAACTATCCTCCACATTCACCTTCGGTACTACACGCTGAACCAAACCCCATAATTCAAGAAGTTCCCTCGAAACTGAAGGCCAATGCCAAAATCTATCATCAGATAAGAAGTCTGACAGTCTAGCCTCACGATGACTATCAGCATAAAAAAATCACATGCTTCCCATAATTCTCCAAAATAGACTCCACAGGCAGCCACGGATCCTATCAAACAAAACATCTTCTCCCATTACCAATCTACAACCTAACCAATGGCTTAAGCCAATCCCGACAACATAAAATCGCCCTCAAACACCACGACCGCCCCACCTTAGCACGAACCATCCATAACGACCGTCCTCTAAGCACATACTCCTCCATCCAAGCAACCCACTGTTAGAATCAGAAAATGCACAACATAAGTTAAACAGATCAATAAGCATTCTAATTCATTAATTTTGACTTTAAATTAAACATGCTCATAAACTAATAAGAGGGTTTCATAACATACCTTTGTAGAACCACATGAATCTCGATTCCAACTATAAATCTTCTCCAAATAAACTTGTGAACCACCTCAAGGCCTTCCTTACTATTCTCTTGGTGCCTTAAATCGAGTTGTGGGACTCAAAATAAGCTTGAATAAAGGGAATTTGGAGAAGAAGATCACTGCTGCACCATGGAAGAAGACCTTCTTCAACCTCAAGTTCTTTAGCAAAAACTTATCAAGTGCATCAGTTGCATGCACGATTTCCACTTCAATCTTCTCTATTTATTGCAAGATTATCATACAAAGAAGATAGCTGCATGAACTGCACCTCATGCTTGGAAATTTGACTCAAAAGAATGGTGGAGTATGTGTGAGCAAGATGAAATGGAAAGTGTAGAAATCCCACTTTTTCCATTTTCCATCTTTTCCATCTTATGCCCTAAAACTCACAGTTTGTAAACAATAAAACTTATTCTGAAAATTTAATAAGTTGTTTAAAATATGTATTGCTTATTTCATTTTCCAATAAACTAAAAGACTCATAACTATTACATGAGTACTTGAACTTTATGTGGTGACATAAAAGTGGATCAGGTTTGAGTAAATAGTCAAAATGATCTATAGTAAATGAATGAGGTTGGATGGCTTATTCTGGTAACACTATTGGGTGCGGCCCACTTTGTAGTTGTTACAAAGAGTTGTAAAGATACTACAAACGCTCTGATGCCAATTATAGAAGTATATCAGCATGCAATAGAAGAAACAAGGATTAATAAGCATTCTAATTTATTAATTTTTGTTGTAAATAAAGCATGCTCATACAATAATAAAAGGGTTTCAAGCAATAACTTTGTTGAACATCTTTAATCTCGAAATCAGTTGCAAATCTTCTCCAAAAATTGTTGTGAACCACCTCAAGATCTTCCCTACTATTCTCTTGGAGTTTTAGATTGAGTTATGAGACTCAAGATAAGCTCGAATGAAGGGAACTTGGAGAAGAACTCACTGCACCATCCACTTGAAGAACACCTTCTTCAACTCAAATTTTTCTGTAAAAATTAAAATGATGCATGCTTCAATTCCACTTCCATCTCTCTATTTATTGTAGGACATTATGCAAAGAAGAAGGTTGCATGAGATGCAGCTCATGCTTGATGTACTGAAGCAAGAGCAAGTGGGTTTTGAGTGAGCTTCTTCATGAAGGTGAGTAGAATTTTCCAACTTTTGATTTTCCAATCTTTTTGTGTTTTAAGATTTTCTAATTTCAAATTGATTTCTAAAATAAATTTAATTTTAAAAATTGAAATTTTTATTAATTTTATAAAATTAATTTCATAAATTAGTTTTCTAATAAAATTAATAATAAACAATTAATTAAACAATTTAATTAATTCTAATTAATTTAATATAAAAAATTAAATTAATTTTACACAAATTCCACCTTTATGAATTTAATATTTAAATCATATTTAAATATTAATTAATTCTCCAATTTCATTTAATTCCAAAATTAAATGTTTAATTATAACACATATAATTACTAATTCCTTTAATTCTAATTCGAACGTTTCAAATTAACTTATCAAAAAATGATTACTAATTCCTACTCTAAAGCTAATCCATTTACGAGCTAGTAGGGAGACCTCGCGGACCTACAGATCATGGGCTCCAACGATCTGAGATTAATTGACTAAACTCTTTACATCGGATTAACCCCATTCGTTAACTAATGAGCCACTCCACTATTCCATAGTTGCACTCCCCTTACTGTAGATATATTATGTCAACTCGATATAACCATATTAGTAAGTTAACCCTTCACAGGTTATTCGTAATAACGGCTAGGTCAAATATCTGTTTTACCCCCGAGATTACCTCTTATTCCTTAAGTCCCACTGATCCTCTAATGAATAATTGATTTGTGATCCAATCAAAAAACTCAATTTAATAATTCAAGGTGTTCATGTTTTACGAGCTAGTAGAGGGATCTCGCGGATCTACAGATCATAGGCTCTAACGATCCGAGATTAATTGGCTAAACTCTTTACATCGGATTAACCCTCATTTGTTAACTAATGGGTCACTCCACTAAAGCCCATAGTTGCACTCCCATCACTGTAGATATATTATGTCCACTCGATATAACCATGATTAGTAAGTTAACCCTTCACAGGTTGTTCGTAATAAAGACTGGGTCAAATGTCTGTTTTACCCCCGAGATTACCTCTTGTTCCTTAAATCTCACTGATTCTCTAATGAACAATTGATTTGTGGTCTGATCAACAAACTCAATTTAATAATTCAAGATGTTCATGTTTTACGAGCTAGTAGGGGGACCTCGCAGACCTATAGATTATGGGCTCCAATGATCGGAGATTAATTTGCTAAACTATTTACACTGGATTTACCCTCATTCATTAACTAATGGGTCATTCCACTAAAGCCCATAGTTGCACTCCCATCACTATAGATATATTATATCCACTCGATATAATCACGATTAGTAAATTAACCCTTCACAGGTTGTTCGTAATAACGATTGGGTCAAATGTCTATTTTACCCGTGAGATTACCTCTTGTTCCTTAAGTCCCACTGATTCTCTAATGAACAATTGATTTGTGATCCGATCAACAATCCGAGTCTCTCTCTGGCCAATGAGAGGGTGGGGCCCCTTGTTCAAGACCCAGAGTCAGCACTTAAGGGAACAACCACTCTACTATCCCTGAAAGCGGGTAGGAGTGAATTCCATCTTGCACCCTATGTCTCCAGTTATCTACCCGGTCTTACCCCTGAAATGGAGGTTTATTGAGTCGGCGTTGTTGAGCCAACCCTCACTTATGCAAATCTAAGGATAATCTCGAATAAACAGGAGTTCATAGTTAGCTTAAGATTCAGGTCAAGTTACCTAGATCATCGCTTTGAAATAGTCAGTCTTAAATAGTAAACAGCGTTATAAAGTAAAAGTGACTGATTTCGTGGTCTGATCTTGTACAAACCCATTGCACAAGATGGCCCCACTCCTCATGTCATCACATGTATGAATTAGGATCACATCGTTCATAGCACTTTACAACCCTTTGTAACAACTACAAACTGGGTTGCATCCAATAGTATTACTAGAATAAGACATCCAACCTCATTCATATACTATAGATCATTTTGACTATTTACTTGAACCTGATCCACTTTTATGTCTCCACATAAAGTTCAAGTACTCATGTAATAGTCATGGGCTTTTTAGTTTATTGGATTTCTAAAACGAAATAAGCAATATATATTTTTAATAACAACTTATTGAATTTTCAGAATAAGTTTTATTGTTTACAAACCACGAGTTTTAGGATATAAAACCCAACAATCCACAGCCTGGGATCAAGGCACCATGACAAACAAACCACCTATAGAAATAGCACATAGACGAAACAAGCATAACCATAATAAAAAGACAACCCAAAAAGAAAAACAAACAAACTAACCAGAAGAAAAAATCCCACAAGCCAGGGAACCCACTGAAACCAAAGTAACCAAGAGAAAACTAAAGACAACGAAAAAAAAGTAGCTAGAGAAAGTCATAAAGCTCAGTCTGCCAAGACGCAGCATGCGCTCGAAACATCGAGACAATAAGCTGCAACAAGGTACGTGCCATTCTCGGACGCCCTCCATGCAATCGATGATTCCTCTCTAGCCAAATAAAGTAAATTGACGCACACCAGAAGACTGGAAATAACTTACTTCGCACACCCTTACCAGACCCCACTTAACATACCCAACACAACTCCACATCCCACCCAACAACCCAATGAGACAAACCCAACAGACGTACAACACCCTCACAAATCTCCTTCCCAAACACACTGTAAAAAAACAAATGATTTCGAGACTCAACCCTACCCTCACAAAGCTGACAGACAACATTTACCGATGGATCCCACCTCCTCAACCAATCTTGAGTACCTAATCTATCTTTCATCACCAACCAAACACAAAAAAAATGCCTCGAGATATTACCCCTAGACCAAACCAGACAAGCCCAAGACACCCTAGGATGCAAACTCTCCCACGCACTAGCAATAAAGAAAAGACTATTACCACTCGGAACCCAAACTCAACTATCCTCAACATTCACCCTGGACACCACACCCTAAACCAAACCCCACAATTCAAGAAGTTCCCACGAAACCGAAGGCCAATGCAAAAACCATCATCAGATAAGAAGTCTGATAGTCTAGCCTCACGACAACTGTTAGCATAAAAAAATCACATGCTCCCCATAATTCTCCAAGATAGACTCCACAGGCAGCAACGAATCTCACCAAACAAAAAATCTCCTTCCATTACCAATCTACAACCTGACCAACGGCTTAAGCCAATCCCGACAGCGTAAAATCACCCTCAAACACCATGACCACCCTACCTCAGCACGAACCGCCCATAACGACCGTCCTCTAAGCACATACTCCTCCATCCAAGCAACCTACTGTTAGAATCAGAAAATGTGAAATGGAAGTTAAACGGATCAATCAACATTCTAATTCATTAATTTTGACTTTAAATTAAGCATGCTCATAAACTAATAAGAGGGTTTCATAACATACCTTTGTAGAACCACTTGAATCTCGGTTCCAGCTGTAAATCTTCTCTAAATCAACTTGTGAACCACCTCAATGCCTTCCCTACTATTCTTTTGGTGCCTTAAATCGAGTTGTGGGACTCAAAATAAGCTTGAATAAAGGAAGTTTGGAGAAGAAGATCACTGTTGCACCATGGAAGAAGACCTTCTTCAACCTCAAGTTCTTTAGCAAAAACTTATCAAGTGCATCAGTTGCATGCACGATTTTCACTTCAATCTTCTCTATTTATTGCAAGATTATCATGCAAAGAAGATAGCTGCATGAATTACACCTCATGCTTGGAAATTTGACTCAAAAGAATGGTAGAGTATGTGTGAGCAAGATAGAATGGAAAGTGCAGAAATCCCACTTTTTTCATTTTCCATCTTTTCAATTTTTTGAATTCTAAATTGATTTCCAAAATAAATTTTTCATTTTCAAATTGAAATATTTATTAATTTTAAAAAATTAATTCATTAAATAATTTTCTAATAAAATTAATAATAAATAATTAAATAAACAATTTAATTAATTCTAATTAATTTAATATCAAATATTTAATTTAACACTAATTCCATCATCATGAATCCCTATTCATGAATTTAATATTTAAATCATATTTAAATATTAATTGATTCTCCAGTTTCATTTAATTCCAAAATTAAACGCGTAATTATATCACATATAATTACTAATTTCCTTAATTCTTATTTGAACGTTATAATTTAACTTATCACGCTACTCTAAAGCTAATTCATTTATGAGTTAGTAGGGGGACTTTGTGGACTTATAGATCATGGGCTCCAACGATTCGAGATTAATTGACTAAACTCTTTACACCGAATTAACCCTTATTCGTTAACTATTGGATCACTCCACTAAAACTCAGAGTTGCACTCCCCTCACTTTAGATATATTATGTCCATTCGATATAACCATAATTAGTAAGTTAACCCTTCACAGGTTGTTCGTAATAACGGTTGGGTCAAATTACTATTTTACCCCTGAGATTACATCTTGTTCCTTAAGTTTCACTAATCCTCTAATGAACAATTGGTTTGTGATCCAATCATCAAACCAACTTCCTCTTGAGCCAATGAGAGGGTGGGGCCCATTGTTCAAGACCTAGAGTTAGCACTTAAGGGAACAACCTCTCTACTACCCTGAAAGTGGGTAGGAGTGAATTCCATCTTGCACCCTATGTCCTCGGTTATCTACCCGATCTTACCCCTAAAATGGAGGTTTATTGAATCGGCGCTGTTGAGCCAACCCTCACCTATGAAAATCTAAAGATAATTCTGAATAAACAGGAGTTCATAGTTAGCTTAGGATTCAGGTCAAGTTACCTAGATCATTGCTTTGAAATAGTCAATCTTAAACAGTAAACAGCATTATAAAGTAAGAGTGACTAATTTCGTGGTCCGATCTTATGTAAACTCATTGCACAAGACGCCCCACTCCTCATGTCATGACATGTATGAATTAGGATCACATCGTCTGTAGCACTTTATAACTCCTTGTAACAACTACAGAGTGGACCGTATCCGATAGTGTTACCAGAATAAGACACCCAACCTTATCATATACTATAGATCATTTTGACTATTTACTCGAAACTGATCCACTTTTATGTCTCCACATAAAGTTCATGTACTCATGTAATAGTCATGGATCTTTTAGTTTATTGGATTTATGTCTAAAACGAAATAAGCAATTCATATATTCAATAACAACTTATTGAATTTTCAGAATAAGTTTTATTGTTTACAAACTACGAATTTTAGGACATAAAACCCAACACCTATAAGGAACCAAACCGAACCAGCAATAACCATAACAATTTCAAGATAGCCGCCATATTCCATGAAAAAGTGTGATGGATACCCAAACCTCCTTCAGATAACGGAAAACAAACCTCTTCCCAGGAAACACGCACACCCCCTGAAGGAAATCGGAAGCGTCTCCACGCTTCGTTGCGCAACAAACGCTTGAACAACATGAATGAACAATACATTTATAGTCGACTTCAAACAAACGGCTATACAATTCAAATGCAAAAATTACAGCGTGAACAACAAATGCATAAAGAGATCAAACTCTATGCACAATGGCAGAAGCGTCTCCACACTCCGTTGTGCATAAACGCTTGAACAACAGCAGCCTCGAACGCCAGATCAACATGACCGCAACATCGAACACTTCGCGCTCGTCCTCAACGACCTCCTCCGCAACATGAACGGCCTCCACAGCACCACGAATGGCCTCCAGAAAACCTCGACGGTGTCGAGTTGAGTCTGATACCACCAACAAGGCAACCTTGGTATTCTCGGTGTGAAAATCCAAAGGATGGGCTCTGTTCAGACTTGGTATGAGGTAGACGGAGAAGGAAACACCGATTGCGTACACTATTGGGCAAGTGGGAGATGGCGGAGACCTATTGCATAGGTCGATGCCCAATCGTTTAGCTAAAACTAAGAGATCGTATAAAAAAACAAAAGCTATGCGATTGTTTAGATCATCGTTTAGCTCGGTCTGTCACCTACAGATACTACATGATCGTTTATCTTGGGCCAGTGATCGTCTCGCAGAACTATGCGATCGTTTAGTAAATACTGCACGATCGTTTAGCTATACTTTACACGATCGTTTAGCTCGCTCAGCCGTCGTTTTGTAAATCTGAATTTACTTGACGACTACGTGAGTTTCTTTTGTGCAGAGAGAAAACTCAAAACACTTTTCAAATATTTGTAAAAACTTCTTTTTGAAAATAGGAAACCACTTTTCTTTTAAACTCACGGTTACCATGATTCAATAACCACCCACTACTTTGGTTATTTAAAAGAAAAGGAATTAATTATCCAATAATTAATATTATTATAAACATAAATGATAACCAACTTATCATACTATATTTATAACCTATAGTTTTAATATTTCATCTCATGAAACATATAAACCATAGTTCTTTTTCTATTCCATGGTACTTAATGTAAATCTCATTTACATCAATCTTCCACTAGATGCATCTCATACATCATACCGATTATATCATATATAATCAAAATACCTTTTGTCAATTTGAACATTTCAAATCAACACCAAGAACTGATCCTCAACTGAATCCATTAAGCTACCAAGGGGACCTCATGGACCTATAGCTCAAAGCTCCAACGTTATATGAATAACTGACTAAACTCTTTAGTCACGGGATCCACCATCCGTTAACTGTCAGGCACTCCACTAAAGATCGATAGCTGAACTCTCCTTACCACATATATATTATGTGTCCATCTTAACCAATCAGTAGTGTGACAACCCTTCACAGATCGCTTGTAAGTACAGCTGAGCCAATAACCTTTATGCCCCTGTAGTTACATCTATCTCCTTAAGTACCACTGATCCCTCTAATGAACATAACTCATAGTCATACTATGACTGAGTCTTCTTTTCCAAAGAGAAGCTATGGCCACTATCTTCAAGCCCCGGAATCAGCCCTTAAGGGAGAAATCTCTCTACTTATCCCTGCTTTAAGAAATGAGTGAATGCCATCTTGTGGATTAAGTTCCCAGCTCCCAGATGAGACAAGTCTCCAAAAAAGTAGGCATGTTGAGTTAGCAATCTGGTCACTCTCACTCATACTAATCAAAGGACTGCCCTCAAAGGAAGGAGTTCCCAAAACACTCAGGATTGAGGTCGTGTCACCTATAGTTGTTTAGGTGAGATGCAAATCTCTAGTATCAAAGGTGTTATATACATAGTCTAGTCATGTCGTGGTCCAGGTCTTATACAAACTCTTTGTATAGGACACCCCCATTCCACGTCTCCACATGAAGGGTTAGGATCAACCATCTATAGTAGTTTACAACACTTGAAAACTTCTACAAAATGAACCATATCCGTAGTACCACCAGATCAGGTATCCCACTTTAAGCCTTATACTATAGACCTATTTAGGTTATCACTTAAGGCATGATCCACTTGTATATCACATATACATGCTTAAGTTCACATAAGATAACCAAGGAGCTTTGTTTATAGGATATGAGTAAATGCTAGAATTAAATAACACTTATTTTATTCATCGAACAATGTGTATCTTTACAAAACAATGAGACTCTGGGAGAATTAGGACACCAATCCTAACAATCTCCCACTTGTCCTAATGACTCGAGAGACTAATGTACAATACAATATAAAAATGTATAATATACAATAAACTAAGGCATACCCCAGTATCATCTCCCACTTGCCCTAGACAAGATGTCGCATGTCCCGCAGACTCAAACTTTCCAGGTGACCCTCTAACACTTTAGCCATGAGGTCCTTTGTAAAAGGATCAACAACGTTGTGCCCTGTAAGGATTAGATCCTTATCTCCATATACAAGCATGTAGACCCTCGTTCTCCGAAGATACTTGAGGATTGTCTTGACCGCCGTCCAGTGATCAAATCCTGGATTAGACTGATACCGACTGACAATCCCTACTGCATAGAAAATGTCAGGTCGAGTACATAACATTACATACATTAAGCTTCCTACAGCAGAAGAATAGGGAATCTGTCTCATCTTCTCAACCTCTTGAGGTGTCTTAGGACATTGATCCTTAGACAGAACGATTCCATGCCTGAAGGGTAACAAACCCCTCTTGGAATCCTGCATCCTGTACCTGATCAACATTTGATAAATGTACGATGCCTGAGATAGGGTTAATCATTTGTTCTTGTGATCCCGAATAATCTGGATCCCGAGAACATACTGTGCCTCACCCAAATCTTTCATTTGGAACTGGGCAGCTAGCCAACTCTTAATGTTAGTCAGATACCCTACATCATTCCCAATGAGTAGAATATCATCCACATACAGTACCAGGAAAGCTACTGAGATGTTGATGATCTTCTTGTATACACAAGGCTCATTAATGTTCTGGTCAAAGCCAAACGATTTGATAGCACTGTCAAATCTGATGTTCCAAGATCTAGATGCTTGTTTCAGCCTATAAATGGACCTATTAAGCTTGCAAACTCTTTGCTCTTGATCTGGAACTATGAACCCCTCTGGTTGAGTCATATAGATGGTCTCCTCAAGATTACCATTAAGAAAGGCAGTCTTGACGTCCATTTGCCATATTCCATAATCATAAAATGTGGATATGGACAGGAGAATCTTGATAGACTTTAGCATGACAATATGTGAGATAGTCAACTCCCTCAACCTGGGTATAACCCTTTGCCACAAGCCTAGCCTTAAAAGTTTGCACCTTTCCATCTACACCTCTTTTTCGCTTATAGATCCACTTACACCCAATAGGTCGTACCCCATCAGGTGGATCAACAAGCTTCCAAACGTTATTGAAGTACATAGACTCCATTTTCTGGTTCATGGCCTTAACCCATTCATCTTTGTCAACATCCTTCATTGCTTTCTTAAAAAACAACGGATCCTCGACCCCATCATTCGTAATGACATTTAGGGCTTCAATCAAACCCATTTAGCGATCCGATGGGTTCATAACCCTCCCACTACATTGAGGCAGTCTCAACTCTTGAGTTGGTTGACTAGATGTTCCAACCTCAACAACTCTTGTTGATCTGTCGGTCTGTTCAACTCTTGTTGAACCCTCAGTAGTCTCAGTCTCACTTGAGAACTCACGTAAAACGAGCTTACTTCGTGGCTTATGATCCCTCATGTGATCTTCTTCTAAGAAGATTGCATTAGAGGAAACAAATACTTTGTTCTCACTCGGATCATAGAAGTATCCTCCTCTCATTTCCTTGCGGTAGCCCACAAAAAGGCAAACCTTCGAACGTGGTTCCAACTTCTTTGGGTTAGTCGCTAGCACATGTGCCAGACAACCTTAAATCCTGAAGTGGCGTAAACTACCTTTACGACCTCTCCATAACTTAAAAGGTGTTTTAGAAACACTTTTCGAGGGAACATTGTTTAAGATATAACATGCAGTCTGCACTGGATAACTCCAAAATGAGTCTGGAAGATGAGCATAATTCATCATAGACCGAACCATGTCCAACAAGGTTCTGTTTCTCCTTTCTGATACACCATTTTGCTAAGGTGTACTAGGGGCCGAGAGTTGGGACGTAATCCCATGTTTTATCATAAGTTCTGGAATTGGAGGTCCATATACTCTCCAACACGATCAAATCGTAGTGTTTTTATCTTCTTACCTAACAAGTTTTCAACTTCAGCCTTATACTCCTTGAACTTGTAAAGGGCTTCAGACTTACGTTGCATTAGGAAGAGATGCCCAAACCTTGAATAATCATCAATGAAAGAGATGAAATATTCATACCCACCTCGAGCTCTAACATTCATCGGACCACAGAGGTCTGAATGTACAAGCTCCAAGGCTTCCTTGGCTCTGTAACCTTTTCCAGTAAAAGGTCATTCGGTCATCTTGCCTTCGAGGCATGATTCACATATCGGTAAGGAGTTTTCTTCTAAACTCTTTAGAAGTCCACTTTTCACACATAGGTTGATGTGACCTAACCTAAAATGCCAAAGATGGGCGTTTTCCTTTGGAGAAACCTTTGGTCTTTTAGCTGTTGCCGTCGTACTGAACATTTCAGTGTTAAACAAGGCTTTTATGACTAACAGTCTTAGTACATATAAGTTATTTTCCATTAAACCATAACCAATCTCCATTCCATTCTTGAAAATAAACACTTTATTCTCAGAAAAGAAGACGGTGTAGCCTTGTTCAATGAGACAAGAAACCGAGATTAAGTTCCTCTTAATATAAGGAACTACAAAAACATTATTCAGTAACATATAATGTTTCTTGTCAACAAATAACTTCAACCTGCCTACAGCAACAGCTGAAACAACCTCACCAGTACCGACTCGAAGAGTTATCTCTCCCTGTGGCAATGTTTGTCAGGAACTAAATCCTTGATAAGAGGAACTGACATGATTGGTAGCACCTGAATCAAGGATCCAGGAAGAATCATCATTCTCTACCAGACATGTCTCCAAGACCAATAAATCATATTTACTGTCTTGTCTCCTCTTTTGGAGAGTAGTAGAATGGAGGTCGTTTGCCACGAAATTTGTTTCACACGATTCTTTCCACTGTAAGTAATCGGTCATTTTTAAAAGTTTTAAACGGAAATACTAACGAGTTGCTGAAAAGAAAAACACATTGACCTACGTTAGGTTTTAAGCAAATACCCATTGTAAAACAAAACAACATCCAATAAGGTTTTAGCAAAACTAACATGAACCCCGTGTGACATCTAGTTTCGCAATGACACTTCAAAGGTTTAGGACAAAAGCCACCGAAGGGAGGTCAGTTATCCCTCCTCTGAATTGAGAAGATCTCAACCAGTCATTAATACCAGAACAACTCTTGCTCCTATAACGACTAGCCATCATTGATTTGGCCAAGAGATCATTAACTTACTTAATAATATCCCGTAAGTGTGACCCGCCATTTTAAACCCTAGAGGCCCGTCCAAAAGGCCAATCCGAAGGGAAAAAATCTGACTGGGGCAAAACCTAAAGTGACCTTATCCATTTCTGGAGTTCACCTTGATATTGACCAACTGCACAAAACCCATCCAAAGGGGGACACTCCGAAGGCGACATGAGGGCATACAGAATGATCTCACGGTGTGAACCAATGACAGAGACCATAGGATGTGTTGATGATGACATGCAGAAATGCATGTCATCTTAGGCCTTTTACTTAGAATTATTAAGGTTGTTAGGCAGAATATGCGTCGATTGTGATAGGAATTCACGAGAATATGAGTTTGCGCAATTAGCATGTCGAATCTCAGCTAACCCATTATTTTGCATTAATTATGCGTTCAATGTTCTATCTTTGTAGCTAATGCAAGAAATGAACACAAATGTGGGAACTGAACCACCGCATAGATGACCGCATGGGGAGAAATACTCCATCGCAAAGGCAAACGCATCGATTAATGCATGGGTGTTGCGGTAATCAGCCGTATGCGTCCATTGCATGAGAGTTGCGCTTGTCAAGTGAATGCGGTCATCGTGTAGAGTTGTGGTATTAAGCGAATGCAGTCATTGAATGATTGTTGCTGCCCGAAAATGCAAACTAATGGAATCAACGCAAGGTAGGTGGAATGAACGCATCAACACATCTACCTCGAGAAAATCCAAAGCTAATGTTGAAATTTCACCTACCACGCCGTTAGTGGCAGAGTTCAGAAAGGACCAACGCGCCGAACGTCAGATTCAGAGCAGTCCAATTAATGCTGTCAGCGATCTAAGCTCTATAAATAGAAGGCGATGAGCTGAAATTCATTTTATCCAGGGTTTTCACCCGAGGTTCACCTAGGGCGGATCCTTGCGATCCAGACAAAATGCGTGAGAAGACGCTGAGAGCTCTTCACCTCCTTCATCCATTCCGAGTGACGATCGGAGCTAGATCTCGAGAGAGTCAGCTTCTCTGCCCATCCATGGCACCACCGGCAGCTTTGACGCACATCCGCTGGAACCAAAGCTTTGCTTCCAGCTGGTCATTTCTTTTTCCTTTCTTTTCCTATATTGTATTGTATGACATTTTGGAATGAAGGAATTAATACGATCTGTTTTCAATGCATTTTTTTGTTCTTTCAACTCCATCACCATCTTCTTTGCTTAGCATCTTTACTTTCATTGCAACACTTAGCGGGATTGCTTGGGTATTGCATACTTAGTCATATGGATTAGGTATATGAAGCATATAGCAAACCACCGAGAGGTGTTCATTGCGCGAGTGTGTGAGTAATCTTATTTACTCAGTGTGAAGCTGTTGCAATGCCTATCTATAGGCTAACGCATTGATCTCTTTCGTTCATCGAATCCTATGTACTACTGTTACTTGTTACCGGACGACTAACCAATTCCTTAAAATAAAAAAAAAAGATTCAAACTAAAATAAAACTACAAACACAAAAGAAATATTTCTAGATTTCACGTCTAATTTAATTGAATTTTGGGACTATAAGAATCTGCTTCCTGAATTATTTTAAACCAACCAGTCGGATTCACATTTTACCCAATCTTCGCTTTCTAGCCCGAAGCCAATAACCAAGAGAACCCCGAGTAAAGTCAGCAACAATCAACTGCCTGGGAGGGTAAGTGGTTGGATGCATTAAGTAAGGTATGCATTGTTCACTAAGGATAGTAACAACCTTGCATCAACCAAGTTCATGCGTTTGTCTTGTTTTATGTTGTACCCAGCACCCCTTTAGAGCTACTCGAGAGAGAGTCTAAAGAAAGAACCTAATGACTCGAGAGAGCTAGGTTAGAATCTAGACTCGAGAGAGCAAGATTAGATTGGCATAAGCAAGAGATAGAGACTTAGAGATAAGCTCTGTTTATCAACACTACATCGCATGCACCCTAGGAATAGGAATGATGATATGTGGTCGCCTTGTTTGTGTATCATCGCATAGGCAAGAATTAGAGGCTTATGTGTAGGCCCTATAGACACCTCTGCACATACATCGCATGCGTTCTAGCATTAGAAGCCGTAGCATTTGCACCGAGAGGAGGTTTACTATTATATGAGTGTTGCATGACCGCATTAGTTTGCATTTACTAGGGTTGCCCTTGCGGTCACTCTTAAGTATTGCAATGAAAACATCTCCGCATTTTATCTATTTTCCCATACATTTATTTCATGTCAAGGTTTGTCGCATCTCTACCTTTCATGCATATTCTCATTGCGTTGTCTGTTAGATAGGAGTAGGAGTAGGATTAACTTAGCAATATCCCCTCCATTCTTTTATTTATACTACTGTATGCATATCACCGCAAACATATAGCTACAGTCCCCGTGTTCGACCTTGGATTACCTGAGAAACTTGCGTCCATGTTATACTTGGCGTGAACGCAAGAAAACTTGTGGCAGGATGCATGGTCATCGCATACATTTATTAATGCATATTCATTCCAACGCATGACCATCGACGCATGATTATCAACGCATATCTTAGGAACATGCATCGCATACCGCATCCACGGGATTTTTGTTGTCGAGTAAAATTGACTTCCAATTTCCCGTCATCAAGTTTTTGGCACCATTTCCGGGGACTTGGCAACTAAATGTTTGTTAAATTTTGTGTCTCTGCGAGCAAACTTTTTATCTTGGGTGTATTGCAGCTTGTGCGACCAAGTTGCAAACAATATTGAAGTGTAGGCGATGTCCTGAAAGCCAATATTGACCCCAAGGTAGAAGGGCAATCAGTCGCAAAAGAGCTTAAGGTAATTCTAAGCACATGACGGCCGCATGCGCCCAACAATTGCCGGAAGTTCCAATGGTCAGGGCAACTTGACCCAAGCAGTTGAGAGCCATCTCCTGCATGGAAGACTTCTTGCGGTGACAACACTCTTATTTTTTTTTTTCCAGGGATGTCTTCTACTCTATCTTTAAATTGCTTTCTTAGTATAAGTAATTTTATTTTCATTGTTATTTTGGATATATGGCTGCTTCCTTGGTTGTGGTACGTTTTCTCTTGTAGGTGCAACAATAAGTCTCCTCGGTTCGTAGTTCAACGGAAGAATTCCTTTCACCTTTCAACGCATGGCTTCAATCGTGTGGATTCCAACACATGAGCGCATATGTTGTTCCACCTAAGGTCTTTTCTTGTTATCTTGTATGCCTTATCCTTTTGAAATTATCTTTTTCCCGATTACGTTGTTTTGGGATGTTTCTATGATGGTACGTATAGTTCACCGCATTTTCTAACGAATCAATGCAAGACATTCTTTACTTTTATTAGCTTCTTCAAATTTTGAAATTCTTAAGTTTATCTTGCGCAAACCTGTGTTCAAACATTTATTAACGCATTCTTGTAATTTTGTCTTTAGCTTTGCGGTGAGAACGCTGCCAACCTCTAAGTTTGGGGGTGGTAGCGGTCTCGGGGAATTGCGTTCATTATATTTCGATAATTTGAAAAAAAAAAGTTGAAGTGAGCTTTTGAGAATAATAACTCCGCCGTCAACGCAATGGGGAAACCCATGTTGATAAGAGTTAAGCTGTGAAAGGCACTTACTCGAAGTTGGATGTCTGCATGACACACATGGGGGTAAGCCAAAACGAAGGTAAGTAGCCAGGATCAGCGCATAAGCGCAACTACTCTGTCCGGCACAAGCCAAAACAAACAAGACAAGAGTTGAGTTGAATATGGAATGCAACTGAAGTTGGATGCCAGCATGACACACATGGGGGTAAGCCAAAATGAAGGGTGTAACCAGGTTCAACGCCACATTCGAATAAGTCATCGCAAAGTTTTGAAGTATTTTTGAATGAACGCAATCTCAAAAAGCTAAACACAAAATTGCGGTGAATGAATAAAAATTTTTTAGCGAAGGCTTGCTGGATTTAACTTAGACAAGATCTTTTTGAGGAAGCAGCCAAGTGGAGGAGAGCATTGCGATGATGGTCAAAGGTGTGAGTAAATTATATTCTGAGAAGCTGGTCATCGCAAAGGAAAGCACGAAGGTGAATTAGAATTTCTTGAGTATAACGCATGCTTGAAGACAAGCATGATTTTAAGTTTTGGGGTGACACACACCCTTCACCCACTTACTATAAACACTCTCTTCGTTCACCTTGATATTAATT
Organism: Benincasa hispida; assembly: GCF_027475165.1. Lineage (NCBI taxonomy): Eukaryota > Viridiplantae > Streptophyta > Magnoliopsida > Cucurbitales > Cucurbitaceae > Benincasa > Benincasa hispida. The sequence continues at coordinate 48,996,920 of NC_143478.1, read as the reverse complement.
CATGCAAACACTATCTGAAGAGAGATGCATCCTGGGCATCTCGAGGACAAGCATGAATCTCACAGTGTGAACATATAGGGAGAAACGTGAGTGGAATCATCGACATATCTGATACGCCTCTTCCTCCCACTGAGTATTTTATAACCTAGGGTTTAGCTTACTTAGAAAAAACATGGCCAAGGATTTTAACTAAGTGACTTTTAGGTTTTCCTAAGAGTAACATTTATCTTGGATAGTTGAACAACTTATTATCATCATCCATTAAACTTTTTAATGGAATCTTTGACCAAAACGTCGCATGCTTGTTAAAAATCTATCTAATTCACCTTTCCAGGTAGGTTCTCAGGTAAGGGTATTACGTTTCCGTCAACTTAAGAACCCCAGCCTAGCCAGAACCCTCCTTCGACAAAAGGTCCCTTATAAATAGGTTAACAACAAGTTTAATATTTTATTCAACCAATTTAATCCTATTAAACCGATTTTAAAAGATTAATCTAGGTTACTAAACTCTTTAGAACCATTTGAACTTAGGTCTATCTCAATCCAATTTTAAAACCCTTTTAAAAAAATGAGTTCACCCTAAGTCCGCATGCAACTCTGAATTATTGATTTTAGGTCTAATTTCCTTTATAACACTTATAAACGGAAACAACCACCACAATGCGAAGCTAACACATGCAAGGTGTTCATAACGCTTATAAACGGCCTAAGTGTCATGCTCAATGCATTGTCCATTCATTGCTACTTCTTTTATATAACACTTATACAAAACAGCAATGAAACAAGCAAAACATGCTTCCATTCACCCTTAGACTATAACATTTATAATAAAAGGATGATGCATGATAATGCTCACTGCATGCAAAATATAACTCTTATATTTCATGATGCATGCGCATGCTTTCATGTAATTTCTTCATGCTCGATTATAACATTTATAATACATGATGCATGAATAATTGCACAACCTAAGGTGGGTTTTAACTATATGACAAACACTTTGACATATAAGTACCATACATAACAAGTATAAACAATAAAAGTTGATGAACCGAGTAAAATTGCCTTAAAAATACAAAAGGAAAGCTAACTAATACAAAGACAAGGAGTCTTCAGTTCAAACAGGCGAACCGGGTCTTGAATCGCTCAGCAAAGCATCACTTCTCCAACCATCCATTGTGTACTAAGCACCCCGCGATCGTCTACACGATAAAACAAACACTTCGTTCTATCGCGTACTAGCGCTCCAGAGTTAAACGATTGTTTAGAATTTACTATACGATCATCTAGAAAAATCCAAACGATCGTTTAGTTATTACTACACGTTCGTGTACCTTTACTAAGCGATGAAGCCTGAAGTATACGACCGCTTAGCGCACTCCGCACAGCGCCCACCTTCCACGATCGTCTAAGCGACTACGATGCCACGAAGCACCATCGCCTAAACGATCGCTTAGCTAGCACCTCCATATCGCATATGCACGATCGCATAGGTAGTAACTAAGTGATGAAGCTTGCTAACTACACGATCGTCTAGCGCGTGCCTTCTACTAAACGACGAGCATCGCATGCTCTCACTACGATCGCCTACCTCCAGCGCCTACGCGATCGCACAAACAACACTACGTGACATGGTAAACGATTTACCCCATCGCTTAGCATTAGCTAAATGATCGATTAGAAAATACTACACGATCGTCTAGAAAAAGAACTACTAAACCATTGCTTAGTAAAATCCCTACGATCATTTACCTGAGGCTACACGATCCAACTTGATCCACTTTTATGCTCCACATAAAGTTCAAGTACTCATGTAATAGTCATAGATCTTTTAGTTTATTGGATTTATTTCTAAAACGAAATAAGCAATTCATATATTCAATAAAAACTTATTGAATTTTCAGAATAAGTTTTATTGTTAACAAACCACGAGTATTAGGACATAAAACCCAACACCTATAAGAAACCAGACCGAACCAACAATAACCATAACAATTTCAAGATAGTTGCCATATTCCATGAAGAAGTGTGATGGATACACAAACCCCCTTCAGATAACGGAAAACAAACCTCATCCCAGGCAACACGCACACCCCCTGAAGGAAATCAGAAGCGAGAATTCCATGAGCAGCGGAACAAGATTATTCCAAATTACAATCATGAATGAACAATACATTTACAGTCGACTTCAAACAAACAGTTATCCAATTCAAATGCAGAAATTAGAGCATGAACAACAAATGTATAAAGAGATCAAACTCTACGCACAATGGTAGAAGCGTCTCCACGCTCCGTTGCGCATGAACGCTCGAACAATAGCAGCCTCGAACGCCCGATCTACATGACCACAACACTGCACGAACACTTTGCGCTCGTCCTCAACGATCTCCTCGGTCACAATCTCTTCTGCAACACGAACGACCTCCATAGCACCATGAACGGCCTCCAGAAAACCTCAACGGTGTCGAGTTGAGTCTGACACCACCAACAAGGCAACCTTTGTATTCTTTGTGTGAGAATCTAGAGGGTGGGCTCTGTTCGGACTTGGTATAAGGCAGATAGAGGCCGAAATACCGATCGCGTACACGACTGGACAAGTGGGAGATAGCGGAGACGTATTGTATAGGTCGATGTCCAATCGTTTAGCTAAAGCTAAGCGATCGTATAGAAAAAGTTATGCGGTCGTTTAGCTTGGTTTTTTGCCTACAGACACTACACGATCGTTTACCTTGGGCCAGCGATCGTCTGCAAAATTATGTGATCGTTTAGTAAATATTGCACGATTGTTTAACTCTACTTTGCATGATCGTTTAGCTCACCCAACCGTCGTTTTGTAAATCTGAATATACTTGATGACAACATGAGTTTCTTTTGCGCGAAGAGAAAACTCAAAACACTTTTCAAATATTTGTAAAAACTTCTTTTTGAGAATAGGAAACCACTTTCCTTTTAAACTCACAGTTACCATGATTCAATAACCACCTACTACTTTGGTTATTTAAAAGAAAAAGAATTAATTATCCAATAATTAATATTATTATAAACATAAATGATAACCAACTTATCATACTATTTATAACATATAGTTTTAATATTTCATCTCATGAAACATATAAACCATAGTTCTTTTTCTATTCCATGGTACTTAATGTAAATCTCATTTACATCAATCCTCCACTAGATGTATCTCATACATCATACCGATTATATCATATATAATCAAAATACATTTTGTCAATTTGAACATTTCAAATCAACACCAAGAACTGATCCTCAACTGAATCCATTGAGATACCAAGGGGGCCTCATGGACCTGTAGCTCGAAGCTCCAACGGTACGTGAATAACTGACTAAACTCTTTAGTCACGGGATCCATCATCCCTTAACTGTCAGGCACTCCACTAAAGACCGACAGGTGAACTCTTCTTACCACATATATATTACGTGTTCATCTGAACCAATCAGTAGTACGACAAACCTTCACAGATCGCTCGTAAGTACAGCTGGGCCAATAATCGTTATACCCCTATAGTTACATCTGTCTCCTTAAGTACCATTGATTCCTTTAATGAACATAAGTCATAGTCCTACTATGACTGAGTCTTCTTTTCCAAAGAGAAGTTGTGGCCACTATGTTCAAGCCCCGGAATCAGCCCTTAAGGGAGCAATCTCTCTACTTATCCCTACTTCGGGAAAGAAGTGAATGCCATCTTGTGGATTGAGTTCTCAGCTCCCAGATCAGACAAGTCCCCAAAAAGGAAGGCATGTTGAGTTGGCAATCTGGTCACTCTCACCCATACTAATCAAAGGACCGCCTTCAAAGGCAGGAGTTACCAAAACACTCAGGATTGAGGTCGTGTCACCTATGGTCATTTAGGTGAGATGTAAGTCTCTAGTATCAACGGCGTTATATACAGAGTCTAGTCATCTCGTGGTCCAAGTCTTATACAAACTCTTTGTATAGGACACCTCCATTCCACGTCTCCACATGAATGGTTAGGATCAATCATCTGTAGTAGTTTACAACACTTGCAAACCTCTACAAAACGGGCCATTTGTAGTGTCACCAGGATCAAGTATCCCACCTTAATCCTTATACTACAGACCTATTTAGGTTATCACTTAAGGCATGATCCACTTATATATCACATATACATGCTTAAGTTCACATAAGATAACCAAGGAGCTATGTTTATTGGATATGAGTAAATGCCAAAATTAAATAACACTTATTTTATTCATCAAACAATGTGTATCTTTACAAAACAACAAGACTCCAGGAGAATTAAGACACTAATCTCAACACCCCCCGCCATCAGCCCACCTCTGCCACAAGAAAGCCCATAAAATACAATCAACCTCATGGCCAACAGAAGATAACAGCACAAACACATTAGACCAAAACACCTGAAAAACTCTACTGCACCGACCTGATTAATTGCAAGGGCCCTGCAAAAGAGAGGGATCTCGCAACCCAACTTTAAACCCGTGTTATAATCTTCTGAATAAAAGGGGCACAATCTATAGCCTTTATCCTACCCAATAGCAAAGGAAGCTCAAGATAACGAACAGGCAAAGACCCAGAGCAAACCCTATACTAGTAGCTAGATCCCTTGCGATACCACAAAAAACACCAGCAACAAACATAGAACTTTTACCCACATTTGCCACCAGCCTATATAGCTACGCAAAATGACGTAACACCTGCGTCACAAAACTCAACGAACCACGATCAATCGCATAAAAAATCATGAGGTCATCAGCAAATAGCAGGTGAGTCAACCTCACCTTTTCACACCTATGATGGAACACAAAGGAAGGATGAGGCCTATTCAACAACCGAGACAAGACCTCCATGACCATCATAAACATAAAAGGGAACAAAGGATCCCCCTACCTTGGCCCTTTTCTACCTGGAAAGTAACCCTCAAGAGAGCCATTGATCATCACAGAGAAAAAGGGGAAGTAACACAGGCACAAATCCAACTCACAAACTTTAGAGGGGTTCCAATGGCCAAAAGAACACCAAACAAAAAATCCTAATTAACTGAGTCATAAGCCTTCTGAAGATCCACCTTCAGCAAACAACAAGGTTTACCCTTATTACGCTGATAACCCCCAACAAGCTCTTGACACAATAAAATGTTATTAGCGATTCACCGCCCCCACACAAATGTCGACTGATTCCCACTGATAAACCGAGGCAAACACACATGGAGTCTGTCCACAATCACCTTAGAGATACACTTATACACCACATTAGAACAAGAAATAGGGTAAAAATCCTCCATACGATCAGCGCTAGGTCTTTTAGGAATCAAGGTAAGAGTCGTGGCATTTACCCCATAGGGAAGATAACATGTATCAAAGAAGTGATAAACATCAGAGCAAAAATCCTCCCTCACCACACTCCAAGCAGATTTATAAAACTCCATAGGAAAACCATCTGAGCCAAGAGCTTTAATCGATTTATATAGAACAGAATTACGCACCTCCTCCCTAGTAACAAGCCTGTAAATGTCTTTAATAGACTCATCAAGCCATTGAAACTGCACAACATCATTTATCTGGGTCGTAAGGTCTCTATACCCCACCTTTTCTGACCCCAAATCCCACTAAAGTAATTAACAGCCACATCTACTACCCTAATATAAGTCGACCGACAAGTGCCATCAGAATCAATCACCAAGAAAAAACTATTCCTAACCAAGCGCGCTCGAACAGACTGATGAAAGAACAACGTGTTTTGATCTCCCAACTTCAACCACGAAACACGAGATTTCTGACGAAGGGAAGCCTCCTTCAATCTCGCTAACCTTTAAAACTCCTCAGTCAACGAGATAGACACCAATGATATTATAATGGTCTATTTAGATACTTCATATGGAGTCATAATGGTTTATTTATATGGGGCTTGATCTAGGGTTTATCTTAATCCTATTATGATTAAGATATGACATTTAACCCTCATAAGATTAGAATTTGGCCTAAACTAGCTAAATTAAATCTTATCTTATCTCATTTTATCTTGATTTTATCTTAATCTTGATTCTACTTTATCTTATCTTGGTATTGGGTTTTATTCTGCCTGGCCAAAATTCACCCACAACATTAGCCCTCACTCTCAAGTTGGGGTTCATGGCTAACTGTGTTTTTATGGGCTAGTTATTTGAGAAACCAACTTGGGAGTACAATCTCCCCTTTTATCGCCATGCTCCTCATTGCGAGACTTATCTCGGACTTTAGGGGTGTTGAGCCTATCAAGTCAAACACTTTTGAGGTCCAACCAATTTTTCAACGAGTTTTTCTGCCTTTTCGAAAACTTATGCACCAAGTCGTGTTAAGCCCACCCTAAGGAATGCTCGACAACTGGTAATTGCTCTCCTTACCCAAGGTGGGCCCCAAGTCATGAGTGAACCTGGAATATTATTTGACCAAGCCTATTACAGCTCAACTAGTTTCCTAGTATCCTTCCTCGCCTTGGGGGCATAGTTATGGTTATTTTCACTCATCATTTTTCTTGATGGATCGTCGCTTTTACTTATCTTTAACAATCTTGTAGCTTGATCATCTATCTCATAGCTTCTTTGCTTATCTTCAGTAATCTAGTGGCTCAATTATCAGACTTATAGCTTTTGATTATCAGATTCGTGGCTTCTTTCTTACTACATTTAAGTGAGGTTAACTTGCCTATTTTTTTTACGGACTTCAGCTCATACCTTTAGTTCGACCTGAGATTGTCCCAAATTTTGGACTTTGAATTTGGTTAATTGACTGTGGGCTGGTTAGCCCCCAGTTTTCCACCAAATATCTTTACTTAGAAAATTGTTTGAGTCCTAAAATGGTTTCTTATGATAATTTTTTCTTTCATGTGTAATTAGGTCTTCTTTTGAGGGTTGTTAGTTGGTTTCATAAAATCATGCATTCAAATCATTATTGTATAGTTGTATTACTTTCCAAATTCTTCAAAACAAATATTCCTTTGTAGGTTCTTCATGCGCTTTAGTGAAACAATAACTTGAGATACATGCAAAGTGGCATCAATGTAAAATTTATCTTGTGTTCTACATTTTTATAGGTTTGAGATTTCAAATTTTCTCTAATTGAATACAGCTTCCTTCACTTGATAGCAAACTTTGTCTTCACATTGTAGTTGGTTGGTACTTCATTTAGACTCCAAATTCTTTGCATTCCAATTGTCTTCGATTTTAATTATAGTCAAGAACTCTAAATGAGTTTTCACTCTCTCTTGCGTTTAATTCTTGTGTCTTACTTGTTATGGCTTCAATTTTTATCAAGATAGAGTTCGAAGGCACTGATTTTCTCTTTCAATTTCTTTTTCCTCTATGACAAGTTTATGGTAATCTCCAAGTTGCATTATCTTAGTCAATAAATACAGAACCTCACAGCCAAAAATGATTTTGCTGACGTTCATGTTGTCATGATAAATCTCTCGATCCATATTATCCTATGTTAACCATTTGGGGTAGAAATTAACAGGTGTAGGAGTTAAAAAACCTCATCTTTCTAATACTCTTTGCCCCCTTCCCCCTCCCTCTTTTTTATATATATATATGGTGTGGGTCAACAGGTGCACCAATATATCTCAACTAGGTTAACATACACTTCGCACCCTCATCATATTCCACTCCTAATAACTCATTAATATAACATAAGCACAAAGTGAAGATGAACTATTTGCTCCTTTTTCTTATGGTGTGGGTTAGTAGGTGCTCTAGTGTATCTCAACTAAGTTGATACTGAAGGAATGTGAGGTCCGATGTAAAAGTAGGGATCGGTCCCAATTTTTAATTTCACAAAATACTAACAATAAAGAGATCAACATTATGCATTTTAACATAAAGTTACAGCGTGCTATAACAAATACAATGAAGAGGGATTAGGGTCTTTAGTTGTACTAACCCCTTGAAGACAAGGTCTTCACAAATCCTCTTCAAAGTCACGATCTCACCTTGGATCACGAACAAAAAACCAACAAACAATGTGGACACTACCATAAAGAAACCAGAGTATTCTCTTTTGGGATTAAGAATCCACAGGAGTTGTGGGCTCTATAATGATTTTGGGAGAGGGAGAGTTTTCTAAAAGAGGAGGAATTTTTACAAATTGTTCTTGGGAGCACTTTAGATTACAGACTCTCTGCAAAATTTTTGGGAAGATGATAATGAAGAAACTTGTGAAGGCACTGAGCGAAAACGTGGATCCTCCTAATTTTTGGTTGTTCATAGAAGACAAATTACAGAAACATGATTATGCAATAAACATAAAAATTACAACATGCATTAATAATAAAGGAAAAAGAAGAGAAGAGTTTGAGAAACCCTTACTTTTGAAGAATTTTTTTTTCACGTAAATTCCCTTCTCCGGATTGTCACGAACAAAACACGATCGATCTCCAAATGGCCACCACCATGAAAATTTCCTCTGTATTCTCTAGGATGAGAATCAAAGGAGTTGTATGAGCTATTGAAATTTTGGGAGAGAGGAAGACTGAGATTTGAGAGGGAAAGGAAACTGGGAGAAAATCATAGAGAAGCCTAATTATTTTTTTAATTCTTCTGCAAAGAAGATGAAGCAAAACCACTCTGTACTAACCTCCATATCACGTATGAAAAAGAGAGAAAATAGGGGGAGGGAGTTACAACTTCTTCCCATAATTAAATTTAAAATTTAATATTAAATAAATATAATAAAATATAATATATATTTATATAATAACAAATTTATCATATAATATATATATATTAAAACATATATTATATCGCATGTAACACACAACCTATAGTTATTATAACCAATAGTTTTCAATGCTCTCATTAATACATGGTATTTAATATAAATCTCATTTATATTAAAATTAATTATATGAATCCAATTCATATAATTAATATTTTAATCATATTCAAATATTTATTTCCTCTTAAATAAACTTTATATTATAATGTATCAAATACATTATATTAATTATATCATATATAATTAAATTAAATTAATTATATCACATATAATTAATTGACTCATCTAAGAAGGAACTAGAGAAATACAAGAAACCACAAAGCAAAATAGTTTTAAGACCACATAAGGGACATAAGGGACCACAAACCACAAACCACGAAGAAAAATAATTTTAAAAACGATTTCTGATGATAATACTGAGACTTCAACAAAAGTTGTTGATGTCGGTTCATCCTGTCAAGCTAATCCATCTCAAGAGTTGAGATTGCCTCGACGTAGTGGGAGTGCTGTGAACCCACCTGTTTGCTACGTGGGTTTAACAGAAGCCCAAAACATCATATCTGATGATGGTATTGTGTATCCATTGTCTTACAAGAAAACAATGAAAGATGTTGACAATGATGAATTGATTAAGACCATGAATCAAGAAATGGAATCTATGTACTCCAATTCTATCTGAGAGCTTATAGATCAACATAATGGGTAGTTGTAAGTGGATCTACGAGAGGGAAAAGGGTGTATAATGAAAGGTGCAGACCTTTAAAGCTAGACTAGTGGCAAACGGTTATACCCAGGTAGAAGGAGTGGACTATGAAGAAACTTTCTCGCCTGTTGTCATGTTAAAGTCTATTCGAATTCTCTTGTCCATAGCCACACATTATGACTATGAGATATGATAAATATACTTCAAGAATGCTTTTTTGAATGGTAATCTTAAAGAGACCATCTACATGACTCTACCATAGGGATTCATTGAACAAGATCGAGAGCAAAAGGTTTGCAAGCTTAATCGGTCCATTTATAGACTGAAACAAGCATCTCGATCTCAAAATACAAGATTTGATACTGCGATCAAATCTTATGGCTTTAATCAGAATTTGATGAGCCTTGTGTCTATAAGAGAATCATCAATAGCTGTGTAGCTTTCCTTGTGTTTTATGTGGATATCTTACTCATTGAGAATGGTGTAGGCTTACTAACAGATGTAAAGGAATGGTTAGCCGCCAAGTTCTAGATGAAAGAATTGGGTGAGGCGAAGTTTGTTCTAGGGATCTAGATCATTAAGGATCATAAGAACAAAACATTGACCTTGTCTCAAGCATCGTATAATGACAAGATGCGTGTCAAATATTCGATGCACAATTCCAAGAAGGGTTTATTACCTTTCAGACATGGAATTGTTTTTTCTAAGGAACAATGTCCTAAGATTCCTCAAGAGATTGAGGAAATGAGACGATATCCCAATGCATCGACTGTTGGCAGCCTTTTGTATGCAATGTTATGTACCAGACTTGACATTTATTATGCAGTAGGGATTGCCAGTAGATATCAATCCAATCCAGGATTAGATCATCTGACAGCGGTCAAAATGATCCTCAAGTATCTACGGAGAATGAGGGGCTATATGCTCGTGTATAGGGCTAAGGATTTGATTCTTACAGAATACACTAACTCTGATTTCATACTGATAAGGTTACATTGATGGGCTATATTATGGCATAGCATTAAATAAGGTTGCATTGCGGATTCCACTATGGATGCAGAATATGTAACTGTTTGTGAAGCTACTAAAGAAGTCATCTAGCTCAGCAATTATCTAACAGATTTGGAAGTCGCTCCAAATATTAGTCTACATATCACCCTTTATTGTGATAACAGTGGTGTTGTGACCAACTCCAAGAAGTCTTGTACCTATAAATGAGGAAAACATATTGAACGCAAGTATCATCTCATTAGGGAGATTGTTCAACGGGGAGATGTGACTGTCACATATATTACCTTATAGCACAACATCGCTGATCCATTTACAAAGGCTTTCACGGCTAAAGTGTTTGAAGGTCACCTAGAAAGTTTGGGTCTACGAGATATGAGTCACCTAATCTAGGGAAAGTGGGAGATTTTGTTGGGTATACTGTATGCCTTAGTTTATTGTATTGTATTTGATATTGTACATACCGCTCATGGTATTTGATACTATTTATACTCCATTTCATTGTAATGTATTTGATACTGTACAACCCACTCGTTTTAGGAAAAGTGGGAGATTTTTGGAGTTTATGTCCTAAATCTCATGTATCTTGTGGTTTGTAAAGAAAAATTACATATCTAATAAAATAAGAGGTATTTATTGATATTTAGATTGCATTAATTCACTCTAATAAACTAAGATTCAAGGTTATCTGATTAAACTTAAACATGTATATGAAGACACGCAAGTGGATCATGTTTAAGTGATAACCTAAATAGTCTGTAGTATATGGATAAGGTTGGGTACCTTATCCTGGTCTGGTGACACTATAAATCCAACCCGCTTTGTAGATGTTACAATTGGTGTGAAGTGCTACAAATGATCTGATCCTGATCGTTCATGTGGAGACATGCGAGTGAAGGTATTCTATACAAAGAGTTTGTATAAGACTAGACCACGAAATGAATAGATTCTCTATATAACACTGTTGATAGAAGAAATTTACATTTCACTAGAATGACCACAGGTGACTTGACCTTAATCCTGGGTGAGTTGTGAACTTTTATTTATGAGGGCAATCTTTTGATTTGTATGGGTGAGAGTGGCTAGATTAGCCGACTCAATAAGCTTACCATTTTGGGGATTTTTCCATGTGGAGAGTTTGAAACGCAGCTACACAAGATGGAATTCACTCCTTCTTGTCTTTAGGGGAAGTAGATAAATTTCTCCCTTAATAACTAATTTTGGGTCTTGAAAATTGAGGCCTCAACCTCTCACTGGCTCGAGAGGTGTTAGTTTATAGTTGGACTATAAATTGTTTGTTCATTAGAGGGATCAGTTGTACTTAAGGAGTTAGATGTAACTATAGGGGTAAAACTGTAATTTGACCAATTGTAGTTATGAGTGATTTGTGAAGGGTTGACTCATTATTAATTGGTTATATCCGTGGATACAAAAATATATCTACAGTGTGAAGAGTGAAGCTATCAATCTTTAGTGAAGTGCCTGGTAGTTAATGAATATTGATTAGTTTTATTAAAGAGTTTAATTAATTAATCTCATATCATTGGAGCTTATAATCTGCAAATCTATAAGGTCCCTTTGCTAACTTACTAAAGGAAAAGAGGAATGATTTGAATTGTTCAAATCAATTGATGGAAGAACATATTAATGAGATTAATATAATATGGTAAATTATAAATCTGATCTATAATTAAGAGAGAAATATTTGAATAGGATTCAATTTTTAAATTCTTATAAATTTGATTCGTAAAGAATTAATTAATTAATTTTGAGAGATGGGGACAAATAAACATATGATGTTTATTAATTAATAAAATAAATATTAAATTGGACTTAATATGATTATTTAATTAATGGGCTAATTAATTAAATAATGGTTATTTAGTTAAATTAGCCCTAAGGGTAATTGTGGAAAGCTATGGAGAAAGTCTCCATATAAATTCATCATTTTGCCAAAATTAAGGCAAGGGAATTCATTTAGTGAAATGAAACCCTAGCCTCTAATTTTCCATATTCTCTATTCTTCTTACTCAACCAAGGTGTAAGAGACCACTCTTCTCTCCTTGGTTCCTAGAGAATAACGAGGTCTCACTTATGGTGGTGTCTATTGTTCGTTGGAGAATCGTTTTGGAGAAGACGACAAGGAAATCGTGAAGAGTTCGGGAACAAAGGTATGTGATAATTTTCTTTTCATTTTCTCTTATTTTCTAAGCATGTTGATCTATAAGTTTGTCCTCTGTTTTGTTCTCTTTTTTTTTTGGTTGATTTTTTTTCATTTAAACTAAAAGAACGAGATGCAAGGCATTCACACACTTCCACTCAAGACTTGATCCCTTCCCAAAATTATTGTTTTGCCCCTATAGTTACATCTAACTCCTTAAGTAACACCGATCCTTCTAATGAACAATAAGTCATAGTCCAACTATGCCCAAACCCTTCTCGAGCCAAGAGAACATGTGGTGCCACATTGTTCAAGACCCGAAATCAGCCCTTAAAGGAGCAATTTATCTACTTACCCCAACATTAGGAAATGAGTGAATTCTGTCTTATGTAGTTGTGTTCCAAGCTCACCAATCAGACGAATCCCCAAAATGGTAGACATATTGAGTCGAAAAATTGGCCACTCTCAACCATGCAGATCAAAGGACTGCCTTTATAGGCAAGAGTTCACAACTCACTCAGGATTCAGGTCATGCCTGTTGGGTTTTATGTCTTAAAACTCGTGGTTCATAAACAATAAAACTTATTCTCACTACAAGAAATCTGGGCTTTGATGTCGGTTGGGAAAAATTAAAATGGATGTACAGTGTCGGTTTCTTAAAAAAAATGGATCTTTAATGTCAGTTTTAAACCGACATTGTAGGTGTACCTATAATGTCTGTTTAAAAACGACATTGTAGGTCAATTTTTTTTGTTTCCCTCTCTCCCATTTTCATTTCCCGCCTTCCCCAATTATCAATAAAAAAATTAAGAAAAACTAATATATATATTGTGTAAAAGAAAAAAAATTGACCCTCAAATTAAATCCCCAATCTTCTTCTTCTTCTCTGTCCAAACCTTTCCCACGTTGCCTTCCTCAACTACACATTCCCTGGCCAAGACCCTTTCTTCGATCGCCTCACCGTCCATCGCCTAGCATCGCTAGTGAGCCTTCTCTCTCTCTCTCTCTCTCTCTCTCTCTCTCTCCTCTGTCGAACTCTCTCTCTAACCCACGAAAAAGTAGATCCACCGCCTGAAGTTCTGATCTTTCTTTCTCTCTCTCTCACTCTCACCAATCTGCAAGTCATACGCCAGATCTAGCCATTGTGCAACTTAGTTCATGTTCATTAACCAATCTTGTTCTAACGGAAAAATCAGAGAGTAAATTTTTTCGGAGGAATAAAGGAGAGAGAACGAAATGGCGTCCTTTTTGCAGTCCTTCATCGATTTAAAGAAGAAAATTGGGGATTCATCGCCAGATCGACCTAACGCCTCCGTAATTATGGTAATTGAAACCCTAATCGTTTTTTTTTTCTAGGGCGTTGATTTCGAATTTTGTTCCGTGGAGATTGATTTTGGGTTGTGTCACTATGTTAGGTCTTCGATTCGATCTGTATGATCCATATTATGATATTGATGTGAATGAGGCTTTGAATCGACTCCCCAGGGAGGTTGTTGATGCGGGCAATCAGCATTTGAAGTGGGCCATGGACCTTTCCATGAAGCATCAGTACCTTCCTGATGATCTTCAAGTTTTTTCCTACTATAGATGTTTATCTCTTCCTTAGATCGATTCGAGCCTCACCGAAAAAACAGAAATGTGTTATATGTTTATCATAACCGAATAATCTTCAGTTTTATTTCTGTATTCAACATGCTCTTAATATAATTGTTGAGTGTGCAATATTCTCGAAATCTAGTATTTTTTTTATGGTTAAATTTCTATAATTTTTCATGGTCACTGGGAACTAACTCTTGATTGTATTGGGTTTTGTTGTTTTTCCCCAACTAAGCATAGGATGTTGAATTCTAAATAGTAGTTAGATGATTATTAGTTTGAATTATTTCATTCTTTTGGCAGGCCATGCAAACACCATTCAGAAGCTATCTCCAGGATATGCTGGCACTTATAAATCTTTCCATTATTTCATATCTCTCGCTTTATTATTTAAAGTGAAAAAAATTTGTGGTAAAAAAAGAGTGAAAAATGTCTGGTCGTGTTCATGGAAATGAGGCAGCTACTCTATATCGTAGTGTCAGTCATGGTTCTTAGAGTTTTGTATCTTATGACCTGTATTTGGGAGTTATTGATTTTGATATTATTTACCATCTGTTAGCCTAGATGGTATCTTGCTATGTACTTGCATTACAGTTGAATTGTTTATCTAGTGTAGTTCTAATTTTATTGAATTCCCCTTCAAGATTTCTCGTTCTGTCCTCTATTGTCTTTTTCATGATTTCAGGTTTCATGATCTAGATAGATATCAGCTTTTGGGTAATATATGTATGAATCCTGGATATGTTTTCTTTTAAAGTAAATAAATTACTTGTTAGGCCTTTGTTTGTGGTTGAATTCTTGATTTGTTCTGATTGTAACATTATACGAGTTTATACGAGTGATTTTCATGCACTACCACCAAATCTTCGCTGTTAATCCTAATTCTTATATTATTTTCAAAAACATTATACGAGCGAAATTGCTTTATCACATGCAAATAAAGTAAAATGTGTGGCAGTAATTTTTTTTTTATTTGATTAATCTGGATTCTTTGATTTTTATTTACTGGCGAGTATGGAAGGAAGGCTGGATAAAAATAAGATAGAGCAAGGTTGATGATTTGATGATCAGTGCAAAATAACCTACTCAATTGTTCTACTCGTTGTGTCAAATTGTTTAGTATTAATGTCTCAGCTTAGATGAATAAAATTTGTGTTAATTTAAACTGCATAATAGCAGAAAGTAGGGTCGCATGATGCTGCATATGCGTTCTACAACTCCTTTGATTTCTTGGAATACTACTTATTGAATAGTTGTGGGGATTGTGTGTGGCACATCCTATAACATCCCACATTTTTTTATTTTATTTAATAATAATGTAATTTTCAGTAACTTTATTAGTTGAAAATTCAGTAATTGCCCTTAGTTGGAGGGCATGTTTGGAATTTTAGATTTGAAGTATAAGTGCGAGAATTTAAGTGTTGACGTGAAAATTATTCAATTTTTGAAATTCAATTTGAAAACTAATGGCAGGAATTAATTTTCTTTTGAAAAGAAAAGGAAATAAATAGTATAAAGTAGATTAAGAAAATGATTTAAATGTAATTATATTATTTCCTTTTTAGTTAATATTATTATTATTATTATAAAATAAAAATAAAACCCATCCCTTCTCCCTCACACATGAAACCCTCTCCCCCAAAATTTTCCTCCTGCCGGTCACGACCCCCCTTCGCCGCACAAGCCAAACCCATCTTGTTGCCGTCTCCCTCACTGTCGGTCACGACCTCTCTTACTGCCGCCTCCCTCACTACCGAAACCCGACGTCGCACCGCTCGCCCGGCTGGAGAGTCGCCGTCGGAGTCGCACCGCTCGCCCAGCCGGAGAGCCGACTGAGTTGCCGCCGCTCCTAGCCACGAACGTCGTCGCCGCTCCAGCCCCCTGACCACCGCCCGCCACCGTCGATCAAACCTTCTGACCGCCGCGTGTTGCACCGTCTTCCAACAGCTTGACTCTTAGATTTTGGTAAGATCTATTTTGGTGGTTGGGTTTCTTGAAAAATTTTGGATGGCCACTAAGTTGGATTAAGGATTAAATTAGTCACATTATTTTGATTTTAGATTTGAGCTTGGGAAATCACAGCAGCGACTGTCCAGCGGATTCAAGACCATTCGTCAAGAGTTTTGGTGAGAGTTATGGTCCTTATTATTGGTTTGTGAGCACGCTTTGATTACTGAATTAAGTTGACTTAACCCTTGTATCTTTAAGGTTCCAAGCTGTCGTCCATTGGGAGTTAAAATCTGTTGGAAGGAGATTTTGGAGTAGTTGTTAATCAAGTTCCTTCGGCAAGCTTTTGGGGTGTTGTGGTTTTGAATCTGAGGTGTCGCAATTATTATTGGACTGAAATTTTATGGTTGTATTCGTATGGTAGGGTCGTTATTTCAAATCGCGGTCATCGTTTGGTTGTCGGAGTTTATCTGTGGAATTTCGATTAAGGTAAGTAATCTAACCACTAGAACTGCCCACAAGCCAGGCTTTAGTTGTATGCTAGCATGGTGAGTGTATGTTATGGTAAATTGTTAGCATATTGATTGATAGTATGACCTGAATCAAAGTATGTTTTGGCACGAGTTCTGAATTATTTAAATACACAATCGTTAGTATGTGATGGTATGTGTTTTCATATGTCGACGTCTGATCTGCTGGTGTTGAGGCATACTTGTATGTTGTAGAATTATGATGTAAGGTTTACATGAATGTTGTATAATATGTTGTTGAGGATTATGTGTATGTGATGGAGCCATGGTACCAAGGATTTCATGTATGTTTTGGAATTGTACGATGTTGATTCTTAGAACGTTGAGACTATATGAATATCCTTATTGATTAGTTAGATGCTCACCAGTTTTGTGTTTCCTTTGGGATTCACCAGTTTTGTGTTTCCTTCGGGATTCACCAATTTGTGTTTCCTTCGGGATTCACCAATTTGTGTTCCTTCGGGATTCACCAGTTTGTGTTTCCTTCGGGATTCACCAGTTTGTGTTTCTTTCGGGATTCACCAGTTTTTTGTTTCCTTCGGGATTCACCAGTTTTGTGTTTCCTTCGGGATTCACTAGTTTTGTGGGCATACTTAACTACAATAGGATAGGACTCAATCTCTTGTTTGTTTCATGTGCTTATATGCCATAGGTGGGTATCTAAAGGACATAGATGTCTAGCCTGACCCCAGTGGTGGGGTTACTTACTGAGTATTTCATGCTCATTCTTTCTTATGTTGACGTTTCAGGTAAGGGTAAAGATGCACCGGCGATGGTGCAGTGGAATTCGTGATCGTGCCACTGGGACTAGTTTTTAAGCTTCCACATCATGACATTTAGAGTCCTTATTTTTTTTTTTCTTAATGTTTAGTTTTACTGTCTTAAACTTATTATTAAGGATTATTTCTTTTATATACTTTTAATAGTCTTTACGAATTATGGGTACCCTATTATTGTTTTAATAATTGCATTTAATAAATGTCTTTTGAACTTCTCTTGTTTAATTAACATTTATTTCAACATAACTGAGCGTCGTTTTAAATTTTATACATGCATTTATTTTAGTAACGATCTAACCTAAGTCCTAGGGGGTTAGGTCGTTACACATCCTACCATTGCTTTCTACTTGATGTTGACCTATCTTATTCCACCAAATTTCATTCGATGTCTTGCTAGACTGTTGGTACATAGCTTCTTTAGCATTTTCCCTTTAAACTTTAGGGTAAATGACTTCGTTTGGTAATTAAACAATCTCATTTGTATTGATCTTTGTTGATATTTATCTTTATTAAACCGAAGAAAGCTGAATGAATGAAGCTAAAGGTAATTCTTTTCCCGCTTTAGGTATGTTTTGCAGGTAAAGAAGGAGAGAGCAGAACGTGAGGCATTGGGATAAATTCAGAAAATGCTTCTAGTTATATTGAAGAAGGAGCTAGCCATGCCATTGTTACTTCAATAAGTTCTTTTCTTTTATCTATTTACGATGATATTGCTTAATTTATTGCCTGAAATGGAGTTAGTGTAATGTGGTTCTGAAATTCTGGAACACTGAACCTTGTTGAGCTATTGTAGTACTTGAATATAGAAGATAATAAAGATTTCATTTGTCTTAAGTAAACTATTTTCGAACCGCCCACAATGGCTTTAAATGTTGTATGTTTCTTGGTTCTGTCGCAGTATGTGTTCAACAATGGACAAATGGATCTTACAAGGCTTAAAGATCTTGTTCGCATTGTTGGGAGACAGAGGCTTGCGTTGTATCTTAGTTGTAGAAAAAAAGTACTTCTTTTTATGTTATTGTTGCTGAGTTTAGAAGTTATCATGATTGATTAACATCCTAAGTTATGGTTAACCCTTTAGATGTAAAAAGTCACCAAAGTCATCTGCATTAAAACGAACAAAACATCTTGCAGCTTGGGGCGTCACTAACATTTGTCTATGCTCATACATTGATTAACATTTAGTTTCGATTTAGGAAGGTAAAATGCAATTGTGACAGATAGATGGCAGAAGTTCAGTGATGTATTTCTGTGTTGTATTTGCTTTTAGTTACATACAATTTGAATCTAATTCGTCTTTGGAATCTTGTTTAGATAATCTAAGATTGACCCTCGATAGCATCTTTTAGTTGGAGATGTTTTTTGTGGTTTCATTTGATTGAAGTCTTGTATCCATTGGTATGCTTTTTAGATGCTTGAAGTTTTGGTGTTGCTTTAGGGGGCTTTTTATTTTTTAGTTATATGGATAATGTAAAACTTTTTAGTTGAATATGCTAGTCTCGTACGTAAATTATTTATTTTTTACATAGTACTAGCTTTAATTTAATAAATGGACGTAAACTTATGTTGAATTTATCTTTTTTTTTTTCCTTTTTGTAGTTCAATACAAAAGATGCATGTACGCAATGAAAGATCGACGTAATTTGGACCCAATGGACAAGTTTTATTGGCCGATTTGTGTAAAGATGTAATTCTTGTTTTTTGTCTCAATAGAATGAAAATGCTAGCTTAGAATGAATGTAAATTTATCTAACCATGATCTTTGTGAATGGAATTAGTACTAATATGATATTTGTGAATGAGAGAAATGATGGCTTGGTGTAAGTATTCTATGAAAGTCTGGTTCTGGTATTGTGATTCTTGTTTATGGATAAATTCATAGGTGGAAGACATGATCTGTTTATTATTGGAAGCTGTATTCGTGGTATTGTGATTCTTGTTTATTCATGGAATTAGTACTAATTGATATTTGTGAATGAGAGAAATGATGGCTTTGGTGTAAGTTGTATTATATGAAAATCTAGTTTTGGTATTATTTTGCAAATTTTGGTGGATAAATTCATAGGTGGAAGAAAAATATTGATGAGTATATGTAATGGATTGGAAATATTGATTCTTGTTTATGGATAAATTCATAGGTGGAAGACAAATATTGATAGGCTCGCCAAGCAAATTTTTTTATACTTTTTAATATAAAGCACAGACATTTCCTGACCCAACACGAGACATATAATGTCGTTTTTAACTTATTTAACCAAAAAAATGGATTCGGCAATGGAATTTAAAAAAAAGGACAAATTCGGGCTTCAATGTCGGTTAAGAATTAAAATAAAACAGGCTTTAATGTCGATTGCAATCAACATTAAAGACCTTTAATCACTAAAGACCTTTAATGTCGATTGCAACCAACATTAAAGACCTTCAATATCATGACCTTTAATGTCGGTTGCAACCGACATTGAACTGATATTAAAGACCTTCAATGTCGATTGCAACCGACATTAAAGACCTTCAATGTCAGTTGCAACTGACATTGAAGGCTGTGTTATTAGTGTTATTGAGGCCCTTTAATGTCGATTTAAAACTTAAAGGCAACAGACATTAAAGGGCTTTAATAACACTATCTTTAATGTCGGTTGGCAACCGACATTAAAGCCCAAATTTCTTCTAGTGTCTGAAAATCCAATAAGTTGTTATTGAATATATGAATTGCTTCTTTCATTTTAGAAATTTATCCAATAAACTAAAATATCCATGACTATTACAGTACTTAGTCTTTATAAGAGACATAAAAGTGGATCAGATTCCAGTAAATAGTCAAAATGATCTATAGTATATAAATAAGGTTGGGTGCCTTATTCTGGTAACACTATTGGATGTGGCCCACTCTATAGTTGTTACAAAGAGTTGTAAAGTGCTACAGACGAAGTGATCCTAATTCGTACACGTTATGACATGAGGAGTAGGGGTATCCTATGCAATGGGTTTCTACAAGATCGGACCACGAAATCAGTCACTCTTACTTTATAACGTTGTTTACTGTTTAAGGCTGACTATTTCAAAGCGATGACCTAGGTAACTTGACCTTAATCCTGAGCTAACTATGAACTCCGATTTATTTAAGATTATCCTTAGATTTGCATAGGTGAGGGTTGGCTCAACAGCATCGGCTCAATAAACCTCCATTTCAAGGGTAAGAATGGGTAGATAGCTGGGGACATAGGGTGCAAGATGGAATTCAATCCTACCCGCTTTCAGAGATAGTAGAGAGGTTGTTCCCTTAAGTGCTGACTTCGGGTCTTGAGCAAGGGGCCCCACCCTCTCATTGGCCTGAGAGGACTCGATTTATTGATCGGATCACAAACCAATTGTTCATTAGAGGATCAGTGGAACTTAAGAAACAAGAGATAATCTCGGGGGTAAAACAGACTTTTGACCCAGTCGTTATTACGAACAACCTGTGAAGGGTTAACTTACTAATGATGGTTACAACAAGTGGACATAATATATCTACAGTGAAGGGAATGCAACTATGGGCTTTAGTGGAGTGACCCATTAGTTAACGAATGGAGGTTAATTTGGTGTACAAAGTTTAGACAATTAATCTCGGATCGTTGGAGCCCATGATCTGTAGGTCCAAAGGTCCCCCTACTAGCTCGTAAATGGATTAGCCTTAGATTAGCATGATAAATTAATTTGAAACATTCAAATTAGAATTAAGGAAATTAGTAATTATATGTGATATAATTACGTGTTTAATTTTGGAATTAAACGGAATTGGAGAATCAATTAGTATTTAAATATGATTTAAATATTAAATTCATGATGTGGGGATACATGATGGTGGAATTTGTGTAAAACTAATTTAATATTTATATTAAATTAGTTAGAATTAATTAGATTGTTTAATTAATTATTTATTATTAATTTTATTAGAAAATTAATTTATGAAATTGATTTTGTAAAATTAATAAAGTTTTAATTTTGAAAAACAAAATTGATTTTAGAAATCATTTTGAAAATCAAAATTTGAAAACACAAAATGGAAAAAGTGGGAGAACTCCACTATCACCTTGAAGGAGCTCACTCAATTCCCACTTGATTCTTGATTGAATCTTCCAAGCATGAGGTGTTCTTCATGCAACCTTCTTCTTTGCATGATGGTCTTGCAATAAATAGGAAAGATTGAGCTGAGAATCGAGCATGCAAACTGTTTGAACTTACTGAAGTTTTGTTGAAAACTTGTGAGGTTGAAGAATGTGTTCTTCAAGTTGCATCAGTGAGTTTCTTCTCCAAATTCCCTTCATTCAAGCTTATTTTGAGTCCCACAACTCAATTTAAGGCTCCAAGAGAATAGTAGGGAAGGCCTTGAGGTTGTTCACAATAAGATTTGGAGAAGATTTGTAGCTGAATTCGAGTTTCAAGAGGTTCTACAAAAGTATGTCTTAAAACCCTCTTATTATTGTATGAGCATGCTTTATTTATAACCAAAATTAATGAAATAGAATGTTTATCGATCCTTGTTGCTTCTACTGCATGCTGATATACTCCTTCAATATCATCTATGGTCATCCTAGTGAAATGTAAGTTTCTACTATTAACAGTGTTATATAGTAAGACTATTCACTTCGTGGTCCGATCTTATACAAACCTTTTTGTATAGAACACCCTTGCTCACATGTCTCTACATAAATGATCAGGATTATATCATTTTTAGAACTTTAAAAAAATTGTAACATCTACAAAGCAAGTCGTATTCATAGCGTCACCAAGATATGGTACCTAATCTTATCTATCTACTACAGACTGTTCAGGTTATCACTTAAACATGATCCAAATGTATGTCTCCACATACACATTTAAGCTACAGAAGATAACCTTAGAAGTTTTTTTTATTGATTTTGTGGGTTAATGCTACTAAATGTCAAATAAAATACCTTAGATTTTATTAAATAAGTAAACTATTTGTACAATACAATTACAAACTATAGAACCCACGAGATTTAGGACATTAACCCCAACGATCTCCCACTTTTCCTAAAACTAGTGGTGTACATCATAAAAGTACACAAAACAAGAAACTAGGGCATAATATGTGCCTAGTACAAAATCTCCCACTTGCCCTAGACTAGATGTGGCATGTCTCGTAGACCCATACTTTGCCGGTGACCCTTAAATAGTCCTGGAATTACCCCATTAGGTTGATCTATAAGATCTCAAACTGAATTAAAGCACATAGACTCCATTTTAAGATCCATGCCTTTTGTCCATTCATCTTTGTCAACATCCTCCATTGCCTTCTTATAAGACAATGGATTCTCAACATCGCCATCGGCTATGATAGCTAGGGTTTGTTTTAAACCCATATAACGTATAGGTGGGTTTGCAACCCTCCCACTACGTTGAGGCTCCCTCAATGTTTGAGGTGGATGTGACCTACTAGATAAACCAACTTCAATAACTCTTGTTGAGGTATTGAGCTCTTCAATAATTCTTATTGAAGGTTCAGTAGTTTCATTGGAAAGTTAACTTAACACTATCTTACTGCAGGGCTTATGCTCCTTTATTGGTTCTCTTCTAAAAAAGTAGCGTTTGTCGATATAAATACTTTATTATCTTTAGGATCGTAGAAGTAATCACCTCTTGTTCCTTTGGGGTAACCTACAAATAGGCACAATTTTGAATGAGGTTCCAAATTCTTAGGATTTTCCCAAGCACATGCGCTGGGCAACCTCAGATCCTGAAATGGTGTAAACTACCTTTACGATCATTCCATAACTCCAAAGGAGTTCCAGTAACACTTTTGGATGGAACAAAGTTCAAATGTAGGTTGCAGTCTGTACTGCATAACCTCAAAACAAGTTAGGTAAGAAAGCATAACATATCATATATTGAACCATGTCTAACAGGGTTCTATTTCTCTTTTCTGATACACCATTCTGCTAAGGTGTACTAATTGCTAAGAGTTGGGATACAATTTTATGTTCTATCAAATGTTCTGGAATTTCATATCCATGTACTCTCTACCTCAATCAGATCGAAATGTTTTAATTGTTTTATTTAATACATTTTCAACTTCAACCTTGTACTCCCTGAACTTTTCAAGGACTTTAGACTTATGTTGTATTAAATAAACATACCTATATCTAGAATAATCATCAGTAAAAGTGATGAAATATTCAAACCCTCCTCTTGCCTTAACATTCATCGTAGAGGTCTAAATGTACAAGCTCTAAGGGTTCTTTGGTTGTGTGACCTTTTCCAACCAAATATCTTTTAGTCATTTTGCCTTCAAGGCATGACTTACATACAGGTAAAGAATTTTCTTCTAACTCGCTTAAAAGTCCCTTCTTAACCAGTCTCTCAATCCTATTGAGATTTATGTGTCTTAATTCTTAGGTGCCAAAGATGGGCATTTTCTTTAGGAAAATTTTTTTGTCTTTTATTCTGAGTTACCGCGATCTTATATAGTTCAGTATTTATGAGAGTTTTTGCTATTAACGGTCTTAGCACACAAAAATTATCTTCGAGATCTGCAAAACAAATATGTACTCCATTCTTGTTAAAAAAAAAAAAAAAAACTTTATTTATATTAACATTTAAAGAGTAATTTTGTTCAACCAAACATTTTACAGGTTCCTTTTCAAGCCTGGAACCACATATACATTATCTAATAAAATATATCATTTCTATAAGTAGAGCCGAAGTCCTCCCACTATCATAGCTAAGACGACGTGTCCAGTTCCACCATCTCACTAGCCTCCAGTTGCTGCCAGGAGCTAATTCCCTGAAATGAAGAACAAGCATGATTAGTGGCTCCCAAATCAATTATCCAGGTCGAACCATCATTCTCCATTAAGTAAGTTTTCAATACAAGTAAATCGTATTTACCTTGCTTGGCCTTCTTATTTTCTGCCAAGCGTTGGGACAATTCCTTCTCTAATGTCTCTTCTGGCTGCAATGGAAACATATTCCCTTTGTAGCCTTGGCCTTCTTGCCCTTTTGGTCAGTGACTGGTAGGTTAACCTTCCCCTTTCCACCTTTCTTCTCCTTCTACTTTTTGGAGCCGGAAGAGGAAGGTATATACTTAGTTCCAGAGGTCAAACCTCTATAAACTTCTTTAAGGATGAAGCAACATTTGTCTCATCCTTCTGTTCCTTGACTTTCATCAAGAATTGGTAAGTTTGTAGCTCGTTAAGCAAGGTGGTCAGGTTGTAGCCAATCCTTTTCATAACAGCATTGATATGGAACTATAGGAAACTTTCAGGTAAAGTTTTCAGGATGAATCTAACCTGATTGGCCTTATCAACGATAGACCCGTTCATCTCAGTCACATTAAAGTGGACCATCATGTTCAGAACGTGTTCTCAAACAAAGACCTCTTTTGGTATGCAGCCATTAAAGATGAATTTGAGTGCATCATGCCTGAGTTGAGTGGACAGTTGTCCAAATATTCCCTACAGGGACTCCATGATCTCACAGGCAGTGAGCATAGGCTCATATTTCTTGGTCAAGACCTCAGAAAGGCTTGCCAAGATGTATACTTAGGCCTTTTCATTTGCCCGTACCCAGCATTCGTATGCCTCCCGAACATTTCGAGTGGAATTTGGAGCAAGGACTTGAGGACCTCAACGAGGACAAATCTCAAATCATCGATGGTCAGAACTGTATTGATTGTATTTTTCTAGGTTATGTAATTATCGCCAGTTAATTTATCGGCAGAAAGCATGTTAAGTGTCATGGAAATCATTTTGATAAATTCGCTAAAACATACAATTTATTTATATTAGTAATCCATGCATTACCCATATGGAAAAATCAATCAAATTTAGCAAAAAAATTTAATGCACTCTATGTGACATCTATTTTGCAATGATATATCAATGAGGCAAGGTAAAAGCCACCTTAGAGTGATCAGGTACCTCTTTGCTGAAATGAGGCCATCTTAACCAATAAACAAAACAACTATTTGTTTCTATAATTATTAGTCACCATTGTTCGATCTAAAAATTGTTTACTAGCTTAAAATTTTCCTGTAAGTGTAATCCCTCATTTTAGATTCTAGAGCTTTGCCTCAATGAGCTAACCATAGGGAAAAAGCGATTAGGGAAAAAACTAAAGCAATCCTATCCATTTTTGAAGTTTGAGTAAAAAGTCATGCAAATGTCATCCGTAAGGGGACACAAGCAAAGGTGCCTCAAGGCCGAGCATGAAAATTTACCACAAACTAATGAGAAAGACCGTGGGATGTGTTGATACACGTCTCACTCCCACTTACTATAAATACTCTCTCTATTCACCTTGGTATTGACTTATACAAACACCACCCGTAGGGGGACACAAGCAAAGATGCCTCGAGGCCGAGTGTAGGTCTCACGATGTGAATAATGAGGGAGAAACATGATAGAAACAATGAAGTATCATATACTCCATTTTTCTCCCACCGAACGATTTACCTAGGATTAATTTAAGTTAGGAAAAATATGACTACTTATTTTTACTAAATGATTGTTTAAGTTTTCCCAATAGTAACATTTACTTTGGATAGTTAAACTACTTTGATTAATGTTCATTACATTTTAGTAACCTTTTTAATCAACAATTGCATGCTTGTAGCAAATCTATCTAATTTATCTTCCAGGTCAGTTCCCAAGTAAAAGTGTGATAGCACAAAAAATGTGTTATTTTTCTCTTCTTAATTCTAGGTCGTTACGATGTTTAATGTGTTAATTTAATGATTTTATAGGTATTGAACATCTTTGAGGTGGATTCAGTTGTTACGAGCTGTTCGGGGTTAATTTGGAGCAATTATGAGCTAATTTGAGCAACCAAACTTCAAAATGATGTGAAAGGCAAAATGCCCCTAGATGGAGCGTTACGCAACGCTACAAGGCAATAGCCTTGTACTCTCGCGAAGACAAAGCAATGTTGCAATGCTCTGAATTGTGATGAAGGCCTCACGCACATTGTCTGTCGCAGGGTTGCAACGCTGTGACACTTGCTATATAATATTTCTTCTTTGTTTTAAGGCAAAAATCATTAAAAAAAAAAAAAAAAATCACTCCCATTCAGGCTCCCAACCCTTTTTCCCTCTCTTCTCTCTTCTCTCTTCCACTTTCTTCTTTGGGTGTTCATTTTGTAATTAATCAAGTAGATGTCGGCTTGTAGCTTAGGGATTTGGAGGACTCAATGTTATTTTGGGAGAATCTAACTTTATGATGTATATGATCTTGTTTATGAGTTTCAATATGAGATTTGCCTTCATGAATGGCATGATTCTATTATTGATTAACGACCAATGATTCCTTGTGTGATTTTATTGCTTAGAGATAACTTGTACTATGTGACATATAATTATAGGTTAATCTCAAAGGAAGCAATAGGTTAGTTAGGCTTGTAATTCATTGTCTATAATGAATAGTAGTTTGTCCTATCAATCGAGAGAAACCATGTTTAATTAGAAGGAGGAAGTTAAACACTCATCTTCGTTTCATCCCTAGAGCTTAATACGGTTGGTTAATCATGTTTATTATGGATTCATTTGAGCATGTTTAACTAATTAAATAATTAGGATCATCGGTTAGGATTCTAACTTAATTGGGCTAGGCATAAGCAAGGAGTTTAAGTTATATGTTATGGTTCAACGATCTTCCGTGCTTCCCTGAGGTTCGACCTCGGACCTGTCGATTGTACTACCAGTTAGTATGAGTAGTTCATGCGGTGATTTATAAATATTATTTGATTGGCAGTCTTTCGGGAGAGACACCAAAAAGATTTCGTTCATCAGGATATTCCATTTCCGTCAGCTTAAATGCCCCAACCTAGACAGAACTGTCCTTAGACAAAGATCCCTTATACATACATTTGCTACAACTTTAATCTTTTGTTGAAAACCAATTTAATCCTATTAAACTAATTAAAAAGATTAAACTTATTTCTAATCTTATTAGAAACATTGTGAACTTAGGCCTACGTGAATCATATTTTAAAACTATTTAAAAAAATTATTTTAACCCAAGTTAGTATGCAACTCTTTATGTTGATTTTAATTTCTAATTTTATTTAATTATAAAAATTATAAAGAAATGAAATAAATTAAAATCCAAGATTGCAACTATTGAAAAACTAAGTAAAATTATAACATATAAAATTACCTAAAATAGTGTCATGCTTCATTCAATCTCAATTTTACTTTTCATTACTTAAACATACATAACCACTATATACTAAAGTAATGAAAATAAAAATATAACATTCATACATACATCGAACTATATATTATAACTCTTATAATATAAATGATGCATGACAATGTTATTGTGCATGCAAACATATATTATAGCATTTATATTACATGATGTATGAGCATGCTATAAAATTAAATCATGCAACTATATTATAATATTTATAATACGTATGACACATGAAAAAATGCATAACCTATGATGGAATTTTCTATATGGCATACATTATGACATATGTAAAAAAATAAATCATTTATCAAATGCATAATTTAAATAACAATAAATGGATTGGAGTTGGACTCCTAAAGAATTAATTAAAATACATAAAAAAAGCTTTAAAATAGGCTGAACCGAACCCATCCACAAACCAAACCACGAACCGCTTGAACCAAGTGAACCAGACCGCCCAAACCCCACGAACCGCATGTGAACCGGCCAAAATGCGTGTCACATTTCCATCTCAAAGCGTCGCAACATTGTGCCCTAGTGTTGTGATGCTACGAAAATTTTTTCGTGTGTCTCGCGTCATAGTGTTGCGACCTGCTGTACAGTCGCCCACTGTACAGAAGCTATCTACTCCATTTTCTCTGATTTAGGCTTCATTTTCTCTAGAAAAACTCACGACCGACACCGAACTTACAAATTATAAAATCTATTGCATATTATGCCCAAAACATCAGACCCTTATAGACTAATTTGTAAAGTAGCAATAAAAACTACAGATCAATCCCGAAAATATCCATAAATCGCAAAAGTCATACATTCATCAACATAAATGCATATTATGAGTAGTACCCACCATAAAACTGTAAACTAATTTCGGAAACACAGAAAATTAGGACTTAGAATGCCTCTTTGATACCAATTGAAGAACTGTAAGGTCCGATGCGAAAGCAGGGATCGATCCCAATTTTTAATTTCACAGAATATTAAAAATACAATCAGTCATTATGCATTTTAACATAAAATTACAGCATGCTATAACAAATACAGTGAAGAGGGATTAGGGTTTTTAGTCGTACTAATCTCTTGAAGACAATATCTTCACAAATTCTCTTCAAAGTCACGATCTCATCTTGGATCACGAACAAAAAACCAACAAATCAATGTGGACACCAC
Source organism: Benincasa hispida (assembly GCF_027475165.1). NCBI lineage: Eukaryota > Viridiplantae > Streptophyta > Magnoliopsida > Cucurbitales > Cucurbitaceae > Benincasa > Benincasa hispida. The sequence continues at coordinate 48,968,076 of NC_143478.1, read as the reverse complement.
CATAAAGAACCAAGGTATTCTTTTTTGGCATTAAGAATCCACAAGAGTTGTGGGCTCTGTAATGATTTTGGGAGAGGGAGAGTTTTCTAAGAGAGGAGGATTTTTTTTTTTTTTTTTACAGGTCGTTCTTGGGAGCGCTTGAGATTACAGACTCTCTGTAAACTTTTTGGGAAGATGATAAATCGTCCATACCTCCCTATCTCCCACGTATCCATTAAGAGAGAATTGAGTGGAGGGAGTTATGTAACTCCCTCCCTTAATTAAATTTAATTTTTTTTAAAAAAAGTTATTTAATATAATACATTTTTATGATAACCAACTTATCATATAATATGTATTATACTATATATTATACCTAATATAATAAATATATTGATAAAATTGACATTCAATACATGGAGGCTATTAAGATCCTAAGCACTCTAACTACATCAATTTTAGTGGATTAACTTGCATGTTCATGATAATATCATAAATAGGGTTTCAAGAATACAACATTTGGTGAATTCACTTGATTGCTCCAAGTCTCCATGAATTTCTTCTTCAATCTTTGAAGTAGACTACCACAAGAGCCTTCTCTACTATTCTCAAGCCTTAGATTGGATTGTGGGATCCAAAGTTGATGAGAATTTGAGGAAGAAAATGAGAAAGTTTTAACTTTTGGTGTCAAAATTGTAAGAGAGATTATTCTCCACGAAAATTTAGAATTTTCTCAGTCCCTTTCAGCTGAATAATCTTCTATTTTATAGAAGATCTACATGAAATTGAATTGCATGATAATTCAACACTTAGTAAAGCACTAAATAATTGAATTGAGTGGGAAATGTGGGAAAATCTCACTTTCCCTTTAATTTCCTCTTTAATTCAATTTATCACATAATTTAAACTAATAGGAAAATAACTAAATTTAAATTTGAATTCTTAAATTCAAATTTTAATAAATTAATATAAATTATTAATTTTTTAAATAATTTAATTAATTAAAAATAATTTGATATCACATATTAAATTATTTAAAAAACCAATTCAAAACATGAATCCTTATTCATGTGTATAATATTGAAGTCGTATTTAAATATTTTCCAACTCTCTGACACGTTTAATACGCTAATTAAATATCTAATTATATCGTATATAATTATTCCAATTTCTAAATCGAATTTGAACATTTCAAATTCTCTTATGCAAATGCATGTTGTAAATATAGTGAAAATTGGCTTCAAGGGTAAGCGATTTCTTCCCTTTTTCTTATACGAATGCATGCTGTAAATTTAGATTTATTAATGCATAATCTTCTTCTTGTTATTCTGTAATTTCTGAATTCTTTGAAAATTAAAAATGGGATTGATCCCCGCTTCCGCGCATAAATTGTCACTAGTTTCCCTTCAGAAAGGGTGTGACGTCACGTTATTTAAGACTTGAAGTCAGCCCTTAAGAGAGCAATTTATCTACTTACCCCGGCATTAGGGAAGGAGTGAATTCCATCTTGTGTAGTTGTGTTCCCAACTCCCCAATCAGACGAATCCTCAAAATTGTAGGCACATTAAATCGACGAACTGACCAGTCTCACCCATGTAGATCAAAGGACTGCCTTACGAGGAAGGAGTTCATAACTCACCCAGGATTCAGGCCATGACACCTATGGTCATCCTGGTGAAATGTATGTCTTTACTATTAACGGTGTTATATAGTAAGACTACTCATTTCGTGTTCTGGTCTTATACAAACCTTTTTATATAGAATGCCCCCGCTCACATGTCTCTACATGAATGATCAGGATTAGATCCTTTGTAGAACTTTACAATAATTGTAACATCTACAAAGCGGGTCGTATTCCTAGTGTCACCAGGATAAGTTACCCAACCTTATCCATCTACCACAGACCGTTCAGGTTATCACTTAAACACGATCCACCTGTATGTCTCCACATACATGTTTAAGCTACGGAAGATAACCTTGGATGTTTGTTTATTGGTTTTTTGGGTCAATGCTACTAAATGTCAAATAAAATATATTAGATTTTATTAAATAAATAAACTGTTTATAAAATACAATTACAAACTACAGGATCTATGAGATTTAGGGCATCAACTGCAACAGATACACATTTAGAACCCTCATCATATATCCCATTCCTAAACACTTATTAATATAATAATAAGTATAAAGGGGGAAATGAATCTTTCTGGCTTTTGCATCTATAAATTGAGTCTCAAGAAGAATTTGTCGATCGTGATAGGTTTTATCCACATGTTGTTGGGATTGGTGTCTTAATTCTCCCAGAGTCTCGTAGTTTGTAAACTGTGCACATTATTATGAATAAAATAAGAGTTATTTTATTTTGCATTTACTCATATCCAATAAACAAAGCTCTATGGTTATTGTATGAAAACTTAAACATGTATATGAGATATACAAGTGGATCATGTCTTAAGTGATAATCTAAAAAGGTTTGTAGTATAAGGATTAAGGAGGGGTACCTGATCCTGATGACACTATGGATACGACTCGCTTTGTAGAGGTTTACAAGTGTTGTGAACTACTATAGATGGTAGATCCTGACCATTCATGGGGAGACATGCGAGCAGGGGTGTCTTATACAAAGAATTTGTATAAGACCGGACCACGAGATGAATAGTCTCTTTATATACCATCGTTGATACTTGAGACTTACATCTCACCTAAATGACCATAGGTGACATGACCTTAATCCTGAGTGTTTTGGGAACTCCTGCTTTTAAGGACAATCCTTTGATTAGTTGATGATATGCAGAAATGCACATCATCTTAGGTCTTTTATTTAAAATTATGAGGGTTGTTAAGCATAATATGCGGCAATTATGTTAGGAATTCATGAGAAAATGAGTTTGCGTCGTTCAGCATTAAGAATCTCGGCTAACCCATTATTATGCGTTCAATTGTCTATCTTTGTAGCTAACGCAGGAAGCAGACGCAGATGCAGGAGCCGGGATATCGCATAGACAACCGCATGCAGAGAAATTCTCCATTGCAAAGGCGAATGCATACATTCAACGTATGGGTGATGCAGTAATCAACCACATGCATCCATTGCATAGGAGTTATGATCGTCAAGTGATTGCAGTCATCGTGTAGAAGTTGCGGTAATCAAACGAATATGGTCATTTCAAGATTGCAGCTACATGATGATAACCATAATAGAGGGATGAACGCAAGGTTGGTGGAATGGAAGCATCAATGCATCTCTCGGGAAAATCAAAAGATGATGTTGACATTTCACCTACCACACCGTTAGCAGCAGAGATTCAAAAAAAGACCAACGCGCCGCAAATGTCAAAATTAGAGCAAGTCGATTAATGTTGTCAGCGATCCAGCTCTATAAATAGAAGCCGTTGAGCAGAATTGCAAATCATCCAAGTTTCGGCCTTCGGGCGGATCCTTGTGATCCAGACAAACGCATTAGAGGAAAGCTTGAGAGTTCTTCATCTTCTTTATCCATTCCGAGTGACGACCGGAGCCTTCGACGGAGTTAGATCTCGAGAGAGTCAGCTCCATCGCTAAGACATGCATCGCATATTACGTCCCTCTAAATATTTTGACGCATAACCTACGAGTAAGTGCCTTTCACAACTTAACTCTTATCAACGTGGGCTTCCCCATTGCGTCAAAATATTTAGAGGGACGCAATATGCGATGCATGTCTTAAGTTATGTGTTGATTCTCATGCGTCGGTGGTCATGCGTTGGAATGAAACTATGTGTTAACGAATGTATGCGATGACCATGCGTTCCCGTCACAAGTTTTCTTGCGCTCACGCCAAGTATAACGCAAATGGAAGTTTCTCAGGTGATCCGAGGTCGAACTCAAGGACTTGTAACTAAATGCTATGCGGTAATGTGTTTGTGGCGGTTGAATAAAAGAATGATGGAGGGTATTAAGCTACAAACTACTCCTACTCCTATCTAACAGACAAAGCATTGGAAGTATGAATGAGAGGTAGAGACACGGCAACTGTTGACGCATAATAAATGCATGGAAAAATAGATAAAATATGAGGATGTCTTCATCGCAACTCTTAAGAGTGACCGCAAGGGAAACCTCAGCCAACGCAAGCTATGCGATCATGCTACACACACTTATGCCTAAATCTAGGACGTATGCGATGTATATGCGAAATGTTGAGAGGCCTTATTCCTAAGTCTCTATTCCTGCTCATGTGTTCTCACACATAAACAAGATGGCCGCATACCACCGTATCCTACTTCTTGGACATATACAATATCCTCTCCATAGGGTGCATACGCTGTGTAATAGGAAACAGAGCTTATTCCTAAGTTTCCCATTCTTGTTTATGCGATCCAATCCGCTCTCCCGAGACTTAGATTTGGGTTTTAGACTACTTTCCCAAGTATGCCTAAATGATGAATGATGCACTCATAAGGCAAGGTAACCGCATAAACTTGGCTGACGTAAGATTATTCCTATCTCTAGTGAATACTTGCTTACATTGCTTAATACGACCAACCACTTACCCTCCCAGGCAGTTAGTTGTTACTGACTTTATTCATAGACAAGCGTTGCATCCGCCTATAGACAGGCGTTGCTACAGCTTCACACTAAGCAAATAAGGTTTTCTCACACACTCACGCAATGCACACCTCTTGGTGGTTTGCTACATGCTTCATATCTCTAATCCGCATGACTAAGTATGCAATATTCTAACAGTCTCACTAAGTGATGCAATGAAAGTTAAGGATGCTAAGTAAAAAAAGATGGAGATGGAATCGAAGGAAACATAGAAAAGCATTGAACACACAATGTATTAATTTATTAATCCAAAATGTAATACAATACAATATAAGAAAAGAAGAGAAAATGAAAGGACCAGCTGGAAGCAATGTTTTGCTTCTAGCAAATGTGTGTCAAGGCTGTCGGTGGTGCCATGGAAGGGCGGTGGAGCTGACTTTCTCGAGATCTAACTCCGTCGAAGGCTCACGTCATTCAGAATGGATGAAGGAGATGAAGAACTCTCAAGCTTTCCTCTAACGCATTCGTCTGGATGACAAGGATCCGCCCGAAGGCTGAAACTTGGGATTTTCAATTCTGCTCAACGGCTTCTATTTATAGAGATGAATCGTCGACAGCATGGACCTGCTCTGATTCTGACATTCGCGGTGCGTTAGTCCTTATCTGAATCTCTGCTGCTAACGGCATGGTAGGTGAAATGTCAACATCATCTTTTAATTTTCCCGAGAGATGCATTGATGCTTCCATTCTACCAACCTTGCGTTCATCCCTCTATTATGGTTATCATCGTGTAGCCGCAATCTTGAAATGATCGCATTCGCTTGATTACCGCAACTTCTACACGATGACTGCAATCGCTTGACGATCACAACTTCTATGCGATGGACGCATGCAGTTGATTACCACATCACCCATGCGTTGAACGTATGTGTTTGCCCTTGCAATGGAGAATTTCTCCGCATGCGGTCGTCTACGCGATATCCCGGCTCTTACGTCTACATCCGCTTCCTGCATTAGCTACAAAGATAGACAATTGAACGCATAATAATGCATAATAGTGGGTTAGCCAAGATTCTTAATGTTGAATGACTCAAACTCATTTTCTCATGAATTTCTAACATAATTGCCATACATTATGCTTAACAGCCCTCATAATTCTAAATAACAGGCCTTGTCATCATTAGTATGGGTGAGAGTTGCCAAATTGCCAACTCAACAAGTCTACCTTTTTGGGGATTTCTCTGATTTGGGAGCTAGAAACTCAGTTACACAAGATGAAATTCACGCATTCCTCAAAGCAGGGTAAGTAGATAGATTGCTCCCTTAAAGGTTGATTCTGGGTCTTGAACATAGTGGCCACAACTTCTTTTTGGAAGAGAGGACTCAGTCATAGTAGGTTCTTATGTTCATTAGAGGGATCAGTGGTACTTAAGGAGTTAGATGTTACTATAGGGGCAAAACGGTAAATTGGCCCAACTGTACTTACGAGCAATCTGTGAAGGGTTATCGCACTGTTGATTGGTTGATATGGACACAAAATATATCTGTAGTAAGAAGAGTGCAGCTGTCGGTCTTTAGTGAAGTGCCCGACAGTTAACGGATGGTGGATCTCGTGACTAAAAAGTTTAGTCAGTTATTCATGTATCGTTAAAGCTTCAAGCTACAGGTCCATAAGGTCCACTTGGTAGCTCAATGGATTCAAGTTGAGACTCAGTTCTTGGTATTGATTTGAAATGTTCAAATTGGCAAGAGAAAATTCGATTATATATGATATAATCGGTGTGATGTATGAGATACATCAAGTGGAGGATTAATGTAAATGTGATTTACATTAAGTACCATAAAATAGAAAAAGAACTATGGTTTATGTGTTTCATGAGATGAAATATTAAAACTATAGGTTATAAATATAATATGGTAAGTTGGTTATCATATATATTTATAATAATATTAATTATTAAATAATTATCTCTTTTTCTCTAATAACCAATTGAGTGGGAAGTTATTGGTGGTTTTATGGTAACCGTGAGATAAAAGGAAAAATATTTTCCTAAATTTAAAAGAGTTGCTTAATTCGGAAAGTACTCACGGAGATGCTGTCAAGTGAAATGGTCTTCACTAAACAATAGCTGCTAGAGAGACTAAACAATCGTGGAGCGTTACTATACGATAGTCACTCAGCTGGTCGTAGCTAAACGATCGCAAGGCATTGTTTATACGATAGGTTGCCTCCTTCTACACGATTGAGCATTCGTCTATACGATAGAATGAGTCATCTCCAACTTGCTCAATTGTCTACACGATTGTTGTTCCTCCGGTCTATTTCTCTAACCAAATACATACAGAGCCCACACTTCTAGATTCTCACACCGAGAATACCAAGGTAACCGTTGTGGTGGTGTCCTTACTCAACTCAACTGAGTTTGAGGTTTTAAAGGTCGTTCGTTGTGTGTTCGTGTTGTTCGTGTGGTGGTTGTTGTTGATCGTGTTGTGTTGCAGTCGTTGTGTTCGAACATTCGTGTATTACTGTCTCGGAGACTGAACGAGCGTTTGTGATCAAAGGAGATTGAATAATGAGTCTTCAAATGGTATGTATACTTTATCCCTTGATCTCATTGTAAAGCATGATGTAATTTCGTATTGTGCATGACCTGTAAGTTTCCGTTTCTTGACTATAATTGTTAGTGTTCAATTTTAAATGGAATTTGGAATGATCATTTCGCTGCTCATAGAAATCCTCATGTCTGATTTCCTTCACATGTAGTAGTCATTATGCCAGACATTATCATTGTTGGATGAGTCTTTCAATAAAAATCTTGCATGAGTTTGTCTGAGCTTATTGGTTGCAAGTTTGGATGAAAATCGTTGAAATCTGCTGTTTTTTTCAATTCTTGTAATTATCTTGAAGTGGTGAGAAAATATATGTACTAACGGTATATTGAACGGATCTGTATGGACGATCTAGTCATATGGATGGATCTGGTTTGCAGTATTGGCTCTGAATTTTTTTATTTGATTTGGTTAGCAGACGAGGGTCGAGCACTATTAAGGCACGACTAGCAATTGACGGAGAGGCTCTAAGCACCTGCAAATGACAAGGAGTGAGATTGCGCGAGAGAGGGGGTTTGATCTAACACTTTCATCAAACTACTAAGGCTTGTGACGGTGTTCATCGAATGGCAGATAAGTGCTAGACGTGCGACAGTTGACAAAATTTGGAACATCAGCAGACAAGTGTCAAATTTGGGAACTGGCAGCAAAATCCATCTTCCTGTAGAAATAACCACCTTTTGTCTCTTTAATCGCCTACAAATAGGCATATTTTCAAACAACGTTCCAATTTCTTTAGGTTCTGCACCAACACATGTGTTAAGCATCCCCAAATCCTGAAGTGATGTAAACTACCTTTACGTCCTCTCCATAACTCGTATGGTGTTTCTGAAACACTTTTCAAGGGAACCATGTTCAAAATATACATTGTAGTCTATACTGCATAACCTAAAAAAGAACTAGGCAAATGAGCATAACTCATCATTGAACGAACCATGTCTAATAGGGTTATATTTCTTCTTTCTGCTACACCATTCTGTTGAGATGTACCAAGTGTTGTGAAAGACTAAATTCTGTGTTCATCAAATAGTTTTGGAATTTCAAGTCCATATACTCACCACCTTGATTTGATCGAAGTGTTTTTAACCTTTTTATCTAATTAGTTCTCAACCTCTGCCTTATATTCCTTGAATTTTTCAAGTCTTTCGAACTTATGACCCATTAGGTAAATATAGTCATATCTATAATAATCATCTATAAAACTAATGAAATATTCATACCCTCCTCGTGCTTTAACATTGATCGGACTATAGAGGTCTAAATGTACTAGCTCTAAGGGTTCTTTGGCTCTAAGACTTTTTTTTGTAAAATAACTTTTGGTCATTTTACCCTCAAGACAAGACTCACATGGTGGTAGAGAGTTATCATTTAACTGATTTAGAAGTCCACTCTTAACCAATCACCCACTCTTATTGAGATTTATGTGATCTAGTCTTAAGTGCCAAAGATAGGCATTTGGAGAAATTCTACGTTTCTTGTTTTGAGTTTCAATTGTTTTAAACATCTCTATATTTAAAACAACTTTTACCTTAGTTGGTTTTAACATGTATAAGTTATTTTCCAGTTTTGCAAAACACATTTTGATACCTTTCGAAATAATGAACACTTCATTATTTTCAAAAGATACTTTATAATTTTGTTCTAACAAATATGAGACAGATATTAAATTCCTCTTCATAGAAGGAATGTAATAAAGATTTTCAAGTAAAATGAATCTATCACCAATAAATAACTTTATATCTTCCACTGCTTTAGCTGAAACAACCACCTCGGTCCCAACCTTAAAAGTTGTTTCGCCTTCTATAAGCTGTCCCTAGGAATTAGTTTCTTGAGCGAAAGTATAGATATGGTTAGTGGCACCTGAATCTAATATCCAGGTTAATTTATCGTTTTCCACTAAACATATCCCAATGACAAGAAAATCATATTTACTTTGTTGTGCTTTTTTTGTTTCCTCATCTGTGACATTCAAAACCTTTTGATTTGCACATGAGTTGAGAGATAGAGGATATTTCTTTGTTAAAACAAATTTTAAATCATCATTTTCTATTATTATGTTTATATCTGATGTTGAATGATTAAAACGGTTATTTTTATCGGAAGTGAGTGATTTTGAAGAAGTCGACATGCTGAAATTATAAACAAATTCTAATTAGTAAATTACTTTTAAATCCAATTTTAATTTTAGCAAAAGTAATAATGTACCCAAATTTCATTATTTATTTGTAACTATACTTTAGTGAGTCAGAATAGATGCTACCGCGGGACAATCAATACTATTTCATTGAAGCAAGACAATTTTGACTAAATATTATCTCGAATAACTCTTATTCCTATGTCATTTAGTTATTGTTTTCGATCAACTAACACTTAGTAACTCTTGTAAGTGTAACCTTCCATTTTCAGACTTCAGAGGTCGGCTCCAATAATGCTACCGAATTGGAGAGTCAAGGTTAGGAATGGACCTAAGAAATTATATCCATTTCTAGAGTTTGAGTTGTTCTGAAACCCATGTTACAACCCTCCGAGGAGATACCCGTCGTAAAACAACCAACGTAGGTGGCATAAAAACGAATGCATCTTTAGCCAAAGTTAGATACCAAAAAACATCTTTGTCATTTTTTATTGGGACCACAGTTTGAATACTATTTTTACCAAAATCCAATAAAATTGACAAATCTACCAACCCATTCAATTGAACCTCTTCATATATTAAACCAACTAAACCATTAAAGTCTATATAGTTATCTACCAAAATTCTACCAACCTCATAATTCTCATAGCAGTGATAATCATTCCACTGTCCTCCATAAAAAACAACTATAGGAATAATCATGGTATTTTGCAAAATGAAAAAAAGATTATATGAGAAACTCATAATGAAACTCTATCACTAAGATTTTATAAGAAACTCATAATTAAAATATCCAATAGTGATAGATAGAAATAGAGTTATATCTTTGTCTATAAGTGATAATAGACATTGATAGAGTTCTATCTCTGTCTATCACTATAGATATGCATAGTGATATACACTATCTATGTCTATCACTGTCTATCCGATATTCCAACCATATAAACTATCATAAATTATGTGAAGATCAATCAAAGATAGAGTTCTATCTCTCTCTGTCCCTGATAAACAAAGATAGGCATCCATATCTGTCTATCTGAGATAGACAGAGGTAGAGCACTATCTCTGTCTATCTAAGATAGACAAGTAATAATATAATACATCATCAATCATCTATGCACTTTCAGTCGAATAAGATGTTGATCAAGAATCCGATGTTCCAACCATATAAGCTATTACAAATAGAGGAAAGATCAATCAAAGATTGAGTTCTATCTTTGTCTATCCCCGATAGACAAAGATAAATGTCTATCTTGATCTATCTGTGATAGACAAAGATAGATTTCTATATTTGTCTACCCTTAATAGACAAAAATAGGCGTCTATATCTGTCTATTTGAGATCTACTTCTTCCAATCCAATCTTGTACTAATTTGGAATTTTTGACTAACTGGCTTCCAAAATAGCTTCGCAATGTTGTATGCAATAGCTTGTTGGAATTTGGAGCAAAAGTTCAATAACTTGGTTTACGAATTGGTTTAAGAACAGTTGTTGTCCTCTGAGTTTTATTGTTATTATTATTATTATTATTGTAGAATAAAGCATTAGAATGAAGAGAATACTGTGAAATTCAAAGAAGAAGAAATGTTCTTCACTCGGCAACGCAATGTGAGACATGGCAAGGCAACGAAACAAGGAGAAGAAGAGGTACCTGTATGATCAATCAAATCGACAAAGAAGAATAAAATCTACGAGCTATATGGTGATAATGAAATGATGAATTGAATTGAAATTGAAGAAGAAAATGAATTGAAATTGTCGATGAATAGAATTGAACAAAATTGTTTTGGAATTGAATGAAAATGAAGCTCAGAAGAAGAAGAAGAAAGAAAATCATCGTAAGAAATCGAGTTTAGTTTTGGAATTTTTTAAAAATATCCGTTGATATGATTTTTTGCCATAGTATGCAAATACTTTGTATTTTTTTTCTATTTTTGACAATTTTCCAAATATTTATCTCTCTTATAGTATTAATTATAATTCATACGTATAATTAACTATATATTATAATGTATCAATATACATTATACTTTATATTGATCACTAATATAAAGTATACATTTATTTCCCTTATATAATTTGAACAATTCAAAATATTCTAAAACCATTTATTCCTTGTTTTATATTAATTAATTAAACTCTTTAATTAAATTAATCAAGATTCATTAACTGTAGTTCACTCCACTAAAGACTCACAATTGCACTCTTCGCACTTAGATATATTTCTGTGTCCATTGATATAACCAATCAACAGTAAGTCGACCTTTTACGAACCGCCCGTAACTATAGTAGGGTCAAAATTACCATTTTAACGAGTCACCTATGGTCATCCTATTGAAATGTTAATCTCTTTTAAGTAATGACGTTATAAAGAGAGAGTAATCATTTCCTGGTTTGATCTTATACAAACTCTTTGTATAGGATACCCTCACTCACATGTCTTTACATGAACGATTAGAATCGTATCCTTTGTAACATTTTACAACTCTTGTAACAATTACAAAGTGGGTTGTATCCGTAGTATCACTAGGATAAGACACCCAACCTTATCTATATACTACAAACCATTTAGATTATTACCTAAACATGATCCACTTGTATATCAACCACATACATGTTTAAGTTACATAAGATAACCTCATATCTTAATTTATTGGATTGAGTTAATGCACAAATAAAATAACTCTTTATTTTATTAATAATAATTTGTAACAGTTTACAAACTACGAGAATCACAAGATTTAGGGCACCAACCCCAACAGACAACTTATTTTTCTTCAAGGTTTCCAACAAAGAGTGCCAAATAATACGAAAGTTTTTAGAGAAAGTTTCGTTGCGCTATTCATAGGAGCAAGTCCATGTTTCTTTCCACCTAAAAGGTTTCTCCTTGAAAGCATAAGGCAGTTGAGGTTTGGTTGGATGTGCACGTTGTCAGATCCTTCAATTTGTACATGGAGCTACCTTCTTAGAATGGATAGGACAAAGGACTTGTTTTTAGGAATGTCAAAGAGTGGGTTTGGAAATCAATTCAAAGTTGGAAAGAAAAAGTGATTCTCGATTGGGGGGAAGAAAGTCCTTCTTAAGGCGGTTGCTCAAGCTATTTCATGCTATACCATGTGTTGTTTTAAACTCCCTGATGGGATTTGTAAAGATATGAAATGGATGTGCACCTGGTTTTGGTAGGCTTCCTTAGAGGACAAAAACAAGATCCATTGGAGAAGTTGGGAGAAGTTATATATAAGTAAAAAGAAGGGGGTTAGGCTTTTGAGATTTCAAAATTGTTAATCAAGTCATATAGCTAAACATAGTTGATATGTATTGAAAAACCTGGAGTCTTCCAGCAAGAATTCTAAAGGAAAAGTATTTCCATAATGGAAATTTAGCAAGTTAAGTTGGGTCACAACCCCTCCTATACTTGGAGGAGTATCTTGTAGGGGAGAGACTTGTTTGCTAAGGGGGATAGGTGGAGAGTGGGAGATAGAAGTTGCATCTTAATTGCAAATGACCATTGGATTTTAAATGCTAGAAATTTCAAGCATAAGTGGGTGCATGACATAATAAAAAATGAAGTTTTTTTGTTTCTTCTTGAGACTAAAGGCTCTTGGAATGAAGCTTTAATCGGAGATTGTTTCTTCCCCATGACACCTATGATGTTCTTAACATTCCTGTTGATCGAAGGAGTTCAACTGATGAGTTCTTTTGGAATTTCAACAAAAAAATAGAAAACGGGTCAATTTTCAATTAAAATTGCCTACCATTTGAGGATGGAAATATTGTGGTGCCTGTCCGCTTCGTCTTTTAGTCTTGGGAAGTCTTCTGATTTTTGGATTGACTCGTGGAGGCTGGGATCAAGGCTAAAGTTAAAATTTCTTGTTGGAAAATTTTAGTTATCTTATCACCTCTTGTAACATTCTCGCTAAAGGGATTAATGCCAACCCTTTGTGTCTTCTATGTAGGAAGCAGATGGAACCTACTCGTCACATAATGTGGTAGTGTAAGTTTACTAAGAAAAATTGGAATTATTTCTTCCCTGCTAATGATGGTATGTTTGCTGTTGTTAGGAACTTTTGGTCTCCTTCATACTATTGGGGCTACTTCAGATCTGTGTGTTTGCACAAAAACTTAAATTTTCTTGAATCATCCTTCCAAGAGTGTGAAAACTGCAGAATGATATATGCTTTAGGAAGTGGGTGTTTGATCTTGTTTGTTCTGAAGAGCTTAATCGAAGCCCATATTTCAAGATCTTATGGGTGAGGGGTAGAGGGTTGGGGGTGTTTTTGTTTCCTCTATGTCAGCCCTCTCCTTTTCCTACAACGTTTGTCCTTGTTGGTTTCCATCGAAGGTGGGTAGCTAGAAGTTAAATGTTGATGGTGCCTAGTTTAAGGAGAAAGGTTCAGGCGAGCTCAAGGGGATTGTTCGCGATCATGATGGGTGACCGATCATGGGGAGCTAGGAGGGTATCAGAAAGGGTTGGAGTATTAGTATGTTGGAGGTCAAAGCTTTTTGGAGGGTCTTTCTACGATCGAGCTCAAGTGGTACAAGAACAACCCACTGCTTGAGGTGGAATTTGATGCTTTGGAAGTAATCTATTAAACAAAAAGGAGAGTTCTTTAGATAATACTAGGGATCCTTATTAAGGACATTATTTTTGTTGCAAACTCTATTAATATCTCTCATTTTGGTCACATTCCTAGAGAGGAGAACAAAATTCCTCATGCTATTACAATTTTGGCATTCTCTCAAGATTGTTTTTTTTGTTTGGAAAGATATCTTTCCTACTTGTATTCTCCTTCCCATCCGTGATAAGGAGGTGAGTGAGTAGTCGGTTGGGTTGCTCTTTGGCTCTTTTATCTAACAAAAATAACTAAATTATTATAAAATAAGAAAAATACAGAGACTAAAATCATTACAATTCATCTTCCAAGACTAAAATGTTGCTTTCATAAAAGTTAAGTCAAAAAGGAATTTTAACCTATGAGGAAAAAAAAAGCTTCCTAAATTGCCAAAAGAACTAGAGATATCCATGAGAGGGAGGGAGGAGACAGGGAAGCCTTTTTCGTCCTCGCGAGTTTCTTCATAAAGAACGGATCAAATTCTCCATTGGAAAAAATTCCCAGTATTGGTTTTTATTAAACAATTTTTTTATTTGATTTCAATCATATATTTTTTAATCCTCCAAACTAATGCGCAAATTAGTAATTATGTCCTTGTTTTTTTTTTTTTGGAGTAATTTTAATTAGTTGCAGGTATTTAAAAAAAATGGTGGTATCCATATTCACTGGTATTCATATTTGGAAAGTAATTTTAATTAGTTAATTTTGAGTTACCTTCTAACCAAACAGGTGTTGGTTTGATAATAATAAGTCCAAAGTGAAGAGAGACAAAATGAGTGAAGAGAGCGAGAGACAGTATGTCCATAATGAGGAGAGACAAAGAGAGTGAGAAGAGCGACTATGGAGTGAAATGAGGTGTGGCTTATTTTAGGATTCTGTTATATATGTGTGTAAATATCATTAATTTTAATATATATTATATAGGAGCAGGGCTGAGGATGAGGAATATAATCCCTGTCCCTGAAAACAATTTCCACTTCCTCTACCATTCTCTGTGTATTTGGAGATTTCCTATCCCACTCAGGATGGGTCCCCTCACAACTTTGACCCCGTAGGTTAAATCAACTTATGGAAAAACACTAAAAAAAGATTTATAACCTAAAGGAGAGAAGGAAAAAAACTTCCTAAATTGCTAAAATGACCCATAAAAACATTAAAAAAAATGATCTTTAACTTAAGAGAAAGGGGGATAAAAACATTAAAAAAAAACGATTTTTAACCTAAGACAAGGGAGGGACTTCCTAAATTTCACATATATGGTTGGAAATAACATGAAAAAAAAGTATGAAAACGAGTGTTCATTTAGCAAAAATGGAGTTGTATCGATAAAGAGATTGATCAAAACAAAATAACCAAATGAAAATTGAGTGATCGTGAAAGCTGATGTCAGCGATCACCCATTTTTTATATGCAAACAATAATCTTGTTACTGTTATATCTTTGTCGATACAATTTTGTTTTAACTTAATGATCACTCATTTTGATATGATTTTTCACGTTCTTTTCAATCATACTTATAAAGTAAGCAAAATGTTAAAACATCTTTAATTTTAAATGACTTTGATTTCGATTTATTGGTGTTGAAAGAGAAGAGCAAAAGAGAGTTAGATAATGAAGAGAAAAGAGCATTTAATATTGAAAATAAAAATTGCCTTTTGGCTATCAAAAGGATAACTAACAAACAAATTTTTAGAAAGAGGTAAGTCAAAAGTGGTTGCTTTTTGGTCATTTTGTACTATTTTCCCTAATTTTCTCAAAAGGGCCAAAAAGAAAAATAAACATAAAAAGAATAAATTCATCGTTCAAAAATCGCGAAGCGCTGGAAATTAGAAATTTATAAGCATGACCACTCGCGCAATCGTTACCATTTCCACTGAATCTGAAGTTTCAATCTGTCCGAACGTCCCGCATTTCTCTCTAGCGTAATCTTCTCTTCTCTCTCTCTATTTCCTTTTTGGACTTTTAAATGATTTTTGAACTGGTTGATCGAAACTTACTCGTACTTTGATCTGTTTTGTTGCTGAAATGGAAAATTTCCTCTTCGTTTATGGGTTTAAGTTCGTCAGTCTTGTCCTCTTTCTGCGAAGATATGGTGGCCGGTGGGAGAGATTTGCTTCTGTTCCTTTGTGGATTTGAGGAGTTTTTGTTACTATTCAATAGCTCTCTGTTTCTGGTTAACTTACTGAAGAAATCATCGAAGATTAAGTGCTTGATAGATTATTTTACTGAATTGTTTTTGTTGAATGAGTATTACTTTTCGTTTCTGAGATGTTTGGATTTTTACATATTGATGCCCGGAGATGGCGATGGTGCACTTCTGCTCACTTAGAGCTACGGGGATTTGTTGCCTTTAATTGAACACTTCATTAGTTTATCCTTATCCATAACCATAAAGGCTGGAGCGCCTTTCGAACGGTATAAGTTATGACTTCGATTCATCCTCTCCATATCCCTCTCCCTTGCTACTTAGGGGGATTTATTTGCATGATAGTATGATGATAACCGTCCAAAAACTGGTGGAATGCTCTTGAAACCCATTCACTTGAGTGAGAGTAACTGTTGGCAAGTAAGATCTTTCCCAGAGTGCCTTAAGCGGAGAAGGGTTTAGAATGAATGATGAGAATCGACCTAAGGGCATCAGATCGAGGAAGAGAAGGACATCTAGCTTTTTTGCTCTACCGAATTTTGTCAATAAGATAATCACGATTGTGAGTTCATAAGGAGTTTGATTTTGACGATTTTTTCTTTCTTTCTTGTTCTTGGTGGAAATGTGGATTGAAAGTGCATTTACTGCTTCTATTCCCTTTGTGGTTATCAAAGCCAAGGAATCCATCTGTGTTTGTTTTCTTGTAGTCACTTCAAGAAGTGATGTAAGTTATTTTCATGCGATGCTGTTGGGTTTCCAAGATATCTTTACTTATCCTTCTTTGAAATTCGTGGATTCCTTTCTTGAAGAAAGGGCAGTTCAGTTCTCGAATTTTAACTCTATTAGCTAATTTAATGCAGTGTGCTTGTGCGGTACTCTGGTGTTGCATTGTTATGTCAAAGCATCAATCTGATACAGCTGACCAAGATAAACTCGGACCTGATACCTTCAGTTACTTCAAACGGGAAGTTATAGATTTGTTATCTCAAGAGGATAATCTACCTTCTCCTCCCCATGATTCACAGATATCTGGAGCTTCACCTCCATTTGGTGATTCCATAGGACCTAATTTGTCTCACTTTAAAAAAGAAAAGCTGAAGACATTGCTCAGGCAGAGTGTGGCTATTCTTTCGAAAGAAGTAAATGAGGTATGTGCAAAGATAATTGGGTTACAAAATTTCAGTTTTTCGAGTATAACCTGCACCAAGCTTGTAATTTGCTTGATAATTTGATAACAATTTTATGAATTGTGGAGTAAACTTCAGCTTTTTGGTTATGTTTTGAACTTAATTTAGCTGTTGTTAAACAAATAGAAACTTGTTGGTAAAGCATTATACATGAAAGCAGAACTACAAAATTATTCTGGAAATTTATTCTCTCAGAATTTAATTGGCACCTTGCTATCCTGATAGATATGATCAGTATTCTTGAAGTTGTTTTCAACGGTCATCCTTTTGGTAAAGAAAATGATATTATTTGAATTTGCTTCGTCAGACCCTTTTTTTGGCCATATATGGCTGGAACATACTCGCTGTATCTTTGGTGACAAGGCCATGGGTTTTGACAAGTTCTTTAATCACATAACTTATATAGCACTTTCTTGGTGTAAATTTTAGCCCCTCTTTAGCTCTTATAGTCTTACTTCTCTTATTGCCCAATGGAAATGTTTTTTGCAATTCCTTTGGCACAGAGTTTGCCCGAATTTGTAATTTCATCATATCACGAAAGAATTCTATGTTTCTCATAAAAAGAAAGGAAAGGGGAAAAAAAAGAGAGTAAAGAAAGGAGAATTGCCAAAGATATAAATATTTTTCTAGTTGATTTCGTCTATTTCTTTCTTTCTTTCTTTCTTTCTTTCTTTCATTTCTCAAAATCAATGAAAGCTCAAAATGACAATGTTACTTAATTGAATGAATGGATTTCCAATTACAATTGTTACTATTGCGCTGCTGCAGATGCTCGATCCTGCTCTATCTACCCAGTGCTTGAAGTCATATTTGAGATCCAAAAAGAATTTGGAAAATGTGGAAAAAATAGCTATGAATGATGTGGAGCAAGCTTCTTGTAAGAAACTCAAATCCTTATCCTCTTCAACCAGTCTACCTGCACATGAGGGTTGTTCTAATCTTGGGTGTACTTTGGTGGTAAAGCTCAATATCTATATATGCATTTTGATTTACGGTAGTAATTAACAGTATGGTGAACATGAACTGATGTGCTCCCCCATCTTCTTATGGTACCTTGGGTGAATGGAATCTTTCTGGATGACCCTAAATATCCTTTCACTCAATAAGTGAAATCTAGATTCATGCTGAAATTCATACTATTTGTTTGAGTTAGAGTCATAGATTGGTCACGTTATTGTGAGGTTTGAAGTGCAAATATTTTTAATGACGAGAATTGAGCAGTTTGTTTGGGAGAAGCCAAAACATGGGTATTGTCTTGGTTATTTAAATAAATATTCAGGACTTTTTTTCATTAAATTAATAATATTAAATGTTTAGGATAGTGTGTTCAAAAGCAAAGAAAGCTAGTAGGTTTTTAATATGAAATTATGGTTTGGTCATTTGGTATGCAATCTATAAATGTGCAAGTTGATTTTTTCTCAAATGCCAATTTCTTAGTTCCTTTCGTTCATTTTGAATCGTTAGCACCTTAATTCAAGACTGACATTTCGGGGATGGGAGGTTGCATGCTTCTAAGTTCTAACATTCTAGTTAAATTTTTGGAAACCCCTTTGCATGCTGTTCAATATCTTGTTAATCAGGCTGCCGCTGCACCCCATGATTCCATATTATGATCTTCCACTAATCGGACGAAAGAAAATGGTTTTCTTCCTCCCCTCAACCGGACTTAATTAGTTGCCAATGGAAAAGATCTCTGGCTTTTAGCAAATTTGACAAAACTTCGTGTCTTGTGTGCCAAGAAAGAAGAAAATTTGTTGTAAGTTGATGTAATTGTTCAATTTTCTTTAGGTAATTAAAGTGTATTTCGTTAGTGCATCAGTGCATGGAAATGGTCTAGTTTTGTCCAGACGTCAATTTTTATGTTATTTTTGCTTATCCTTCTTTCGTTCATGTCAGATAGATGATGAATTGCAGTTTTTTCTAGAGAACAACGGCGAGCAGATCGAAGACATAGTGACAGAACTTTCAAATGATCTATCTGGAGCAGTAACATTCTATTTTCCATTGTCCCTTTTTTCTTTGACTTATGTTGCATGCCCATCCAATTACTTTCAGTAATACGGAATGCCATTGGATCATGTAACTAATATGTATTCAGTTTTAGTACTATTATTACACTGCCGTTTTTAGACTTCAACTGCTAATTAACATCAAATAATGGGTTGTCAGCTAGGGCACATGGAGCAACAGCTTGAGGAAATTCTTGATTCTGTACTATCAAATTGCAGGTATGGCATTAAGTTATAGAGAGAGAGATAGAGAGAGAGGGAAGGAGGAAAAAACAGAAGATTTAGGCATAGCATGCCTTGACCCAGTATGTTACTCATAACTTTGAAGCCAGCCTACCTTTATTCCTCTTGTGAGAATGTATTGTGCTCGAATAATGGAGTCAATCACTGTGCCGCCTTTCTCGTTCATTTTTTTATGTACAAACTTTGGTGGTGGATCTGTTAAATTTTTTTTCTGTTCAGAAATTTTGTAAAAGTATCAACTTGGACAGATTTTTTTTTAAAAAAAAAATATATATATATATTTAAATGGAAACCAGGAACCAACTGTTTATCCGTCGGCCTACCTATGAATTGCCAAACTGAGTCATTAATTTTTCTTTATTTTTTATCTGCCTAGTTAACTGTCAGCTTTCATTTCAGGCCTATGACTTTGAAGGAAAGGGAACAGCTTCAGAAATTGGTTCAAGAGCTTCCATCAGAAAATCTTGGCCGTGTTGCAGAAATAGTCATCCAACATAGTACCGATGAAACAGATTTGTCTGATGGAATCCATATTGATTTGGATAAAGAGGTAAGTGAAACAGAGCAAATTAATGCATGGAATAGCAACCATAGACTGAATCTTAATGGGTATATGTGTTTATTTATTTTGCAGAATAACACCACTCTCTGGAGATTGTATTACTATGTTAAAGCAGTTGAGAAAGCAAAGAAGCTGGCATCAGGATAACTGTTGAGCAACTACCACCTAACTTCATCTTTTGATTTTGTGGGTCCAAGAATCTTTTTGAAGGAAGACAATGCCTTCTTGCTCTCCTTTTAAGAAGTTTTGAAGGCTCTCAAAGTCCTTGTTAAAATGTTCATAAATCCCTCTTTGTTTCCACGCTTTGGAGGTGGTTGGTGATCTCTTCGCTTGAAATCTGGTTGATTTTGAGGCTAAAAGCACATTTTTTGTTCAAACGATTGCAGTCCCAACATTTTCGACAGATGATGAATCCTCCCTTTACCCTCAATTGGATTCCACATTCTCCAGAATTCAATTGAAATTTGTAAATCATTCAGAATTTAGCTTTGTACTCTTTACAACTTTTAAGAACTTGAATACGAACTGTGGCAGTTATAATTCCAGAAGTTATGCTTCAGAAGATTGTCTTATTTGTTTTCAAATCAGCAACACAGTACCTTCTTTTTTCTTTTTCTTTTTCTTTTTTTTTTCCTCTCTCTCTTTTTTGTCCCTGCTTGGGAGGCCTAATTTTTGCATTATATTCATGCTCAACCCTGTCTACTCTCAAGGAGGCTTAAGAAGGCTTAGCTCACCCCAAAACGAACTTCAAGATCCAATAAGGGTTTTAAGTTATTGGAAGGAGAGAAACGTTTGAATTTTTTAAGATTTTTACAGAGAATTATTTTTTGTATGGTATACAGAATTGCCTTCTTGGTGGAGTGAACATCACAGAGATTTATTTTGTAATTATAGTCTTAAAAAAAATTATTCTGATGTTTGCACAAATACAGTGATGCGGTGGTTTATGTATTTTCCCAAGGGAAGGATCAAATATTTTCAGTTGTATATACAGGCTTGAAATTTTTGTGAGCTAACACTGCATAGAAAGGGTCTGAGCCTGACAGCAAGCCCAGCAGCCTCAAAATCCAACTGAATGGTGAGTTATCTTCTGCAGTGCCAGTTGAAGCAGGTATCTTTCTAATAATTTCTGGTTGTGTAAATCCTTCAATGCATTGGAAATATTGGACTACTAATTGTAGTCTACTGTATGCAGACCCATCTCTCCATGCACTCACAGCTTTCTCATAGAACATTCTGTTGCTAAAGCTGATGATGAACACTCCTCCTGGCTTCAGCACCCTGAACACCTCAGCAAACACCTACAATGAATATTTACTGGTTAGGTCTTCCATTTTTATAAAGTTAACTTTGCTTATGATTGTTAGAATGTTATAATTATCCTGGATTGCCTGCTAATAGTGACCGTGAATGTTATAATTATTCTGGATTGCCCCCATGGTTTTCTATTTTCTACTTTTTATGAAAAATGTGGGGGTGGGAGTGGGACTTTGAGCCTCCAACCTCAAGGAGTAGATGCTTCAATTGCTGAGTTAGGCTCATGTTTTGCTTCTATTTTCTACTTCTACGAGAAACCAGAAAGAGTGCACATGGGAGACTAACTAAAAGAACAGGAAGTCACAAAAAGGTGCTCCAATTACTGAGAATAAGAGATTTTAATAATCTCCCAGCTGAAGGCTTAGGTTCAGAGACGAATTGGAACCCCTATTTAAAACTTACTTTTCAACCCCCTAAAAATTCGTATGTTCCTCCTGAGCAAAATGTTGGTAGAGGAGATTGTTTTTTTTAAGTGTTCAAAATTGGAGAAAATTTAAAATTTAAATGCTTACCTAGAAGAATGAGAGAATGCTAAATTAGTACTTCTGATCTATAAAATAATATGTATCAGGTGAACCATAAATGCCAATAATATATGGGGATTGACTAAGTGTGTGTTTGGTTTAACTTTTCAAGTGTTTCTATAAAATAAGTCATTTTGAAAAAAAATTGAAGTGTTTGGCAACCACTCAAAATAGTTTTTGAAACACCTTTCAAAGTGTATTTTAAACGGTTTTTATCTTAAGAATTTAAATAATAATGATTTTTTTGAAAAATATTTTTTTCTCTAGTCGATTTAAACATGTCCTAAATCTGCTTCATTCTTGTTCGGTTAGTCTAAAAATATGGAAATAATATGCAGTAACATAGAATGGAAAGGACTTGACAACCTTCTCAGGCTGTTGAAGGTACTGCACACTGACAGTGCACACAACTGCATCAATACTGCAACTCTCCAACTCTAGCTTCTGATCTTCATTAAGATCCTTGACAAAGAAGTAATCAAGTTGGGAGTTTCTGGCAAGTTCCTGAGCATTTAGGCCATGTCCAACCACTCTTTTATACTTAACTTCTTTTGGGAGATGGCTAACCCAAGAGCTCATCAAGTCAAGGACTTCACTACCCGGTTGCAGCCTTTCCCGATACAAATTGGTTAATGTTGAGATGAAGCCATCATCAACATGAGTAACGAAGCGTGGAAAAGCATAGAATTCTCGATCCGGGTAAGCATTAAGCTTAATTCTTTCTTGTGGGGTAAGAACCTGGCGTCTGATATTGCCTGCGGCTGTTGTGCATTCTTGGTTTGTTTGGCCATTTTCTTTCAGATTGACAATGGTTTTTGAAGCTCGTCTCCGGAGCAGCTTTGCTTTGCCTGAACATGAACAGAGATTGGGAAGAAGCCATGGCTGGGTGCTTATATCAATGGCTAGCATCAAGCATGTGTTTGAACTAACCAGGCTTTGGGATTGGGGGACTCGAGGACTGAAATTCAGAGATAAGTTCTTTTCATTTGTGGCCATTTTCTACTTTCATAATTGGTTGGGCCCATGGCTAGCAGCAGACAGGACAACAGATATTTTCTCTTCAGACTTTCTCTCCCCTCCCCCCCCCCCCCCCCCCCCCCCCCTTTTTGTGCAAAATATTTTGTTTTCCTTCCTATTTTATTGCATTTCTTGAATGTATTTTGAGTCAGACTTATAATTTGTGGGATAAATTTGGAAAATGTTTTAATATTACTGACGTTTTGGAGATGGCAGTAAATAAACGTCATTGACTCATAATATGGATATTCGGACTAATGACCTCTTCGTTAAAACAATCTTTAACCAATTGACTGAAGTTTTTTTTTTTGCATATTTTTGGTTAGAAATAAAAAAACTTGTTTTACTAAACTTGTTTTACAAACTAAAACATTTGCAAAAGTATATTAGATGCTAAGAAAAAAGAAGTCTTTGGCAGGTATAAACACATTCTAAAATTTAAAATTTAGAAATATTGATGTGATACCAATATCAACATTTTTGTTTCATGGATATTGATGGATATTTCTATATAGCTTTTTAAAAAAATGTATTTAAATTAACAATTATATTATAGCTTTTATTATTATATACCTTCAAATTGGAATTTACAGATGATAATTTTATGATTTATATAGGTATTTATAAAAGATATCAAAGATATCAATTAACTTTTGGTATTGTGTCGAACCCTCTTGATAATTTATTGTTCAAAGTTGTCTTAATTACTGCTTTATAAATGAAAGTCTAAATTATATTTTTAAAAAATGCTCATAAACTTTGTATTTCAAAAGTTTAAAAAGTACACTATAACAAAATTGAGTTACTATGATACATTTCTATAGTCAAATTGAAAGGAGAGAAGGGAAAAACGTCAAGAATAGGCAACACGTTTTTTGTGGGAAAAAGCGGAGGTTTTGTACAATATTGTAAAAGCATATACCTTTAACTTAAAATTTTAAAAAAATATACTCTTACATTTAGTTTTGGATAAAAACCTTTTGTTTCAAAAATGAAATTTCAAAAATACCTTTAAATTTAAAGAAAAGTTAAAAAATATTCTTACGGTTAATATATGAATATCTCATTGTAAAAATACCTCTAAACTTTTAAAAGTTCTATTAATATCCTTGCCTTTAAAAAAAATGCTCTTATAGTTTCCCATCTTTCTCTTCTACTTCAATCTATGACCTAATGCTTCACTATTTTTTTTTGTTCTTTTCTCCATTCTTACTCTCATTTTTGTTAACTATTCAACATTTGTTATTGTACGTTAGTAGTTGATTGTGTGTTAATAACTAAATATGTTTAATTTTAAGGGAAAGTTTTGATTTCAGAATTTTGTTAATTTTTTGAGATTTTATGCTTTAACTTCAAATTCTAGTTTATATTTTGTCATGAGAAATTTTGTGTAAGAATTAGACAAATGAAAGAAAAATGAGAGTATCTATATGATTAAAAAAAAAGAGAGAGAGAGATATCTATTTAAATTGTTTTTTTTTTGTAAGGCTAAAAATATTAGGGCAAAATACAATTTTGGTCCCTGAGGATTAGAGTTAGTGTCTATTTAGTCCATGAGATTTCAAAAGTGATACTTTCAGTCCCTAAGGTTTAGAAAAATGTTCTAAATAGTCCCTGACATCCTTTGACAGTTAGTTGACTGATAAAAATAATGACGTGGAAGTATCTAAATGACTAGACTCAATCGATGTGGCAAATTTTAATGACTAAGCTAAAAAGATGGATTTTTTTTAATGAATTTGGTTAAAATAAAATTTTTGGAGTCTTTTTAAATATAAAAAAATATTAAAAAAAATGTTTATACTTTATAACAAAAAAATTCTATAATTTTAGGATTTTTCTATTTATAATATTTTTTCCTATCTCCTCACTCACTCACTCCCTCCCTTCAAAATTTGGGTACCCTTTTCAATGTTCTCCAATGTGGGATTCTCCAACTCAAAGGTTTTTCCTCTTTGCCAATCACACTCTTTAATAATCCTCCTTAAATTGGGGAAATTTGTACGGATGACCCAAAAATTGGGGGAAATTTTGTACGAATGACCCATTTTTTTGCTCCAAAATGTCAAATGACCCATTTTTTAAAAATAATGTCAATTGACCCTCTGCTGAAATCATCGCCATACCAAATTATGTAAATTGCCCTTACCTCTTCGTCTTCTTATCTTTTTACTGAAAACCAACCAAAACTAAAAACTCTTCATTCAAATTTCCCAAGGCTAACGGCTTCGTATCGCTCATAAACTAAAAACTCTTTAGAATCCATCATTTCGACTTGCAAACGATTCCACTGCCGCCGAAAAATCGAATCTGATCGGTAAATCTTTCAATCTGTGCTTGAAAATGTCTTAAACTGATCGGTAATGGGGCTTTTGTGGGTCGTTCTGGGTTTAGAAATATTGTGAATCTATGGTTTTTTTTTTTTTTTTTTTTTGGTTTTCGATGTGTTCTGTGGTTGAAGATGAATAGAAAGAGTTTGTGAGCGAAATAAATGAGAGTAAAATCAGTAGAGCGATACTAGAGAGAGCGAGCGACACCAGAAAGGGTGGGTCGTTCTGGAGTTTAAAAATACTTTGAACCTATGGTTTTTTTTTTCTGGTTTTCGATGTGTTCTATGGTTGAAGACGAGTAAAAAGAGAGAATGTGAGCGAGATAAGTGAGAGTTACTAGAGAGAGCGACATCAGAGAGAGCGATATCAGAGAGAGCGATACCGGAGAGAGCGACACTAGAGAGAGCGATACTGGAGAGAGCGATGCAACCGAGAGCGAATCCAGCAAGAGCGGTGCCAATGAGAGCGAATCCAGCAAGATTTAAACAGGATGCTTTTTTACAATTTTTTTTTCTGAGGGAGTTTACTGATTGAATCTTTATTTCATCCAGGAGTGATTTAAGATGGCAACACGTTTCAGAATACCCGTAGCAGACCGATTTCCCGGTCAAGTAACAAGCATGGCCCACATTGCTAATGCAAACAAGATTGTGAAGGAAAAGCTTATGCCAAGGCAGTTTGACATGTTCAAGAGAACAGTTTTTAGGCGATTTGTAGATGTTGACATGGTGTTTACCAGCCTAATTATCCATCATATGTTGCTGAGAGAAGTGAAAGCACGAGAACTGACTCAATGTCATTCTCTGTTTGTGGAAAGGTCGTCACTTTTTCGAAGGATGATTTTTTGTTGATGACTGGTTTGTGGCGATCCCCAACACAAGTTGATCAGAATGAGCAATCCTCGTATGAACTTGCAATCAAATATTTTGGTAATCGAGTGACAAAGGACACCTTACATGTCCGTCTACTTGAAGAAAAATACAAGGAGTTGGAGTTTGAAAATGATAAGGATGCTATGAAGATCACAGTAGTCTACTATACTGAGGTTGCAATGATGGAAAAAAAAAAAACAAACAGAAAAATGCAGTGGACCTCAAACGTTTTAAGGACATTCAAAACTTAGAGTACTACAACAGTCGTGATTGGGGTACCATTATTTGGGAGAGGACACTGGATGCCCTAAAGACTGTGTTGAATGATAAGAGCAATCTATACAAGACGAAGGTGAAAGGAAATAAAAATTACATTGTGAAGTACTCTTTGCGGGGATTTCCACAAGCGTTCCAAATAAATTTGCTTAACATAAAATCATGTTGTTTGATTTAACATTACTATTGTTCTTATATATGTTCGATTTTATTTAGGTCCATACGTACGAGATCCTGGCTGCATCAATAACTAGGAACTTTGCAGAGCGAAAGAGCAAGGTGGCTTTGCCCCGTATATTACGATAGTCATGCTCACACTCAGTGTCCTTCAAAGTACTCGAAAGAGAGATATTCGAGTCTAACAATGTATGTTTACTCTATGTATAATATGTTTATCTGGTTGTTAAATTGACACTAACTAGTTTACTGGGTTGTTAATGCAAATCAAGGTTAAAGAGGGTACTGTCATGACAAACGCTGAGAGGGAGTTTCAGGATACCCCAGTGGACAAACGACCTATTTTTGATCTAGGTGTGGATGATGATAGCGGTGAAAGTGGCAATAGGTCGACTAGTGATGGGGGTAGTTCTGAAAGTGAAAGTAACGGTGACAATCATCGTGGAGATGACAATGATAAAGTTATTAGGGTGGAGGGAAGGGATGAACACGAGCATTCTAAGCACGAGGATGCTGAATGTGGAAGGAGGGAAGGAGGGACATACACATCTAGTGATGATATGTTCCACGACGTGGTGGAGGATGTACACGATGAGGACGAGTTGAACCCACCTGATGTCCATCTTGCGGACTCTCATAGAGAGTAATCTGTGAATGAGAAGTGTCCGGAGTGTGATGCCCACCGCAGAGAGGGAGCCAATCCCGACGATTCTATTTATTCGTATCTGCGGACCATTTATAGTTCACTATCGAGGTTGGATGGTCGTATATTGGGTTTAGATAGTCGTGTATCCAATATGGAGGAAAACATGACAGACATGAAAGGACAATTGTCGGCCATCCTGTCACTGTTGCACTCTATGTGCAAGGTTTGCATTTACTATCATTTTATGTCTTTACGTGTTCGTGAACTCATCATTTTACTTTACTAATTGAAGGGTTCCATGGTGAATGAGGAGATAAGGTCACCCATCCCATCTCGGGATCCCGATACCAATAACGTGACTGTCTCTGATACTCCCATTGCCCTATAGAGCCTCAAAATACTACCACTTCACCTACTCCCATCCCCCCTCTAGAGCCCGATACCATCACAACATCACGAACTGACGTCGAACTTATAGAGGCCGACATCCCACAAACAGAGCCCGACATGTCTACCTTACTCACCATGCCATATACAGAGGTCGACATGTCTGACATCCTAGAGGCCGACACTTCTGGGATTGTAACGACAACAGAAGGAGTTACACTGGTGAGTAATTTATTGATCAGTAATCTTTGTTTATATTTTTATATTTCTTGATGAGTAATATAGGTTCGAGAGAACTCCCTTAAACCACTTGCCAAGCAATTCTTCAAGGAATTGATTTCCCTGAGTTTGTGGGTTGAGTGCGATGTAAGTTTCCTAGTCTTGACTTCTTTACATGTTGGATATCTTGTACTTTTACTGATATAGTAATTTTTTGTGCAGACCATAAATATTTTATTTTATTTTATGAAAGAAAAATTTTATACCCGGCCTGACATGTGCATGCACAAGCTCACCATCTTACCAATTGGTGTAATGGTAAATTTTGATATTTCGTTACTTAACTTCTCATTTTATTTTGTTACTTAACTTCTCATTTTATTTGATAGAGTCACCTTAATGCTCGTGGCGGGGTATTTAAACGAATAAATAATAAGACACTTCTGGAGGATGCCCTAGCATGGGAGGATGAAGACACGTATAAAGACTACGTCATCGGTAAATTCGATGTCAAATGGGCAGATGTGGATTTCATTTATACGGCAATGAATATCAATGAACACTAGATGGTCCTTGCAATGGACATTAACAGAGGTCACATATTCTTGTTCGATTCACTTCTGTCATACACACCAATGACAAAGCTAGTGAATTGGCTAGAGCCATTGACTGTTACAGTACCATCCCTACTTCACTACTGTGACGTGGATCGTTCAAAGTCGGACCTTTCCACAGCCTGTTGGAAAATCTCACAACCTATGAACGTTGACATACATCACGGGTCGCTTGATTGTGGTATATTTGCAATAAAATTACTAGAACTAGTGACTTGTGTTTATCCACTCATAATCACTCAGGAGAAGATGAGTGAATATAGGATGCAGTTAGCGTGTCAACTATGGGCGAACACTCCATATTTTTTATGTGTATAGAACATGTATTTTTTATGTATGTAAAACATGTATAATTGAGCTACTGCTCTTTTCATTGTATCATTGTATCAATGGTATACATGTATAATTGAACATGTATTTTTAATGTAAGTTCAAAGTTCAAAGTTCAATATTATACAGTTTATCAAAACATGTATAATTGAGCTACTGCTCTTTTCATTGTATCATTGTATCAATGGTATACATGTATAATTGAACATGTATTTTTTATGTAAGTTCAAAGTTCAAAGTTCAATATCATATATTTTATCAAAACATGTATAATTGAGCTACTACTCTTTTCATTATATCAATGGTATATAGAACATTATATCAAAATTCAAGGTTTAAAGTTCAAACATTAAGAGAGTGAGATTTTGAGAGAGAGCGAGATTGAAAGAGTATGAAGTTATTGTTTTTTGTTACAAGTATGAAGATTTAGAGAGTATGAAGATTGAGTGAGCGAGATTGAGAGAGTATGAAGATTGAGAGAGCGAGATTGAGAGAGTATGAAGATTGCTATTACAGAAATACTCCAGCTTGTTATTGTTTTTTGTTTACAAGATGAAAGTATGAAGTGTTACAAGTATGAAGTATGAAAAAGTATGAAGTATGTTACAAGTATGAAAAAGTATGAAGTATGTTACAAGTATGACGTATGAAAAACTGATCAATGGTATTTATAACAAATGAAATGTTACAAGTTAGTTATAAACTAAACTAGATGAGAGGTGTTTGTGTCACGGTTTCTGGCATTTTCAGCACGCGCACGGTTCTGAGCGGTTCGATACAATTTTGGCGGTTATGCCCATAATTCCCACACCGAACACATTTCATTTGTTCGCGAAATTCTCCTCTGGATGGTATTCTTCTCATTCTCCGTCGCCTAGCTTGTGCCACAAACTTCGGATGAATGATAGTATTTTCTACATATCCAGGAGGTCTCTTCCATTCAGATATGTGGTCAAGTGGATTTATAGGCTCCACATACGCAGTCATTAGAGAGTCCACTGTATAAAATCGACCGCAAAGACTCTGGATGGGTATATTTTGTTCCTTGGCAGCAACAATTTCATGTGCATTCCTTCGTGTGAAGTTTAACAATATCGTCCAATCGATTATCTCGCACGTGGACCCGATAACAAACAATAGGCTCAACCCGATATCGTCTGCCCTTATCGGCCTCACTTCCCAATCGGGTTTCACAGTAGTCAGAGTGCAATGTCGTTCGAGATGTCCAGTAATTCCTCCGTTCGTAGAACCACGATTGGAGCATTCCTCTAACATGTTCAATCATGCATACTATGGACAATAGTCGATACTCTTTAGTTAACGAATTGAAACACTCTACACTGTTGGATGTCATGTTATCATATCATCGTTCTATTTGGTAAACCTGTGCCCACCTTTGAAGACCGATGTCTTCCAGATATTTTGTGATAGCATCGTCTCGAAAACTATGGAGCTCGTCCCATTTTGTCTGGAACTCTGCCATGTGAAATGTCTTTACTGCATCTCTAAATATCCCAACAACTGTGCTATCCTTAAAGTTTGTAACAATATTTTGTTTTATATGCCATGTGTATAATCCATGAAATGCCGTGGGAAAAAATACACGAATAACATTACTAATAGATAGCATCCGATCAGACACAAACATCAGATTATCGGGTTCTCTGATATTGCATTTCAAGTTTGACATAAACCATTTCCATGATCGATCGGTTTCATTATCCACTACTGCATATGCTAGTGGGTATAATTGATTGTTCCTGTCCATAGAAACCATAACCAACATGGTGCCTTTGTATTTTCCTTTCAAGTGCGACCCATCAACAATTATCACAGACCGACAGCTTGCGAAACCTCTAATACAAGGCCCTAATGCCATAAAAATATACTTGAAATGCACCTCATCTTCAAGTTCGATCTCAAAGACTGTACGCGGATTCTCTATTTTTAACGCTTCTCCATAAGCATGTAGTATGGAGTATGAGTATTCTGGAGTACCTTTAGGGAGATCATACGCTGCTTCCCTTGCACGCCACGCTTTATCATAACTTATGTTTACGCGATAATCTTTCCTCATATCCTCAATGATATGACAAGGTTTATAAATACATCATATTCCCGTGAACTTATCTTTAATCAACTGACCAACAACCATAGTAGTTGCTTGTCTATGGTCGTGATTTAGAATTCCAATGGAACATGTGTGCGAACTGCAGTACTTTGTGATCTTGAATATATCAGACCCTTCCATTCTGACTGCAGGAAAGCTCCACTTACATGTTTCCCCAATATATTTGACAGTGAACAGAGATTTGGTTGACTTCCGGACCCTAAATTCAAAATTTTTGTTGATGGACAGAATAGATAATCTCATTTTCAAGTCCTTTTTGCTCAAAAATAGTTGACCAACTTCAACGTCTTCTGTCCTAGATAAAGAGGTACCAGGCATAATCAACTCTATCCTATGACTTGAAGACACAGATGGTAGAACCACTGAAGCTGATGTAGAACGGCGCACATCTCCATGATCACGATCCATTTCATTCAATCCTGTTGGTTGCTCATCCACATCCACTGAAGGACCACAACTTTGCTCTGGATGACCACAATCCATATAATCGAATCTAGATGGTCTCTCATTACCAACAACTGAAGTACCGCCCAATTCTGAATTCAATCTTGTTGGATTAGTACGCTCGTTGTCTAGTGATAATGTTGATGGTACAGTGTTGGTAGACAATGGAATATCATCCTCGTCCCGACGAAACTGATATGATTCATCATATTGTTTGTCCACAGTCATATCATCATAACTCACATTTCCAAACCCCATTCTAATATTTTCGTCCTGATTCGATTTCAACGTTACAGCTAACTGAAGTCTACTAAGCTCTTCTCAGAAAAGAAGGAAGCGAACATCATCATCATTCCTTATGTATTGTGGAGGGGCTTTATATTAAAACTTATATTTAACTTTCAGTATAAGATCGAACTCTGAAGAACTAACATTTGTAACCCTGTAAATGTAAGATTTAAGTTCTTCATACTTCAATGTATGAGGCACATGATTCCTGTCAACTGTCCCCCAATATACGAACTTTCATTCTCATCCCAATAACCTTCATACGAATAAGTAGACACTTTTCTGCCATCCTACAAAGCAAGAGAATATTTGTCATTAAGTTGTACAAGCAATTGGAGTGTACTCTCGCTCTCTCTTAGTCTTGCTCTCTCTCTTAATCCCACTCTCTCTCTTACTCTCGCTCTCTCTCTTACTCTTGCTCTTTCTCACTCTCGTTCTATCTCTTTTTCTTCTTTGTTTGCTTAATGCTACCTTTCCAAAAATAACACAGCAAAAATAATTAAACAGACTTAAAATAATGAAACACCTTTTTGAAAAACCTGTTCCGTTCTGAAAAAGCCTCGTCTTGGAAATCCCCGTTCGAGAAATCTCTGTTCAACAAAACACCGTCGAAAACCAAAGAAGTAATCACCGTTGAAATGGAGTTTAGAGTTTAAAGAAATCACCATTGTATTGTGTTTAGGTATTATTGATTTGAGGCTTCCGTCGTGAAAATTGTCAAATCATTCGTACACTACGAGCAATCACATCAAACCAGGGAATTTCAAGCGAGAGCGAGAGTGTTTAATCAGACGAGAGCGAGATTTACTTCGTGAGGTAGGTATAAGGGCAGTTTACGTAATTTGGTATGGCAATGATGTCAGCAGAGGATCAAGTGACATTATTTTTTTAAAATTGGTCATTTGACATTTTGAAACCAAAAAATGAGTCATCCGTACAAATTTCCTCCCAAATTGCCCCCGAATTGAAAATGGAAAGAAACCCATCTTCAAAAACAAACCCAACTTAAATCCCCCTTAAATAAAAAATTGAAAACACCCAATTCTCAAACTGTTTCTCAGCTACACAATTAAAGGTCTGCTAGTGGGATTAATGGTGAACCTTTATAACCACATTCATTTTTCAAGTTTGATTCAAACTAAGCTCTCGGGCTTTTTAATTTTCCACATTCAGTTTGTAAAAACCCCAATGAATTTGACATCCACCCCAATTTTAATGGACGACGGAGTAGCTTCTCAGCTGGACGACACAGTCGTGTCAGAGGCGGCGTCTGTACCATCACCGCAGCATCAGCATCAACCGACGTCGATGGGGATGGAAAATATTCCAGAGTTTCACAGTTAACGTCAAGGGAAGATTGTTACAAGTTCTTCATTGGACGTGATAAAATGGTTTATGAATTTCTGATTCTGGAGTTTTAATGGGGGCTACGGTGGTAAATTCAAAAGAGAGGAAAGGAGGAGAGAGAGATGCAAAGGAAACGAAAAAAAATGACAAATAAAACAAAATTAATATTAAAATAATATAAAATCTATATTATTAAAGAAGCATCACCTCATCTAACCATGTTTCCGTTAATCGTCACACAAACTTAGAGACTATTTAAATCTAATTTTCAAACTTTAAGGACTAAAAATATATCTTTTGAAACCTCAGATTTTGAGACCAAAAGTATATTTTACCTAAAGTATTAATAAACTTTCAAAAGCTAAAGAATATTTTTGAAATAAATATTAATGATATGTGTTCATGTAATAATAATAAAGGTATTTTTGGAGTCTATTTTAAGTTTAGAGGTATTCTGAAGTTTTTTTAAAACAAAAAATTAATAGTTTCCATCCATAACTAAGTTTATTATTATTATTATTTTAAGTTTAAGAGTATTTTTTAATCATTTAAAAATTTAAAGGTATTTTTGACACGGTACAAAGTTTAAGGATATTTTGTATAATTTAGCCTAAATTAAAATATCTGCATCCCATAATTAAATTAATACTTGAATATAACTTTTAATATCGTAAACAAAATTTATGTTTAATGCCTCGTAAATTTTATCTCCCTTAATCCCATTATTTGTTTTAATTCATTTATATCACAAGATTGTGATTTTAACTAAAAAACAATTGAAGCATATCTACCGAAGATGTCTTTGGTTGATTAATTTCCGTGTACGTATTAGAAAAAACTAATTATAATTTGGCATTTCTTTTGTTTTTGCAAATATGTATATTTATATATAATTTTTATTTTGAATTTCAAAAAATTTTAGTACGTATATTTATATATATATTGAACTTCTAATTTTGCATTTTAATTTTTAATACACTTGGAATCATTTAAAATTTTGCAACATATATTTGTTCATTTAACATATACTTAGTCTCACTTTAATATTTTATAGTTACGACATCTACAACAATAATATAATTGAGTTAGATTTCAATAGACAATATTTAAGGCGAGTTCGAGTAACAAATAACAATGCATATTAAATTTGAACATTTGAAGGACAGAAGCAATTGTATTATTATTGATAATTTTACATATGGACTAATTTGAGTATTATATATGTTATGGGTAGATTTGGATTAGAGAACATAACCAACTTTGTGGATTCACATTCTATCTGATTATGAAAATGGTGAAACTCAAAGCTAGAAAACCACACCTTACGACCCAATTATTTTCTCTCAAATAAACTTTATATAATAATGTATCAAATACATGATAATAATTATATTCCATATAATTAATTTCCTCAATTAATGTGAACAATTCAAATTAATCCAAAATTGATTATCATTTAATCCCTGTTGAGCTATAGAATGGACCTCATGGACCTCATGGACCTGTAGCTTGAAACTCCAATGGTACTTGAATAATTAATTAAACTCCTTTAATTATATTATTCAATTATTCAATATCCATTAACTGTTGGGCACTCCATTAAAGATCGACAGCTGCACCCTTTGCACTACAAATATATTTGTGTTCATTGGATACAACCAGCCGACAGTGCAATAACCTTTCACAAATTGCTCGTATGTACAGCTAGGCTAAAATTATCGTTTTCCTCCTATAGTTGCATCTAACTCCTTAAATACCACTAATCTCTCTAATGAACAATAAATCATAGTCCAACTAGGACTAAACCCTTCTCAGGCTAGGAGAAGGTGTGGCGCCACATTGTTCAAGCCCCAGAATTAGTCTTTAAGAGAACAATTTATCTACTTACCCCGACATTAGGGAAGGAGAGAATTTCGTCCTGTGCTATGTTCCCAACTCCCCAATCATACGAATCCCCAAAAGGGTAGGCTTGTTGAGTCGGCGATCTGGTCACTCTCCCCCATAAAAATCGAAGAATCGCCTTCATAGGCAAGAGTTCACAACTCACTCAGGATTGAGGTTATGTCACCTATGGTCATCCTGGTGAAATGTAAGTCTCTATTAGGAACGACGTTATATAATGAAACTAATCATTTCATGGTCCAGTCTTATACAATCTCCTTTGTATAGAATACCCCTACTCACATGTCTCCACATGAATGATCAGGATTAGATCATTTGTAGCACTTTACAATAATTGTAACATCTACAAAGCAGGTTGCACTCGTAGTATCACCAAGATAAGGTATCTAGTCTTATCTATCTACTATAGACCATTTAGGTTATCACTTAAACATGATCTACCTATACGTCTCTACATATAAGTTTAAGCTACAGAAGATAACCTTGGATGTTAGTTTATTGGTTTGTGAGTTTAATGTTACTAAACGTCAACTAAAACATCTCATATCTTATTAAATAAATAAAATGTTTGTACAATATAATTACAAATACAGCCTGTATGAGATTTAGGGCATCAACCCCAACATTATGCCTTAAAACTCGTAGATAGTAAATGTTATTAATTGACCGTCATCAATAAAGAGTTATAGATGTTAATTCAATAGATGTTTATTGTTTGTATTATTTGTCTATTTTGTCTTAATAACCCTAAATCCAATAAACTAACATATAGGGTTGTCTTATGAGTCTTGAACTGTATGTGGAGATGTAAAGGGGTCAATGTTCAAGATACAGGCTAAATGGTCTATCGTATAAGAATAAAGTTGGATACCTTATCCTGGTAACACTATGGATACGGTCCACTTTGTATTTGATACAAACGCAATGAACCAACACATTCATGTAGCTGACGTGCGAGTGGATATATCCTATGCAATGAGTTTTCATAAGACCAGATTGCAAATAGTAACCACTAGATGTAACACCATTAATTAGTTAGATTCCTATGTCAATAGGATGACCTAGGCAACTTAGTCTTAATCCCAAGTATATTATGAACTCTTGTTCACGAGGGATTGTCCTTTGATTTGTATAGGTGAGGGTGGTTAGTTCGGCAACCCAATATGCCACCATTTTGGGGACAAGACTGAGTGGGGAGTTGGGAACATAATAATACAAGATGGAATTTACTCATTCTCACCTTAAGAGTAAGTAGATGAGTGTTCCTTTAAGCATGTCTCCGGGACTTGAACAAAAGAGTCTACCCTCTCATTGGCTCAAAAGAAGTTTCTATTTATTGGTTGGACCATAAACAAGTTGTTCATTAGAGGAGCACTGATACTTAAGGAATAAGAGGTAACCCAAAGGTAAAATCGTAATTTAACCCAGTTGGAGTTACGAACATTCGTGAATGACTGACTTGCTGTTATTGGTCTATATCCATGGACACAAAAATATATCTATAGTGATAATAGTACAGTTGCTGGTCTTTAATGGAGTGTACCTACAATTAACGAATATTGATTAACTTGGTTAATGAGTTTAGCCAATTAATCTCATATCGTTGGACCTTCTGATCTTCAAGTCCTCTTGTTAGCTCATTAGAGGAAAGGGATGATTTGAATTGTTCACTAATTTGAGGAAACCATATATTAATGTGATTAATATATAATTGATTATGGATATGATCTATAATTCAAATTAAATTGGAAAGTAATATTTGAATAAGATTCAATTAATTAATTCAAGTGAATTAGATTTACAAAAAAATAATTAACAGAGAGGTATTGCACATATACATACGATGTTTATGATAATTAGATTTGTATACATTAAACTAGATTGAATGTATAAATAGTTATTTAATTAATATGAAAATTAAATTAAATATGTGTCATTTAATTGTGCTAATTAATTAAATAAGTGTTATTTAATTAATTAATTGTGGAAAAGGGAAATAGGGAAAGGATTAAAAAAAGGGTTTGGCCCTTCTCTATATAAAAACCTCTGTATGGCCCCTTTGGGACATACTGACAATAGACAACACACAAGTGTTACTGTGCAAAATATTTCCTAAGTCACAAAGAGATTCTTCTCTACTCTCCAAAACCCTTTTCTCCTCTCTCTCTCCCAATAGTTGGATACCACTATCCCTCTATTGGGATCCTAAAGAATAATGAGGTTACTCTTGTGGTGGTGTTTGAGATTGTTCAAGAAATCATTCGTGATTAAGATCATTGGAGGAGTCGTTCATTGGTGTTGGGTTTTATGTCCTAAAACTCGCAGTTTGTAAAATGATAAACATTTTCTATAATCAATAAACTTATTATTGATTTCATAAATTGTATGAAAGTCTAAATCCAATAAACTAAGACCCGTGATTATTGTATGAGTACTTGAACTTTATGTGGAGACATAAGAGTGAATCAAGTTCGAGTAAATAGTCAAAATGATCTATGGTACATGAATAAGGTTGGGCACCTTATTCTAGTAACACCATTCGATGCGGCCTACTCTGTAGTTGTTACAAAGAGTTGTAAAATGCTACATACGATGTGATCCTAATCCGTACATATTATAACATAAGGAGTGGGGAGCGTTCTATGCGATGAGTTTGCATAAGATCAAACCAAGAAATAAGTCACTCTTACTTTATAATGTTGTTTACTGTTAAAGACTGACTATTTCACCTAGATGACCTAGGTAACTCGATCTTAATCCTGAGCTAACTATGAACTCCTATTTATTCGGGATTGCCCTTAGATTTTCACAGGTGAGGGCTGGCTCAACAGCACCGGCTCAATAAGATTCCCATTTCAGGGGTAAGATCGGATAGATAGCTGGGGACATAAGGTGCAAGATGGAGTTCATACCTACCCGATTTAGGGATAGGAGAAAGGTTGTTCTCTCAAGTACTGAATCTAGGTCTTGAACAAGGGGCCCCACCCTCTCACTGGGCTGAGAGAGTTTGGTTTAGTGATTGGATCATAAACCAGTTGTTCATTAGAGGATCAGTAGGGACTTGAGGAATAAGACGTAATCTCGGGGGTAAAACTGATTTTTGACCCAGCCGTTATTACGAACAACATGTGAAGGGTCGACTTGCTCATTATGGTTAAATTATGTGAACATAATATATCTACAGTGAGGGGAGTGCAACTATGGGCTTTAGTGGAGTGACCCATTAGTTAACGAATGGGGATTAATCTAGTCTAATGAGTTTAGCTAATTAATCTCGGATCGTTGAAGCCCATGATCTGTAGGTCCGCGAGATCCCCCTACTTGCTCGTAACGGACTAGCTCTAGAATGGCGTGATAAGTTAATTTGAACTGTTCAAATTCGAATTAAGGGAATTAGTAATTATATGAGATATAATTACATGTTTAATTTGAGAATTAAACGGAATAGGAGAATGTATATATTTAAATATGATTTAAATATATAAAGATGGATATGTGTTAAAATTAATTTAATATTTGATATTAAATTAATTAAGTTTTATTTAATAATTAATTTATGAAATTAATTAAATTTTCCATTTTTAAAATCAAAATAGATTTTATAAAATCAAAATTTGATTTTTGAGATAAAATTTGAAAATTAGAAAACAAAACACTAAAATGGAAAATATTGATTTTCCATTATCCACTTCTTCACTTGCTCACACAATAAGCAATCTCTTTGCCTTGTCTTCTCCAAGCATGAGTTGCAACACATGCAAGTCTCTCCTTTGCATGTTGATCTGCAATATACTGAAGAGATTGGAGTGAAAATCGGGCATGCAATCTATAGAGAATTTGAGAGAAAATTCGGTTTGAAGAAAGAGTTCTTCAACAAGATTACTACAGTGAGCATTTCTCCTTCATCCCTTGTTTCAAGCTTGTTTTAAGTCCAATAACTCAATCTAGAGTACCAAAAGAATAGTGGGGAAGATCTTGAAGTGGCTTGCAACAAGATTTGGAGAAGATAGCAGCTGGAGAAGGAGCTTTGAAGAAGTTCTACAAGAGGTATGTCTTGAAACTCACTTGTTTTTTCTGCAAGAGCATGCTTTATATTTTGCCAAAATTAGTGAATTTAAATGCTTAGATGATCCTTGTGCTTCCACTGTTGCTGATACAATCCTACAGTTGGAATTTAAAGAGGATTATTCGTGAAGTTCGGGAATCTACAAAGGTAAGAATGGTTCTAATATTTTTCCCTAAAGCATGTTATATTACATGTTTATATTTTGATTTAGTATACTGAATTTGTTTATGTAAAAAACGAATTGGGGGATGCAAGACTTTCACAATGCTTCCACTGCAGGATTCGATCCCTTTAGTTAAAAGCATCATTTCTAACATAAGTAACAATTATAACATCTCATGTCTCCCACTATGCTAACTGAGATCGGCTTCTCGGTGTCAACATGTAGAAATTATTCTACATCACTAAGTATTTTTCAAGAAACAATTTAATTTAGAATAATTTCAAGCTCTAGTCATTCTTGATAACAGGCAGAAATGAATCTAATAGTGAATCTTCATTCAGCTATCTAGTTGTGAAATCTTTAAAATAAATTATGTGACTAGAGCTGAAGAAAAATTTGATAGTGAATCTTCATTCAGCTATCTAGTTGTGAAATCTTTATTCTCTACCAAGAATCAAATAAATCAAATTTCCTTTTATTCTTATTTTTTCTTCCTATTAAGGTACTGTAAAAAGTTCCTCGGTATGTGATTCCTTAATCTAATTTAGAAACAATTTCTTTACGTAGCTCTAGTCACATAATTTATTTTATAGTTTAATTTCTTGGAAAATGATACTTAATCTTGAGATCATTTAGATAATTATCTAAATTAAGCTTATATTGATTTCAACATCCCATATGTTGTTGTTGATAACGGGCAGAAATGAACGTTATTATAGCACAAAGATATAAAACAATGAAGAATTGCGACGATAAAAATATATAAAATCGTGTCCAAAAATATTAAGTTTAGAACATTGCGATCGCATGCGTCCATCGCATTAACGCAGCTAACTTACGTATTTTTGTGCAGAAAATGCGTTGGTGCAAGGCGGAATTGCGATCCAAGGAATTTAGCGTCCGAGCGCATTAAGAGACTGCGACCGCAAGGCTATGTGATCGTATGCGTTCGCGAAAAGCTGCTCAAGAAGGTGGCTGCATAGAGCTAGCGCATCAAGGTGATAGCTTAATAAATCATGATGGGATAGAAAGCTGATGATGGTCGAATTCGAATTTAGTTAACAAGTCGTTAGCGACACACTATAGCAAGTACACTAAGCTTTTCGGTGACAATTATTTGGCGCATCAGACAGAGAATTAATGACATCCCATCAATTCAATCATTTGAGAGAAAAAAGCTCTTCACCCTGAAGCTCTATAAATACCGAAGGCCACCTTCGTTAAAGGAGTTTGGGAGTTCGGTTCGGTTCTATTCCAGCTGAGCCATATAGAGAGTTCACCATATAAAAGATTGTTAGCGATTGTTCATAGTTTTCTTATACTTAGAAGACAGAGGCGAGATAAGAGAGAAGACGCTGGAAGATCGTCCTGGTCAGCTCGAGAGAGTTCCAAGGAGCGCGAAAAATAGAGAGAGAGTCGACTCTTGCGAAAGCAAGATTATTCTTTGAGCAGAGTAGAGAAAAACAGTGTAAAAGCCTTGGGAAGCAAGAAATTGCTACCAGGCTCTCTATCTTTATTTCCCATTGTCATTCTGTATTTTTATTTCATTTATAGAATGGAATTTGCATTTCTATATCTGTTCACTCTCTGTACATTACGCATGAGTAACTAAAATTTCGAATGGGTTGAGAAGTACTTAGCTTGCATGACCTAAGACCTTCATTGTATGTAATCATCTTGTCTTATGTTGCGTCCATCACCCCTTTAGTGCTATTCGAGAGAGAGTCTAAAGAAAGAACCTAAGACTTGAGAGACCTAGGCTAGAATCTAGACTTGAGAAAGTAAGATTAGATCTGCATAAGCAAGAGATAGAGACTTAGAGATAAGTTCTGTTTTCCAACATGCATCACATGCACCCTAGAAATAGGTTATGGTAGTATGCGGTCGCCTTGTGTATGTGTGTGTCATTCATCATCGCATAGACAAGAATAGAGGCTTAGACATAAGTCCTATAGACATCATCGCATCCATCGCATGCGTTCTGAAACTAGAAGCTATAGCATTTGCTTTGAGAGATGACTTGTTGTTGTATGTATGTAGCATGATTGCAAAACGTGAACGCAATCTTAGAAAGTGTTAGCTAAAACCCTTCTCAACCTGTTCTCCTGCATACTCATTGTATCTTTCATATTATTAACTCTTTTCTCAATTCCGCCGCATAGAATTTATACATTAAACAAATATACCAACCAACGCATTTTTTTATTTGTCATCGCAAAGTTATCAAAAATCACCGTCGCATACTGTTCCATAGTCCCTGTGTTCGACCCTGGGCTTACCAGGCAACTTAGTAGGGTTTATACTTGGATCTTGGTAAGAAAACTTGCATTTACAACGCATACACCACCATCACAATTTACACCATTATTTCATCGCATTAACTACGCATAAAGTTTTTGGCACCGTTTCCGGGGATTACGGCAATACATTGTGCTAACGGTAACTTTTTAAATTTCTTTGCAGACTCTCCGTCTCTGTGCACTGCTTCTCCTTAGGTAAGGGACGAAGCGAGCATTGTATGAGCGAAGGACAAAATCCTGAGCCCATTTACGACCCAGAGATTGAGAGAACTTTCCGAAGAAGGAAGAGAAACAACCGCCAAAGTCAATAAGAGAAAGATCCAAACATGGCAGAGCAACTAGAAGATAGAGCACCAAATGCAAATAATATCATGGCGAATCCCGTCCTCTTGGCAAACGACCGCAATAGGCCCATCCGAGACTATGCATCGCTCAACCTTTATGGTTTCTCACCAGGAATCATAAGGCCAGCTCTTGACGGATCGAGGTTCGAAATGAAACTGGCGATGCTGTAGATGATTCAAACTGCTGGACAGTTTGGCGGTAGGCGTAGCGAGGATCCACATGCCTACCTCCGGAGTTTTATTGAGTTCTGCAATACGTTCTTGTTCCCAAACAGCTCCGCTGAGGAGGTTCGATTAACACTGTTCCCATTTTCGTTGTGTGACCAGGCACGGAAATGGGCTTATTCTCTCGAACCAGGGGAGATTACATCATGGGAATAGGTAATGGAGAATTTCATGAAGAAGTACTTCCCCCAAACGAAAAACACCAGAGGGAGGAAGTTAATCACTAATTTTGAACAGAATATTGACGAATCGCTCAGTGACGCCTGGGCGAGATTTAAGAGGCTCGTAAGAGACTACCTGCATAATGGCTTACCAGATTGTTTACAGATGGAAATTTTCTACTATGGTTTGAACCCTACATCGCAGATGATTGCCAATGCGACAGCAGCTGGAGGTCTGCTTGATAAGACATACGATGAGGCCAAGAATATACTTGATCGCATTTCTAAAAATCACGAAGACTGGAGAGAAAACGATCAAAGATTGAGAATTAAGGACAGTGACACAAATAATGGGGCCATCGCATCCCTACAAAACCAAATGACTGCGATGATGAATTTGATACAAGGAATCGCAATCAGCAGCCCAGGAATGCAAAGGGGGCAAGTCAATGCAATTGACCAAGCGAGCGCAAGTTGTGCTACTTGTAGTGAAGGCCATCCCATGGAAGAGTGTCCGAGGAAACTTCAGAACGTCTATTTTGTGAAGAATAATCCGTTTTCCAATACGTATAAACCCTGGGTGGAGAAACCACCCTAACTTCGCATGGAAAAATCAACAAAAAAAATTTCAACCAATGGTGTAAAAAGAAGGGCCACCAGGATTTTTCCCGCAAACAAATGATCAAATGCAAAATCAAGCCAGCAGTTCACAGGTACCGCAATCTTCATCCTTGGAGAGTTTACTGAAGCAATATATTGAAAAGAATGAAATAGTGCCTCAGAATCAAGCGACGTCCATCTGCAATCTTGAAATTCAGATAGGAAAGATTGCGGGCGAACTTAAGAGTAGACCGCAAGGGGCAATGCCGAGTTCAACAGAGCTCCCATGCAACCCAGGGGGTACGAGGAAAGAGTAATGTCAAGTTGTGACGTTGCGAAGCGGAACGACAGTAGCGGAGGAGAAGAAGAAGCCTAGCCGAAATACTCTCATTGCGATAGAATCATAGACTCCATTGACTCAAGAAGAAACAGGAGAAAAGAAGGCGATGGAACCGGAGATTGTGTCCACTTCAAAGCCGAAAGAACAGAGAACCGTGAAAATACAACTACCACCATTCCCTCAGAGACTCAAAAAGAAGAAAAATAATGAGGTACAATATCAACACTTCATGGACATGCTGAAATAGTTGCGTATTAACATACCTTTCACTGAAGCGATTGATCAAATGTCGAAGTATACGGAGTTTCTGAAGGATATGAGGACGAAGAAAAGAAGCACTGGTAAGTTCGCAACAGTGGTGTTGACGCAAAGTTTAAAATCCATAATTCCACCAAAAATGCGCGACCCTGGAAATTTCATAATACCCTGCTCGATTAGAGGGTTATAAATTGGTCAAGCACTTTGCGATCTCGGGGCCAGCATCAACTTAATGCCCCTTTCAATTTTTAAGCAGCTGAATGTGGTGCAGCTAGTGCCCATGACGGTGACTTTCCAATTAGCTGATAGATCCCTTGTGCATCTAGAAGGGAAGGTGAAGGATGTCTTGGTTACGATTGACAAGTTTATATTACCGACAGACTTCATCATCCTAGATTATGAAGCAGACAAGGATGTACCCATCATACTGGGGCGACCATTTTTATCCACTGGTCGCGCTCAG
The DNA here is from genome assembly GCF_027475165.1 of Benincasa hispida. NCBI lineage: Eukaryota > Viridiplantae > Streptophyta > Magnoliopsida > Cucurbitales > Cucurbitaceae > Benincasa > Benincasa hispida. Next base: position 48,924,325 of record NC_143478.1, on the reverse strand, counting down.
ATTGATGTGTACAAAGGAGAGATCACACTGAGTGTGAATGGACAGAAGCTCAGGTTTGATATTATCAGGCCATGAAATATCCAGAAGAAGAAGACCTTACTGAATCCAATGATGAACCAAGTTTGAATGAAGAAGAAAAGTCTGAAGATGAAAATGAAGATAAGGATGCGACAGCATCCATAGTAGCCTGCAATGCGATCACAGAAATAACAACCAAAGAAGACAAGCTGACAACGAATGACGAAAGAAAAACAACAAAACCATCTTTGGAACAACCACCAAAAATAGAGCTGAAGACCCTTCCAAACCACCTGAAGTATGCTTTTCTGGGGCAGAATAAAACGCTTCCGGTTATAATTTCCTCTACACTTCATGAAGATCAAGAAAATGCTCTGCTAAGCATCCTGAGAAAGTATATAAAAGAAATTGGCTGGTTGCTAGCAGACATCAGAGGAATTAGCCCCGCATATTGCATGCACAGGATTCGTCTCGAGGACAATAAAAAGGGATCGATGGAACATCAACACAGACTCAACCCTGCAATGAAGAAGGTCGTGAAGAAGAAGATAATCAATTGGTTAGACACAGGGATTATCTATTCAATCGCCGACAACACGTGGGTTAGCCCTGTGCAATGTGTGCTGAAGAAAGGAGGGATGACGGTAGTCTCGAATGCAAATAATGAACTGATACCAATGAGGACTGTCACTGGCTGGTAGATTTGCATGGACTAACGCAAACTGAATGCGGTGACAAAGAAGGATCATTTTCCGTTGCCTTTTATCGACCAGATGCTAGATCGCCTAGCAGGAAATGATTACTACTACTTCTTAGATGGATATGTCGGCTATAACCAAATCAAGATTGCTCCTGAAGATCAAGAGAAAACCACATTCACCTGCCCGTATGGAACATTTGCGTTTCGACGCATGCCGTTCAGCCTATGCAATGCGCCGAGCACTTTCCAGAGGTGTATGATGGCCATCTTTTCTAATTATCTTGAAGATTCTATAGAAATTTTCATGGATGACTTCTTGGTGTATAGGCAAACATACGAAGTTTGTCTCAACAACCTAGAGAAGATACTGAAAAGATGTGAAGAGACAAACCTTGTGTTAAACTGGGAGAAATTCCACTTCATGGTGAAGGAAGGTATTGTGCTTGGGCACAAAGTCTCCAAGGATGGGCTGGAGGTGGACAAGGCGAAGATTGAAGCGATTGAAAAGCTTCCACCTTCAGCGAATGTGAAGGTTGTCAGGAGCTTCTTAGGACATGCTGGCTTTTATAGACGCTTTGTGAAAGACTTTTCAAAGATTGCATGACCATTGAGTGCATTGCTGAAGGCAGAAAGAGCATTTGGCTTTGATGACTAATGCATCAACACATTCAAGATACTAAAGAACACATTAACAACCGCACCTGTGTTGATCGCACCAGACTGGATACAGCCCTTTGAACTAATGTGCGACGCAAGCGGTTATGCGATGGGAGCAGTGCTGGCACAAAAGAAGAAAACAATGCTACATCCCATCGTATATGTGAGTAAAACCTTAAACCCTGCTTAAACAAATTACACGACCACAGAAAAAGAATTGTTTGTGGTGATATTTGCATTGGAAAAATTCAGAGCTTACTTGCTGGGAACTAAAGTAATTGTTCACACTGACCACTCGGCGATAAAGTATTTTATGACAAAGAAAGATGCAAAGCCGAGATTGATTCGATGGGTTCTCCTCCTTCAAGAATTCAACATGAAAATCATTGGTCGTAAGGGGAACAGAGAACCAAGTTGCAGACCATTTATCCAGATTAGAAAATCCAGAAGTTGACTGCAACTAGTCAGAGGTGAATGCAACTTTCCCAGACGAGCAGCTATTTAAAATTGAAGAATTACCATGGTATGCGGACATGGTCAATTTTCTAGTTTGCGAACAATTCCCTGAGGATTACACAGGCCATTAGAAGAAGAGGCTCAAACATGAATGTAGATCATATTATTTGGACGAGCCAAATCTTTATAAGAGAGGATCAGACCAAATTTTGTGCCTATGTATACCAGATGCTGCTCACCAATGCATACTATCATAATGCCATGACTTGCCATATGGAGGACACTTTGGAGGCCAACGCAAAGCAGCAAAGGTGTTACAAAGTGGGTATTTTTGGCCAACATTATTTAAGGATGCAAGAGACTATGTAATGAAATGTGACTGGTGCCAACACATAGGAAACATTTCATGGAAGCATGCGATGCCCATGAACATCATCTTAAAATTGGAACTGTTCGACATCTGGGGCATAGACTTTATGGTACCATTTTCACCATCAAATGGTCAAAAATACATTCTATTGGCTGTCGACTATGTTTCCAAATGGGTAGAAGCGGTATCATGCGTCGCAAGTGATGCGGCGATAATCTCCAAGTTCTTAAGGAAAAATATTTTCACTCGTTTTGGCACTCCACGTGCCATAATAAGTGATAAAGGCTCCCACTTTGTTAATTACATCGTCAACAATTTGCTGCTCAAATATAATATCCTCCATAAAGTGGCCACCGCATACAATCCACAAACAAATGGTCAAGCTGAAGTGTCCAACAGAGAAATCAAGTTGATATTAGAGAAGGTGGTAGAACCTTCACGAAAAGATTGGGCAATAAAGTTGGACGATGCCTTGTGGGCATACAGAACCGCCTATAAGACACCTATAGGTATGTCCCCGTATGCGCTGGTGTTCGGAAAGGCATGTCATTTACCTCTTGCGCTGGAGCATAAAGTACTGTGGGTAGTGAAAAAGCTAAAGTTTGACTTAAAGGCTGTATGGGAAGCAAGGAAACTTCAGTTTGTCGAGCTAGAGGAATGGAGAACCTATGCATACGAGAATGAAAAAATCTACAAGGAAGGCGCAAAGCGCTGGCATGACAAACAATTATGCGAGAAGAATCTCCAGATCGGTCAAAAGGTCTTATTATTTCAATTCGCGGCTACGACTCTTTCCTAGAAAATTAAAGTCACGCTGGTCTGGACCCTTTATAATCAGAGAGGTATTCCCGCATGGCGCGGTTGAGTTATCCAATGAGGACGGGACCAATGCATTCAAAGTCAATGGACAAAGAGTCAAAATATATCACGGAGAATACTTGCACCGCGAGAACACCTCCGTGCACTTGAGGAATTTTGACTGAAGAAGAAGTGGCCAGTCCCTGCACAATCATGCGATTCAATTTCGTCAAGGATGCAATTTTTGTGAAGTACCCTTTGAAACTTTCAATTCATGAACTTAATTATACCTTTCTACAGTCTTTATCATTTTTTTATCCTTTGCAGCATTTCTACAAAAAAAAAAAAAAAAAATACTCTATCTTTTATTTGACCCTCTCGATGTTTTATTTGCAACGATCGTGGTGAACGATTGTGGAAGAGCTACACGAAATACACAACTAGTTCATTCCGCCACCGCAATCGAAGAAAGAAATTTGCCGCAAAGAAGCATGCGATCACAAATAATGTGGGCTACAGAGCAAATTTGGGGGTTGTATCTTTCTTTGACTTTGTCTATTCCAAATTTTGCACTCTCACGTCACATTTTAACTTTGATAATTTTATCATCGCATCCTCTTTAGTCGGTGCAATCATTACACATTGATTAATTTAGTAAGTCACCGCATTATTTCTCTTTGCCAATTATGATTTCAATGATGAAACGCATGTCTCTATTTTTCATCACATGCACTGGAGTCAACTTAATTTCATGACAGTCAATTCATGAAATATTTCTAGAAGTTAGTGGTTCACCAGCTTTCTTTCAAACTGACTTTTACGAAACTTCCTAAGAGCATCGCATGAATTCTTTCAATCTTTCAGCAATGAAGACATTACTGCGTTTAAATTTGGGGGTGCGGTATTTATTTTCAACCTTGCAATTTTTAGGCATTCTACACAAAAAAAAAATGCAAAAAAAAAACGTAACGTTACGATCGGATCCTACTCATAGTTGGATGTTCGCATGACACCCGTGGGGGCAAGCCAAAACGAAGGTAGGAATCGTGATCAATGCATAAATAAAATGATCGCAACTCCACTGCTCAATAGGCATAAGTTTAGACTGAGAAAGAGCGCCTTGCTAGTAGTTGGATGTCCGCATGACACCCGTGGGGGCAAGCCAAAACGAAGGCTAGGCACTTGGATCAGCGCTAGATCATAGAAAAAAATACCTAAATTACGCAAGGATAAAAATCATTTGAAAACACTCCAGTTGAAAAAGCTTTTTATATGAAATAAATCATGCGAAGCCCTGGAAACAAGTAAAGTCTTGTTTAAGGTTAAACTTGCGTTCCCTAAATTTTAGAAATATTTTAAGAAAATACCTGGATAGGAATTAAGGAGATTTTGGTACATAGGATTTGAATAAGGCACCTCGAGAAATCTAGAAGAGGAAGAGGCGGCTGACTTTCTAAAGAAAAACTTTAGCTTATGCTTGAGGACAAGTATTGTTTTAAATTTGAGGGTGTGATAATGGACATAAATGCACGTTATTACAACACAAAGATATAAAACAACGAAGGATTGCGACAGTAAAAATATATAAAATCGTGTCCAAAAGCATTAAGTTTAGAACATTTCGATCACATGCGTCCATCGCATTAAAGCAACTAACTTATGTATTTTTGTGCAGAAAATGTGTTGGCGCAAGGCGGAATTGCGATCCAAGGAATTTAGCGTCCGAGCGCATTAAGAGATTGCGACCGCAAGGCTATGCGATCGTATGCGTTCGCGAAAATCTGCTCAAGAAGGTGGCCGCATAGAGCCGGCGCATCAAGATGATAGCTTAATAAATCATGATGGGACAGAAAGCTGATGACGACCGAATCCAAATTTAGTTGACAAGTCGTTAACGACACACTGTAGCAAGTACACTCAGTTTTTCGGTGACAATTAGTCGGCGCATCAGACAGAGAATTAATGACATCCCATCAGTGCAATCATTTGAGAGAAAAAAGCTCTTCACCCTGAAGCTCTATAAATACCGAAGGTCACCTTCGTTAAAGGAGTTCGAGAGTTCGGTTTGGTTCTATTCCAGCTGAGCCATATAGAGAGTTCACCATATAGAAGATAGTTAGCCTTTGTTCATAGTTTTCTTATACTTAGAAGATGGAGGCAAGATAAGAAAAAAGACGTTGGAAGATCGTCCTGGTCAGCTCGAGAGAGTGCCAAGGAGCGCGAAAAATAGAGAGAGGGTCGACTCTTGCGAGAGCAAGATTATTCTTTGAGCAGAGTAGAGAAAAACAGTGTAAAAGCCTTGGGAAGCAAGAAATTGCTACCAGGCTCTCTATCTTTATTTCCCATTGTCATTCTGTATTTTTATTTCATTTATAGAATGGAATTTGCATTTCTATATCTGTTCACTCTCTGTACATTACGCATGAGTAACTAAACTTTCGAATGGGTTGAGAAGTACTTAGCTTGCATGACCTAAGACCTTCATTGTATGCAATCATCTTGTCTTATGTTGCATCCATCACCCCTTTAGTGCTACTCGAGAGAGAGTCTAAAGAAAGAACCTAAGACTTGAGAGACCTAGGCTAGAATCTAGACTTGAGAAAGTAAGATTAAATCTGCATAAGCAAGAGATAGAGACTTAGAGATAAGTTTTATTTGTCAACATGCATCGTATGCACCCTAGAAATAGGTTATGGTAGTATGTGGTCACCTTGTGTATGTGTGTGTCATTCATCATCGCATAGACAAGAATAGAGGCTTAGACATAAGTCCTATAGACATCATCGTATCCATCGCATGCGTTCTGAAACTAGAAGCTATAGCATTTGCTTTGAGAGATGACTTGTTGTTGTATGTATGTAGCATGATCGCAAAACGTGAACGCAATCTTAGGAAGTGTTAGCTAAAACCCTTCTCAACCCGTTCTTCTGCATACTCATTGTATCTTTCGTATTATTAACTCTTTTCTCAACTCCGCCGCATAGAATTTATACATTAAACAAATATGCCAACCAACGCATTGTTTTATTTGTCATCACAAAGTTATCAGGTATCACCGTCGCATACTGTTCCATAGTCCTTGTGTTCAACCCTGGGCTTACCAGGCAACTTAGTAGGGTTTATGCTTGGATCTTGCTAAGAAAACTTGCATGCACAATGCATACACCACCATCACAATTTACACTATTATTTCATCGCATTAGCCACGCATCAGTTGTCTTGCCCTTTATCTTCTAAGCTTGACATCTAACATGTTGATTAGAAGATAAGTATAAGTTATCTCTCCAATTATGATTCATCAATCACATGGTTCACGAACAATTCATGAATTGGCAACAAGGTTTTGAGAATATTTCTCAATTAAAGACAGATACATAAAATTACGTTGCCATTAATATAGTGTCATGGTACTTTTTTAAGTAATACTTTTGATTTATATCGGTAATTCAATACTAAAATTATTAGAAAAATGACATAATTAAAATATATTAATTAACATCATACAATCAAATATCCATTTAAGTTCAGCATAGAAATCAACCATGTAAATCACTTCTATAGCTATAATACTCTAGTGATTTAAAACAAGTACTGCTGAAGGGTAGCTCAAGTACTCCTTCACTAGATTAAGACATTCTCAGCCAAACATTACACCATAACAACTCTTATTCCTATAACATTTAGTTACCATTTATTTGGTCAAAATTTTATTAACTATCTTAATGTGTTCTTGTAAGTGTAAACCATCATTTTGGATCTTATAGTTCTGCCTTAACAAGCCTGTTGAAAGGAAGGTCAATATTGAAAATAGAAACTACAGTTCTATTTATATCTGAAGCTTACTTTGATATTGACTCCTGCAAACACCTTCTATAGGGGGATGGTCCCAAGCTGCCATAGGCCAAACACGAATCTCATGTTGTCAAGTAATGATGGATACCATAAGATAGGTTGACACATGTCCTTCACCCACTTACTATAAATATTTTCTCTAATTCACCTTAATCTTGATTCATGCAACACCTTCCCAAACAGTGATGATCCTAAGCTACCACGAAGCCAAGCATGAACCTCACCTTGTGAATCTACCTAGAGAACATAAAAGAGACGACATGTCATGTATATCTTTTTCTCATAGAGTATTTTGAAATAAAGTTTTCATTACTTAGACAAATTCAGGCTAAATCAGTTATCCAAGTTTTAATTTGTTTTCTCAAACATAACTTTTATGTTGGATAGTTTTCCATAATGTGAATTCCTAAGTTTATTAAACTCTTTAACTAACTAATCACATTATGTTTTAATAAACGTTTGACTAATTCAATTCTCGGGTCAGTTTCTAGGTAGAGGTATTCTCTAATGGTCAGCTTAAATACCCCAGCCCTAGAACCTTTCTTAGACATAGTTCCTTTATAGACTACATTTTATTATTAAATCTTTTAATTTTTCCATTTCAAACCATTTAAAATTAAATTAGAAGATTTACATTTATCTAATTTCATTTGATAAACATGTTATTTCATTTATTCTAATCTCATTAGAATTTTAATAAAGATAAATCAAAATTTTAAACTATTTAAAATTTGAACAATTTTATCTTTATCAAAATAAGATCGTAATCTCATTATGTAAGCATGCAATATCTCTATTCTCATTAGAAAATTATAAAGATAAATCAAAATTAATTTTATCTTTATCTAAGCAAGATCCTAATCCTATTAGGTAAGCATGCAATATTTCTAATCTCATTAGAAATTTATAAAGATAAACTAGAATTTTAAACTATCTGAAATCTAAACTAAATTTATGTTTATCTAAGTATGTAATCTTACTTAATTCTTCAAATAATTATCTAATACAACAATTATATTTTAATTAAAGAGGAACTCGTATGAATCTCTACATCATACATCTAATTAAGAATTAACTTAACAATTTAAATATAACAACTAGATTTAAATAAAAGAGAATCTTCTACAACATGCATCTAATTAACAATTATCTTAATAATTTAAATATAATAATTATATTTAAATAAAGGATAATCGCTACAATATGTATCTAATTCAAATTAGGTATTATCCTAATCATCTAAATATAACAATTATATTTAAAAGTATACATGATAAATATCTTAGGATATATCCTAATCAAATCTTTTAAATATAACAATTATATTATAAAATGCATGATTATGCTTAGTCTATGGTGGGATTTTAATCTAAATGGCAAACTTTACCCAACATTCAAATTTAATTTAAATCATACATTACATGTATGATTAAATTAAGATAGCAAAATTGACCAGCTTTTAACATTCCTAGAAAATAAAAGAAAATTACACTAATTTTCAAATTTTTTAAAGTCTAGGTCTTTGTGGTAACTATTATGCCATGATCTCCTCAAATTAGGACTCCTCAATCCTAATTTTCAGCCAACTTTTGCACCCAATTGAGCAGAGATTTCCATGTCATACAAACAATGACGATCATAAGCTTTAGTGATAGACGACAACATCGTGTTTCTTCTCCACTGCAGTTTCGCAGTGTTGACTGCTCCGATTTTGGATTCTGATCTCTGTTTTTTAACATTCTTCACAGAAACTCTTTGTCACGAATGACACCGACTTACATACTCGATTTACAGTATAATTATACAAAAAAAAAAAAAAAAAACAATGGGTTTTACATTGATCTTATTTTAAAAAAAAAAATTGTAATCTAAATACCAAAAGACTAAATAGTTAACTTACAAATCGCAATTAAAATTTCATACATCCCATATACCAATAAATTAAAAGCTACCCACCGTACTGACTTTTAATTAAAATCAAGAATCAAATATTGTCTCTAATACCAATTGAAAGGATCGAACACTTCGATCCCGCAACAGAAGCGATGGAATCACATTCTTTGATTTCTTGAAAGAATTAAAAATACATAAAACATAAAGAGGGTTAAGCACCATACTTTTGGCTTATACGTAACTACAGGGAAAAAAAACTCTTCGCGAACCTTTAATCTGCTCCTCGAAGTCTTCCTTTTCTATGAGATCTTTCTTGCTATGACTCTAGCAAGGATCCGGTTTGTGGAAACCACTATTGACAGATGTGAAAAGAATGAAGAAAGAGAAAATCTCTGCATAATGGTTGTAGAGATTGTGTTATTGTATATCCTATTAGGGCTCCCTAAAAACCCTTTATATAGGAGTCTACTAGATTAATCATAATCCTATTAGGATAACCTATTTAATTATAATTATCTCATTTTAATATCTCATACTAAAATTATAATTATTCTTATCCATTTTAATATGTCATATTTAAAGGATTTAAGTATTTGAATCATATTTAAATATGTTAATTCTCCCATTATCTCTTTATGGATCTTATTCAAATTAAATAATTAATTATTTGAATCTCATTTAAATAAATTAATTTTCCATATCATATAGTTCGAATCTCATTCAAATTAAACGTTATAATAAGTATGTTTTAATTGTATCCAATATAAAAAAACTTTCCCCATAAACTTGAACACTTCAAATTTTATTTCAATATATTTGATCCTTGTTGGTCCGTGCTAAGCTAGCAAGGGGACCTTATAAACCTAGGAATTATAAGCTCCAATAATCTAATATTAATTAACTAAACACTTTAATTAATTAATCTTCATTCAACCACTATCGACCTGTAGTTGAACTCTTATGCACTGTAGGACAAGTTGTGTCCATGGATATAATCATCATAAGCAAGTCGATCTTATTTGTAAGTACAACTAGGTCAAAAGTCCATTTTACCCTGTATTACCTCTTTTTCTTAAGTACCATCAGAGAACAATTTATTTATGGTCCAACATAAACTAAGCCCCTCTCAGAGGGTAGGGCCCTTTGTTTTCACACTTAAGGGAATTATTCATCTACGTACCCTATATAGGAAGAAGTACAATCCATCTTGTGCAATTATGTTTCCAGCTCCCTGTTTGGCTAAATTCCCAAAATGGTAGGTATATTGAGTTGGAGACTCGGATAACTCTCACCCGTGCAAATCAAATGACAAGACGTCACAGACAAGAGTTCATAACTAACTTAGGATTAAGATCGAGTCACACATGATCATCTTATGAAATATTAATCTCATCAATTAACGGATTTACAAAGAGGTATTAATCATTTCAAAAAAACAAACATTCGTCACTTACAACTTGCAACGAAAATTTGTTTCATTGCAATTTTTGTGACAAAAATTCAATTCGTTGCAATATAACTACGAAGAAATAGGATATCGTTGTTAATGACTTACGACAAAAACAAGTTTAAAGTTTAATTTTAAATGCCTACATGGAAAAAGGCATACACCCTAACTCTAGATCAATTTTTTTTCGTCTCTCACCCTCGGCAGCACACATTCCCCCTCCCTCTTTTCCCCCTTCGTGCTCCAATGGTGAGCGCTGCTACACGACATTGGTCGACGAGAAGAAGCAACGTCCGACGGCTCACCTACAGCGAACAGTTAAGAGATAGAGAACACCTCACCCCATGATCGGTGGCTAGCGTACGACAGTCAATCATGATCAGCGAGCAAGCGGCGGCAGGTGAACCTAGGTAATTGGTGGCGGCATGGATGTTGTTTGAATACGAGGTTGCCGCTGCTACTCTCATGCGAAAGAGAATGATCGGGGGGTTGCGCAACGCTTAAAACAAAAAATCTGGATTTTTTTAAAGCTAACCCTAGTAATTTAGTGGTTACATTTCTCTATTTCCCCCTACTTCAATGCATTTCTTTTGGTTTCTAACTTTATTTTCCACTATTTTCGTTTGCTCTCCTTCTTCTCCTTTTCGCAGGATTTTGTCCGCTAATTTTCACTATTTCCCTTGCTGTTGTTGGAGGAGATAAGGGTTTACTTCTAAAATTGGAAGAATTGATTTCTTCTTAGGTTGAGTTTTCTCTGCAAAATAAAAAGGTTTCGACCGTGATATTTTCTTTTTTAGTTGAAATATGTCTCTCAGGTTTTAACCTGTGAGTCTAGAAAAGTCAAATCAATAGTTTCTCTGCATAATTTTTCTTGAAAAATTTCACAAAATGACTCAAGACCAAAAATTTTTCTACCAATGACCTCTTCTTAAAAACTTTTCTAGCACTGACCTTTTGCGCATGCAAAATTCCAAATTTACCCCCAATTTTAAAAAGCCTTCAGATCGTTTGGTATCCACGCGCCTCTACGAATACTTTACAATGATAGGTCCCTTCATTTCCTTCATTTCCTTCTCAAAGCATTTCTCTTTGAAGAATTTTCTCTCAAATTTGCTCCCATTTTTTCTCCAAACTTCAGCCAAGCACTCCTCGCAGGTTTTTCGTCGATCGTCTCTATGCACTTGCCATTGTTGTCATGATCTGAAAGGTATAAGACCCTTATCCTTGAAGAATGCATTTTGATATTCGAGGTTTGACTATCTTTTAGGATTTAAATCGCATATTCGTTCGTAATTGATCATTGAGAGAATATTAAGTGATTGGATAGAGAATATTAAGTGATTGGATAGAGAATACTAAGCGAACGTTTAGAGAATATTAAGCGAGCGTTTAGATATTACTAAGTGATTAGATAGAGATTATTAAGCAGACGAATAGAGAAAACTAAGCGATCGTTTAGATATTTATTGTATGATCGTTTAGGTTTATATCGTGCAATCGTTTAGCTAATTGTTACGCGATCATTTAGATATTTATTGTGTAATCGTTTAGATTTCTAACGTGCGATCGTTTAGCTATCTATTATGCAATCGTTTAGTTAATTGTTACGTGATCGTTTAGATATTTATTGTATGATCTTTTAGGTTTATATCGTGCGATCGTTTAGATATCTGTTATGTGATCATTTAGCTAACTATTACGCGATCGTTGAGATATCTGTTACGCAATTGTTTAATTTTTGTTGTGCGATTGTTTTCTAATTGTTGTAATGTACACGCTAGTCAAATTGGTAAGATAGGCATCCCTACTGAGAAATATTTCTCTGCTACAGTCTCTTGCCAAATCCACAAAACTACCTCTGTGATTAAGAATAAGTTACAGAAGAACATATGAGATTGTATAACAAACTGACCTTTGGTCTACTTTTGGATATAGATCTTGATTTTAATGGACAACTTTTGCACCAATTTCTGTTAAGGAAGGTAGCGGATACTAACCCAGATATTATATCATTCAACATTCTAGGGAAGAAGGTAATATTCTCCCAAGACGATTTTAACTTGATAATTGGGTTGTGGCCGACCAGGGAAACAGTAGAAAGAGAAACAAGCGGTGAAAGCTGCGAGAACTCATTCTTGGACCGAAGGGCCCAAATGAAAAGGATAGTTCTTGCAAGGATGTAGAGACGTCATTCGAGAAGTTCAATTTTACTAATGACGAAGATGTTGTCAAGATTGCATTGGCACTATTCATTGAAATAGTGATGATTGGAAAAGACAAGAAAACCCAACTCGATGTGAATATATTTGGCATTTTTGATGACCATGAAGTCTTTGTCAACTAGTCTTCTCACTTTTATAAACGTACATTGAATAACATGAAGACTATCATGTGGGGGAAGAAGGAGGCATATGATTCAAAGAAAGCAGAAAATGATCACCGTGCCTCATATTACTATATAAAGGGATCCGCACTTGCATTCCAGATATGTACTTTTGTTTCTGATTCACTTTAATATACATTGAACCTGTGTATTATGTACATGTAACAAAGTTCCCATATCGTAGGTTCGGGCTTACGAAATTTTATCCACATCAAGTAAGTTTATAGCCACCAAAATCAGCAAGGTTGCAATTCCTAGAATTCTTAAATGGACTTGTTCTCGTGCTCTATCTTATAAATCATTGAGCGATAAAGTTTTCCAGCAAAAAAAAAGTAAGTAATCGATCACTTCTAACTTGCTCATTTGTTTATAGTTTCATGCATTTTGACTTGCTCATTTGTTTATGTACAGACTATTGTTGTGTCGAGACTTGTACCTAGCACAGAGGAGATAAGGTATAAGGAGGACCAATTGGAAGGACGTAATGTGGTTCATGTTGTTGGAGAAAGAAGGATTGAAAGGGTTGAACACTCCATTGATACTCACGAATCCTCTGGGGGGCATGAAGAGCATGAACCCCATGTAGATCAGCCTGTAAATGTGCAATGTATAGAGCCGGAACCACGTATGTCGATTCAGACTAGCCTCCTGAAGGGTAAGAAGGCACATGACGAAACATCAAATAGGTAGCAGAAGTCCTCAAGACATCGTCATTCCAAATCCTAGGGAGGAAATTAAAGAAGTTTGCATAGATTTGGTGAACTTGACTACCATGGTTCGTCAAATGGGAGATACATTTATTGTCCAACATCATCTGATGGGCCAACAACTGAACGAAATGAAGATGATAGTCCATCATCTGAATGAGGTATGTATTTATGTACAATCATTTAGATATTCTCAAATGGTAACGATCGGTAACATAATCTTATAAGATTGTTTAGATAATTTAAGTGATCGCTTATTGATAACAGTAGATTGGAAGTCAATTTTACTCGACAACCAACTTCTCTTGGACGCGGTATGCGATGCATGTTCCTAAGATATGTGTTGATAGTCATGTGTCGATGGTCATGCGTTGGAATGAAAAATGCTTTAATCAATGTATGCGATGAACATGCATTCTGCCACAAGTTTTCTTGCGTTCACGCCAAGTATAACATGGACGTAATTTTCTAGGGTAATCTGAGGTCGAACACAGGGACTTGTAGCTATATGTTTGCGGTGATGTACATGCGGCGGTTTGAATAAAAAAATGGAGGGGATGATGCTATGTTAGTCCTACTCTTACTCCTATCTATTAGATAACGCAATGAGAATATGCATGAAAGGTAGAGATGCGACAAACCTTGACATGAAATAAATGAATGGGAAAATGGATAAAATGCAGAGATGTTTTCATTGCAAAACTTAAGAGTGATCGCAAGGGCAACTCTAGTCAACGCAATCCATGCAATCATGCTACAACTATACACGGCAAGTCATTTTCCAATGGAAATGCGGTGCTCCTAATTCTAGGACGCATGTGTTGAACGCAAAGTGTCCATAGATCTTATTCCTAAGTCTCTACTCTTGTCCTATGCGATGATGTAGAATGCATGAAAGCAAGGTGACCTCATTCAATCGTATCCTATCTCTAGGATGCATGCGATGCGTTAATAAAAAATAGTGCTCATTCTTAAGCGCCTATCTCTTGTATTATGTGGTCTAATCTGGCTCTCCCAAGTCTAGATTCTGACCTGACCTTCCCAAGCCTAGATCCTGTCTTTAGACTACCCTCCCGAGTATCCCTAATGGATGAATGAAGCATACATAATGCAAGACAATCGCATAAACTTCGTTGACCTACGGTTGTTACTATCCCTAGTGAACAACGCATACTTTGCTTAATGCGTCCAACCACTTACCCTCCCGGGTAGTTGATTATTGCTGACTTCACTCATAGACAAGTAATGTGTTAGCCTATAGACGAGCGTCGCAGCAGCTTCACACTAAGCAAATAAGATTACTCGCATACTCGCGCAATGCATACCTCTCGGTAGTTTACTACATGCTTCATATCCCTAATCCACATGACTAAGTATGCAATACCCAAGCAATCCCACTAAGTGTTGCAATGAAAGTAAAGATGTTAAGCAAGAAGATGAAGATGGAGTCGAAGGAATAGAGAAATGCATTGAAAAAAGATTGTATTGATTTCTTAATTCCAAAATGTTATACAATACAATATGAGAATAGAAAGGAAAAGAGATGACCGGCTGGAAGCAAAGATTTGCTTCCAGCGGATGTGCGTCAAGGCTGCCGGTGGTACCATGAATGGGCAGAGGAGCTGACTCTCTCAAGATCTAACTCCGGTCGAAGGTTCCGGTCGTCACTCAGAATGGATGAAGGAGGTGAAAAACTCTCAACCGTCTTCTCATGCGTTTGTCTGGATCGCAAGGATCCTCCATAGGCGAAACTTAGGTGAAAACCTTGGATAAAATGAATTTCAGCTCATCGGCTTCTATTTATAGAGCTTGGATCACGACAGCATTAATTGGACTACTCTGAGTCTGGCGTTCGGTGCGTTAGTTCTTTTCTGAACCTCTGCCACTAATGACATGGTAGGTGAAATGTCAACATCATCTTTGGATTTTCTCAAGGTAGATGCGTTGATGCGTTCATTCTACCTACCTTGCGTTGATCCCATTGGAATGCATTGTCGCGTAGCCGCAATCATTCAATGACTACATTCGCTTAACACCGCAACTCTACATGATGACTGCAATCGCTTGACGAGCGCAACTCCCATGCGATGGACGCATACGGCTGATTACACAACATTCATGCGTTGATCGATGCATTTGCCTTGCGATGGAGTGCTTCTCCACATGCGGTCGTCTATGCGATGGTCCGATTTCCGCGTTTGCGTTCATCTCCTGCATTAGCTACAAAGATAGAACATTGAACGAATAATTAACGTAAAATAACGGGTTAGTTGAGATTCGACATACTGATCGACGCAAGCTCATATTCTTGTGAATTCCTATCATGATCGACGCATATTCTGCCTAACAACCTTCATAATTCTAAGTAAAAGACCTAAGATGACATGCATTTCTGCATGTCATCACACCCCCAAACTTAAAATCATGCTTGTCTTCAAGCATGCATTATACTCAAAAAATTCTAACTCACCTTCATGCTTTTCCTTTGCGATGACTAGCTTCTCAAAATATAATTTACACACACCTTTGACCATCACCGCAATGCTCTCCTCCACTTTGGCTGCTTCTTCAAAAAGTTCTTTTCGAAGTTAAATCCAGCAAGCCTTTGCTCAAAAATTTTTATTCATTCACTACAATTTTGTGTTTAGCTTTTTGAGATTGCATTCATTCAAAAATACTTCAAAACTTTGCGATGGTTTATTCAAATGCGGCGTTGAACCTGGTTACGCCCTTCATTTTGGCTTACCCCCACGTGTGTCATGCGGGCATCCAACTTCGATTGCGTTCAATATTCAACTTCAACTCTTGTCTCTTTTGATTTGGCTTGCGCCGGACAGAGGAGTTACGCTAATGCGTTGATCCTGGCAACTTGCCTTCATTTTGGCTTGCCCCCACGTGTGTCATGCGGACATCCAACTACGAGCAAGTGCCTTTCACAACTTAACTCTTATCAACGTGGGTTTCCCCATTGCATTGACAATGGAGTTATTATTCTCAAAAGCTCACTTCAACTATATATATATATATATATATATATGATTGCAATATAATGAATGCAATTCCCCGAGACCGCTGCCACCCCCAAACTTAGAGGTTGGCAGCGTTCTCACTGCAAAGCTAAAGACAAAATTACAAGAATGCATTAATAAATGTTTGAACAAAGGTTTGCACAAGATAAAACTCAAGGCTTCCAAATTTTGAAGAAGCTAATAAAGTGAAGAATGCCTTGCGTTGATTAGTTAGAAAATGCGGTGAATTATACGTACCATCATAGAAACATCGCAAAACAACACAATCAGGAAAAAGAGAATTTCAAAAGGATAAGGCATACAAGATAACAAGAAAAGACCTTAGATGGAACAACGCATGCGCTCATGCGTTGGAATCCACGCGATTGAAGCCATGCGTTGAAGGGTGAAAGGAATTCTTCCGTTGAACTACGAACCGAGGAGACTTATTGTTGCACCTACAAGAGCAAACGTACCACAATCAAGGAAGCAGCCATATATCCAAAATAACAATGGAAATAAAATAAATAACCTATAATACGAAAGAAAAGTAAATATAGAGCAAAAGACGTCCCTGGAAAAATAGGAGTGTTGTCACCGCAAAGAGTCTTCCATGCAGGAGATGGCTCTAATTGCTTGGGTCAAGTTGCCCTGACCATTGGAACTTCTGGCAATTGTTGGGCGCATGTTGGCCATCACGAGCTTAGAACTGCCTTCAGTTCTTTTGCGACTGATTGCTCTTCTACCTTGGGGTCAACATTGGTTTCAGCGCATCACCTACACTTCAATATTATTTGCAACCTGGTCGCACAAGCTGCAATACACCCAAGATAAAAAGTTTGCTCGCAGAGACACAAAACTTAAAAATATTTAGCTGCCAAGTCCCCGGCAACGGCGCCAAACTCTTGGTGACGGGAAATTGGAAGTCAATTTTACTCGACAACCAACTTCCCTTGGATGCGGTATGCGATGCATGTTCCTAAGATATGCATTGATAGTCATGCGTTGGAATGAAAAATATGTTAATCAATGTATGCAATGACCATGCGTCCTGCCACAAGTTTTTTTGCGTTCATGCCAAGTATAATATGGACGCAAGTTTCTCGGATAATCCGAGGTCGAACACAAGGACTTGTAGCTATATGTTTGCAGTGATGTGCATGCGGCGGTTTGAATAAAAGAATGGATGGGATGTTGCTATGTTAATCCTACTTCTACTCCTATCTATCAGATAATGCAATTAGAATATGTATGAAAGGTAAAGATGCAACAAACCTTGACATGAAATAAATGAATGGGAAAAAGGGTAAAATGCGGAGATGTTTTCATTACAAAACTTAAGAGTGATCGCAAGGGCAACCCTAGTCAACGCAATCCATACAATCATGCTACAACCATACACGACAAGTCATTTTCCAATGGAAATGCGGTGCTCCTAATTCTAGGACGCATGTGTTGAATGCAAAGTGTCCATAGAGCTTATTCCTAAGTCTCTACTCTTGTCCTATGCGATGACGCAGAATGCATGAAAGCAAGGTGACCTCATTCAATCGTATCCTATCTCTAGGATGCATGCGATGCGTTAATAACAAATAGTGCTCATTTCTAAGCACCTATCTCTTGTATTATGTGGTCTAATCTGGCTCTCCCAAGCCTAGATTCTGATCTAACTTTCCTAAGCCTAGATTCTATCCTTAGACTACCCTCTCGGGTATCCCTAATGGACGAATGAAGCATACATAATGCAAGACAATCGCATAAACTTCGCTGACCTACGGTTGTTACTATCCCTAGTGAACAACACATACCTTGCTTAATGCATCCAACCACTTACCCTCCCAGGCAGTTGATTGTTGCTGACTTAGACAAGTAATGCGTTAACCTATAGACAGGCGTCGTAGCAGCTTCACACTAAGCAAATAAGATTACTCACATACTCGCGCAACGCATTCCTCTCGGTAGTTTACTACATGCTTCATATCCCTAATCCACATGACTAAGTATGCAATACCCAAGCAATCCCACTAAGTGTTGCAATGAAAGTAAAGATGTTAAGCAAGAAGATGGAGATGGAGTCGAAAGAATAGAGAAATGCATTGAAAACAGATTGTATTGATTTCTTAATTCCAAAATGTTATACAATACAGTATGAGAACAGAAAGGAAAAAAGATGACCGGCTGGAAGCAAAGATTTGCTTCCAGCAGATGTGCGTCAAGGCTGCTGGTGGTACCATGGATGGGTAGAGGAGCTGACTCTCTCGAGATGTAACTCTGGTCGAAGTCTTCGGTCGTCACTCGGAATGGATGAAGGAGGTGAAAAACTCTCAACCGTCTTCTCATGCGTTTTTCTGGATCGCAAGGATCCGCCATAGGCAAAACTTAGGTGAAAACCTTGGATAAAATGAATTTCAGCTCATCAGCTTCTATTTATAGAGCTTGGATCGCTGACAGCATTAATTGGACTACTCTGAGTCTGACGTTCAGTGCATTAGTCCTTTTCTAAACCTCTGCCACTAACGACGTGGTAGGTAAAATGTCAACATCATCTTTGGATTTTCTTGAGGTAGATGCGTTGATGCATTCATTCCACCTACCTTGCATTGATTCCATTGGAATGCATTGTCGCGTAGCCGCAATCATTCAATGGTTGTATTCGCTTAACATCATAACTCTACATGATGACTGCAATCGCTTGACGAGCGCAACTCCCATGCGATGGACACATACGGCTGATTACCGCAACATCCATGCGTTGAAAAGATGCGTTTTCCTTGGATGGAGTGCTTCTCCACATGTGGTCGTCTATGCGATGGTCCGGTTTCCGCATTTGCATTCATCTCCTGCATTAGCTATAAAGATAGAACATTGAACGCATGATTAACGCAAAATAACAGGTTAGTTGAGATTCGACATGCTGATCGATGCAAGCTCATATTCTTGTGAATTCCTATCATGATCGATGAATATTCTGCCTAACAACTTTCATAATTCTAAGTAAAAGGCCTAAGATGACATGCATTTCTGCATGTCATCACTTATATTTTCTAAATGATCGTTTACATATTCTTAAATGATTGTTCAGAAAATATAATCATTAACATATTTTCTAAATGATCGTTTACATATTCTTAAATGATTGTTCAGAAAATATAATCATTTACATATTTTCTAAATGATCGTTTACATATTCTTAAATGATTGTTTAGAAAATATAGACAATCATTTAAAATTATTAAACGATCGTTTAAATAGTCTTAAACGATCGTTTGGATTTTCTAAACGATCGTTTACATATTCTTAAATTATCATTTAGAAAATATAGACGGTCGTTTAATATTATTAAACGATCGCTTAGATAGTCTTAAACGATCATTGGTGTTGGGAATGTCCTAGAACTCGCAGTTCATGTTAAACATTCTATTTATCAATAAAATATTATTGAGTAATTTATTCAATAAAGTTGTTGATTTTGCATTCTATTATGAAAATCTAATAAACATATCCATGGCTATAGTGTGAATACTTTAACTTTATGTGGTGGCATAACATGATCAAGTTAATAGTATATAGCCTAAATGGTCTAACAAGTATATGGATGAAATTGGGTATCTCATCCTAGTAACACTATTGGATGCGGCCCATTTTGTAGGTAATACAAATAATGTGATCCACAAATTATTCATGTAGAGACATGTGAGTGGGGGCATCCTACGCAATGAGTTTGCATATAGACTGGACCACGAAATAGTCACTTTACTTTATAATGACCGTTTACTGTTAAAACTGACTATTTTATTTTAAGTAACCTAAGATAACTCGATTTTAATCTTGAGTTAGCTATGAACTCCTGTTTATTCGGGATTATTCTTTGATCTGCATGGGTGAGAGTAGTTCAACAGCACTACTCAATAAGCCTTCCATTTTGGGGATAAGATCGGGTGAATAGCTGGGTACATAGCTCTACAAGATAAAATTCACTCCTACCCGATTTAGGGTTAGCAAATAGGTTGTTCTCTTAAGTACTGATTCCAGGTCTTGAACAATCGGGGCCCTACCTTCTCATGATAGAGAAAGGACTTGATTCATAAGTATTATGAATCAAAATTGTTCATTAGAGGGTCAGTAGGAACTTAAGGAACGAGATGTATTCACAGGGGTAAAATAGTGATCTTGACCCAGCTGTGATTACGAACGACCTGTGAAGGATCGACTTACTGATCATGGTTATATCAAGTGGACATAATATATCTACAATGAGGGAAGTTCAACTATGGGGTTTAGTGGAGTGACCCATTAGTTAACGAATGGGGGTTAATTCAGTGTAATGAGTTTAGCCAATTAATCTCGGATCGTTGGAGCCCATGATCTATAGGTCCGCGAGGTCCCCCTACTAGCTCATAAATGGATTAGCTTTAGAGTAGCATGATAAGTTAATTTGAAACGTTCAAATTAGAATTAAATATAATAGAAAAAATTATATTTAAATATGATTTAAATATATGAAGGTGGATTTGTGTAAAATTAATTTAATATTTGATATTAAACTAATTAGAATTAATTGAATTATTTAAATAATTATTTATTTATTTTATTAGAAAATTAATTTATGAAATTAATTTTACAAAATTAATGATATTTTCAATTTTTTAAAACCAAATTGATTTTTGAAATCATTTTATGAAAAATTAAAAAATTAGAAAATTAACACAAAATGGAAAGATGGATTTTTCCATTAAACCTTCAACTAGCTCACACAAAACTCATTTTCATTTGGCTTCAATAACCCCAAGCATGAGTTGCATCTCATGCAGTCATCTTCTT
Organism: Benincasa hispida; assembly: GCF_027475165.1. Classification (NCBI taxonomy): domain Eukaryota; kingdom Viridiplantae; phylum Streptophyta; class Magnoliopsida; order Cucurbitales; family Cucurbitaceae; genus Benincasa; species Benincasa hispida. The sequence goes on along the minus strand of NC_143478.1, from coordinate 48,903,215 downwards.
TGCATGAAAGACCTGCAATAAATAAAGAAGATTGGAGTGGAATTGAAGCATGCATCTAAAGAGTTTTTACAGAAAAATTCGGGTTGGAGAAATTGTTCTTCAAGTGGGTCGTAGCAGTGAGTCTCTCTCCAAGTTTTCTTTTTGTTCAAGCTGATTTTGAGTCCCACAACTCATTCTAAAGCTCCAACCGGATAGTGGGGAAGATCTTGAGGTAGGTCACAGCAAGTTTCGGAGAAGATTACAGTTGAAAATCAAGATCTCAAGGAATTCTACAAAGTTATGACTTCAAACCCTCTTGTGATTGATGAGCATGCTTTAGTTACTGCTAAAATTATTGAATTAGAGTGTTGATTGATCCTTGTTACTTCTGCTGCATGCTGATATACTCTTACAGATTGGATTTTATAAACGATCGTTTCACATATTCTTAAATGATCGTTTAGAAAATATAGACGATTGTTTAAGATTATTAAATGACTGTTTAGATAGTCTTAAACGATTGTTTACATATTCTTAAATGATCATTTAGAAAATATAGACGATCATTTAAGATTATTAAACGAACGTTTAGATAGTCTTAATCGATTACCTCGCTTACCAGAATATTTCATTTGATTTGTTCAAGATAGTAATAATATAAGGGCTCAACATGATGAGAGGGACAATACTTAGAGGATTTCTCGTGATGATAATAATGATGATGATAACAATACCCACAAAGAACATGGAGAAGATCCCCCCAGACCAGTGCAGATGAACATGTCAATGAACAGCCAGTTCATCAGACCGCTAATGAAATACATGAACTTCCCACTCAAACGTTCAATCTTAGGGGCCATTTCAATTCGGATTCAGCCAAGGTTGTGGGGACTTCAACTCAAAAGGATGCCACTGAAATCAAGGTAAGGCTATTGCATTAGTAATCTTAACATTGTGCTATCACTGATTTATAATTTAAATGTAGGATAAAACGATCGTGAGCACCGGAAAAGGAAAAAACTAACCAAGTTCACACCTGATGATGTGAAAAGGGGGCAAAGGGGATTCTCTTTCTAGTGATCCTTAACCCTTTCATTCAAGTGATACTCAACCACCTCATTCACCTTCAAAATCTTCTCAGCCCCAATCTCAAGAAGCTCAACCACCTATAGTGGGATTAAAACCGACCACTGGTGTTATCAATCCCAACTCCTTGGTCCCTGTACCTGACTTCCCCATAAGAACCGTTAGTTTCTATAACCCATGCTTCCCAGTCCTAGACATTCTGTGATACAAAAAATGGAAAAGTCATCCTAAAACAAAAAAATGAGGAATGGATGGTAGTATATACATTTAAGACCAAGGATTTCTTCAAAACACTTTAGCAGAACACATGGGTGCTTAGAGACGTGAGTATTTCTATTCTTTCATTAACCATAATCGATTATTTTGAAAATTGTAATCGATCGTTCAGAAGTTTTTATACAATCATTTAAATCTTTATAAACTATCGCATAAAAAAATCGTAACGATCGTGTAGACATTACCAAACGATCGCATAGAATAGTCTTGGTGATCGCATAGAATAGTCTTGGTGATCGCGTAGAAAGCTCCCAATGATCGCTAAGATAATTCTACACGATAGTTCAAGAAATTATACACGATCTCTAAGATGATTCTATATGATTATTTAGAATTTACGGTATTTAAAATTATATTTTTCTTTGTTGAACAAGACTATGGATCTCCTATTGATGCACGTGCATCAGAAGTTGCACTCAAAACTTGACTTGTCCAAGTATCAACGCACGGTGATTGATTCGAGCTTCACGGTAAGGAAATTTCACATATTTATTGAAACTACTCTTCACTCAACCATGCATTTACATCTTGCCTTTTCCAGGATGCTTTGATGGAGCCAGAAGGAATTGTTTCTAAGATCCGGTCAGAAGGTTTTGAAATGGAGGATGGAAAAGTGGCAGGCTAGTTGGACCATGAAGCACACATGAGGTTTTGGGCCGACTCTCAATTTTTTACTGACTACATGCTTGGACAATATAAAGAATACAAGCCAACATGGATGGATGTTGACTTCATATTTGGGTCAATCAACATCAAACAACACTGGCTTATGCTTGCCATCAATCTGGAGAAGTGCACAATCTTTTTATTTGAATGCATGCGGAACTACATCGATAACGACATAGTTGATAGTTATCTTTAGCTCGTGGCCAGAGCAATACCTTCAATGTTGATTTCTGTCCGATTTGACATTCAACATACGAGGTTCAAGTACGGGCAATGGGAAGTGGAGAGATCGAAGGTGACCCTCTAAGAGGGCAAGTCTCTAGACTGTGGCACTTTTTGTGCTAAATTTATAGAATACTATGTAACTGGTGTTGATAGGGCTAGCTTAACACGGGCTAATATGGCATTGTATAGGAAACAGTATGTTGCCCAGTTGTGGGCAAATAAATATTTATGGTAATAGAATTCGAATTGCACTGTACATTTAACTAAGCAAATAAATAACAAAGAAATCGCCCAAAACTAACTAAACGATCATATATATTTGAGTAAACAATCACATATATTTGAGTAAACAATCACACATAATAACTACAATATCGCATACAAATAACAAAGTGATCGCATACAAATAATAAAGTGATCGCATAGAAATAAATAAGTTATCGCATAGATTGAAGTAAACAATTGCACATAATAACTAAGTGATCACCCATAAATAACTAAAAGATCGTATATAAATAACTAAACGATCGTATATAAATAACTAAGTGATCGCCCATAAATAACTAAGTCCTTCACTCAAAACAAATCGATGCATACAAATTACATATCATTGAGCCTAGATGGGCCAGTGTCAGGTGTTATTAATGTTTGTCCTACACATTTTCTTGTTATGTCCTCTCTGACCACTTCGTGTACACCTATGTATTTGACATGGCTCCTCTCTAGTAGAAGGTATCCTAACGGTTTGACGTCGACCGACACTTGCTACCTTTCATGGTGGTAGAATTTCAAAGTCTTCAAAATCTAGTTTTCGACTCCATTCTTGTCTATGTCCAACTGGGAAGATTGGTTCGGCGTAAGCAGCAAGTACACATTCAACTGTAAACCATTTTGCACATAATGTTTGAACATTAATGTTTCTAGTCACTGAAAATATTACATGGGAGATTACGGGATCTCAATGTACTTAAACTCCATACAAGTACATATTCGTGAACGAAGATCAACCAACCCCTTCAAATATCCATCGTCCACATTAATTATATGCATGTCCATCGAGAAAACACGATATGTTCTAGACATTAATTCTGATTCCTTAAGAATACTCATTGTGTAATCAGTTACAATGTTTGTGCATGCCATTGCATGTGTAAGTCGAATATAGAACCAACCTTATAGCCACTCACGGATATGCTCTAATAGCTTCATGATTGGTAGTTCTCGTGCATCTTTCAACACTCCATTGGGGCATTCTACTATATTTGTCGTCATCTTGTCATACCTACAATGGACTTGATAAACCCTTGGCCATTGTTGTAATCCAACCTCCTCAAGATAGGCCATCACACTAGGATATTTATGGAGCTTAGTCCAATATGTCTGAAACTCAAACATTTTATAAGCTTTCACCGCTAGGTAGAAGTATGGATTATGTCCTTATTCTTAAATTTATTGATCAAATTATTCTGAATATGGTATATACATAGGGCATGAAATGCATCAGAGAATATACTTGAGACAGCCTTTGCAACTGAGATATGATGATCTGATATAATCATTAAATTTGGGATGTCTCTATTGAAGCCTTCAAATGAGTCATGCACCAAGTTCATGATGCATCATTCTTACCATCTACAACACTGAAGGCGATAGGATATATGTTATTATTGCCATCAATACACATTTCTATTAACAACACACCTTTGTATTTCTCGTGCAAATGGGTCCCATCAATTATTATTACTGGGCAGATGCAGTTTAAAAAACCCTTGACACACAGACCAAGTGCCATGTTCAGTATCAAACTATGAAGTACATTTGAGTTCATTGTTGTGACCAAACCAAGCTTCACTTCGATCATCCTTCAAGTTACATGGCTCAATATGATCATCCAGTGAAGACATGGTGTGAATATTACATGTTAGAATGGTTGCAAACCCAAAGTTTTGACTGGTTGAAATAAGATGATCAGTTGGATTGCAATGTTGGTACATATCATCTGTATGCACTCCATGAATTTTGCAAGGTGTAACTAATACAAATATCAGTATTCGGGATGCATCACTTCCTTTTAAAAAAAGCTAAGGTCCTCATCATCGATTATGTCAACCAGGGGAGCTGAGACCAATAAATTGTAACAACATTTGATGTGTATATCAAACATATCCGAATCGATACCAAGTCGTTGGTGCATAATACTCACTAATTCACTGATTGTTATATCATTTCTAACTTTCAGACCTTTCATATGACCTCTAATAGAATTTCTTCCAGACTCATCCTATAACGATCCGACCTCCTAGGACTTAAGTTAGGCCGTTACTAAATACATGCATACATGGAACTTAAAACGACACCCTTTTATGGTGAAATAAATATTAAATAAATAAGGTAAGTTCAAAAGTTCTTCATTAAATTCAAATATTAAAACAAATAATAGGGTATCCATAAATCATAAATGATAATAATAAGTCTGAAAACAAATCTTAATAGTAAGTTTC